>NC_092377.1:54126951-54751951 GCF_030028105.1 Mobula birostris
TTTCTTGCACAATCAGTCATTCTGCCAGTGTATGCCCCAGCTAATCATGAAGGACATGGCCACTGGAGTACTTACACACTAATGACAATTCTCCATATCAGATTGATTACAAGTGTTTGCTTCCAGGTTTGTCTATAACCTATCCCTAATTAATCAGCACTAAAACGTTGGAAGAAGTCTAAATACAAGTGATTTCTTTGAAAAGGAATTAAATACTGCTGGATGCAGGAAACTTAAATCACTTCCATTTTGAAACACAACAAAGTGCCCCAAATACTATTGTGCCTCTTTACTATAAACAGCCATCTGTGGAAAAACATTAGAGTGCTGGTTTATGAGGAGGATTCAAGTTCAGCAGTTGGACATTGATTGACTTCTCCTTAACAAACATAAATTTGGTGAGAGTCAGTGTGGACTTTACTTTTAGTAAATTAGGTTCCTTCATACGTCTTAATTAGGTTATCCGAAAAATCAGTAATTTTATTGCCCACAAATGTTATCGAGGACATTGAAGCATCATTTTTTTTCCCCACCAGAATCAAAACATTCAATGAGAAAACGTGACACAATATCAACAGTTACAAAGTTCATTTTTCTGTGCTGGTTTAATATAATATCTCTCCCCTAGAATAAGGTTGGTTTCAAGCAAACAACCCACTAGTCAAAAATACAAGAGGTTTTGCAATTGCTGGAAATCCAGAGTCCAGAGCAATTGTGTGTGATCTAGTAATCCATGCAGATTAGAATTGCTATTTAGAAATTTAATTGTTACTGTTGCTATTGCCATCTGTGTGCAAAATGCAATGCCTATGCAATTTAAAGAAAGGCTACTGTTTTAGTTTCATATTAACGTAATCGTAGTTCAAAACCAGCAAAAGAAGCACAAAAAAAAAATGCTTGCAGCCCTGAAGTTCTTCTAATTACTCTATGATAAAGTAATCAGGTAACCAGGCGTGGTGTAGTGGCATCCACACCCGACTTCGAGGTGAAAGGTCCTGGGTTCCAATTCAGCCAGCTCCTTGCATGCTTTCCATCTGTGCTGGATTGAACGTCAAGCTAGCAACTCAGCATTGTAAAAAACAGACAAAAGTCCTAAAGAAACTGCAAAAAAAAATGGTTGCCATCCAATGTGCCACAAGAACGGAACAACAGGTGCAGCAACTGTGTGAAGAAAACAGTGGCTACAGGATAACAGGAAAAAAAGTAAAGCTAGAGTCAGAGACCATAATAATTATTAATTTTGAATTGAAATATATGGATTAATCCAAATAATCTCAAGTGATTATCATGATTGTCATATATATTACTGGTACTTTGAAGCAGTCTAATATGATTTACATTACAGTATAATCTATTCTAGCCCAAAAAATATTCAGAGCAACTAGAAAATGAATGCATAAAACTGCTCTGTTAAACACCACTTGAAAAATTAGATGGTCAGAAAAGGAATACATTAATGAAAATGACAACAAGGAGTTGAGTAGGGGAGGTATTGATAAGACATTGCTTTAGGAAGCATTTTCAAACTTTGTGCCAATTTCATCAGTGCAGTTATTATTAAGAATTTGTATTTTTAAGGAAATACTTCTAGGGAAAGTAATTCAACAGAGAAGCCAGACTGCTGTTGATTTGAGCTCATAGCATCTTTAATCCAGTCAAATCATTTAAATATTATAGATCCAAACATTTCCTTGGGTTTTTTTTTTCTCCCCTATGCACACTGGGTGTTTGACAGTCCTTTAAAAAAAAATGTGTTCTTTTGCGGCTACCTGTAAGGAGACAAATCTCAAGGTTGTGGATTGCATAGTTTGATAATAAATGTACAGTACTTTGAACTTTTCTGTTACTATGGATACAGATAATAGTTTGCAGCTCAATCAGATACTAATATGGAAATTCATAGCTCCAAAATATCATGAAAGTGACTCAATTTAAAACTGAATGAAAAATTCCAGAAACTGGATTTGCACCAAACTTAAGATAGTACCTGGAAATCATAAAAGAAATAAATACCAAATATTTCAAAATATTTTTATTAGCTTATGTGAACTTACCTATATTATATTCTGAAATTTTCCAAACTGATTACAAAGTTACGCCTAGAAATTAATTAGCAACCTAGGCCTCAGTTGCGATCACATAAAGCTGCTGTTCTTGGTAAATAATAACGCATGACAGGTTTCTCTTGAATGCAATCCCTTGCACCATTTACAAGTGTGATTTTGTTCAAAAGTACTTGTTTTGGTAGTTCTTTCTGACATAATAACCACAATATATTATAATAAGGAATGCAATTGCTCTGTTTAACACATTAGTGGGTGTCATTACTTCTTTCACTTCTGCAGCCAAGACCTGTTTCCTGTATCCATAGAACCATAGAAAAACTACAGCACAGAAACAGGCCTTTTGGCCCTCCCTGGCTGTGCCGAACCATTTTCTGCCTAGTCCCACTGACCCGCACACGGACCATATCCCTCCATACACCTCCCATCCATGTATCTGTCCAATTTATTTTTAAATGTTAAAAAAGAACCCGCATTTACCACCTCGTCTGGCAGCTCATTCCATACTCCGACCATTCTCTGTGTGAAGAAGCCCCCCCCCCATGTTCCCTTTAAACTTTTCCCCCCTCACCATTAACCCATGTCCTCTGTTTTCTTTTCTCCCCTTGCCTCAGTGGAAAAAGCCTGCTTGCATTCACTGTATCTATACCCATCATAATTTTATATACCTCTATCAAATCTCCCCTCATTCTTCACGCTCCAGGGAATAAAGTCCTAACCTATTCAATCTTTCTCTGTAACTGAGTTTCTCAAGTCCCGGCAACATCCCTGTAAACCTTCTCCGCACTCTTTCAACCTTATATATATCCTTCCTGTAATTTGGTGACCAAAACTGAACACAATACTCCAAATTCAGCCTCACCAATGCCTTATACAACCTCATCATAACATTCCAGCTCTTATAGTCAATATTTTGATTAATAAAGGCCAATGTACCAAAAGCTCTCTTTACGACCCTATCTACCTGTGACGCCACTTTTAGGGAATTTTGTATCTGTATTCCCAGATCCCTCTGTTCCACTGCACTCCTCAGTGCCTTACCATTAACCCTGTATGTTCTACCTTGGTTCGTCCTTCCAATGTGCAATACCTCACACTTGTCCGTATTAAACTCCATCTGCCATTTTTCCAGCTGGTCCAAATCCCTCTGCAGGCTCTGAAAACCTTCTTCACTATCTACTACACCTCCAATCTTTGTATCATCAGCAAATTTGCTGATCCAATTTACCACATTATCATCCAGATCATTGATATAGATGACAAATAACAATGGAGCCAGCACTGATCCCTGTGGCACACCACTAGTCACGGGTCTCCACTCGGAGAAGCAATTATCTACTACCACTCTTTGGCTTCTTCCATTGAGCCAATGTCTAATCCAATTTACCACCTCTCCATGTATATCTAGCGACTGAATTTTCCTAACTGACAAGGTCCCGCATGGGAGGTTAAAGGCCTTACTGAAGTCCATGTAGACAATATCCACTGCCTTCCCTTCATCCACTTTCTTGGTAACCTCCTCGAAAAACTCCAATAGATTGGTCAAACATGACCTACCACGCACAAAGCCATGCTGACTCTCCCTAATAAGTCCCTGTCTATCCAAATGCTTGTAGTCTCTTAGTACTCCCTCCAATAACTTACCTACTACCGCCGTTAAATTTACTGGCCTATAATTTCCCGGATTACTTTTCGATCCTTTTTTAAACAACGGAACAACATAAGCCACTCTCCAATCCTCCGGCACCTCACCTGTAGACAGTGACATTTTAAATATTTCTGCCAGGGCCCCTGCAATTTCAACACTAGTCTCCTTCAAGGTCCGAGGGAACACCCTGTCAGGTCCCGGGGATTTATCTACTTTAATTTTCCTCAAGACAGCAAGCACAGTTATTTTTCACAAGAAAAACTTATTTCTCCAAGTATTTCTTTGCTTGCATTGAGAGCTGATAAGCCTCTTGAAATTGCACCCATGGACATTTTAATTACTTAAAGGGCAACTGTAACAGGAAATTAGATACTGGTGCTAATTTAAAACATATTGTTGATATTTTTACCCATTAGTGATTCATTTTTCCCCCATATATGCGCTTCAAGGGACTTTTCAAACAGACCAATGGGAATAATACCAGCAAAAAAAGCTATTCAGCTCAACTGATCTGTGCCTTGGTTTACAGAAAACATTATATAAATGGCAACACAACAACATTCTGTTTCATTTTTGGTCCTTTATTTCAAGTGTGAGAAACAGGACAGGGAGAAGGCCTCAATCCTTGACAGCGTTTGTAGGGCATGGGCAATTACTTGCAAAAGCGGCATAAAGATCACATAGTGACAATTCTGGAGATGTGCCGGGAATATTGTAGCCATGTTACAAAACAAGAAGTCCATCTGAGGCCCAGTTCTCTACATGCAGGAAACTGTGCACTTGCTCCAGTATTCTTTGGTCAGACAGGAACCCCAATCTCAAGCTGACTACTCCATTTTAAAAGGGATATACAGTTTTCTCCTTACTGTCTTTACCTTTAGTATTGATGGAAATAATCTTGCAATCTCCATGAGTCAAACAAAATAGATAGTTATTTGTGTTTAGAAATGATAATTCTATGTTTGCTGGCTGTAGGAGAAGCTAAAATCAGATGTATCAGTGTTACAATTGAGTAAATGGAACTGTGGAGGCATGAGAGATGAGCTGGCCAAAGTTGATTGGAAGGGGACTAGCAGGGATGACAGAAGAGCACCAATGGCTGGAGTGTCTGGGAGTAATTTAGAAGATGCAGGATTCTGAAACATTCTGAAGGGAGGTTGAAGCAGTCATGGCCAACACAGGAAGTCAAAGACAGCATAAAAACAAAAGAAAGGGCATATGATATACAAGAAACTAGCACAGAGATGAAAGATTAGGAAGCTTTTAAAAACCAACAAAAGGTAACTAAACAAACAATAAGGTAAGGTAGGCAATAATATAAGAGGACACCAAAAGTCTTCTCAGATATATAAAAAGAGAGACTTAAGTGGATATCAGACCACTGGAAAAGACATTGGAGAGGTAGTAATGGGCGAGGGGGGTAAAAAAGAAATGGCAGACAAACTTAGTAAGTATTTTACGTCAATCTTCACTGTGAAAACTCGAGCAATATGTCAGAAATGCATCAGGGACAGAAGTGACTATCATCACTGTTACTATGAAAAAGGTGCTTGGGAAGCTGAACTGTCCAAAGGTAGACAAGTCACTTGGAGAAGATGGACTAAATCCTTGAGTTATGAAAGAGGTGCTTGCCAAGAAGACTATTCCTGCTGTTGTTGCTGATTTGTTCAACTAACTCTGATGCCAACAGTATCTGGACAGTAATTTCATCAGAATTTAAATAGGTTTGGGCTAATAACAAAGACAAAATGCTGACACTAACACTGACATGTTAGTGTCTTATGGCTTTCTATAGGTAATAAATTGGCAATAAAATCAGTCTGCCAGTACAGCTCTGTATCTCATTAGAAATAAGGAGCAGTAGTCATTTAAGTATTCCAAAATATACCTATTATAGAATGCTTGGATGACTCAGTGCTCCATCTAGTAACAAGAGAAATATCAGAAAAATACAAAAGCACCAAACCTGATAACATTCAATGGCACAATAGCAAAGATATATTTATGTAAACTGCTTATATTGCAAGGTCAAAGAAAACAAGGAATAAATGACATGAGGCTAGGAGAAAAGCACGAAAGTAGGCAAAAGTTACAAGAACAAAATACATACAATTGTGTGTTTTGAATCGGTTGTGCTTTTTTGAAATCCTTTAAGATTAGTCATCGATGGTAAAGCAGCTGGTCCTTCATCATCATTTTCAGCCATGACATTAAAATTACACATTGTCCCCACCCTGATGCTCCTTCACAAATTGAGGTTATGTTCCATACAGCTGCCTTTCTTCTGATCCTACAAGTCAGAAAAAGACAATCCCACTAAGCCTGCTGTGCCAGTCAGTCCAGATATCAGGTGTCCAGCATTGATATCCAAATTCTCTTCAACTGAAATTACACACATCTTGTTCAAGTAAGTGGGTGACAACAAATGTATCGTCAACCATAGTTACAGATGATACTTTATGTCTTTCATCAACCAACCTTATAATTGTCTTTTCCCTGTAAATAAATGATGGCACAAAATGCAGTTTAAAAAATTCTCTGAATTAGCTGTTTATGACCGTAGGATGTATCTTGGGATTTTTATGTTCAAATTTCCATAAAATATTCTTTGAAAACTTAATTTCAGATTGAATAGTTATAACTTCAGCTTTAAGTTTATTGTCAAATGCACAGGCGCAATGAAAAACTTAATTGCAGCAGCATCAAGAGCAGATAGCTTTTATAAGCAGCATGCACAAGAAAAGATTTATTTTAACAAATTACTCTTTATACAATCCTTACAAGAAAAAAAAGTAGATTAAAAATCAGTCCATTTCAGCACAAACTGGTCATTTGTGGTCATTGTCTTCTAAACTATACTGCTTGCAGTTTTGCCAGTTATTTCAAGAACTAAATGGTTAAAGGGAAATACTGTTTGGGGCATCAAGGTTGTGTACCTTCTGTGTGATGATAGCTGCGTAACGACACATGACTTGGATGCTGAGGATCTTTGATGGTAGATGTGGCCTTCCTGAAGCACTGCCTTCTGTAGATTCCACTGAGAGTAGGGATTAGTTCACCATGATGAATTAAGCAGAGTTCACTACTCTCTGCAGCTTCTTACATTCAAACTGCCATACTAGAACATGATATAACCAATCAAAATAATTTCAACAGGACACCCACAGAAGTTTGTTAGACTGCATGGTAACAACCTGAATATTCCTAACCTCCTAAGCAAGGAAAGATGCTGGAATTTTTTCCCGTATGACCAGGACCATTTGACAAACATGCCAATCCTCAGGATTTAAAGCTGCTGACTCGCTCCATCGCTGATCCCACAATATCGACTGGCATATGCTCTTCCTTCTTCCCTTTCCTCAAGTCAACAAGCAACTCTTCAGCTTTGCTAAAGTTGAGTGACAGGTTGTTGTTGCAGCACCACTCAAGTAGGTGTTCTCTCTTTCTCTGGTAACCTGACTTTGCCAGCTGAGTTTCGTCGAAGAAAAATAGTGTTGTTGGAAAACTTGAAGATGGCATTAGAGTTCTGCTTAGCCACACAACCATGTGTATAGAAATCATTCATGAGGGCTATTAAATAATGCCCCATGATCAAAATCAATGAAAAGCCCAAGCAGGGAATGTTTCGCTACACTTCTTTAAAGACAGGGTGATTCAGGAAGAAGTATTGTAGTCTCATTCAGAAAGTCAGGAGGCATGGCATTCAGGCAAACTTCACTGTGTGCATTCAGAAATGGCTTGCCCAGAAAGGAAGGTGGTGCTAAGTAGATGGAGCACACCTTTCCTGGAGCTGAGTGACCAATGGTGATCCACAGGGTTTTGTTCTGGGATACCTGCTCTTTGCAATATTTATAAATGACTTAGATGAGGAAGTAGAAGGGTGGATTAGTAAATTTGCAGATGACAAAAACGTTGAAGGTGTATTTAGTGTAGACGGTAGTTATAGGTTGCAATGGGATATTGACATGATGCAGAGCTGGGCTGAGGAGTAGCAGATGGTGTTCAGCCCTAAAAAGTGTGAAGTCATTTATTTTGGAAGGTCAAACTTGAAGGCAGAACACAGGATTAATGGCAAGAATCTGGGAAGCATGGGGTCCATCTCCATAGATCCCTTATAGTTGCCATGGAAGCTGGTAGGGTTGTTGCGAAGGCGTATGATGTATTGGCCTTTATTAGTCAGGGGATTGAACTCAAGAGCTGAGAGCTAATGTTTCAGCTTGCCTCATTACAGGAAAGATATGGAAGCTTTAGAGAGTGTGCAGAAGACATTCACCAAGATGCTGCCTGGACAAGAGGCCATGTCTTGTGAAGATGGGTTCAGCAAGCTAGGGCTTTTCCATTCGGAGTGAAGGGAGATGGGATGAAACATGAATTAATTAAGGTGTACAAGATGTTAAGAGGCATAAATTTATTGAATCGCCAGAGACATTTTCCACCCGGGCAGAAGTAGCTAATACATGGGGGCAGGATTTTAAGATATAGGAGGAATTTCGGGGGGGGGAGTGGGGGAGCCAAGGTTACTTGCACAGAGAGAGGTGAGCACGTGCAACACCCTGCTGCCAGGGTTGGTGCTAAAGGCAGATACATTTGGAGCATTTAAGAAACACTTAGGAAGATACATGGATAATAAAAAAAATAGAAGGTTATGTAGGAGGGAAGGGTAGATTGATCTGTGAGTAGGTTAAAAGGTTGGCACAACATTGTAGGCTGCATGACCTGTACTGTGCTATAATGTTCAATGAACATTCTCCTTTCAAACACTTCACGATGGATATGAGCACCTTAATCTGAATAATTGTAAAAAAAAGTTTCCTCAAATAAATCTGAAATAGAAGTTTAGAAATTATAGCGTTTTAAATACTAATAACAGGATAGCGTTTGCAAGTGATAATCACATCAAAGAGGTATTATTTCTCCATAAGAGTACAGGATGATATTCAAGCTATCAAATCTGCTAGATAATAGATATATTATCGATTGGGTGTCTTTCCTACCATAGAATGTAGTGGAAATAGAACCTTTCCTTTGGTCTTCATCATAAAGTTGCTATTATTCAATATAGCATTGCTCCTAATCACTGAACTGGCAGTTAGTGGTAAATGTTATGTTACTTTTCAATATTAGGGTTCTATTGTTTATTAATCAAAACAAACTATTATGTTGATAATATAAACTATACAATAGTGTTAAATTAAATTGTCACTTCATGCTGGAAGAAACTTTGTGGAGACCACTGTGTGGACTCCTTGGCCACAATTTATTCCACTGCTGTTTAATTTGCCTGTGATATACATCTTTCGGTAAACTATTCCTGCTTGTTTCCGGACTCTCAGTACAAGTAATGTGTGTTATAGTACTTTGCATCACCTATTAATTTAAGAGATTTCATGCCCTGTATTTGCAAAGCAAAACAAACCATCAGGGGTGACCAGAATTTAGAATGGACTGAGCAGGCCAAGTATAGATCCAACGCCATATTTAACTATGCTGTTGACATCACTGTTGTTGGCTGAATCAAAGATGGTGATGAATCAGCATATAATAGAACAAAGAATAGTACAGCACAGTACAGGCCCTTTGGCCCACAATGTTGTGCCGACCCTTACATCCTGCCTCCCATATAACCCCCCACCTTAAGTTCCTCTATATACCTGTCTAGTAGTCTCTTAAATTTCACTAGTGTATCTGCCTCCACCACTGACTCAGGCAGTGCATTCCAGGCACCAACCACTCTCTGAGTGAAAAACCTTCCTCTAATATCCCCCTTGAACTTCCCACCCCTTACCTTAAAGCCATGTATTGAGCAGTGGTGCCCTGGGGAAGAGGCACTGGCTGTCCACTCTATCAATTCCTCTTAATATCTTGTACACCTCTATCATGTCTCCTCTCATTCTCCTTCTCTCCAAAGAGTAAAGCCCTATCTCCCTTAATCTCTGATCATAATGCATACTCTCTAAACCAGGCAGCATCCTGGTAAATCTCCTCTGTACCCTTTCCAATGCTTCCACATCCTTCCTATAGTCATAGTCATAGTAATACTTTATTGACCCCAAGGGAAATTAGTGAGGTGACCAGAACTGGACACAGTACTCCAAGTGTGGCCTAACCAGAGTTTTATTGAGCTGCATCATTACATCACGACTCTTAAACTTTATCCCTCGACTTATGAAAGCTAACATCCCATAAGCTTTCTTAACTACCCTATCTACCTGTGAGGCAACTTTCAGGGATCTGTGGACATGTACCCCCAGATCGCTCTGCTCCTCCACACTACCAAGTATCCTGCCATTTACTTTGTACTCTGCCTTGGAGTTTGTCCTTCCAAAGTGTACCACCTCACACTTCTCCGGGTTGAACTCCATCTGCCACTTCTCAGCCCACTTCTGCATCCTATCAATATCCCTCTGCAATCTTCGACAATCCTCTACACTATCCACAACACCACCAACGTTTGTGTCGTCTGCAAACTTGCCAACCCAGCCTTCTACCCCCACATGCAGGTTGTTAATAAAAATCATGAAAAGTAGAGGTCCCAGAACTGATCCTTGTGGGACACCATGAGTCATAACCCTCCAATCCGAATGTACTCCCTCTGCTTTCTGCAGGCAAGCCAATTCTGAATCCACCTGGCCAAACTTCTCTGGATCCCATGCCTTCTGACTTTCTGAAAAAGCCTACCCTGTGGAACCTTGTCAAATACCTTACTAAAATCCATGTAGATCACATCCACTACAATACCCTCATCTATATGCCTGGTCACCTCCTCAAAGAACTCTATCAGGCTTGTTAGAGTAGGGAGATAGAAAATACAGCAGGGAGATAGAAAATCTGGCTGAATTGTGACACAGTAACAACCTCTCACTCAACATCAGCAAATAAAGAGCTGATTATTGACTACTGGAGGAAGAAACTGGAGGTCCTCATCAGAGAATCAGAGCAAACTTTAAATTCCTTGGCATTATCATTTCAAAGGATATGTCCTGGATCCAGCATGTACTGTAAGTCCCTTTACAAAGAAGGCATGGTAACACCTCTACTTTCTCAGAGGTTTGAAAATATTTCACATATCATCTAAAACTCTGACAAAATTTGATAGATGCACATTTGAGTTGACACTGACACTGATTAGTTGCATTGTGGCCTGCATGGAAACACCAATACCTTTGAAGGGACAGACTTACAAAAAAAAAAGTACTGGATATAGCCTGGTCCCTCACAAGTAAAGTCCACCCCACCACTGAACACATCTACAAGGAGTGTCACCACAGGAAAGCAGCATCCATTATCAAGAACCCCCACCATCCAAGCCATGTTCTCTTCTCACCTCACAGGAGACTCAGACCTACACCACCATTTACCTTCATACCTGCAAACTTAGAATACTAATTATAGTTAAAGGGATTGCCGAACTAAGAGCTGCATGTTAATTCCCTGGCAGATCATGTGGAAATCCCTGTTGGCTTGGGCTTCATTGCTGCACAGATGTACTATTGTTAGTAAGTCTTATGTTCTATATTCATGCAGAAATTCATATAGACATTCATGTCTATTCATATAGACATGTTCTATGTTCACTACAGTTTCAACAGCTAACAACTGGAACTAGCCAGCAGGGTTTCCTCCAATAATTTTATGAAATTGTGACAGCAAGGATCTAAACACTTCGTCCAATCATCAACATTTTTCTTAGGCAGTGCCATGGACTCGAAGCTAAATTACTTCCATTCCAGTTTTATCACTTCTGAAGTGAATGTTTTGACTTGTGCAGGATCTACAAATTCTGCAATAATTAGGACAGGAGATACTTCACAGAGCAGATGAATTTTCATGGTTGAGAGGTTCTATGCTCATTCTTAAAGTCTTACTTGGTCTCCACCTGTTCTTCTTGTTCACCTGTGCTCTATCAGCCGCAATAAAACCAGTAAATTTGCTGCTAAAATTTTCTCAATTTTTGTTTCTCTTTATTACTGAAAGTAAGAAAAATACAGCCTTTAACTGCAATAAAGACAAGTATATTTCCCCTACAGCTCAATATAGAAGCTGACACAGTTTGACTTTAATCTGAGTAGACACTGTGATTACAAAAAAAACATTTGAATACCCATTGTGAATGAATATTTCAGTCACAATGCCAAATATAGTCAGTCAATGAAAGTATTAGAAACTTAAGAAACTGAAATGAGGCATGGGATTCACATGAGTCGAACATTTATGAGAAAGCGTAATTACAAAATATTCTCAGCAAGGTATCCTTTCAAAAAAAATCACTTTCTATTTTGAGAAAAAAAATCTACCTTAATAAACTCACCAAACAGATATTAAATATCAATTTGTTGTTATAATTCTTAACAACACTTTCAAAAATTAGGTTAAAGTCCATGGCAAAGGAAGAAACTTAGTAAATGACAATGTCATTGTAATAACAATTACAGCACGGAAACAGGCCATCTCGACCCTTCTAGTCCGTGCCGAACTCTTACTCTCACCTAGTCCCACCGATCTGCACTCAGCCCATAACCCTCCATTCCTTTCCTGTCCATATATCTATCCAATTTAACTTTAAACGACAACATCAAACCTGCCTCAACCACTTCTGCTGGAAGCTCGTTCCACACAGCTACCACTCTCTGAGTAAAGAAGTTCCCCCTCATTTTACCCCTAAACATTTTCCTTTTAACTCTCAACTCATGTCCTCTTGTTTGAATCTCCCCCATTCTCAATGGAAAAAGCCTATCCATGTCAACTTTATCAATCCCCCTCATAATTTAAAACACCTCTATCAAGTTCACCGTCAACCTTCTATGCTCCAAAGAATAAACCCTAACTTGTTCAACCTTTCTCTGTAACTTAGGAGATGAAACCCAGGCAACATTTTAGTAAACCTCCTCTGTACTCTCTCAATTTTATTGACATCTTTCCTATAATTCGGTGACCAGAACTCTACACAATACTCCAAATTAGGCCTTACCAATGCCTTATACAATTTCAACATTACATCCCAACTCCTATACTCAATGCTCTGATTAATAAAGGTCAGCATACCAAAAGCTTTCTTCACCACCCTATCCACATGAGATTCCATCTTCAGGGAACTATGCATCATTATTCCCAGATCCCTCTGTTCTACTGCATTCTTCAATGCCCTACCATTTACCATGTATGTCCTATTTTGATTAGTTCTAACAAAATGTAGCACCTCACATTTTTCAGCATTAAACTCCATCTGCCATCTTTCAGCCCACTCTTCTAACTGGCCTAAATTTCTCGGCAAACTTTGAAAACCTACTTCATTATCCACGACTCCACCTATCTTAGTATCATCTGCATACTTACTAATCCAATTTACTACACCATCATCCAGATCCTTCATATATATGACAAACATTGGACCCAGTACAGATCCCTGAGGCACACCACTACATACCCTCTTCCAATCTGACACACAGTTATCCACCACTACTCTCTGGCGTCTCCCATCTAGCCACTGCTGAATCTATTTTACTACTTCGATATTAATGCCTAATGATTGAACTTTCCTAACTAATCTTCCGTGTGGAACCTTGTCAAAAGCCTTACTAAAGTCCATATAGACAACATCCACCACTTTACCCTCATCAACTTTCTTAGTAACTTCATCAAAAAATTCAGTAAGATTTGTCAAACATGACCTTCCACGCACAAATCCATGTTGACTGTTCCTAATCAGACCCTGTCTATCCAGATAATTACATATACCATCTCTAAGGATACTTTCCATCAATTTACCCACCACTGACGTCAAACTCACAGGACGATAATTGCTAGGTTTACTCTTAGAACCCTTTTTAAACAATAGAACCACATGAGAAATACGCCAATCCTCCGGCACCATCCCCGTTTCTAATGACATTTGAAATATTTCTGTCAGTGCCCCTACAATTTCCACACTAACTTCCCTCATGGTCCTAGGGAATATGTTGTCTGGAACCAGAGACATATCCACTTTTATATTTCTTAAAAGTGCCAGTACTTCCTCTTCTTTAATCGTCATAGTTTCCATAACTACCCTTCTTGTTTCCTTTACCTCACACAATTCAATATTCTTCTCCTTAGTGAATACCGAAGAAAAGAAATTGTTCAAAATCTCCCCCATCTCTTTTAGATCCGCACATAGCCGTCCATTCTGATTCTCTAAGGGACCAATTTTATCCCTCACTATCCTTTTGCTATTAACATAACTGTAGAAACCCTTTGGATTTACTTTCACCTTACTTACCAAAGCAGCCTCGTATCTTCTTTTAGCTTTTCTAATTTCTTTCTTAAGATTCTTTTTACATTCTTTATATTCCTCGAGCACCTCATTAACTCCAAGCTACCTATATTTATTGCAGATCCCTCTCTTTTTCCAAACCAAGTTTCCAATATCCCTTGAAAACCATGGCTTTCTCAAACATTTAACCATTCCTTTCAACCTAACAGGAACATAAAGATCCTGCATCCTCAAAATTTCACCTTTAAATGACCTCCATTTCTCTATTACATCCTTCCCATAAAACAATTTGTCCCAATCCACTCCTTCTAAATCCTTTCACATCTCCTCAAAGTTAGCCTTTCCCCAATCAAAAATCTCAATCCTAGGTCCAGTCCTATCCTTCTCCATAATTATATTGAAACTAATGATATTGTGATCACTGGACCCGAAGTGCCCCCCAACACATCCGTCACCTGCCCTATCTCATTCCCTAACAGGAGATCCAACACTGCCCCTTCTCTAGTTGGTACCCCTATGTATTGCTCCAAAAAACAATCTTGCACACAGTTGACAAACTCCAAACCATCCAGCCCTTTTACAGAATGGGCTTCCCAGTCTATATGTGGAAAATTAAAATCTCCAACAATCACAGCCTTGTGCTTACTACAAATATCTGCTATCTCCTTACAAATTTGCTCCTCCAGTTCTCAGTCCCCATTAGGTGGTCTGTAATACACTCCTATAAGCATCACAACACCTTTCCTATTCCTCAATTCCACCCACATAGCCTCCCTAGACGAGTCTACTAATCTATCCTGCCAGAGTACCACTGTTATATTTTCTCTGACAAGCAATGCAACGCCTCCCCCTCTTGCCCCTCCTATTCTATCACACCTGAAGCAACAAAATCCTGGAATATTTAGCTGCCAATCACACTCCTTCTGCAACCACGTTTCACTAATAGCTACAACATCATATTTCCAGGTATCAATCCATGCTCTAAGCTCATCCACCTTTCTTACAATGTTCCTAGCATTAAAATAGATGCATTTAAGAAACTCTTCACCTCCTACTGTCTGTTTATCCTTAATGGAGCAAGCAACTTTGTTATCTTTCTTCCTTGTCCCCTACATTTTTCGTCTGAGTGCTCCTGATCTCTGTCCCCTGCCTATCCTCCCTCACACACTGTCTATCTGCTTTCTCTATTTGTGAACTAACCTCCTCTCTCCTAGTCTCTTTAATTTGATTCCCTCCCCCCGACCATTCTAGTTTAAAGTCACCTCAGTAGCCCTTGCAAATCTCCCCGCCAGGATATTGGTCGCCCTAGAATTCAAGTGTAACCCGTTCTTTTTGTAAGGTCACGCCTGCGCCAAAAGAGGTCCCAACGATCCAAAAACTTGAATCCCTGCTCCCTGCTCCAAACCCTCAGCCACGCATTTATCCTCCACCTCATTGCATTCCTACTCTCACTGTCGCACAGGCAGTAATCCCGAGATTACTACCTTTGCGGTCCTTTTCCTCAACTTCCTTCTTAACTCCCTATATTCTCCTTTCAGGACCTCTCCCCTTTTCCTACCTATGTCATTGGTACCTATATCAAGGTACCAAGATAATAGAACATAGAAATAGTACAGCACAGTACAGGCCCTTCAGCCCACAACGTTGTGCCGACCCTCAAACCCTGCCTCCCATAGAACCCCCCCCCCCTTAAATTCCTCCATATACCTGTCTAGTAGTCTCTTAAACTTCACTAGTGTATCTGCCTCCACCACTGACTCAGGCAGTGCATTCCATGCACCAACCACTCGCTGAGTAAAAAATCTTCCTCTAATATCCCCCTTGAACTTCCCACCCTTTACCTTAAAGCCATGTCCTCTTGTATTGAGCAGTGGTGCCCTGGGGAAGAGGCGCTGGCTATCCACTCTATTCCTCTTATTATCTTGTACACCTCTATCATGTCTCCTCTCATCCTCCTCCTCTCCAAAGAGTAAAGCCCTATCTCCTTTAATCTCTGATCATAATGCATACTCTCTAAACCAGGCAGCATCCTGGTAAATCTCCTCTGTACCCTTTCCAATGCTTCCACATCCTTCCTATAGTGAGGCAACCAGAACTGAACACAATACTCCAAGTGTGGCCTAACCAGAGTTTTATTGAGCTGCATCATTACATCGCGACTCTTAAACTCTATCCCTTGACTTATGAAAGCTAACATTCCATAAGCTTTCTTAACTACCCTATCTACCTGTGAGGCAACTTTCAGGGATCTGTGGACATGTACTCCCAGATCCGTCTGCTCCTCCTCACTACCAAGTATCCTGTCATGTTCTTTGTACTCTGCCTTGGAGTTTGTCCTTCCAAAGTGTACCACCTCACACTTCTCCAGGTTGAATTCCATCTGCCACTTCTCAGCCCACTTCTGCATCCTATCAATGTCTCTCTGCAATCTTCAACAATCCTCTACATTATCTACAACACCACCAACCTTTGTATCGTCTGCAAACTTGCCAACCCACCCTTCTACCCCCACATCCAGGTCATTAATAAAAATCACAAGAAGTAGAGGTCCCAGAACAGATCCTTGTGGGACACCACTAATCACAATCCTCCAATCTGAATGTACTCCCTCCACCACCACCCTCTGCCTTCTGCAGGCAAGCTAATTCTGAATCCACCTGGCCAAACTTCCCTGGATCCCATGCCTTCTGACTTTCTGAATAAGCCTACTGTGTGGAACCTTGCCAAATGCCTTACTAAAATCCAAATAGATCACATCCACTGCAATACCCTCATCTGTATGCCTGGTTATAGATCACAGCCACTGCACTATCCTCATCTATATGCCTGACCTAATGTCAAGAATGTCAGCTCTATTCGGTTTTAGATTTATCTTTAGAACCGTCACAATTTCTCAATCAATCTGCACAATAACAAACAGTCTATCCAGACAAAATAGCACCCTTGATGATTAATCTTTGTGGTACAATGTCTATTGAGCCAAATAAAGCTGAGATCCCTGATTCAAAATCAGACAATTCCAAATGTAACTCCTCAAACCAGAATAATTGACAAACATTTTAGACTTCACTCCAAACTCTGTGCTTTGAAAATTATTTTCACAACAATGAACAGAATTAAGAAAATATTATATACAGGTATATTGCACATAAACAGTTCCAGATTTTTTTTCTACTTTGCAGTTATTTGGTTCACATGCTCTGAAAGTTGCTTGAATTATAAACATATAGAAATTGCTATTACTATTACACTTGAAGAACTAGTGTATTCCCCTAGCTTATATAAAAACAAGAAGCCTTACCTTCTGAGTATTCCCAGCATTTCTATTTTTATTTTAGATTTCTAGCATCCATAACATTTTTCCTGTGAATCACATATGAACGCAAGTTCTTCTAGATACAATACCATTCACTGTGGCTACTCAGAGCACACTAAAAATCCAGAAATTCACATTGTGTTCATGTATAACTATATACAACTGCTCTAAACCCATCAATATTGAAGGACTGTTATCAACACTTCACCCCGAAATAAGCAATATGAATACTTGATCCATTGCTCTCAAATCCCATGCAATTACCAACACAAAATACTCTGCAGATGCTGGGGTCAAAGCAACACATACAATGCCAAGGGGCTGGAGACTACCCAGACGGTATATGAGGTGTTGCTCCTCCAACATTCAATTCTCCAACTTCTGGTAATTCCCTCTCCTTCCTTCCCCCATCCCAGTTTCACTCTGTCTCCTCCTCCAACTGCCTATCACCTCCCTAATGGTTCTGCCTCCCTCTACTACCCATTGTGCCATCCCCTATTCCTTCTTCACCTTTCCTACCTATCCCCTTCCTGCTTCCCCTCCCCCACCCCTTGATCTTACTGGTTTTTCACCTGGCACCTACCAGCCTTCTCCTTCCCACCCTCTCCCCACCTTCTTTATAGGGCCACTGCCCCCTCCCCCTCTTCAGTCCTGACGAAGGGTCTCGGCCCGAAACGTTGACTAGTCGTTTCCACGGATGCTGCCCAACCTGCTGAGTTCCTCCAGTGTGCTGTGCGTCATGCAGTTATCAATTCCAACCTGTGACCTGACACTACATCAAGTAGCAGTCAATTAAATTTATAGTCTAAAACTCACTTCTTCACAAAGAAAATTTACTTCAATTGAAGCAAAATAACTCTTTTTCTGCCCTGGCCTTCGGCAATCTGTAGTTCAATAAAACTCTCCTGTCAACATCCTGCAGCATACTGCCTTCTCACCCAACATTCACCGTCAGCAAGCACTGAAGTTAAAATTCTCAGAGTACAAATAGTTTTATGGTTGCACATCCTCTAATCCTACAAATTGAAACTGATTTTAAGTGAACCAGTAATGTTCTTTTACTTTCAATTCATTATACTGTATAGGTTGCTCACAATGAGGTTCGCTACATTGAGAAGGAGGTATTGTCAGCCTTGTGCTTTGTTCAATAAAAATCAATATAAATCAAGAAACAGTACTTCATCTTCTGATTAAGTGCATCTTAACTCCCAAACTCATTATTGTTCAACAATTTGAAATTACCAGCAATTTTAGCACTTTTATTCTAGAATTTTAGCTTTTGCTATATTAACTGACATAATCATTCCAATTCCTTTCAAAACTCCTCCAAAACTGACCCGTATCTTTACTTGTCTTTTATCCTACACTATCATCTTGTATTGACATTTACTGCCTTTCATGACTTCCTCTGCATCTTAAAGTTTAGATTATTTCCTTGTAGTTCTCTCAAAAGATCATGAAGCTACAATTGTCTTTGTACATTTTGCCAACTTTCTGAGTTTATCAGCATTCTATTATATTTTGTTTCATCCCGTTTTCCATGTTAGTGCCTTAATTTCCTCAGGAGCTTGAGGAGATTTGGTATGTCACCAAAGACTTGATATACCACGGAGAGCATTCTAACTGGTTGAATCACTGCCTGGGATCGAGGTGCCACTGCACAGGACAGGAGAAAAAACTACAGAGGGTCGTAAACTCAGCCTAATCCATCATGGATGGACAATAGGCCATATCATTTATAGTAAAGTTTATGTATTGCTCCTTAGTGCTGCAGCAAAATATCACATTTCACAATGTGTCAGTGATAATAAACCTGATTCTGTCTTGCAGTGCACCTCAACAAGTATAACAAGGTAACAGCAAAGGCACAATAAATGATATTCTGATCAGTATAGGACATTGTACAAGATATATTTTTATTATATGTCATGGCATAACAATACTAAAAAAATAATAATCAAGGAGAATGGAAGGAATCTGAGAGTGGGAAAGAGGATAGATGGAAAACAGTAGATAAAGTGTGAGGGTATTCACTTTAGTATTCACTTCATTTAAAATATCAATAAATTACAGAGTGAAAAGGAATTTCAACAACACCCATAAAAGTTGCTGGTGAACGCAGCAGGCCAGGCAGCATCTCTAGGAAGAGGTGCAGTCGACGTTTCAGGCCGAGACCCTTCGTCAGGACTAAATGAAGGAAGAGTGAGTAAACGTCAACTGCATCTCTTCCTAGAGATGCTGCCTGGCCTGCTGCGTTCACCAGCAACTTTTATGTGTGTTGCTTGAATTTCCAGCATTTGCAAAATTCCTGTTGTTTAGGAATTTCAACATGGTAGTCTTATGAGGAACTTCTGTACAAGATTGGCCATAATTTACCAGAGTTTAAAAATAAAGAGTTGATCCAACAAAAATGTTTGCTGTCATGACAGATGCAAGGAGACTATTTCCTCTGGTTGAAGGTTTTAAAAGAAAGGGTCATGATTGTAGATGATGGGTCTGCGTTGACTTTTCCACTGAAGATTGTGAGCCTTTATAGTCATTTTCAGCTCGGATGGCTATGAGCTCATGTCATTGAGTGTATTCAAGATTGAGAGAGATGAAATTTGAGGAAGGGAAACAGAAACAAGAATAAAACTGGACTCACAAGATCAACCCATATTCTGATTGAGCAACACAACCAGATCAAAAATGCCATGTGATTGACTCTTATTTCTGTGCCTTATGGCTTGAATTTGCACTATGCACCATTTCAAAATATTATGCTAAGTTCAGCAGTATTCCATCACCGAGTAATTGTCTAAATCTTTGCTGTTTCAAATGATGATGACAATTGGATTCTTACCAATAAAGTTATCAAAACTTCACTATTAGAAACCACAAACCTGATTCTAAAAATGCAGAATATAATTGTGAACACCCAAACACAATTACAAATTTGAATTTTTGTACTTCACAAGAATCAAGTCTGCTGATGATACAACAGTGGTTGGCCTCATCAATAACAGTGACAAAACAGCATGCATAAGAGATAGAGTGGCTGATAAAATGGTGCGAACACAACAACTTGAGTCTCAACATGGACAAGACTAAAGAAATGACTGTGGACTTTAGGAAGGTGCAGGCTGACCACACCTCACTGCACATAAATTGCTCCCCCACAGAGAGGGAAAGAAGCACGAAGTCTCTGAGTGTGCACGTACTGAACAATCTCACCTGGTCCCTCAATGACACCTGTTTGGGCAAGGATGCACAGTGGCATCTCCACTTCCTGAGGAGATTGAGGTGAGTGAGGCTACTCCCCCACCCCAACTCTAAATAACGTTTACAGAAGCTCCATCGACATTGCCCTGCGCATCTGCATCATTGTCTTCTCTGGAATTGCAAGTCATCTGACTGTAAGTCCCTACAAAGCATTGCAAGGACTGCTGAGATGATCCTCAGAGTCTCTCTTCAGCCTATCACAGATATTTATCAGGATGGTTGCATACACAGACCCTTATCATTGTCAATATTCCCTCACACCCATTCAACAATCTCTTTGACCCTCTACCATCAGGAAAGAGGCATGGTAGCATTAGGGCAAGAACTGTTAGCATGGGAAACATCATCATCCACCAGGTTGTAAGACTACTGAAATTCTTGCTACCACCAAGGTCCCATCATGCGTGAAGCACCAGTAGCATTATACTGTTTGCTTTTTAATTTTTGTCATAAACGCAAGTTATTATTTGTTAATTTACTAATGGTAATATTACCTTATGTGTGAGTTATATGTATTGTGTTGTCCACACTGATCCAGGGGAACGTTGTTTCATTTGGCGGTATACATGTGCATGGTTGAATGAGAATAAACTTGAGTTTGAAGAACTTCCTGAATATTGACTTTGATGAATCCAATTGACATATTAAAAACTTAAACAGATGAACAGATAAACCACATAGAGATATGACATATTGAGGCTTAAGTTATTTACCAGTGCATATAAATGAGCACCCAAATTCGTCATGCAATTAAACTTGTTTGTTTGGAGCAATCTACTCAATACCAACAGTATGACTGCAACAGATTGCAAATTTAAGCACAAAATTATGTTTGGCACAATTTCAATTTCTGTAAATCTCTTCAATGATTTTCAAAATCACATATGATAGGTGTGCCTGGGGGAGAGCAGGTATAGTTCTTGCTAGGGCGCGGGAGAGATGCAAGTTTCTACGAATCATGCTTATTTTAGAATCAGAATCAGGTTTAATATCACTAGCATATGTTGGGAAATTCGTGGTTTTATGGCAGTAGTACATTGTAATGCACTAATAAAAACTATAAATTACAAAATGTATAAGAAAGAAAATTATGTAGTGTAAAAAGAGAGGAAAAATACCAAGGGAAGAAGTTGGTCTTGATATGTTGAGTGTATGCTTCAAGCTCTGGTACTTCCTCCTTGATGGTAACAATGAAAAAGATGGCATTGTCGTGGGTAATAGGTGTCATTATTGATGGGTGCTGCCTTTTTAAGGTATCGCCTTTTGGAGGTGTCCTGGATGACGAAGGAGCCAGTGCCCATCATGGAGCTGGCTGAGCTTACAACTTTCTGCAGCTTTTGCCGATTCTGTGTATTATCCCCTCCAATGATGATGAAGCCACTTGGAATGCTCTCCACAGTACATCTGTAGAGATTTGCAAGCATCTATGGTGACATACCAATTCTCTTCGTGAAATAGGAGTCATGCCTTCTTTGTTATTGCTTGAGTATGTTGGGCCCAGGATAGATCCTTAAAGATCTTGACACTCAGGAACTTGAAACTGCTCACACTTTCCGCTTCTGAACCTTCAATGGGGACTCATGTGTTTCCTCGACTTCCCCTTCCTGAAGTCCACAATCAATTCTTTGGTCTTGCTGATGTTGAGTGCAAGGTTCTGGGCAACACCACTCAACCAACTCCTGTACGCCTCTTCATCACCACCTGCAATTCTGTCGTCAGTAGTTGTGTTATCAGCTAATTCACAGATAGTATTTGAGCTGTGCCTTAGCCACAAAGGCATGGGTGTAGAGAAAGTAGAGCAGTGGGCTAAGCTCGCATTCTTGAGGTGCGCCAGTGTTGACTGTCAGCAAGGAAGTGTTATTTCTGATCCACAAAGACCAAGGTCTCCCCATGAAGAAGTCAAGGATCCAGTTGCAGAGGCCTAGGTTTTGGAGCTTGTTGATTAGACTGAGGGTATAATTGTGTTGAACACTGAGCTGTCTTCAATAAACAACAGCAGTTGTTATTTTCAAACTTTAAGCATTAAACATACAGAGACAATAACATGCGCTTTTCACAAGCATGAGATTCTGCAGATGCTGGGAATCCAGAGCAAAACACAATATGCTGGAGGAACTCAACAGGTCAGGCAGCATCTAGGGGAGAAGACTAGACAGTCGACATTTCAGGCTGAGACCCTTCTCAGAACCTACCTCAAGAGAATTAGAAATGTAATTCTTAATGAATTTGAGTGGTATATAAATAGGCACAAAGAGAAACAGAGTTAACTTTTCAGGTCAATGACCTGCTGTGACTTTTAACTCCACATTACTTACCTTAATACATCAAAAGAACATCTTAAAATTTGATTCTGAAGCTTGAGTTCAAAACACTATATGGCGGCGTTAATTTCCAGTGTAGCTTTCACTTGCTGGAAGATAGGGTTGACCATAATCAAGAAAGAGAACAGTTCTTAAGGCATTCCCCATTTTTGGCAGGAACCATCATTTCTTTTCAAAGAAGAAATCCTAATTATACAGAATGACCAAGAGGAATGATCCAAATAGACCAGGTACATTCATGTGAAAAAGCTAAGTTCATTATAAGACGTCTCCTTGAAAAGGACTTCTTTAGTATGGAGACTCCTCTTAAAATAGAAATGAGTTTTACATCTGAAAATGCGAGATGAATTGAGAGAAAACACTTCATCTGAATAAATAGGTGTAATAATTTAAGAATTTCTGACAGAGCTATCCACTTGGTCAGCACTTTAGCTAATGAAATCATTCACAACCTCCACTACTAATATATTATGTCAATAGATATTATCCACGGGATGTACTAGAACAAATTTCTAAGTATTTTCAGCAGCAGCTTACTGATATTTGATTTCTTTCACTCAAGTGCTCAAAGGAGTAAGTGTTTGGAGATACTGTATATCCCTACTTCACTTCCAAGTCACACAGGATCTTGAAGCCACACGGTGCTATCATTTCATTGCCGCTGTGTTTCAAACTTGCTATCAAACAGCACTTTAATTTTCACCAAATAAATGGCATCACTTCAAGAAAAACAGAGTGACAGACCTGGAAGCTCTAATTGGGAAATGTAAAGTCTTTATTTACACAGTGAACTTTCAGAAACTGGAGTCCAGGAGAATCCCTCTCCTAACACTACACTTTTATACTTCTTCAACACAAAGGTAACAGTAAGTGATTAACCAGAGTTTCAATTACTACACTCACCTACTTTATTTATTCAAAGATACAGCACAGTACAGGCCCTTCCGGCCCAATGAGCCAAACTCGGCAACTCACCCATTTAACACCAGCCTAATCACAGGACAATTTACAATGACCAATTATCCTATGAATCAGATACATCTTTGGACTGCAGAAGGAAGCCGGAGCACTCAGAGGAAACCCATGTGGTTCACAGAGAGAATGTATAAACTCCTGGGTGCTGGAATTGAACTCCCAGCTTCAAATCACCCCCAAGCTGTAACAGTATCACACAAACTGCAATTCTATCATGGCATGCACATTACTTTAACATCAGGGGTGGCACTAAGGTGGTGCTAGCTGGGGCTATATCCCCAGCAGTAATCGCAATAGCCCCACCATAGCACCATCAAGAAATTAACTGCAGTTGCTTTGCTTTCTCTGTATAGTTTTGAACACAGTTTGTTTCTCCAGCTGACCTAGTGAAACAGTGCCCCGAATTACCACAGCACCCACGCAGTAATAAAGTTATAAACTCTGTCAGATCCACTCTGCACTTCTGCTTATTTGTTCGTGGTCAATGCCTTGCCGTTGCTGTCCTCAGATCAGTTAAGCTGATCTAAGATCACCTAAGGTGGTGATGTCACTCACTCTCACACACGCGAGAGATTGTTAGTATACATCCAGGCGCAGATCCGTGGTCTCGCGAGACTAACGGATGCCACACGTGCACATTGTGCTTTTACAAGCGAGCATTGACCTCGTACGTGCATTATTTTGGCCGGCGTGAAAAATGGATCGATTTTTAGTCAGAAAACAACCTCATCCAGAGGAATCAGTGGTGTCTCAGCCTGAGCATGTCTTAATTGAAAGTGACATGCAGAAAGAAGTAAGTGGGGATGAGGACGACAGCAGTTCATCAAAGGAGTGTGAGGGCGAAGTAGAGGAACAAGAAATGGAGTGGGATTTGGAAGAGAACATGGTTGAAGCTACTCTTAGTACGAGTGGGAATACTGTTAGCGATGTTAGCCAGCAGCCTGAGGAAGGATCCCGTCGGCCAGCACTGAAAAAGTACCCTTCGCAAGAGTTTGGCAATCAGCAAAGGAGTGGCTGGTTTGACCTGTACTCCTGGCTGGAATATTCAATCACAAAAGATGCTACATTCTGCTTCGCATGCAGGTATTTCCTGTGTGGAGGACATGGGTTCCATTCTGAGTCTACCTTTACTGTCACCGGTCACCGCAACTGGCAGAAAGCTACAACAGCTTTCAATACCCACCATGTAAGTGCAACTCATAAATTTGCAATGGAGGCATGGGCCGAATTCAGATTAAGAAAACAAGACGGTTCAAGATTGGGAAATATGCTTGATAAAGGACATGCAAAGAGTGTCCAAGAAAATGGTGAGTATATGAGAGCAGTGGTTGAGTCTCTATGCTATACTGGGTGCCAAGGCATTGCCCAGCGCGGACACTGGGGGAATGATGGATCTGGCAATAGGGGAAACTTCGTTGAGTTGCTCAGTGTAATCGGGAAGTTTGATAAGACTGTAGCTAAAAAAGTAGAGGACAATCCTGGAAATGCAAAAAACACCCATCACGATATCCAAAATGAAATTATGGGTATTATGGCAGATATGGTCAGACGTCAAATAAGTGCAGAAATCAAGGAGGCTGGATATTTTGCCATCCTGGTGGATGAAAGTAAAGGCTTGAGTAAAAAGGAGCAAATATCAGTGGTGGTGCGGTATTTGAAACAAAACAGTGCTTGAAGAATTCTTGGACTTCACTCCAGCAGAAGGGTTGGGTGCAGAGCCGCTTCTTAAAAGCATTGAATAGACACTCGCCCAGTGTGTTATTGATAAGAACGCGTGTATAGGTCACTACAGGTCCTCATGCGAACGGAGTTTCTCTTGCCTCAGATGCGTCAAAAACCACTTAAGGAATAGCAGCGGCGATGCTTGGAACAGCAACTTGGCTCTGTTGGCCATAAACAGCCGGAGGACCAAGGCACTTGACATCCAGAAAATCATTGATTCTTTCGCCACCAATCACAACAACAGACGGATTGTGCTTCTCTGAAAACATTAATGGTGAGTGCAGTTGATTTTTTAAAAATTTGGGCCAAGACTAATGCTGATTATTGTTATTATTATTTTGTGGTGGATACCCCATAGTCCTTATGTTTCCTGCAAATCCTAAAATATTACATTTACTGCTATTAAGCCTACTGGTTTTGCTTAGACTTACAAGCGGTGATTCTGTTGATTTTTGTTTTAAATTCAATTAATTGAGGTATTGCATGGTCAGAGTACGATTTGTCCAACTCCTGGTAAAGCCTTGCATCTGTTGTTTGCCTTATTTGACTTTAATAACGGTGTATCTTTTGGCATTGCTGTCTATGTAATGAGAATAGCAGTGGGTTCGTGTCGTATTTTTCAGTTGAAAAGCACGCATTTGACACTGATTGCGGGATTGTTGCGTGATTCACGTCGTCCGCTGTTGCTCAGATGCTCTGTTTGTTTTTTTTTGTTTATGCTCCGTGTAGCCCAGGTTGTCTCTGATGCCATTGACACTGTAACAGTTCACTTCTATATTAGATCTATCAATTGCTGTTGCTTGTGAATCAACAGAGGCATTTATAGTAGGCACATAATGCTTGAAACTGACTTTTTAACACCACGCATCTGGCCTTGTGAATACATTTTACCATACAGTGCATCCCTCAGCACCATCACTGAATCATTTTGCTCCTCCGTAGCACCAGCAAGAAAAACTCTCTGGCGCTGCCACTGTTTAACATCTGGAATATAGTCAGGTAAATTTACAGAATTACATATTTGCAATGGTAGCACATCCCAACTAGCTGAACTCCCATGAATATTCTGTGCTAGTGTTTATTCCACAAGCCTCAGAATACAAACTGCAGGCACAAAAACTATTTGTCCCTCTTGTTACAGTGTTGAGAAATGGCTTGATGAATGCACAATTAATCAGAAAGTAGAGTAACAAAGCAGATCTGTTCTAAATGTGTATTAGTGGCAGGGATACACTTTTAACAATATGCTAATAACAGGAACATTCATCTGTTGCATTGATTCCGAAAGTGGGGAATTTCACCATACGCACCCCTCTCCTGGGATCAGTGGTGGTTTCTAATGGGGTGATAAAGATAAAGGGGACAGTGGGGGTGGGGGTCTCTCAGCAGCTGACGGATTGCAAGCTTAATTTACGAAATAATTATTATAAGCATTTGATCCTCAGTGCCTGACAATTGATTACGATGAACAAATCACCTCATTACTTGCTGACTCACCCATTCTCTTAGACTATGCTCAAAGCGTATTATAGTTGTCGAAAAGCAATGTGATACTTCTGTGTTTGGCATATTATGAGAAATCTGGACTGAAGAAATCATGTTACTTCCATTTCTGGCCCATGTATTATTGCCAATCACTATTGTAGTACGGTGTCTGCTAGTACAATTCCCAAATGCTCTTCACAAAATGATGCAATTCTATGAACTAGGGTATGGTTTTCAATGGGGTAAAATTCAGCATCTGCCTTTTCGAATGGTCTTAACCATATTTCCCTAAACCACAGCTCAACCCAGATATTGCTACCTCACTTTGTGTACCTTCAGACAGAGAGTTAGGTTTTGTCTGAGCTATGAACTCTCCCTCTTTATTGATCACAATACTTGAGTTCAACTTAAAGAACAGGCAATTGATTATGGTAGTTAATCTATTACAAGAATAGCAGAAGCAGACCAAACACAAAAGTGTAAACAGTGTAATGTGGAGAATCTGAAATATAGATTTATACCAGCATCAAGCAATCAACAGCAGCCAACATGTCTGTTGTGTGAAACAGTTTTTCCAAATGAGGCAATGAAACCATCCAGCCTCCTTGATCATTTGAAGAGAACACACTCGGATAAAACAAACAAGAACTTGGCTTATTTTCAGTCACTTTGAAAAACTTCCAGAAACGGAAAACTCTTCAAAGCATTTGCCAACACGTCACAACAAAAAAGTGATGCCTTGCATGCTTCATACAATATCTCACAGTGCATTGCCAAATCTGGAAAGCCCCATACATTTGGAGAAGAACAGATTATGCCAACTGTACGCAAGATTCTAAGTATGAGTTTTGCATAAGACACCAGATCAAATCATTAAAGTGATTCTCTTCAATGACAACTCCTTTCAAAGAAGAATTAATTATCTGAGAATATGGAAGGCAGAAGGTGCAACATACTTAGGAAAACAGAATGTGTCTGCAGTTGGATGGGTCCACTTTGCTTCTTGGTTATGTTCACTTTAGTAAAGATCAAAGCATGATTCAAGAGTTATTACCAAAAAGATTAGAAACTGATACAAAGAGGGAAACAATATTTTGGATTGTTGAGCAATTTTCCAAAGAAGGACATTCAGCCCACAAACATTCTTGCTCGTGCAATAGATGGGTCACCATCAATGATAGGACATGGGTTATTACTTTCTTGAAAAACACTGCGCCTATATTTACCATTTACTGGGTAATTCACAGATAACATTGCCACAAAAAAAAAACTAAGTGATCAGCTGCACAAATCATTAAATACTGTTATCACAACAGTAAATAAAATCAAATCCCATGCTCTCAATTCTTCACTATTTCGAGAGCTTTGTTTTGAGAATAATGAGCAGTTTGAATGCTTGCTGTTGCACACAGAAGTCAGATGGCTCCCTGAAGGAAACTGCTTTAGATGCTTTTATGTGCTTTTTGAAGTCAGGAATCAGGTTAAACAAATGAAGGATAACCAGGATAATGAGCACTCATATTGGCTGTCAGCTGGTGAGCACAGCAGAGCAGCATTTAGCACAATCTCTTAACAGCACCAGCAATTGTTGAGTGGAGTTCGATCCCCACCACAGTCTGTGAAGAGTTTGTATGTTCTCCAAATGATTGTAGCCTGCTATGTTGATGCCAGAAACATGGCAGCTCTTGCAGACTGTCCCCAGTCCTCAACCAGTATTGGTCATTGGCGCAGAACAATACATTTCACTGTATGTTTCAAATTACATGGTCATCTGTAACAAATAAATTGATGTAATCTGTATACAAGACCCCAGCAGACTGGAAGGCAACAAGTTATAGATCAACAGAAACTTGACGAAGGGTATTACATACGCTGCACAGGCACTTGGTGTGTAACAAAGGGTACAAAGGGGACAGTAAGAGTCAATTGGTGCCTCACTTTCTCCTCCTCTTTGTATTATTTGAACTGCTAATTTAGTCCCTTAATACTTCAGAAGTAGCAGTTTAGGTTTTATAAAATTTACCTAGACAATTTAAACTAAAATATACCTCAAGCACTCAAAGCAAGACTGAAAGAAGTTATTTTTTATTACGTTAACTATTGATAATTCTATTTGAACTGAATTATAGATTCAACAATGTTCTACGTATGTTTAAAAATTAATTTTATTTTCCACCTATGTATGAATGGAAGCCACAGCAGAAAATTTTTCTGTTGAAGATCCAAATATGATCAACATGAACCACGTGGATATAAAAATGTATAAAGGCAGACACAGATATTAGCATCATCATAACATTAGCCTTGTTATGCTTAGCCCTGCAATATCTGCTAACACTTGAGTCCCATCATCATCAACTGCTGTTGGTCAAACGTACATGGAGAAGAAGTGCTGTGTCTGCAATGAACCTAAAGGCCATCCAACAATCAACAGCGACGAGCCTGGGGTGAAGTGAGCAACTGAGTGATGGTAAATTATATTTGTAAAAAACTGACAGAAGTTAGGTGAGACTCATGATTACCAATATCAGTCATTTCAATTTGCAAGCCACCCAACAGGAAAATGAAATTTCTCGATCCAATGATAAGTCAAACAAAGTCAAAGGCTGGTAACAGCTTCCTACCCCAGGTTGTGAGACTTCTAAACACCTGGCTGCCAGTCAGTAACATCATTTATGACAGTGCCAGATGCGGTAGTACTGTCGTATACAAAACTATATGTTGTATAGGCACTTTTAGTCAATTTGTACCCCAATAGACTAGCTTTTTTAAAAATCTATTAATACTGTGTTAATATTATTTTAGGTGATGTATATAATATGTACTGTCTTGCAACCTGGCTCCTGAGCAACATTGTTACATTTAGCTGCATACATGTGTACGGTTGAACAATAACAAACTTGAATTTGAAATTACATGTGGCAACTTTAACAAGCACAGGAACAATAGGAAATACAGTACAAAGACAAAGTGCAAACATAAATACAAGAGACAAATCATAAATCTCAAACTCCCATGTTTTGAATGCTAGAAATAAGGTTTCAACCCTAATTCCATTTTGGCAGCAAAAATTTGTTACCAAGGTACAAGATAAATTTGGATCTTTCTTATGGTCCTGACAGTAGCAGAACAAACTGATAAATCCAGTGCTCCAAATCTAGCTGCAAGTCACTTAACAATGTGTGGAAATCCCAGAATTACTGCCTTTTAAATGCCTAATTCTAACTGTTCTAATCCAACCTGCTTGCTTTGATCAGCAAAATTCCATTCATGTGTACATAGCAGTAAAAATGTAGTAAAAAATCACCCGCATTTTGATCATTTTGCATAGACATGTACTTGAAATATTTTCACAGCTCATATTGAAAGATTAGATGCAACAATCTCAACAGAATGGCCAACTTTCTTTCTTTCTTTCAAAGTCCACATACAATCAGCATAACCTGTACACATACCATTAACGTATCACTGACAACATTCAGCTTGTAACCAGAGTGAAAATCAATGCTGTAGAGAGAATGCATTACGTCTTCAAGAATGCCTCCTGTGGAGAGTGGAATTTAATCCATGCAAAATGAATAAAAACATGGGCAAAATGCGATATTAGAGATACTTGTTCAGTAATTAACAGCTGGGCTCTGCAGGAGTTGTGACAGGATAAGTTTACCATTGCTAATTGTTAAAATCAATTTAATATACTAGATACTGTATACATGCTACAATTTAGACAATGCCACATAAATATTTATGTCACAGAAATTATGGCAGTGAATACATTATCTGAATGTATTCACATCTTATATGAGATTGAACAATTTTACTCACAGGAACAGAAGCACAGAGAAGCAACAGTTACAAAGATACAGATGCCAATTTAGATGCATGGCTGACATTAAAAGAATATGGAACAAAATTTAACTTTGTTTCATCTTATTAATAGGAAGTCACTGAGTTAAAAATCAGTAGAAACTATTTAACCGTATCTTGTAGCTTCCTCATGCATTTGTGTAGCACACTTCATATCCTCAGGTTTCCCAAACTGATCATAACAATATCATTGTCATCCAGCAACATCAGTATTATCGTGTAAAATGCTCTCTTACTTGGCTATGACATACTGTATAAGCAAAAATAAATAAACTTCAAAAGTTATTTAAAACTGAGCTGATAATCTACTGAACTGATGACATCTCAATCAATAACAACTACCACTTGAACATTGGTCATCCATCATTATGAATGCCATCACCACCCTTTTCAAAATTTAGACTGTTGTTAAACACACTCATGTTTTCTTTCTGAATTTGAAATTCTTTCACATAATGGGTTACATTGCTTCTGGTCTAAAGCTAAGCTGCACATATCTGTTGTGGTACTCATTAAGTTCATTGTTCTTGGAGCTACCACTCCACTAACTTTCCATGAGAGCTGGCAGTGGTGACAGACCTCCGGCAGCAAATGTTGAACCATTACTCCAGGGATAACACAAATCACAATGCTGCAAAAACGCATTTTCACTCTGTTTAAATGTATCTAATGGGATATCCAGTGGGGTTGCACCTCTGGTGAAGGGGCTTGTCATATCCAATCTGAGGCAGCTCACTCACCTTTGGTCCCCACTGGACACACAGCTCCCACCTGTGGCTTCAAGTAGTTAACATTATGCAATACCAGCCATGCCCCAGTACGCTGCTTTGACAGGTTGGTGAAACCAGGTGAGGGTAACTGACAGGCATCATACCCTGGTGAGATAGGGACATGCCTGTCTTAGCATGTGAAGTCAGCTCCAATGGACTGGCTGGATGAGATCTACAGCACAATCCGACAGCCAGGAAAGCAGTCTGCAACACTCTCCTGAAAGTGAAGTTCATGATAAGGCACAGAAATAGACGTGGTTGCCCACTGCATCCAAGGAAGACCCCAGTCATGATGATTACTCATTCCACTGGACCTGAACTTCTGAGGGCCAAAGAGTGGAATTGTCTCAGTGCAACAGCTTTTCTACTTTCAAAACTCTTCTGCACAGGATTCCTGTCACCATCAGATATTATGGACAAATGTACCTACTACTCTGAGAATCTGAAATCCAAAAAAAAAATTTAAAGACTGTAATGAAGCTAATTAAAATACAATAAACTAGCTCTAAATTAATTCCAGTAAAGCTCAGATACCTATCCAGATATTCAGAAATTCCACTGGTTCAGCACCTGGCTCACCAGCTGATGATTGTTGTCATGTTCACTTAAGAATCAGTTGGGCTACAGTTCCCATGACCCCCTTCTATTCACGAAGGTACAATTTCCATAACACTCTCCACTAGCTCCCTTCCCAATCTATAAGGCTGCAGTCTATTTGGCTCCGATCTACTCCCAGGCCTATTTCCATGCTCCTATTCCAATCACAGATGCCACAGCTCCCATACTCTCTTGAAACTCACCTGGTTATGAGTTGGTTTCTAGTTAAGACGGTGCAAAGCTATGATCTTTGTTGAGATAGTGGCTCGAACTTCATAGTTTTTTTGAAGTTCATAAGGATGATATTGGGGACAAAGAGGGGAGTTAGGGGTCAGGTTAGGATTTAGGGACAACGATGTAGAGGAATTAGAGGTCAGATTATGAGCTAGGGACCGGGATATGGAAGAGTTCTAGGTTAAGCCTTCATTCCATGTTTGAAGTCTAGCAACGTGGACGGGTAATGAAGGACCTCCGGAAACTAGGCCTTAGCTCCATGCCTGAAGTCCGTGGACAAGTGACAGAGGACAACCCTGGACATTTAGCCATCCCAGGATTGGATGTCCATGTGATCATCTGGAAGAGGAAGCATAAACACTACTCAGTCAGATCACCTGGAGTCCAAATGTGAAGTTCCAAATCAAATCTGAAGATTGAAGATCAAAGGTCGATTTGAAGTCTGGAAGGCAAAGCCTGATAACCAGTGCCCAGAGACGAGAGTGGAGGCCCCGAGGCCTGCTTAACAATTGGAGAACTGTTATCTGTGTGGGAGAGTGGGAAGGGGGAAAAGGAGCTTCTTTTGCTGTTGTTGGTTTGTTGCCTGCAGTGTTCAATTCTTCTGTGTTCTATGTTGATCTGCCGAGCATTGTGGGCATGCTATGTCGGCAGTGGAATGCATGGCGACCATATGCAGGCTGACCTTAGCACATTCCTCAGTGTGGTGGTTGTTAATGCAAATGACAAATTTCACTGCATGTTTCAATGTACATGTAATAAATAAATCTGAATTTTGTTTCCTATGTCTCATTAAAACTAACTGGGTTCACTGGTAAATGTATTATTCTTCTGGATGCTATCTTAAAAAAAGAATTAATTAAAAATGTGTTGGAACATTCAATAGCCAAGAACAAAATTGCCAGTCCAATGCCACCAAAGTCCCGAATGCGCTAGATTAAATGAACTTTACTGCATTTCATTTTATATTATTAAAAAAAATAAGAACCTCAAGTTGAAATTTTTTTTTGATGAAGGAATAAATACAGTTCCATTCAAGTGGATGGCATGGAGATTAGGAACCACTGCAAAATGCACCTGGTCCTTCATCTCATTATGTTTGTGTGTTCACAGGCAGGAATGAATGTCAAATTCCTTGTGTCCTTACCATCGCAGACTTCAAAGCCAAATGTAGTGGTGCCGCCAACATCGTGGCCTCTCTCTCTCTCGGATCAGCTCAATTGCTTTTATGCTCAGTTCGATGTCGCTAACTCTGAGCCTCTGAGGAAAGCTACCACTACAACCTGCAACCTGGTCATCTTTGAGGCTGAGGTACACAGATGTTTCCAATGAGTGGACAGTCGCAAGGCTGTGGGACCAGATGACAACCCAGGGAAATTACTTAGAATGTATGCAGCACAACTGGCATGTGTGTTTATAGACATTTTTTATCTCTCCTTCTCCCAGTGTAGAGTGCCCTCCTGCTTCAAATTATCCACCATTGACCCTGTACCCAAAAAGACCAAGGTAACATGCCTGAACAACTGGAATTCTATCACATTCAACTCAATAATAAGCAAATGCTTCGAGAGGCTGGTCAAGGAATACATTTGCAGCATGCTACCACCCAAACTGGACCCCTACAATTCGCCTAACGACACAATCGATTGACAGATGACGCAATAGCTACTGCCCTACATACCGTGCTTACACATCTGGAGAAGAAGAATGCTTATGTGAGAATGCTGTTCTTGGACTACAGTTCAGCATTCAACACCATAATTCCATCCAGGCTCGACAGAAAGCTCAGAGACCTCGGCCTTCACCCTGCCTTGTGCAGCTGGATCCTGGACTTCCTGTCAGATCAGGTGGTAAGATTGGGCTCCTTCACTTCTGCTCCTCTGACTCTCAATACAGGAAGCCCTCAGGGTTTTGTACTAAGTCCTCTCCTTTACTCCCTATATACCCTTGAATGTGTCACCACCCACAGCTCTAATCTACTAATTAAATTTGCTAAGGACACTACATTGATTGGCCTAAACTCAAACAATAACAAGGTGGCCTACAGGGAAGGCCTACACAGTGGTGCCAAGAAAACAACCTTTCTCTCAATGTTGCTAAAACAAAGGAGCTGGTTGTGGATTACAGGAAGAATGGAGAAGGGGTATCTGTTGACATCAGTGGATCTGGGGTTGAGAGGGTAAACAGCTTCAAGTTCCTCGGCATCCACATCACTGGGACCTTATGTGGTCTGTGCATACCAGCTGTGTGGTGTAAAAGGCACAACAGTGCCTCTTGCACCTCAGATGGTTGAGGAAGTTTGGTATGGGCCCCCAATCCGAATAACTTTCTACAGGGGCACAACTGAGAGTATCCTAACTGGCTGCATCACTGCCGGGTATGGGAAATGTACCTCCTCTAATCGCAGGACTCTGCGGAGAGTGGTGCGGACAACCCAGCGCATCTGTAATTGTGAACTTCTCATGATTCAGGGCGTTTACAAAGACAGGTATAAAAAAAAGGGCCCGAAGGATCATTGGGGACTTGAATCACCCCGATCACTATCTACTCCAGCTGCTACCATCCGGGAAATGATACCGCACATTAAAAGCCAGGACCAACAGACTCCGGGACAGCTTCTTCCACCAGGCCATCAGACTGATTAATTCATGCTGATTTGAGTGTATTTCTATGTTACATTGACTGTTCTATTTATTATAAATTACTATAAATTGCACATTGCACAATTAGATGGAGATGCAACGTAAAGATTTTTACTCATGTATGTGAAGGATGTAAGAAATAAAGTCAATTCAATTCAAACTGTTTCTCATTTCTTTATTGTGCAGTGTAAAAGGGAAACATTCAAAATGATTCTGACAATCAGAGGATAGGAGAATGGTAGCTTGTGATGGAATCATTGTCCACAGAACTGCATACAGCCCACCACAAGTACACACATTTATAAAGGTTTTTTCTGCAATCGTGTCGTTGGTGCATCTTTTAAAATTTGGATAGGGATGTTGACGAGTGTAAGAATGTACAGTTTTATAGAATTTTTGAACTACATCTTTTGCATCTTGGAAAGGGTTTTGGATTTATTAATGCAGATGAAATTTAAATTCAATAAACATCTCCCAACTTCTAATTTGAGTACTTTGGGCAACAGGCAATGTTTTAGCTTGGCAATAAGCACACTTTGTTAGGTCTGATGGTTGCTGCTTGGCAGTAATCATTCTGTAAGCTTTGTTATTTATGTGACTTTTGTCACTGAATTGTTGTTCCAATTATCACCCATGTTATTCTTTTTAGTGTAACCAGAATGTTAGCTAGCTACTTTATCAGTACATTGAAAGGATGTCAAAGCAGATAGCATGCATATACGTATCTGAAGTTAACAAGGTTTTAGTTGATCCCTGTGATTCAAGATAACTCATGATAAATCCATCAGATACTCCACAAAGCAATTTTTCCTGGTAATTGCAGTGCAACATCACATATGTGTACACCAGAGCTTTCACAATATTTTCATTGACAGCAATTTAATTTTTTTTTAAAGATATTTGGAATTATTTTTTTCGCAGGAAACGAGGGGAAATCAGCTTGATTCAATAAGATTTTTTTTTTGTTTTCTCTCTTGTTCTTATATTAAGAATGAATTTTACCTTTCAGTTGGAATGGGGAAGGATATTGCCTTCTGTTTAGTTGTGATGGTAAAATTGATCTATTCCAAGTACCCAGAATGGCATGTACATTTTACATTACTTTGCTCAAATAGGTGTTTGAGGTAAATCTTTGGACAATGAGCATCAGGGCACTTTATCTAAATGCCCGTAGTATTAGAAACATGGTTTGTGAAGTTGTGGTACAGATCAGTACCAAGGCATATGATTTAGTGGCCATTACAGAAACCTGGCTGCAAAGCGCACATGACTGAGAATTAAATATCCAAGGGTATCAGGTAATATGGAAAGATAGGCAGGATGGCAAAGGAGGTGGGGTGGCGCTCTTAAATAAGGATGAGATCGGAGTGATTGTGAGAGATGATATAAGATCTACAGAGCAGAATGTTGAGTCCATCTGGGTAGAGATTAAGAATAGTAAAGGGAAAAAAAAAATCACTGGTAGGAGTTGTCTATATGTCACCTAATAAAAATATTGCAGTGGCAGAGGCGATTAACCAGGAAATAACTGAAGCTTGTTAAGAATGGAACGGCAGTTGTCACGGGGGTTTTTAACTTCCACATAGATCGGGTGAATCAGGTTGGTCAAGGAAGTCTTGAAGAGGACTTCATAGAATGCATCGTGATGGCTTTCTTAAGCAGCATGTTAGTGAACCTACAAGGGAAAATGCTATCTTAGATCTAGTCCTGTGCAATGAGACAGGTAAGATTAACATATCTTGTAGTCAGGGATCTTCTTGGAAAGAGTGATCATAGTATGATTGAATTTCACATTCAGATGGAGGATGAAATAGTTTGATCTAAATCTCATGTATTATGCTTGAACAAGGGAGACTACAACAGGATGAGGAAGGAGTTGGCTAATGTGGATTGGGAGCAGAGGCTATTTGGTAGGACAGTTGAGGACTAGTGGAATACTTTCAAAGAGATTTTTCACAGTGCTCAACAAAAGTATATTCCACTCAAAAGTAAGGGCAGTAAGTGTGGGGAGAGCCAGCCTTGGATAACTAAGGAAATAAAAAATAGTATCAAATTAAAAACTCATGTGTACAAAGTTGCAAACAGTAGTGGGAGACTGGAAGATTGGGAAAACCTTAAGAAGCAAGAGAGAACAGCTAAACAAGAAATAAGGAAAGAGAAGATAGAGTATGAAAGTAAATTAGCACAAAATATAAAAGCAGAGAGCAAAAGTTTTTATAAATATATAAAGTAGAAGAGGGTGGCTAAAGTCAACGTAGTTCCCTTGGAAGACGATAAGGGGAAATTGATATTGGGTGATAAGGAAATGGCTGAGGCATTGAACAACTATTTTTTGTCGGCCTTCGTGGTGGAGGACATGTCTAATATGCCAAAGAATGATGTTATGGATGAAATGGGAGGTGAGGACTTCGATAAAATCACTGTCACTAAAGAGATAGTAATGAGCAAACTAGAGGGCTTGAAGGTAGATAAGGCCCCTGGTCCTGATGGGATGCATCCCAGGGTGCTGAGAGAATTGGCAGAGGTTATAATAGACGTGTTAGTAATCATTTACCAAAATTCTCTAGACTCTGAGCAGGTCCCGGTGGATTGGAAGACAGCAAATGTCATGCCACTTTTTGAAAAAGGATGTATGCAAAATCCAGGCAACTATAGGCCAGTTAGCTTAACATCTGCAGTCGGGAAAATGCTTGAAGCTGTCATGAAGGAAGAAATACTGAAACATTTAGAAAGGAGTGGTTCCATTAGACGGACGCAGCATGGATTCAGAAAGGGCAGGCCCAGTTTGACAAACTTATTGGAGTTCTTTGAAGACATAATGAGTGCAGTGGATAGGGGGGAACAGGTGGATGTCACATACTTGGATTTCCAAAAAGCATTCGATAAGGCGCTCGATAAGGCGCCGTACAAGAGACTTATAAATAAGATACGGATGCACGGAGTTGGAAGAAGTGTATTGGCATGGATAGTGGATTGGTTAACCGATAGAAGGCAGAGAGTTGGTATAAATGGGTGATTCCCCGGTTAGCAGTCAGTGGTGAGTGGGGTGCCGCAGGGGTCGGTGCTGTGCCCACAGCTGTTTACCATTTACATTAATGTTTTCGAAGAAGGGCATAGCAAAATTTGCTGATGACATTAAACTGCGTGGAAAAGCAAATTGTACAATGTGGAGAGTGTGCAGAGGGATATAGATAGATTAAACAAGTGGACCAAGGTCTGGAAGATGGATACAATGTTGGTAAATGTGACATCATCCACTTTGGAAGGAATAATAGAAGAGCAGATTATTATCTAAATGGTGAAAGATTGCAGCATGCTGTTGTACAGAGGGACTTGGGAGTGCTTGTGCATGAATCACAAAAAGTTGGCTTACTGGTACAACAGGTTATTAAGAAGGCAAACAGAATGTTGGCCTTCATTGATAGAGGGATTGAATTCAAGGGCAGGGAGGTCATGCTGCAACTATACAGGGTACTGGTGAGGCCACACCTGGAGTACTGTGAGCAGTTCTGGTCTCCATACTTGAGGAAGGATATACTGGCTTTGGAGGCAGTGCAGAGGAGGTTCACCAGGTTGATTCCAGAGATGAAGGCGTTAACCTGTGAAGAAAGATTGAGTCGCCTGGGCCTATACTCTCTGGAATTCAGAAGAATGAGAGGGGATCTTATAGAAACATACAAAGTTTTCAAAGGGATGGATAAGATAGAAGTAGGAAAGTTGTTTCCATTGGTAGGTGAGACTAGAGCTAGGGGACATTGCCTCAAGGTTCAGGGGAGAAGATTTAGGATGGAGATGAGGGGAAACTGTTTTTCCCCCAGAGTGGTGAAGGCTTCTTCACTGGATATACTTAAGATACATTTCAATAGATTTTTACATGGTAGGGGAATTAAGGGTTATGGGGAAAAGGCAGGTAGATGGAGCTGAGTTTACAGACAGATCAGCCATGATCTCATTGAATGGCAGGGCAGACTCAATGGGCCAGATGGCCTACTCCTGCTCCTACTTCTTATGCTCTTATGTCCTGAATCAATGTGACATCAAGTGATTGAGACAATTCCCCTGCAACAAGTATGCCTAGTGCTACCTTTGCAGGTGAATGAGGAAATCTGGGGCAGCAAAGGTCCATATTGTTCTTGAAGATTAATGAAGTTCTCAAGGTTCTTTAATTCCCAATTTTCCCAGTTAAAATACATACAATATATTCAGGAGCTTCTTTTGTTTGTGTGTGTGTGTGTGTGTGTGTGTGTGTGTGTGTGTGTGTGTGTGTGTGTGTGTGTGTGTGAGATGCCAGAGTTCAAAGTCAAAAGGTTCTAAATTGCACCAATGGAGTCTACTTATTAAAATGCAAGAGAAAGCAGAAGTAGGAATTTGGAATGAAAGAACAAACTTCTGGAAGAAACCCGTGGGGTGAGCATCATTTGTGGATGCAAGAGGATGTTTGATGCTTTTGATCAGGGCAATGCAATCCTAGTGCAGGGTTTTGACACAAAATATCAAGCACAGTTTTGCATCCAGCTGAATTGTTTGACCCAATGATTCCTTTCAGCAGTTTGCAATTAAGCTCCTTAACAAACAAGTTCCCTGGACACAGAGAATTTGAGTTAAAAAAAATTGCTGCAAATATATGTTAATTCTGATTTTGCCCAGTTTTTCTGAGGAAGATTAAATGAACCCTGTTATTTCCTCAAATTAAAATAAAAACAAATTTTAGTAAGTGATGGATCTTCATTTGGTGATCTAGTGCATCACTTTGAAAGCAACAATTATCCACCAGCTGGCCAATTTAGGAAAATTTATAACCCAAATACTACTTGAAATATTCACCAATTTAAAGAAATCACAGAATAATAATCATCAAAAACAATCAATGCCACATTACTCCCAAATTTAGTACACTATCATTTGAGTTTTAAAACAACATTGGTCTTTATCTTAATTGTTCACTTTTCACATTTGTTGAGAGTTAAACCAGAGTTCTGGAAGGTATCTTATGGCAACGATAAGAGGATTTGTGCCCAGGTAAGCTGTTTGGATTCGGTGGGCATCCTGTTTCAACTGTCATGCATCTGGCAAAGAAGTGGTGGTTCAGAACCATAGGGTACCTCAGCATAGTGGTATCCACGTAAAAAGAACTGTTGAATGATGAATAGTGTATGGATGGGTTGCTAACCAAGTTATTTCATTAGTTACCACATCGCCCACAGTCCAGCACAAGATCACTCACCTCTTTACCTAATACCTCAGTTACTATAGCACTTTTTAGTGCAACATGGGTACATTTTGGTCTATGGCATTTTCAATACTGGTTGGACTTCACTGCAGTGTGCAGACTAAAAGACCTGTCTATTATCATATATGATTAATCAAACTCCTTTCTGCAGAGACCAGGAAGTATGATTTTTTTCCTTTTTAAAAAAAGGGCAAATAGACTTTGCAAGACTCGTTGACCAAATGTCTCTACAGTGAAGGAAGCTGCAGTGAAAACATGAATAAGAAATTCTGAGAAGCCACCTCATGCAAAGAGGAAAGCAACTCTGCGTCAGTTTTCCCCAAAGCTGCCATGAAGTTTTCATCTGATGAAACCCTCTTTACTTGAGCCAAATTATTTCTGCTACTTCTGAATAACATGAGAGATAAGGTATGATCAAGCTTGAACTTCCAATGGAGCAGATGCTCCAGATATCTGGAGGAGTAGTGCGATACAATCTTAGACAACAGCACAGAGTCATAGAGCTGTACAGTAAAGTAAGAAGCCCTTCGACACAACTCACCCATCTCCCATGAAGCCTATCTATGCTAATCCCACTTATCAGCTCTTAAACTCATATCCCTTTTTAACTTCTCCTCTCTTGCTTATCCAAGTGCCTTTTTAAATGTTCTACTTTGTTACCCCTTTATAACTTTCCCTGGAGGATTCTAAAGACCATAAGACAAAGGTGAGAATTAAGCCACTCGGCACATCAGATCTGTTCCACCATGCCATCATGGCTGACATATTAACTCCATTAACCTGCCTTTTCCCCAAAATATTTGACACTTTTACTAATCAAGAAAATACCAACCTTCTAAGGTTAACATGCCTGAGGTGAAATTGTTTATCAGTGCTTGAAGCTTGAAAACAGGAAATTAAATTGCCCTTTGTCTCATAACATTATATTGTTATTCATAGTTTTTGTGAATATCAGTACTGCAATAAATGATGTCTTCTATACGTCACATAAACACACAAAAACATCATCACAACATGAGTTGGTAGCTTTTCTGCTGTCCTTTAAAAACTTTGCTCTCAGTCTCATTAACTTTTCTCAATGGTGCAGGCCCATGTTCTGAACACTAAAAAAATTTGTTCTACATTTGGATACAAATACTCAAAGTACTATAGCGTCCATTCATTAGCATACAATCGGACTACAGCGATGTAATCTACAACTGCAGCAGTGAGAGATTAAAAATGTCCTTGAACACTGCTGCCATTTGTCAGTGCCCTACCAGGTACAATATCAGAGCCTGACGCCTTGCAAGGGTTTATCCTCTTGAAAATCTTCTGACATCCGCTCCAACATAGAGATCACAGGATCACTAAATGTTGCAGGGATTTGCGTTGGTGTAGTTTTATTCTCCCTTTCAAAGCGTACATAAAAGGCATTTAGTTCACAACCATGTATGATGATAGGTTTCTCCTTGTAGGAAGTAATGGCCTGTAAACCCTGCCAGAACTAGTGTCCACCTAGTTCTGCCTCTAACTTCAATTAGAACCAACAAAGCCACTAAGCTCCCGATCTCATCACCTCCTTGTCTAAACATGGACCAAAAAGCTAAATACCAGAGGTGAGGTGAGAGTATAGCCCTCAATATCAAGGCAGCATTGGACCAAGAAAGGCATCAAGATGCCCTAGCTAAAATGGAGTCAATGGGAATTAGGGGGCAAACCCTCTCCTGGTGGAATCATACCTGACACAAATGAAGATGGTTGTGGTGGTTGGAGGTTGATTGTCTCATCCTCAGGACATCACTACAGGAGCTCCTCAGGGAAGTGTCCTAGGACCAACCATCTTCAGCTGCTTCATCAACGACCTTCCTTCCATCATAAGGTCAGAAGTGGGGATGTTCGCAGATGACTGCACAGTGTGTTACACTATTTGTGCCTCCTCAGATAGTGAATCAGTTCATGCCCAATTGTAGCAGGCCCTGGACAATATCCAGGATTGGGCTGACAAGTGGCAAGTAACATTTGAGCCAACGACAATCTCCAATGAGAGGCTCTAACCATTGTCCCTTGACATTCGTTGTATCACCATCACTAAATTCCCTATTATCAACCTGTTAGCTACCATTGACAGGAAACTGAACTGGTCTAACCATATAAATACTGTGGCTACCAGAGCAGGTTAAAAGCTAGGAATCCTGTGGCATGTAACTCACCTCTTGCCTCCACAAAGCCTGTCCACCATCAACAAGGCTCAGGTCAGGAGTGTAATCAAATACTTACCACTAGCCTGGAAGAGGGCAGCTCCATCAACACACAAGAAGCTTGACACCATCTGGTACGAGGCAGCCCACTTGTTTAGTATCTCTTTTCATAACCATCCAAACCGCCCACCATCGACAAACAGTTGCAGCAGTGTGTACTATCTGCAAGATGCACTGCAACAACATACCAAAGTTCCTAAGGCAGAACCTTCTGGAATCACGACCACTACCATCTAGAAGGATGAGAGCAGCAGATAGCTCATAACACCACCTCTTGGAAATCCTTCTCCAAGTCGCCCACCATCCTGACTTGGAAACATATTGCCATTCCTTCATTGTCATTGGGTCAAAGTCATGGAATTCCCTCTCTAACAGCACTGTGGGTGTACCTACAGCTCAGGAACTGCAGCGGTTCAAGAAGGCAGCTCATCACCACCTTTTCAAGGGCAACTAGGGATGGAAATAAATTCTGGCTTAGCTGGTGACACCCACATCCCATAAATATATTTTTTTAAATATTCATATCAAACTTGTCACTGAAGTTACATTCCTCTTCTTGACCCTTCCGATGTTCAAAGCCAGAAAAATAAAAATGGTGAGGATAAAGGTCACAGATTGAACTCTGACCATTAAAACTGCCACCCCTCCCCCTCTATGACCTCAGCAGAGATTGGAATGATTAGATTAGGCAAGTTTTCTTTTCAGCAATAACTGTCAGAAGCATAGATCAGTTGAAATGGCTTTGCATTTTTATAATCTTTTGACAATTTTTCTAATAAGTAGCAATGACTGAGATAATTTTTAGAATCTTTTAACAGCTTTTATAATTACATATAATTTTCCTAACCAGGTAGAAATTATTGAAAATCACATTTATGATGTGAAATCATTCAGGCCTCATTTGCATGTATCCAGCAAATAGGCAGGGACTTAAATATTATAATTTCAACTGTTGAATTGTATACAATGTAAAATCAAAGATCTGACATAGTAAATTTTCTCCCAATTTTTGAATCAGCAGTGCCCACTTTAATCCCATAAAACAGGTAGTATTGAACAGAAAAATCAACACTATTGTCACTATACAGTCAAAAAGCTAAAGGAATCTGATTCCCTCAAAGTGCATACATACCGTGTAAAAGCCCTTGCAATCAACCAAGATCTTTTCCATTCACACACTATTTTAAAGGCTAATTAGAGTCAAATAACCTAAACTATACTAAAGTTGGAAATAAATCATCAAAAATTCAAATATCTCCAAATACTATCTCTTAATCATATCACTTCAAAAATATCCAAAATGTAATTTGATTTGTTTAAATTGTGTGTAGTGTATTAAATCAATATTTCAACGAGGTGTAAAGATGATTTTCCAGAATTAAATAACAATCATCTAATGTTAACAATGTCTCTACATTATCTCCTATACCTGGCTAAAGTCAGACAGGTTCTGGAGGAGCTGAGCACTGATCAGCCGTTGAGACTGCACCCTAATGCCTTCTGTATCATTGTGGTGGATTTCAACAAGCCAGCTTGAAGAAATCTCTGAACCACCACCACTATCGCATCACCTGTGGAACTAGAGGAGCCAACACTCTAGACCACTGTTATATAACCATCAAGGACATTTACCATGCAATCTCATGCCCACACTTTGTAAACTGCTATCATCTGGCTATACTTCTACACTATATGTACAAGCAGAGACTGAAGACTGTAAGCACTGGTCATGAGGACCAAGGTGGTATGGTCAAAGGAAGCAGAGGAACATTTACAGGACTGCTTTGAGTTGGTGGACCAGACAACATTCAGGGATTCATCTTTGAATACGCCACAGTTGTCACTAACTTCATCTGTGTGGATGAATGTATGCCTTTGAAAACAAATAGAACATACCCAAACCAAAAGCCATGGATGAATCAGGAGGTTTGTAGTCTGCTGAAGACTAGGTCTGTGGCATTCAAGACCAGTACAAAAGTCTACTTTAAGAGCTAATACATGATTCTAATTGAAGTTAGAGGCAGAATTAGATACACACCAGTTCTGGCAGGGTTTGCAGACCATTGCTTCCTACAAGGTGAAACCTATCATCATGCATGGCTGTGATCCTTCACTCCCAGGTGAACTAAATGGCTTTTATATGCACCTTGAAAGGGAGAGTAAAACTACACCTATGCAAACCCCTGCCATATCCAGTGACTCCATGATCTGTCTTGGAGACAGATGTCAGAAGTTTTTCAAGAAGGTAAACCCTTGCAAGGCGTCAGGCTCTGATATTGTACCTGGTAGGGCACTGAAAAGCTGTGCCAACCAAATGGCAGCAGTATTCAAGGCCATTTTTAATCTCTCACTACTGCAGAAAGAGGTTCCCATGTGCTTCAAAAGAGCAACAGTCATAAGAGTATTTAAAAAGAGCTGGGTAAGTTGCCTCAACAACTATTGCCCTGTCGGACTCGCATCTACTATAATGAAGTGATTTGAGAGGTTGGTCATTGCCTGCATCGATTCCTGCCCATAGAAGGACCTGGATCTGATGCACTTTGCCTATTACCATAATCGGTCTACAGCGGATGCAATCCCACTGGATTTTCACTCAGCCTTGGATCTCCTGGACAACAGCAATACCTAAGTCAGGCTGCTGTGTATTGGATACAGCTCAGTGTTCAACACAATCATACCTCAGTACTAATCACCAAGCTGCCAAACCTGCACAACTGCACCTTCCTCTGCAACTGGATCCTTCGCTTGCTGTTTGATAGGATGTGAGCAGGGACCGATGGAGGGGGCCCAGTCCTCGGTCATAGTGAGGATTAGGCCTGAAGCCATGGTGTCACCTGTCTGCAGCCACCCGGAGTGAGAGGATGAAGCCATTACACTTCAGTAGGGGCAGTATGGCATGGTGACCAGAATGAAGTTGGAGCTGCCCTCCCAGGGTTTTGCTTGGCAGAAGAGAAGCTCTCATGGGCCAAATGAGCCTCTGGCTAGGATCTTTGTGTCCTCGTTCTCCACGGGAATGGTACCGGAGGATTGGAGGGAGGCAAAAGTTGTCCCCTTGTTCAAAAAAGGTAGTAGGGATAGTCCGGGTAATTATAGACCAGTGAGCCTTATGTCTGTAGTGGGAAAGCTGTTGGAAAAGATTCTTAGAGAAAGGATCTATGGGCATTTAGAGAATCATGGTCTGATCAGGGACAGTCAGCCTGGCTTTGTGAAGGGCAGATTGTGTCTAAAAAGCCTGATAGAGTTCTTTGAGGAGGTGACCAGGCATATAGATGAGAGTAGTGCAGTGGATGTGATCTATATGGATTTTAGTAAGGCACTTGACAAGGTTCCACACGGTAGACTTATTCAGGAAGTCAGAAGGCATGGGATCCAGGGATGTTTGGCCAGGTGGATTCAGAATTAGCTTGCCTGCATAAGGCAGAGGGTTGTGGTGGAGGGAGTACATTCAGATTGGAGGATTGTGACTAGTGGTGTCCCACAAGGATCTGTTCTGGGACCTCTACTTTTCATGATTTTTAATAACGACCTGGATGTAGGGGTAGAAGGGTGAGTTGGCAAGTTTGCAGATGACACAAAGGTTGGTGGTGTTATAGATAGTGTGGAGGATTGTCAAAGATTGCAGAGAGACATTGATAGGATGCAGAAGTGGGCTGAGAAGTGGCAGATGGAGTTCAAACCGGAGAAGTGTGAGGTGGTACACTTTGGAAGGGCAAACTCCAAGGCAGAGTACAAAGTAAACGGCAGGATACTTGGTAGTGTGGAGGAGCAGAGGGATCTGGGGGTACATGTCCACAGATCCCTGAAAGTTGCCTCACAGGTGGATAGGGTAGTTAAGAAAGCTTATGGGGTGTTAGCTTTCATAAGTCAAAGGATAGAGTTTAAGACTCGCGATGTAATGATGCAGCCCTATAAAACTCTGGTTAGGCCACACTTGGAGTACTGTGTCCAGTTCTGGTCGCCTCACTATAGGAAGGATGTGGAAGCATTGGAAAGGGTACAGAGGAGATTTACCAGGATGCTGCCTGGTTTAGAGAGTATGCATTATGATCAGAGATGAAGGGAGCTAGGGCTTTACTCTTTGGAGAGGAGGAGGATGAGAGGAGATATGATAGAGGTGTACAAGATAATAAGAGGAATAGATAGAGTGGATAGCCAGTGCCTCTTCCCCAGGGCACCACTGCTCAATACAATACATGGCTTTAAGGTAAGGGGTGGGAAGTTCAAGGGGGATATTAGAGGAAGGTTCTTTACTCAGTGAGTGGTTGGTGCATGGAATGCACTGCCTGAGTCAGTGGTGGAGGCAGATACACTAGTGAAGTTTGAGAGACTACTAGACAGGTATATGGAGGAATTTAAGGTGGGGCCTTATATGGGAGGCAGGGTTTGAGGGTCGGCACAACATTGTGGGCCCAAGGGCCTGTACTGTGCTGTACTATTCTATGTTCTATGTTCTATAAACACAAGGAATTCTGCAGATTCTGGAAATTCAAGCAACAAACATCAAAGTTGCTGGTGAATGCAGCAGGCCAGGCAGCATCTCTAGGAAGAGGTACAGTCTTTCTCTCTCTCTCTCCTTTTTCTCCATCTGTCCCTCTGACTATACCCCTTGCCCATCCTCTGGGTTTCTCCCCCCTCCCCCCTTTCCTTCTGCCTGGGCCTCCTGTCCCATGATCCTCTCATATCCCTTATGCCAATCACCTGTCCAGCTCTTGGCTCCATCCCTCCCCCTCCTGTCTTTTCCTATCATTTTGGATCACCCCCTCCCCGTCCCATTTTCAAATCTCTTACTAGCTCTTCCTTCAGTTAGTCCTGACGAAGGGTCTCGGCCCAAAACGTTGACTGTACCTCTTCCTAGAGATGCTGCCTGGCCTGCTGCGTTCACCAGCAACTTTGATGTGCGTTGCATGGGCCAAATGTAGTTTGTTTGTTTTTTCTCCCCCCCAAAATTGGCATACAATGAACTCGGGCCTTAAGTTATGGGGTCACTTGATTTTCAGCCACCGAAGAGGCCTCGGAGTTATTACGCTCTACCCAGGGTGACGTAGCACAGTTGTGGTGACTGAAGATTTAAAATGGACTGATGGATCTGGACTATATACATATATATCTGTTTGGTTGTGTTTTTATTAATCTATGTGTGTTTGTATATGCAAGGAATGGCCTCAAAGCCACGGATTCACCTAGCGGGAGTCGAAAGTTCCCCCACCAACCATCACCCAGTCAGACTCAGATCTACTATGATGAATATATATTCTGCATCATTATACTTTTACTAATAGTGTATGTGGGTTTGTTTACTGGTATGCATGAAACCGTGGTGTCATGTAGGGAGAAGGTTGAGGTAGGCCCCGGGACTCTTCTTTCATGATTGTGACTTGTGTGTGTTCACTCTGTGAAATTGTTAGTAATGCGTCTTTGCACCTTGACCCTGTCTCATTTGGTTGTATTCGTATGTGGTTAAATGCCAATTAAACTTGTATTGGCATTACCAACAGTCACACATAGTGAACATCCTCACTGGGAGGCCAGTCAGTGCAAATCAAAAATAACATCTCCTCCTTGCTAACAATCAACACAGGCACACTTCAAAGGTGTGTGCTTAGCCCACTGTTCTACTCTCTTTTCACCCATGACTGTGTGGATAGGAAAAGTTCAAACGCCAGCTACAAATTTGCCCATGACACAAAAATTGCAGGCAGAAATTCAGAAGGTGATGGGGAGGCAGACAGGAATGAGATATGTTAGCCGGTTGCGTCATGCTATAACAGCAACTGATTATGCCTTGGAATTACAGTTAAGTCAATCAAGAAATGGAAAGAATATGACACAGCTGTAAATCTGCCTAGAACAGGTCATTCTCAAACAGACCATGCAAAAAGAGGTCTTGTGAGGGAGGCTACCAAGAGATCCATGACAAGCTTCAATGGTTGAGATGGAAGAGACTGCGCATACAACAAATGTTGCCTGGGTACTTCACCAGTCACAGCTTTATAGGAGAATGGCAAAGAGAAAGCCACTGTTAGAGAAAAAACCTTATATGAAATCTTAGCTAGAGTTTGCCAGAAGGCATCTATGTGACTCTGAAATCTGCTGGAAGGTGGCTTTATGGTCTGATGAAAGCAAACTTGAGCTTTTTGGCCATCAGACTAAAAGCAATGTTCACCGTAAGCCAAGCACCACACATCATCAAAACATACCATCCCTACTGTGAAGCATAGTGGAGGCTCTTTCATGCTCCTAACCCTCACCCTAACCCCCCTTCACTGTAGCAGGCACTGGAAGACTTGTGAACGTAGAGGGTAAAATGAATGCAGCAAAATACAGGGAAATCCTGGAGGAAAACCTGATGCAGTCTGCAAGAAAACTACAACTTGAGAAGATTTTTTTTATCCAGCAAGATAATGACCCCAAGCATAAAGCCAAAGCTACAAAGGAGTGGCTTAAAAACAAAGTTAATGACCTGGAATGGCCAATTCAGATTCCAGACTTCAAACAAATTGAGAGTTTGAGGCTGGATTTGAAAACCTCATGATCCCCATGCAATCTGACAGAGCTTGAACAGTTTTGTAAAGAAGAATGGGGAAAAAAATGCAGTGTCCAGATGTGCAAAGCTGATAAAGACTTATCCACACAGATTCAAGGCTGCAATTGCTGCCAAATGTGTGTCTACAAAATACTGATTTGAAGGGGGCAAGTCATTATGCAATTATTTTGTGTTTCGTAAATATAATAAATGTAGACAAATTCGTAGAAATTTGTTTTTACTTTGACAGGAAAAATATCTTTTCTGTTGATCAGAGTCAAAAACGCCAAATTAAATCCACTGTGATTCAATGCTGTAAAGCAATAAAACATGAAAACTTCTGGGGAGAGGGTGAATACCTTTTATAGGCACTGTAAATATTTTGTCAGCAATTCTCACAAAGCCTGTTTGCCTTTTGTTTAATTGTATTTCTTGGACACTATGCAAGCCCATTAATTAATTGTCAATGATAATGGACTGATCTTTAATCTGCACAATAAAGTACAATGCTTTTAACCAATATCCAGTATGACATACAAACTTACAAACCTGTGAACTGGGGACAGGAATGTCTGTTGATCATGTGAAGCAAGGGTCACAACACCAATCCTTTATGTCTGCTCCACCATTTAAAATGAGCCAATAGCATTCTCAACTTCACTTTCCCCTCCTGCTTGTGGTAACTTTCCAATCCATTGCTTACCAATAATCCATCCACTTCTGCCATGAAAGAGTAAGCTTTCAAAAGATTGGTGGGAGACCCACATAGTTTGTTCTGGTGCTGTTATTGCAGCACATGCAGTTTGGGAATACCCAATCTGTTTATTTCTTCATGAGCATGTGATGTGTATACACTTTATGAAAAGCATCCGCTGAATGAAAATCTTCCATTTCTGATGTCATTCTTTGGCCTCAAAGAGGATGTACTTTTTCATCCAACTATTGTCAAAGTTAATGCACAATTTATAAACCACTGCACAGAGAAATGCAGAGGATCACAAGTAATCATCAGGATACTGACATTTAGATTTTGTTCAAGAAAGTTTGACAAAAGCGTTGTCTCAACCCTAGCCAAAATTAAGGAACTATGTGGGCAAGTGGCCTTAGAGCTGAACACCTGAACAATATTCTATGTAAGTTGTCTTTCTGGAAGCTGCAGATCAAAGTTTACGCTATCTACTCTGTGCTATTTATTCCTGAGTGTATGTCACAATTGATTTTGTGCTACACATCATTCACATGGTCCTTATTAATCAGGGGTTTATGTGATGTGATCGGTTTCACACGTCCACTTGTCTATAATGTTATCAAAGACATTTTTGTTAGGTAAATAAACACCACAGGATATTCAACAGGTTACAATCTATTAATCATATATTAATGCTTTGTTGCTTGTTCACTTATAGAATGAAAAAGCTTTGTTTTTTTCAAAAAACTTTCTTCATACCTTTTCCTGAATAAAGTGTCCCCGTGCAGATTCTTTATTTTGCCCGCTAAATGCCACCATTACATTTTTAAAAAGCTGTACCTGCTTAGTCTGTTCCAAATGCACGTAGTTTAGACTATCAAATTGTTCTAGTCAATACTTTTGCACATGTCCAAGGAAACTGTAATGTATGGATCTATTTCTTTTTGAGCAATGACTTCCCTTAGCACTACATATGAATTGCTAACCTACCTATGTGCATTGATCTGTTAGCTATGCAACACATTGATCTGTTCTCCCTCTCTGCAACGTGTATACACCAGTTATACACCACGAAGATTGGTGGAGGGGCAGGTAGTGTTGAGGAAACAGGTAGGATGCAGAAGGACTTAGACAGATTAGGAGAACGAACAAGAAAGTGACAAATGAAATGTATTATTGGAAAATGCTTGGTCATGCACTTTGGTAGTAGAAATAAACGTGTGGACAATTTTCTAAACGGGAAGAAAATCCAGAAATCTGAGATGCAAAGGGACTTGAGAGTCCTTGTGCAGAACACCCTAAAGTTTAACTTGCAGGTTGAGTCAGTGGTGAGGAAGGCAAATGCAATATTAGCATTCAATTTCAAGAGGTTTATAAATACAAGAGCAGAGATGTGATACTGAGATTTTAGAAGGCACAGGTGAGGCCTCACCTTGAGTACTGTGTACAATTTTGGACTCATCATCTAAGAAAAGATGTACTGGCATTGGGGAGGGTCCAGAGGAGGTTCCAGGAATGAAAAAATTATCATACAAGGAGCATTTGATGGCTCTGGGTCTGTTCTTGCTGGAATTCAGAAGGATGGGGCGGGGGGTGGAAATCTTATTGAAACCTTTTGAATGTTGGAAGGCCTAGATAGAGTGGATGTGGAAAGGATGTTTCCCATGGTGGGAGAGTTTAGGACAAGAGGGCACACAGCCTCAGGACAGAGGGGTGTCCATTCAAAACGGAGATGCGGAGAAATTTCTTTCGCCAGAAGGTGGTGAATTTGTGGAATTTGTTGCCACGTGTAGCTGTGGAGGCCAGATCATTGGGTGTATTTAAGGCAGGGAATGACAGGTTCTCGATTGGACATGGCATCAAAGTTTACGGGGAGAAGGCCAGGAACTGGGGTTGAGGAGAGAAAAAAAAAAGGATCAGCCATGATTAAATGGTGGAGCAGATTTGATGGGCCAAATGGCCTAATTCTGCTCCTATTGTATTATGGTCTAACAAAGCCACTTCCCTTGTATGTGCCTTTATTTAATTGATATGTAGTTGTACAGACATAACAAATTGGTAATGAGTACAAACCTATATGACCACAAATATCACTAACTGCATCAACAGTTACAAGATGACAGACAGTGAGAGGAAAGAGTTAAACAGTATGGAGAAGGCAGGCATGGAGTCCCAGATGCAAGCAAAGGGACACATGAGTAACAGTGCACAGTACATAGTGAAAAACGGACAACTAGCGAAGTTATAGAAAATAACATGATGACAGCCTTAGTAAGGAAATTTCACAACCTTGATAGTGCTAATGAGGATAGTGAATAATATTTTGAGAGAGTTGAACTGTATTGTAACGCGAACAACATGGATAAGAAAAAGAAAGGCTCCACGCTTCTTAGCCAAATGGCTACTAAAATGTGTAGGCTTTTATGCAACTTAGTAACTCCAGAAAAGCCAGCAAACAAGATGTGCAGGGAAATTGTTGCAATCTTACAAAATCAGTTGAATCCTAAACTGCTGGTAATAACTGAGAGATTTAGATTTTACAAAAGGAACCAAAGGATGAAAGCATTGCTGAAAACATTGCAGAACTCTGCAAACTTTCTCAATACTGTGATTGGACTTTCTGATGCATTGAGGGATAGATTTATACGTGGCATGCATTGTCAAAGCACTCAAAAGAGGCTACTGTCAGGAAGAGATCAAACCTTAGAATGGGCTTTGACCATTAAAATATCATTAGAGACTACAGCAGAGCTACAGAAAAATGGATGCAGCAAAACTACAGAAAAATAGTTTAGAATGTGAAATGCAAAAAATGTCCCTCAATAGTGCAATAATCCAAAAATGTTATTGATGTGATTGTCCCATGGTGCAAATGACTGTTGGTTCAAAGAAAACTTTTGCAGAAAGTGTCACATTGAGAATGTGCAAATCAGACCAAACAGAAAAACCATGTGAGTACAGAGTGTCAAACACAAAACCAAACAAATGCATAAAATAACTCAATGTGCAACTGAATCAGACAACACTGGGTCTGACAAAGGTGAGCTGTCATGTCCAGAACTGCATAGCATTACTGAAGGAGATCACATAGTCATATAGATCACAATAGATGTGTCTGGTGTAAAACTGAAAATGGAGCTGGACACAGGGTCAGCTTTTTCGAAATTCAGAGGCTGATGACAAAAGACTATTTTCTAAGCTACCATCTTGGTGATGTTAAAGACCTACAAAAGTGAATAAGGGTCTCACAAAGGCAAATTAAAAATAAATGTGATGTATGGATGCAAAACACAGCAGTTACAGCTTTGTCTGTTGAGAAGTGAAGGGCCAGCACTATTTGGACATGAATGGGTAGAAAAACCCAAGTAAACTGGCACCCAATCAAAGCTCCAAATATGTTATCAACAGCCCAAATAGTAGCACTAACCAGAGACTTTCACAGATTTTTAATAATAATGAGAAGGTGTTTGAGAAGGGGATTCGCATACTCAAAGCCATGAAGGTCCAAAATGAACTGGATTAAGCAGCTACACAAAGATTCCATACAGCGCTTCCAGTGCCTTACACACTATGTCCTACAGTGGATGCTCAATTGCAGAGATTGGAGGCATCTAGAATTCTCTCCAAGGTTGAGTGGAGTGATTGGACAACAACCATTGTCCCGGTGATCAAGAAACGGAAGGCCAGAGCTGTTCACATATGTGGGAAATTCAAAGTGAGCTTCAACCCTGTTCTGTGTACTGTGTAGTATACCCTGCCATGAATAGAAGACATCTTTGCATCTTTGGCAGGTAGGGAGAGGTTTTCAAAAATTGACGTGTCAGAAATCTATCTGCAAATGGAGATTGAGAAGTCAAGCACATTCACAAGAGACTGTTCCAGTATAATCATCTCGTCTTTGGAGTCACGTCAGCTTCAGAAACTTGGCAAAGACCAATGGCGCAGTGGTCCAAAATATCCTAGGAACACAATGTTACTTTGTTGGCATCATTGTGACAGGCAAGAGTGATGGAAAGCACCTCGAGAACCTTGGTAAAATGCTCACCAGGCTGACTGAGTATGGGCTACGGGCAAAGAGAGGCATTCAAGTTATTCAAGAATGAAATAAGAGAAGACGTTTTTTAAAAAAAAACACTGCTCAGGGAAAAGAGGCTAGACTGCGCAGGCGTGTGACGTAGCTCGCCAAAGGTTTAAAAAAAAGACCACCATATACAGCGGGCAGCGCTAAGAGCAGGCAGAGTAGTCCAGGGAGCAGACTGGGACGGCTTTGGCTCAACAGGCTTCGGTGTGAACAGGCAGAGGTTAGGGTAGGTTCCAGTAAGTTTTGTTTTGTTTGTTTAGAGTAGAGAGAATGCCAGGCAGGATGTTGGAATGGTCCTCTTGCAGGATGCGGGAAGTCAGGGAGACCTCCAGTCTCCCTGACAATGACACCTTCAAGAAGTGCATCCAGCTGCAGCTCCTAACAAACTGCGTTAGGGAACTGGAGCAGGAGCTGGATGACCTCCGGATCATTCGGGAGAATGAAGTGTTTATAGGTAGGAGCTTCAGGGAGGAAGTTATGCCAAAGGAGCAGCAAACAGGTAATTGGGTTACCGTCAGGCAAAGGAAGGGGAAAGGGCAGGCAGAGCAGTGTTTCCCTGTGGCCATTCCCCTCAACAAGTATACTGACTTGGATACTGTTGGGGGGGGGGGGGGGAATGACGTACCTGGGACAAGCTGCAGCAGCCGGATCTCTGGCACTGAGTCTGGTTCTGCAGTGCAGAAGGAAGGGTGAAAAAAGAGGAGAGCGGTAGTGATAGGGGACTCAATAGTTAGAGGCACAGAAAAAAGGTTCTGTGGTCGTGACAGAGACTCCCAGATAGTTTGTTGCCTCCCAGGTGCCAGGGTCAGGGACGTCTCTGATCGCATGCACAGCATTCTGAAGTGGGAGGGTGATCAGCCAGATGTCATGGTACACATTGGTACCAATGAGGTAGGAAGTTAAAAGCAGGACCTTGAGGGTGGTAATCTCAGGATTGCTACCTGTGCCACATGCCAGCGAGGGTAAGAATAGGATGTTCTGGTGGATGAACACGTGGCTAAGGAACTGGTGTAGGAGGCAGGGTTTCAGATTTCAGGATCATTGGGACCTCTTCTGGGGCAAGTGGGACCTGTACAAGAGAGACAGGTTACACCTGAACTAAAAGGGGACCAATATCTTTGCAGGGAGGTTTGTTAGTGCTTTAGGGGAGGGTTTAAACTAGATTTGCAGGGGGATGGGAACCAGAGTGCCAAAGCAGATAGTGCAGCAGGGGTGAAAATAAATGATGTCAAAAGTTCATGCAAAGTATCAAATAGAAGGGTTGTGTGTGGTGGTAATAATCTTCTGAGGTGTGTCTATTTCAATGTAAGGAGTATTGTGGGGAAGGCTGATGAGCTGAGGGCATGAAATGACACATGGAATTACAACATTATAGCCATTAGTGAAACTTGGCTGCAGGAGGGGCAGGACTGGCAGCTTAATGTTCCAGGGTTCCGATGTTTCAGACGTGATAGAGGCAGAGGAATGGAGGGTGGGGGTGGGGGGATGGCATTGCTAGTCAGGGAAAATGTTATAGCAGTGCTCAGGCAGGACAGATTAGAGGGCTTGTCTACCGAGACCATATGGGTGGAGCTGAGAAACATGAAAGGTAAGACGACATTAATGGGATTGTATTTTAGACCACCCAATAGCCAGCGAGAATTGGAGGAGCAAATCTGCAAAGAGATAGCAGACAACTGCAGGAAACAAGGTTGTGATAGTAGGGGATTTTAATTTTCCACATATTGATTGGGACTCCCATACTGTTAAAGGTCTAGACGGGTTAGAGTTTGTAAAATGTGCATAGGAAAGTTTTCAAAATCAATATATAGAGGTACCAACTAGAGAGGATGCAACATTAGATCTCCTATTAGGAAATGAGTTAGGACAGGTGACAGAAGTGTGTGTAGGGGAATACTTTGGTTCCAGTGACCATAACACCATTAGTTTCAACTTGATCATAGATAAAGATAGATCTGGTCTTTGGGTTGAGGTTCTAAACTGGAAAAAGGCCAAATTTGAAGAAATGGGAAAGGATCTAAAAAGCGTGGATTGGGACAGGTTGTTCTCTGGCAACAATGTGATTGGTAAGTGGGAGGCCTTCAAAGGAGAAATTTTGAGAGTGCAGAGTTTGCATGTTTCTGTCAGGATTAAAGGCAAAGTGAACAAGAATAAGGAACCCTGGTTCTCAAGGGATATTGGAACTCTGATAAAGAAGAAGAGAGAGAGATATGACAAGTATAGGAAACAGGAAGCAAATAAGGTGCTTAATCAAGAGGGCTTAAAGAAGACATGAGTTTGCTTTGGCAGTCAAGGTGAAGGATAATCCAAAGAGCTTCTACAGGTATATTAAGAGCAAAAGGATAGTAAGGGATAAAATTGGTCCTCTTGAAGATCAGAGTGGTCTGCTATATATGGAACCAAAAGAAATGGGTGATATCTTAAATGGGTTTTTTGCGTCTGTATTTACTAAGAAAATTGGCATGGAGTCAATGGAAATAAGGCAAGCAAGTAGTGAGTTCATGGAACCTATACAGATTGAAGAGGATGAGGTGCTTACTATTTTGAGGCAAATCAGAGTAGATAAATCCCCAGGACCTGACAGGGTATTCCCTCAGACCTTGAAGGAGACTAGTGTTGAAATTGCAGGGCCCTGGCAGATATACTTAAAATGTCGGTATCTACGGGTGAGGTGCCAAAGGATTGGAGGATAGCTCATGTTGTTCCGTTATTTTAAAATAGGCTCTAAAAGTAATCCTGGAAATTATTGGCTGGTAAGTTTAACATCGGTAGTAGGTAAATTATTGGAAGGAGTACTGAGAGATAGGATCTACAAGTATTTGGATAGACGGGGACTTATTAGGGAGAGTCAACATGGCTTTGTGCATGGTAGGTCGTGTTTAACCAACCTATTAGAGTTTTTCCAGGAGGTTACAAGGAAAGTGGATGATGGGAAGGCAGTGGATGTTGTCTACATGGACTTCAGTAAGGCCTTTGACAAGGTCCCGCATGGGAGGTTAGTTAGTAAGATTCAGTTGCTAAGTATACATGGAGGGGTAGTAAATTGGATTAGACATTGGCTCAATGGAAGAAGCCAGAGAGTGGTAGTGGAGGACTGCTTCTCTGAGTGGAGGCCCGTGACTAGTGGTGGGCCACAGGGATCAGTGCTGGGTCCATTGTTATTTGTCATCTATATCAATGATCTGGATGATAATGTGGTAAGTTGGATCAGCAAATTTTCTGATGTTACAAAGATTGGCTGTGTAGTGGACAGTGAGGAATGTTTTCAAAGCTTGCAGAGGGATTTGGACCAGCTGGAAAAATGGGATGAAAAATGGCAGATGGAGTTTAATACAGACAAGTGTGAGGTATTTCACTTTGGAAGGACAAACCAAGGTAGAACATACAAGGTAAATGGTAGGGCACTGAGGAGTGCAGTAGAAGAGGGATCTGGGAATACAGATAAAAAATTCCCTAAATGTGGCATCACAGGTAGATAGGGTCATAGAGAGAGCTTTTGGTACATTGGCCTTTATTAATCAAAGTATTGAGAATAATAGTTGGAATGTTATTGTGAGGTTGTATACAGCATTGGTGAGGCCAGATTTGGAGTATTGTGTACAGTTTTGGTCACCAAATTACAGGAAGGATATTAATACGGTTGAAAGAGTGCAGAGAAGGTTTACAAGGATGTTGCCGGGACTTGAGAAACTCAGTTACAGAGAAAGGTTGAAAAGGTTAGGACTTCATTCCCTGGAGCGTAGAAGAATGGGGAGAGATTTGATAGGGGTATATAAAATTATGATGGGTATAGATAGAGTGAATGCAAGCAGGCTTTTTCCACCGAGGCTAGGGGAGAAAAAAAAAGAGGACATGGGTTAAGGGTGAAGGGGAAAAAGTTTAAAGGGAACATTAGGAGGGCCTTCTTCACACAGAGAGTGGTGGGAGTGTGGAATGATCTGCCAGATGAAGTAGTAAATGCGGACTCACTTTTAACATTTAAGAAAAACTTGGACAGGTACATGGATGAGAGGTGTATGGAGGGATATGGTCCAGGTGCAGGTCAGTGGGACTAGGCAGAAAAATGGTTCGGCACAGCCAGGAAGTGCCAAAAGGCCTGTTTCTGTGCTGTAATGTTCTACGGTTCTATGGAAATCTCATATTATGGACATGTTATTGACAAGCAGGGCTTACACAAGTCACCAGAGAACACTGAAGCAGTGCAGCAAGCACCCTAATCAGAAAATGTATCACAAATTGGGTCATACTTGGGTCTTGTAAACTACTATCACTAGTTTCTCCCAAACATTGTTACAGCGCTGCACCCATTGAATACACTATGGCAGACAGGAACAAAATGGGAATGGTCAGAAAGGTGTGAAAGTGCATTCAAGGAAACAAAGAGACCAACAACCTCAGATGAACTGCCCTCACCCATTATGACTCATCTCTGCCCATCAGACTGGTATGCAATGCATCCCCTTATGACATTGGTGACATTTTGTCCCACATTATGAAAGATAGATCTGAATGTCTGATTGCACTTGCCTCAAGAGCATTGATGAGACCTGAATGCCACTACGCATAGATTCATCAAGAGGCCCTTAGTCTAGATTGGGGAATAAAGAAGTTCCACCACGGAGGACCACTCCTGTCTGCAAATGGAGTAGCAGTAATTTTGTGCTGCTCTTAGTTTTCTTCCTCTCCCCTTAATTTATACTTTGAATTTAAAATTTTTACTTGCTGATTCTTGAGAGGGAACAATATGTCTATGTCTACGAGAAGTGGGAAGAATTTACCTGAACCCAGTGATAAAGGTAATGGGAAAGGAAAGGTGCAAATGGAAAGATCTGATGAAATGCCATCGTGGGCTAAAGATATCGTTCGGACACTGAATTCAATTAAGGATCAGAATGGATCAATTAAAGACCAACTGGAAAAGAATAATAATGAAATGAAGTCATTTCTGGAAAAACTTAAAGACTTGGAAATTCAAGTTATTAGACATGAAGAGGAATTGAAGATAACTAAGCAAAAGTTGTCTGAAGCTACAACTCGTTTGGAAAGATATCAAAATAAGATTATAGACCTGGAAACTTATTCATGCCGAAAGAATATACAAATTGTTGGGCTGCAAGAAGGAGCTGAAGATGGAGATTTAACTGCTTACTTTGGTAAGCTTTTCCACACTTTATTTCCTACAATTTTATTAAAGCCGCCTGCTATAGAAAGGGCACATAGGGTGTTTACTTTGAAATTGAAGGATTCTATTAAACCAAGATCTGTTTTGGTTTGCTTTCATCACTTTAAAATTAAAGATCAAATAATGCGACAGGCAAGAAAACAGAGAGTTTTTAGATTTATGGAATCTGAGCTCCATTTTTAAGAAGATTACCCAAGAGCGAGAATGGAACAAAGATCAAAATCTGCCCTGGTAATGAAACAGGCATATGATAAAAAAACTGTTTCCCCTCTTTGAGGTATCCAACAAGAATTAAAGTTTTTCCTGCTAATTCTCCTCCTGGTACTTTTTTTGATCCAAAAGCTGCACTGGACTTTGTTCAGGCTATACCCGCCGCTGCTGAATGAACTATTTGAAAGGTTGTTTGGCTAACTGTATACTATTCGCATTTTGGAAAGAAGATTTATGAAGGTCATTTGTATATATCATTGAGAGACTAATTAAAGAAGACAAGGAGAGTTGTTCTTTATTGCATATTGTTGGTTTTCTTTTGGAAAGAAGATTTATGGCTCAAGTATGACTGTCTAAATGATCATCTGAACATTCAACTGAGAAAAGAAGATAAGGGGATTTGTTCCTTTAATTTAATACTTGGTATTAATATGTTTAATTACTTATGATATTATTAATAAGTATTTTTGAAAATTCAGCTGGGTCAAATATACTATTAATTTTTTTCTGTTTTATTATAACATTTTACAATTGAATTTAAAGTTTTTTTCTCTCTAAGAGATAACATTATTTTGGTTCTTTCTTGTTTACTAGATGATGGAATGTAAATGCTTTTCTTTGCTGAGACTTTATTGTCTTTTTTTACGAGGTCACTCTACTCTTTTTACTAACTGGGGGAGGGAAAGAAAATGCAGACAGAGCGGTCAGGGGCTTTGAACTCTTATCATAGATTGCTTGCCTTTTTCTTGGGTTTTTGGGAAGGGAGGTGGGATTAGTGTTAGGGGCTTTTTCCCATCGGGTGGTTCTGGAGCATGCGTATTTTCTATCTGGTTGTATTCTTCATCGCCACTATTTTTGATCATCCCGTATTGGTATGTGCTCTGCGCATGTATAAAGTAGAATAAAATTATAGTATGGTATTTAAACAGATTAATATAATAAGTTGGAATGTATGTGGTTGGAATCATCCTGTTAAATGAAAAAAGACTTTTAAAATTATTAACCCATTCCAAACTGATATAATTTTTGCTCAAGAGACACATATCAGGGTGGGAGATCAAAACAGATTTTTTGGATGGTGGAATGGTTTGCAATTCCACTCTACTTCTCAGAGTAAAACAAAAGGTGTGTCTATTTTTATTAAATCTAATGTATTTATTCAAGAGGACATTGAATCAGATTCTAATGGTAGATTTTTAATTGTTAAAGGAACGATCTGTAACAGAAAAGTTGCGTTGGTTAATTTGTATGGTCCTAACTTAGATGATCCTTTTTTAAAAAAAATGTTTTGCTTTACTGCCTGGTTTAAATGAATATATGCTGGTAATGGGTGGGGATTTTAACTGCTGCTTAAATCCTATGAGTTATAAGAGCTCAACCAATCAGTGACTTCCAAATCGTTCCGCATTATTTATTAATTCCTCTTTGATTGGTTTTGGGTTGATTGATTTATGGAGGTATCTCCATCCCGAAAACAAAGAATTTTCTTTCTTCTCACATGTTTATAAAAAATATTCGAGGAGTGATTATATTGTAATGGATCGTGGCTTCTTGCCTAGTGTTAAAAATTGTGAATATGATGCTATTGCTATATCTGATCATGCGCCTCTGAGTTTGTCTTTTGAATTTGATGATGTCATTCTTGCCCGCCCACCATGGCGCATGTCTCAACATTATTGCAAAACTCTGACTTTGTCAGTTTCATTGAAACCCAGTTAAAAGAATTTTTTTCTTTTTAATGATATAGGGGGTATGTCTAAATTAATTATATGGGATACATTTAAAGCATTTTTATGTGGTCAGATTATTTCTCATTCAGCTAAACTTAAAAACAGACTAAAGCAGAATTAGATAGAATTTCAAAACAAATTAAAGATTTAGATAATATCTATGCAATTTCCCCTAATATTGATTTATTTAAACAAAGGGTGGAACTTCAATCACAATATAACCTGTAATAACTCATCCCATTGAAGGATATTTGCATAAGTTAAAGAGCCAATTTTATATGTTTGGAGATAAAAATAATAAACTGCTCACATCTCAATTAAAAATGGCTGCAGTCAAAAGGCAAATCATGAAAATTCGTAGGAAACATGGTACTTTGGCTCAGGAATATGAAGAAATTAATAAGATTTTTCAAGGTTTTTATGCTGAACTTTATAAATTTCAATGTCCATGAGATTCCTCTGAAATGAATGTTTTTTTACGAAAGATTGTTTTTCCTAAAATCTCGGCTGAGGATCAAAAAACTCTTGATGCTCAAACCACTGAAGCCGAAATTCATGAAGCTATTTTTTCAATGCAATCTGGTAAGTCCCCGGGACTTGATGCTTATCCTATAGAATTTTATAAAAAATTTGGAAAGTTGCTTTCTCCGTATATGTTGGAAATGTTTAAGGATTCTTTTGTGAAAAGTGACTTACCCGCTACTTTTTATGAGGCTTCTATTTCTTTAATTCTTAAAAAAGATAAAGATCCCATTAACTGTGCTTCATATAGACCTATTTCATTACTAAATGTCAATGCTAAGATTCTGTCAAAGATAATGGCCAATCGGTTGGAGAATATTTTGGGTAAAATTATTTTTAAAGATCAAACAGGTTTTATAAAGGGTCGCTATTCTTTTTCAAATGTTTGGAGACTATTTAACATTATATATTCGTCCTCTTCTAAATCTCCACAATATGTTGTATCTTTGGATGCTGAAAAAGTGTTCGATCGAGTCGAATAGAAATATTTATTTAATGTTTTAAAGAAATTTGGCTTTGATGCTAATATTAATAATTGTATTAAAATGATATATAAAGACCTTATTGCTACTGTTGTCACTAACAATTGTAGGTCTCCTTTCTTTCAGCTTTCACAGGGGACAAGGCAAGGCTGTCCATTAAGACCTTTGTTGTTTAATTTAATATTAGAACCCCTTGCTATTGCTCTTTGTGAGGCTAAGAATATCCATGGGATTTTTGTGAATGAGACCATGCATAAGATCTCTCTTTACGCTGATGATTTATTGGTTTATATATCTAATCCTGCCGAATCTATTCCTGCTTTGCTAAAATTATTTAATGAATTTGGAGATTTTTCAGGATATAAAATAAATTTTAGTAAAAGTGAATTGTTTCCTTTAAATGATTCTGTCTCTATATATGAAAATACTCCTTTTAAAGTCACGGATTCTTTTACATATTTAGGTATTATAATTACCAAAAAAAAGGATCTTCATAAAGCCAACTTTGTTGCTTTATTAGACTCTATGAAGAATTTATTTAGTAGATGAAGTCCACTTACAATTTCACTTGTTGATCGTATTCTTATAGTTAAAATGATGATTTTACCAAATTTTTTATATTTATTTCAGAATATCCCTTTTTTTTGACTAGGAAGTTTTTTTTGATCGGATTGGTTCTATAATTTTATCTTTTATTTGGAATAATAAAAGACCAAGAATTAGTAAATGTCACTTACAAAAATTGAAAAAGGATGGAGGTCTTGCTTTGCCTAATCTTAAGAATGTATTATTGGGCTGTTTATGTGCGATACATGTCTTTTTGGTTATACTGGGTTGATAAGAGCGATCAGCCAATTTGTGTAGACCTGGAACTGAAAGTTGTAAAACAGTTTTATTTAACCTCATTATTGGAAGCTGCTTTACTTATACAATTAGCTAAAGTTGTTAATTTAAACCTATATCCTGTGATTAAGTATTCTTTACAAATTTGGCACCAGTTCCACAATTTTTTTAATCTTAAAAAATTTATACTTTGTAGTTTCATTTATCAAAATTACTTTTTTAAGCCTTCTTTGAGTGATCCAATTTTTTTACTTGGAAAAAAGGTATTAATTCTTTTTTGGATTTATTTAAAGATAGATTGATGTCTTTTGAACAATTAATTGATAAATGTTCTCTTTCATACTCACACTTTCTGCAATACCTTCAAGTTAGACATTTTTTACAAAAATATTTAAGTAATTTTCCTTACCTATTGGAGGCTGACCTGTTAGATACTATTATGAGTATGAATCCTTTGATCAAGTGTTCTACTGGAATTTATAATATATTATTACAATGGGATAAGCGTCCTTTATCTAAGATTAAACAGGATTAGGAAAAGGAACTCAATTTGACTTTTATGATGGAGGATTGGATGTGGATTTTGAAGTTGGTTAACTCTTCTTCAACTTGTGCTAGCCATTCATTGATTCAATTTAAAACTGTACATTGTTATCAATTGACGAAGGAGAGACTTGCTAAAATCTTTTCTAATGTTGATAGTTATTGTGATAGGTGTAAAACTGAGATAGTTACACTGACACATATGTTTTGGTCTTGTTCTATATTGGAACAGTTCTGGAAGTCAGTTTTTTCAACAATTTCTAAAGCACTTAAAATTAATCTACAACCTAATAAATTAACTGTGCTTTTTGGAATAATTCCTCAAAATATTCATGGTATTTCTGTGTCTGACCAACATGTTATTGCATTTGTTACATTGATAGCTAGGAGGGCCATTTTGTTGAAGTGGAAGGATACATCAGCTCCCACTTTGTCACAATGGTTCTCACAAGTGATGCTATGTCTTGGTTTGGAGAAAATTAGAAATTGAACCTTTGAACCTTTATTTGATTTTGAGAAAAGATGGGGCTCATTTGCTCTTTATTATCATTTGAGCTAATTGATAGATTTTTTCCATGATCTAATCGTAAATTTTTTGGTATATTTTTCTTTCTTGCTGGCCGTTTGATGTTTATTTTTAGAAACTTTTTTTATGACGCATAGCTCCAGGGTTGTACACCTAGTGGTTTTTTTCCCTCACTTTTTTCTGCTTAGTAGGTTTTTTTTGTTACCACAATTTTTTTTTCAATCTTTAAGATATGTCTTTTTTGAGACATTTTAAGTGTTGTTACTTCAATGTACTTGTGTTATTTCTTTTGTATAATATAACAATAAAAAGATTTGAAAAGAAAAAAGTTCCACCACTACATCTGTGGACAGAATTTTACCCTAGTGACAGACTACCATCCCCTTTTGTCCATTTTCAATCCCAGGAAGGGAATCCCAGTGATGACTCTTAACCAGTCGCAACATTTTCCTAGGATGCCACTCTAAAGACTTGGAGCTCAAGGGCAATGCTGATGGCTTGTCACATCTTCCACTGTTGGCAACTGAAGAAAAGTCTTCATTCTGTGACCCAGCAGAGGTTTTCCCTCAAAGCATTTTTTTTCCTCCAAAAATACTTTACTCAGGAGTATTACAAAATAAAGTTATATACATATAAAAAAAAACATTCCTTGACCCTGAGTCCTTATTCAATAAATAAAGTTATTTACAATAAAATTATGCGTTGACTCTCTGTTCATATACAAATGAAAGATGTTTATAATAAATCGTTCATTTGCTCTCAACCCTTGGTCAAGAGTTAAGACTTATTTACAATAAAATTATCAACAATAAAGGCAGGCGTTGGCTCTAATTCCTTTTCCAAACTAACAATTTGGGGCACCATGTTGATTCATCTGTCCACACTGCTTATGAGGGTTATTCTCCTCCCCACCCGACCCCTCACACTCCCACGGGTGATGAACCTTAAACTGTGGTCCTTCCCCACCGGGCCTTGGCGGTGGCCGCACCAAGCTTGAGTGCATCCCTCAGCACGTACTCCTGCAGGTGAGAGTGAGCCAGTCGGCAGCATTCAGTCACGGACATCTCCATGTGCTGGCAGACCACCAAGTTTCGGGCAGACCAAAGCGCATCTTTCACCGAATTGATGATCTGCCAGCAGCACCGGATGTATGTCTCCGTGTGCGTCCCCGGGAACAGCCTGTAGATCACGGAGTCCTCAGTAACGCAGCTGCTGGGCATGAATCTTAGCACTGTCCCTTCCATTTTCCTCCACACCTTCTTTGCGAACCCACAGTGTGCAAAGAGCTGAGCCACCGACTCCACCCCATTACAGTCCTCCTGTGGGCAGTAGGGTACGGAGACGACATTCCGGGCATACAGGAGGGATCTGATTGGGAGAGCCCCTCTCACCGCTAGCCATGCGAAATCTTTCCCTCAAAGCATTGGTGGACCATTTGCTGGTAATAAATTCTGAAATACAAAGAGAAACAGCTGATGACCTTATGTTGTCAAAAGTCTATGACATCACAATGCAAGGATGGCCAGCTCACGGCAATCCAGAGCTTTCAGTGAGAGAAGACCAACTGTCAGTTTTTCAAAGAATGCTGATGTGTAGATCTCATGTTCTGGTTCCCTCTAAACTGTGCACGAGGGTGTTAGTGAATCTGATGAAGGACATCTGGGTGCCATCAAGATGAACTGTCTACATGTGGTGGCCCAGAATAGATAGATTGTAGACTTGAGCAGAAGCTGTTCGGGATGCCATAAAGTTCAAAATGCATTCCCACAGGCACTGTTACACCTGTGGAAGAGACTGTCTTCACCATGGCAAAGAGTACATATCCACTTTGCCGGGCCATTCATGGACTCCATGTTTCTGATTGTTGTGGATGCTCATTTGAAGTGGCTGAAGGTCATACCAATGAAGTCAACCACCTTAGAAAACATCCTTTCCGCTTGGAGGACTATCTTTGGCAGAAACAGCTTAACAAAACAAATTGTGACAACAGATCACAATACACGTCAGAAGTATTCTGACTGTTCATGCAGAAAAATGGCATCAGACATTTCAAGTCAGCTCCTCACCACCCAGCAATGAATGGGTTAGCTGAAAGGTTATCCAAACCATCAAGAAATTAATTAAAGCAATGGACAAGAAGGAGGTTTCTCTACAGCACAAGGTGGACAACTTCCATTTTGTGTATCGGAACTCTGTTCATGGGAGAAATCAAACATCTGCAATGCTCACATGAGAGAAAATCTGCAGATGATGGAAATCCAAACAACACACACAAAATGCCAGAGGAACTCAGCAGGCCAGGCAGTATCTATGGAAAAGAGTACAGTCGATGTTTCAGGCTGAGACCCTTCAGCAGGAGGAAAAAAGAGAGAGAAGTAGAGTTAAAAGGCAGGAGAGGGGGAGGGAGAAACACAAAGTGATAGGTGAAACTGGGAGGGGGAGTGGTGAAGTAAAGAGCTGGGAAGTTGATTGGTGAAAGAGACATAGGCTCGTGAGCAGGAATCTGAGATCACACATACACCTCCTGAAACCAGATCTACAGAGGGAAGTGCAGAATAATAGTTCAGCCAGTTGCCAAGTGAATCAGCAAGGAGCTTCAAGATTGGAGAGGAAGTCGTAGCGTGTGATTACCAAAAAGACAAGTGGACACCCAGAAGGATAGCGACAAGAATAGGACCATTAATGTACACAGTGGATGTTGGAGATCATACATGGAGGCATCGCATGGACAAGATACTGGATATTCAGCAGAAGAACACATCCGAGTCGAATGTATCCAACAAGACGGGCACATTACAATTTATAGACTTACCTCTTGGTGATAATCATGTCACTAACAACAACATGACACCTACAACAGAGAAAGTTACCTTTCACAAGACACCTAGCAAACCCAATGTCACTCCACAGGTCCAAAGGCACTATGCTGAAAGAAACAGAGAGCCACCCAAAAGACTGAATCTTTGCTATAGTTAAGCTAGATATGGACTGTTATTGTGAAAGCATGTTTGTTTGAACAGGTCTGTTAAAGGGAAATTCAATGTTTTGTTAGAGCAATGACTCCCTTTAGGATTACGCAAGGACTGATAATTTGACTATGCACATTGATCTGCTCTTTCTATCTCCCTGCAATGTGAATACACCAGTTCAAGCTCTCTCTGAGTGTATGTCTTTATTTAATTGATATGTAGTTCTACAGACACAGTAACTTTTTAAATCTTCGTTTGTTATTCATAGTTTCATGTGTGACAAGTTTATACAATTTTCAATGAACTTTGCTAAGTTCATGAAATGGAATCAAAACTATAATCAGTGCACTGGCAGCTGGACTATTATAAATTCTGGATATACTGCATACTCAAGATAAAACTTTTTTGAGTCAACTATATGACATGTTCATGCTGATTTCAATCAGCAGCAGATGAAAATGTAAAAATAGAATTTTGCTCAAGTAAAAGAACTGAAGAACAATTTCATAGTATTGCTGGCTACCGCTGAGCAATGATTGAATTCTCCAAACTTTGATACTCTGTTGGACCAAACAAATTGCAAACATTGCTGTGCTTAACTTCCTATTAATCAATACTAAGTGTAATTGTGCCTAGCACTGCCACTTCCTTCTTTTCACAACTTTCAAAATACTAATTTCTGCCAGTTGATCTAAAGGAGTAGAGAAAGTGAGATAAGGAGAAACATGACACTTGATAAACAAAGCAGCCACATCCAGGAGCCCTGTTTATCCACTAAAACATGAACCATCATTTTTACTGCAAATAATTATACAGGGTAGCAGGTTAAATAAACAGCAAAGCCAATTACTTAAGATATCTTTGGGATCATTATCAACTGGGCTAGTGAACAAGGAATGGTGTTTAATTCAGATAAATGCAATGTGTTGCATTTTCATAAGACAAAACAGGACAGGACTTACCAAATAAATGATAGTCTCCTGGGGAGTGTGTAGAACAGAGTCCTAGAGGTACAGGTACGTAGTTCCTTGGTAGAGGCGACGCAGATGTTCATGGTGCTGAAGGCACCATTTGGCATGCTGGCATTCATCTGACAGAACACTGAGTACAAGAAATGAGGTGTCATCTATAGCTGGGAAGATCAGATCACATTTGAAGGTTCATGAAGACGTTACAAGGAGCAGAGGGCTTGGATTATAAAAGGGAGACTTGAAGGCAAAAGTATTTTTCCCCAGGAGATTAGAAGGCTAAGGTGTGAACTTCAAGGTTTATAAAAACAAAAGGGCCATAGTTAAGGTGAATAGACAAAGTATTGTCTCCAGGGTAGGAGAATCCAAAACTAGAGGGCATAGGTTTAAAAAGTGTGAGGAGAAAGATTCAAGAGGGACCTGCGGGGCAACCTTCTCACATAGAGGCTGGTGAGTATATGGAATGAACTTGCAAAGGAAATGGCAGTACTGGGCATAATTACATTTAAAAGACTATTGAATGTTACATGGATAAGAAAGTGTTAGAGGGATATGGGCCAAACACAGGCAAATAGGACTAACTCATTTAAGCAATGTGGTCAGCATCAATGATTTGCAGTAAAAGACATGCTTCTGCGTCGCTTTGCTGTATGACTCTAAAGGAGGTTAACTATACAGGTGGTTAAATATTTGTACATCTTTAAATAGCATACTGCTATTCCATTGGCACAACAAAGTTGTTCTTTTTAAATCTTTTTATTGAATAAGTACACAGAAGGTAAACCATATAGGCACTAATACACTGTTAGAATATAATATATTACAGGAAATATTAATACAGAAAAAAATTAATACAAACAGTACAATTTAAACATAAAGTAACAAGGTAATATAATAGTATACTGATTTTTATATATATCAATAGAAAAAGAAAAAACCCAAAAAAAACACCCCAAAAAAACCCACCGTGCAACTAAACTAAAAAGCAAAGCAATGGGCTAACTAGGAAACAAGTAGAGTTAAAGAACTTAAAATCACGTCCTCAAACCCGCCTCCATTAAAAACAGTTAAAAAAAAACAAGAAGGGAATATAAATATGGACCGAGAAAAAAAATTACATTAAATGAAAATGTTGAATAAAAGATCTCCAGGTCTGATCGAATTTAACTGAAGAATCATAAAGATAGTTGTTAAAGCCTCAGAGACCTAAAGTGTATTATTTAAGTGGATATGATACAGAAAGGTTTACAATTCTGTATTTGCATGGTATTAAATTTATCCTTGTCAAATAGCTATTTAAAATGCACGTCTTGTAAGACGATCAAGATTTTCTAACATGTCAGTCAAGTCTTGGACAAGCCTGGGAGTTTTAAATACAGCTTGCAACCAGCTGCATGTATTCTACAATTTGATGAGCCAGCTGCTTGTTCAGGTGTTGTGCACTGTATACTCAGCCTTGGAGTTTGGAATAGGAGGGTATGGGGAGAGAAAAGAAGTGAGTATTCAGAAAACAACACAGAGCACTGAAGCAAGTTAACAAATATGTTTAATAAATATAACTGCACTTAACTTACACAAGTCTGGCAAAGAACTTGGCATGTAATGCCAAAATGTAGTGACCTTATATGGTGAGATTGATAACACCAGTACTTTACCAGTCAAAGAGAACTACCCAATTAAATCCCTCCTTCCTGCAGGGTATTGAAATATAACTTGGGATTGTCCCTCAACCACTCTGAGTTCCTTAAATTGCTCATCTCCCCTAGGCAACCCTTCTATCAGCTCTTAAATCTGTGCCTTCTCAGTTTTAGCTGCACTGCTGAGATAAGTAGGCCCTTTCATTTACTCTATAGACCTCAGACTTTTTTTAAAATTAACACCTCAATTAAGCCTCCTTTCAATCTCCTCTGTTCCAAAGCAACTAACCCCAGTTTATTTATTCTTTCCCCATAGCTGGCAATATTTCTTATACTATTCTTATACCACTGAAGGCAGATATTTGGCCATCAAGTTTATACTAGCTTACAAAGCAGATCCATTTACCCTCTCACTATTGCTTTATTTACTTGCAACTTATTCTCCCTCACAGGCATATCAACTCCCCAATTTTCCTGCCACCCACCTGCCTCAGGGGTAACCAGTTTGCCTATAGACACAACTTTGGGATGCGAGTGAAGGAAGAGCACCAGGAAGAAATACCATGCAAGTAAAGGGAGAAAGTGAAAGCTTCACATACAATATTGGACACAAGGTGATGAGATGTCATGGCAGCAGCACTACCTGCTGCATCACTGTACTACCCTCATAGCTCTCCGCTCTATCTTCTCATCTAATTAAATCGTTCTTGTAAACCGATGATCAGAATCTTAAACATTACTAAAGCTGACACTTAATTAGTGTTAAATTCAGTTCTAGAATAACTTTTCTGCTCTTTTATGCGCTGCTAGCTAGTATATAAAGGCTGGCAGGCTTTTTTTTAGAAAAAGCGACTGATTGGTGTTCATTGTTATCTTTATGATTGTATGCATATGTGTTGCAAGTTCCTCCACATAGCTCCATATCCCACCATGAACTATAAATTCCTTTGCCTTGTTGCATTTTCCAAATGCATTCTCTGCATTAAGTTACATTTGACATGTCTGCTCAATTTGCTAGTCTATCAATATAATTCCTTAATCTAAAACTTTCCTTGTCATTGTCACTACCCAGACATTTTTATGCCATCTGCAAACTTCATAAAAGTCTGAGGACTGAGTCCTGTGAAACAACACTGACAAGTCATTAAAAACAAAATCCATCAGCACCTTATGCTCCCTGCCACTGAGGTGATTTTGCATCGAGTTTCCTCTCACTCTCTTCAACTCTGTAGGCTTTTTCTTTTTTATTCACCTGTTGTGTGGGACCTTTATCAAAACCTCGCTAAAATCTTTACTGACTATCACTGTGCTGCCCACACTGATGCTTCTTGTCCCCTCAATGACATGTGGCCTGTGGTACAGCGGCCAGCTCTGCTGCTTCAGTCAAGGGCCTGGGTTGATTTCAACTTCAGTGTTGTTTCGTGAAGTCTGTGACTGAATGTGTTTCCACTGGATGCACCAAATTGATTCCATATCCCAAAGGTGAAAGATCAAATTTGAACACCCAGAAGAAAGTTAATTATCCATTGTCATGGGTAGATGAGTAAAGGACCAAAGGGGCACATGACAGAGAATAAGTTGTAGGACTGTCAGACAAATGAAGGGAAATGGGACTACTCTGCTGAAGCTGGCATGGGCCCAAGGGACTGTATGGCTTCCTTCTATTTAGAACAGAGATATGGAGGCATTCCAGCTGGTGGTGAATCTGTGGAATTCATTCCCACAGATAGCTGTGGAGGCCAAGTCACTAGGTATACCGAAAGAGAAGGAGACAGGTTTTGGATTGGTAAGGGCATCAAAGGTTATGGAGAGAAGGCAAGAGAATGGCATTGAGAGAGATAATAAATCAGTCATGCTGGAATGGTGGAGCAGACTTAATGGGCTGAAAGGCCTAATTCTGTTCCTGTATCTTATGGGCTAACACCAGAATTCCCTAGTTGACCAAACAGAAAATAAAGCAGGGGAAGTAGCACAAAGAAGAACTAGGCCTATTATTGAAAGATTAGGAGGGAAAGAAAGAAAGGGTATAAAGGTGGTAAAGAGAGAACATGAGAGAAGACTGACAGCAAACACAAAATAAAATCTAAGAATCTTTATTTGGCTTTTAATCAGCTTTCAGGTTATAGTAGGAGAACTGGGAGAAGACCATGGGGCAAAAAATAAATCACAAATAGAAACAGAGAGCTTAACTGTTGTAATAAATCAGTACTTTACAGGTCTTAACCTGGGAGGAAGATGCTGCTGAAATCTTAGCAAAGTACAGTAGCACTTGAACTAAAAATTTTTATAACAGAAAGTGCTATAAAGTCTAAATGTTTGATAAAAGGAAGGTATTTCACTGTCCAGGTGGGAAACATTTTAGTTTGGCAAGGAAATCAATGTAAATATGAGGGTGATGTCTGAGAATCAGGGAATTGTCAATGTTCTGAAAGTGTTTGATGATAAACATAAGAATTGTTGAGTTAGTTTAACCTATATACTGGGGTAACTTTAGGAAGTGATAATGAGTGACAAAATGTGTAGTCACAATGACAAATGTGGATTTTTTTGGTTAACAGTTGCACGAGTTTAACTGAATTGCTAAATGAAGTTAGAGTAAAAGAGGTAAATGGTGCACATGTGGATTATATAAAGCATAGATAAAATGACAAATAACGGACATCAAAATTAAAAGCAATGAAATAAAAGGAAAGTCTTATAAATAGAAAATCAAGGCAATAGAGCAGGAGGAAGTGGTGAATGCTCAATTTTCAGACTAGAGAGAGTTGTACAGCGCTGTTACACAGAGGACAGCCTGAGATCCACTATCTTCCTTACTGTATATGAATGCCTTGGTCTGTGGTGTACTAGTGATAAATTTAAAAACATTTGAGAGCAGAATAATAATATACTTCAGGATTAGAAAGACAGGCTGGTGAAATAAGTGGCAGATGATAATTAATGAAAATATGAAGTGATATTTATCAGGAGGGAAAACAAGGGATGTCAACACAAATTACAGTGCACAATTCTGAAAGGACACAGCAGCAGACAGATTAGGTAGGTTGCAGTTAGACATCACATTTGTTCAACTTGTTAATTAGGCCACACAAGAGTGCAGCTCTTGTTGCTAGGGTACAGTAAAAATGTTATAATGCTAGAGAGGGTTCAGTAAATAATTACAGGAACGTTGCTGGGACTAGAGGGTTTGTGTAATAAGGAGAGGCTGGATCAAAGGAATCAAAGGAGAACAATGGTTAACAATAAAGATTTTAAAATTATGAGGAGAACAGTTTTAAATTGAGAGAGGACAAAAATAAAGAGGAACAGAGGGGCAAGGAAGTACATGGAATAACCTGCCAGAAGAGGTGGTAAACATGGATACAATTACAACATTTTAAAGACATTTGGATAGGTAAGTGGATAAGAAATCTTAAGAGGGACACAGGCCAAATTTAGGTAGAAGGGACCAGTATAAATCTGCATCTTGGTTGGTATGGATGAATTGGGCAAAAAGATCTGTTTCCATATTGTATGACTCCATTCATCTATCTCTGAATAAATCAATGCACTTGACAGCAGCGTAGAGAAGGATTGAAAAAGTAGTTAGGTAGCACAACCAAGTAAAAATGAATCTTTCTCAAACATTGCTCTGGTACATATGGAGTACTGCGTCTAATTTTGATGTTACACTTCAGGAAAGCTGCACTGGTTTATAGGAGACTGCAGAAGAAATTTGCAAGAATGATTCCAGAGATTAAGGACAATAGTTATATTGACAGATTAGAAAATTTGGGGTTGATCTCTGGACAGAGAAGGTCGAAAAGAATTACTTAAAACTAAAGAATTTAGGGAACGTACAGATACTGCTTTCATTGGTGGGTACAATCAAGAACCAAAGGATATAGAATGAAAATAATTGGAAAAGAACCAACATTGACATAAAACTTTTACACAATGAATAGTTAGAATGTGGTAAGTACTGTCATGGAGAAGTAGCAATGGCAAATCTAGTTGTAGCATTTAAAAGAGGCTTAGGCAAGTGCCTGTAACGAAAATATTTCCATAGCTATGAAGTGCAGAGGAGGGACTCAGTGGCAAAGACCCAAAGGGTTGCTTCTATGATACAGACTTTGATTCAGTAAAATGGGATCTTATACAACAGTATTAATTTTCAAAATATAGAGGCTGTCAGTTTTCTAAAAAATAAATGTATTCACTAGTTTCTTTCCTAATATCATAGTCACCTTAAGCATTTCACATTTCACTTGAGCTATTTGTCAGATCCTCTCATTCAATAAAAGTCCCAAGACCTGATAGCACAATTGTCATGCCGTATATTACTGTATTCTGTTAAGAGCATGATTGGTACATTTCAAATTCTATTGCTATATGGCTCACAAAAAAAAGTATTATTCCTACAAAATATGAAGGGCTATTACAGACAATCATGCACATTTCTCTTTCAATGAGCAGAGCTCAACTGTCAGTTTTTTTAAGCATTTTACCTACCGTGCTATCAACTACATTCAGATATTTTCAAAAGGATACAACAAGTCATGCCAGCTTTGCACTTACTAAGAAACAGCAAATCACAGGATCAGGTTGCATAGAAACAATCTGATTATTACAGTCACAGTAGGTTAGGAAGACATTTAACTATACCTTTAGGCCCAGTTGTCAAGACTCATTAAAGTGACATGGACAAAAAATGCACACATCGCTGAAGCTTCAGACAATAAACAACATTGGCCTTCAAAATGAATTTGAAATGCTTAGCAAACAAAGCAAAGTCATTTTTGTTCATTATAAATCTTTATATTTCTAGGAGAGCAAGATACCACAATTACATTACTCTACCTCAGGCATGTTCCAAGAAGGAAAAGAAAAATACTAATAGTACTCCCTGAATATCACCTATGTTAGCTGTGACAGCTGTCATCCTGTAAATGCCAAGGGCGGAAGGACCAGTTAATAACATGTATCTGTATTTCACTCAGTTATTCTTCAGTTGTATTTGGCATTACACCACAACTTTCAATCTGATATTGCCATTAATATCTACTTTGAAATAAATATTAGCTTCCCTCATTTCATTCAGATAGATGAATGCTTTTACTTTTGCAACAGAGGAACACAAAAGCACAATAGCTTTGACATTGTTACAAAAGACAAATACACCAAAAAAAAAATTGGTTTGTGATATCTTCCAGAAACATTTAAAAAAAACAATATATTCCTCCCACACTTAAAACTCACAACAAGCATTATAAATTGCAATGTTCTCCAACCAAGTTAAAATGCTCCTTCCCATATACATACGTATCTAACATTATGTTGATTACAGTACAAACAAAATAACTTATTTTCTCATATTCATTGTGACAATTATGTTGGGAGACCAGTTTAAAAAGCCTATCTAACACAATCATAATTGGTGTCACAGAATGGACATTTTATTGCCATTGGTGATGATGCTTGTGAATGGAATTCTTTGCTCCTCATTCCCAGTGGTGGCAATCTTCGCAAACTACCATCTGTTAATCAACACACCAATTTGGTTATGATTATCCTCTATGCCTCTCAAAATCTAACCCTACTTCCCTGCTGTGGGTGACAGAAACTGGCAAGGCTGGCCAACTGGGCTCTGGTGAAATTGTATAGGCCAATCCTCCGTACAGTGGATACAATGATTACAAAAATATTGATGAACTCCAACCATACCATCAACTTTGGAGATGCGAGGGCATCAATTCTCCATTAGAATCTAAAGGCCCAAGAAGAAGAATTATCCTCTACAGTATCCTATACCTGAACAATCATTGCTGAGATTTTGCATCATTTCCCAGGTCTGACGTAGCTGTGGAAAATTAAGCAAATTAATATGAGATGCCAGAAGGTCATTTTGGGAACTCAAAAGTAATTTTCATGAATCACCTCACTTGTTTAACCTTGAACACCTTTACTTTCTCATTTGAAATACTAAATAGCTCAGGGTGTCACAGTTCGGAGTTCAGCTCCAACATCCTCCCTGTGAATGCACAGCTTTCCTCCAAATTCCCAAGACATACTGGTTACAGGGTTAATTGGTCATTTTAAGTTGTCCTGTGATTAAGCAACAGTTAAAGAGGTGGGTTAATGGGTGGTGTGGCTCACTGGGCCAGAAGGGCCTGTGCCACATGGTATCTCTGAATAAGTAAATCAATAAACTTCATGCACGGCATATCCAACTAATATTCAAAAAGAAGAACATCAGATTAATGTTTTACCTGCAAGACCTGCATCAAAACACATTAACTTTCTCACTCCAAGTGACGGCATACGTTTGCTCTCTAACTTTTATTATACAGAATGGATCAAGACATTCAATCAACCTTTGAATACAAATATTTACTTGGAGTGGTTCTGACAGCCACCAGTCACCATGAAGAGCCAGTTTGATTCTGGGATCTGAGCCCTGCAAGACCATAGTACCCACCACAGCATGACATCTGCATTTGGGGTGCCCAGGATAAGCCAAGGCCAGTGAAGAAAAGTCAAGAAAATGCCAGCCGTCTGAGCCAGATTCTTTATCTCGGCTGGAACTCTCAAAGCTATTAAACACATTGAATGTTTCTGACATGATAAAGCTATTGTGAAAGCTTCTAAAATATTTGAATGAGTTTTTTTTAATATGGAGGGCTATGTAGGAGCAAAAGGTTGATCTTAGAGTAGATTAACAGTACGGCACAACATCATTAGCCAAAGAACCTGTACTGTACTGTGCTGTAATGTTCTGTTCAAAATTTTGATTCAAGAAAATAGATATGTAAATGCATAAACACCTAGGGCATTTAAAACCCTTATTAATATAACTATATTTATATAGTCTTTCACAGCTGAAAGAATTGAAATGAATGAGAAAGCACTGCTTGTGCCAAGTCTAGTTCTGTGATTCCCATCTGTTTGTTGAGAGAATCAGATTATTTTACTCCCATGATGAAACTCATGAAGTTTCAGAATCCTTAATCTTGTTCCCTGCCGCAATTAAAGCTAAAGCACCATGACAGCATAGGCCTTGAACGCAACATTAGCAAGACAAAACTCCATCAATTTGCTTATAATATCATTACTGTCAAACTGGTCAAAGTACTGGAATACTCCTTAATGCTACCGATGTAAGATGATCACAGATTCAAAAAGGACAGACTGACTGGTATTCATCAAAGTCATTACTACTGAAGAATATGAGAAATAAGATCTGCATCAGCCAAAGAATAGCTGTACTCCAAAAAATGTGAATGATCAAAGCACCTGGGATGTCCATCCACACACAGTTACCCATTGTTGATGGCCGAGGTAAGATCCAATCTTGTGACGTGACTAATTACAGGACACTCAGGACGAAGCCTGGGTATAAGCTTGAGCTGATGACTAGCTCCCACTGTTCAGCCATCCAGATGTTGGGATGAGTATGTGAAGCTATTCCTAATACAAAGCCTATATGGTCTAAGGAGTGCTCCATTTTCTGTCAGGGGTGTTAATGCATTGAGAGGCACATGGATTTTGTCTGTTTTCTAAGAAAAAACTTACTAGTTATGGTTGTAACTGATAGCAGGCTTTCAGAAGATTGAGGGAAACATGTTTGAACTGAAAATGCCTCCTCAATTTGCTGCTGCTGCCTCTATTAGAATGCAAGTTTGCACTATAAAACAGTGCAGCTCCTTAATATCTTGGACATCCTTTACAAAATTTAGACCCTCAACAGTCTCTACTCAAAAGGGACTTATCCACCACCATTTTTCTTTTGCCCTGTACTCTTTTCAAGAATAGTTATTTATTTCTCCCACAGTTTGTGTATCTGCAATAATGCCTGCTTCCAAGTGGAATAATGGTGGCAACTGACTGCTGCAGCCCTGGGATTCCTTGTTCTGTGAAAAGAATGGATTATAAATAATGCTTAAATAATCATACTTATTCATTTGTACCTTTTTGAATCATTATGTACTCTTTACATTTATGCAATGCACACAGCCAGTTTGAATTAATATATTGGCCATCTTGCTTATATAATGCTTGCCATTATGTCTGGCTGCTCTGATCAATACTATCGTGAAAGTTTGGAAAATTTATCTTTTACTTGACTTTGATATCTGATTTGAGATAAGATTTTAATATATGTTGTATATCATGTTCCTTTTCTGATCATTAGTGTGAAGTTCCTTGGATACTGAGATACAAATAACAGTCAGGTTATCAGTATTCACCTCTGTTCTAAAGTAAACTGAATACTACCTTCTGAGACGTACACATGGTGATAAAATATGGAAATTGTGTGGCTGTTGTTCTAATTCCTATCTCTTCCTGAATTTTACTGTCAGTATCCTGCCAAGAAATATGATGTTTACATACATGGTAGAAAATATATTTTTGGTACTTGCCCATTAAATGCCCACTAAAAATGTCAGAAAAGTATTTTGCCTCATCCCTTTCATATGAAAGCAAATATTTAATACCATCATAAACTTTGATATAAGCTATGGACCTGCTCTAGCTCTTGAAGATCACTTTTCAAAAGAGTAGCTTCTCATTGCTTCACAACACACATAAATTGGCATTGAAACAGGATATTAATTTAATTAACCGTGAAGTTTCTTATCATAAATGAACAGTGAGCACTGTTCCTTCAAAACTAACAATATATTCTGTGGTTAAAATATGGCTATTTGGCAAATAGAATTTATTACTATCACACCCCACCCTCAATTGCATATTCAGTTTCCCATTATATTGATAGATAGATAGATAGATAGATAGATAGATATACTTTATTAATCCCGAGAGAAATTTGGTTTCGTTACAGCCGCACCAACCGAGAATAGAGTGTAAATATAGCAATACAAAAACCCCCAACAGTCAAACAACAAATTGCAAACTATGCCAGATGGAAAATAAGTCCAGGACCACTCTATTGGCTCAGGGTGTCTGACCCTCCACGGGAGAAGCTGCACGTTCGATGGCCACCAGCAGGAACGACCTCCTGTGCCGCCAAGTGTTGTATCACGGTGGAATGTGGCCAAAGTCCAACAGTAAAAAGTTCAATATCCAGTCTACAAACACGTTCCTCGATCGTAATGTACCCCGGATTGCACCATCCGTTGTTAGCCAGAACAGTAAGCACCGAACTCCTTTATGCTTATCGCTCTCAGTGCACTTCCGGTTAGTCGGAATGGTATTACCCACCGAACTCCTCTTCTCCAAAAGTCTCTGTTGTCTCGACCCGGTCCTCTTTCCTTGGCTTTGTGATACCCCTCTGTGTGTTTTCCTCCGGATTTCAGCAGGGGTGTCCACCGCTCTGTTCGCTAAGCCGGCCGGTCTTTGCTGGTCCGTGAAATACACAATGCAACTTGCTTCTGTCCCGCATGTCAGGATGTAACCATTTCCAGCGCTAAAGAAAACCCAAATAAATCTCGCTCTACCAGCATGTTAGAGAGGGTGCAGCTTCGACGTGTTATCGTGAGAAAAAAAATACAAAAAATAACGTAAATTAAAAAGTAAGAAGAAGAAAATAAGAATAGATTGGAACGGTTGTACCAGGCTGCATGCACGACCGGCACATGCGCACTAGAATAATACTAGAATTAATACTGTCAATTGTGTAATTGCAAACAATTTCAGTTGCCCCGCTCATGCTAACATGAACTTCGATTCTTTTTGTTTCTCATCCTCCTAATGGTCTAATTGTACAATAACAAACATTCCTCACCTTCCTGCTCTTAAGATACACAACACAACTCATGCACTCTGAGGCGATGGCATCACTTAGTTCATGTGTTCTATTGCCATGCATTGTTTTTTGTGCAATCGATTTTCTCCTTTCCCCATAATAATCAGTATTGCATTTCCCATATCTCAACAATAAGTTAGCTCACCTCTAGAGTATGTAGGCATTTTTCTCAAATGGCACTGACACACCTTGATAACGAAGATTGTAAGCATTTATGTCCGTCACTAAAAACATTAAAATATCAAGTTCCAGGTGTATTGGCACTAATTCTTTGCTGTTGCCTGTGAAACTGAATTAACATTTGACAAGAGATTTCTGCTTAGTTAATTGCAGTTTGATCAATTTGAGAAAGAGTAGTTCTAATTTTATCAAAAGTAAGTTCTGAGCAAGCTGATTTTACAAATGATATTTACAGAGATGAATTTCTCCAAATTGTGGATAAGAAAATCTTTCCGCTTTCAATGATAATTTCTCTGGTGTTCTGCTGATTTTATTATAGAAGATCATGAGAAATAATTAAAATTCAGACGCTTTATGTTCAGGGAAGGTGTAAAGTCCCCATTGTTTGGATTAGATAAGTGAGGTTGAATTGAAAATAACAATGTTTTTATTTATCAGTAGGAATCATTCCATATTCATCAAGAAATTTATTAATGGCGCCTCCAAATAAGACTGTTAACACAGAATTAATGACCATTAACTGAGTTGAAACAGCCTACCCATTTCAAATTGCTAGCAGAGAAAAATTCAATCACATCTAATTAAAGTAGACAGTATTTTCACTACTGTTATGAACAGAGATAGGGAAATTTGTAAACATTTGCACCAGTTCAATATTCTGGTGAAACTGATTATCATCTCCGTATACACCCGACTGATTTTCATCTTATTGTGAATGAAACCCAAGGATGTTCATTTCCAACTGGTTACTCTCCAAACAGCAAAACTAAAATTCATCAATAAATCCAGCTTTCACCTGTTACTCCTAAATGTCAAAGATGTGCATAATGCAATCGGAAATTTGATATCACTTTAGCTTCCTCCAGCAGCTGGGTAACATTGCATCACAAAATCTTTCTTCCCCGCACCCCCCCCCCCACATTCCTTTTAAAGAGCAGTAAGAACATGTTTTAATGAAATTTGTCAATGGGAAATATTGAGGAGCTAAAGAATAGAGCTTGTGGGCTTAATACACTGTTTTCAGAAGAAATACTAAAAAATAACTTCTAATCGTTCACTGCAGTTTGGCGAATGAAGAGTCCGCCAGCTTCGTGGGAATTTCCAATTAGTTACCATAATCATTATGGTAACTAAGCTTCCATTATTTCAATTAAAACTAACTTGCACATTAACTTGGACCATGGTGGAGAAGCTGCATTCTCACCAAATGAGTTGGTAATATGATGATTTTATTAAATTACTAGTTCAACAGTCAAGAATAATATCTATTACCCCTATCCAGCAGCAAGGCATTTTAAATACAATTAATTATTTTGACTAACTAAGGCAGTATAGTTATCAATGTTGAACTGATACAAAATATCCCATTCTCAAATACATATTGAAGAAAGAAATCCCTTTGTTGCCTACAGCGACATACAGTCAGAGGAAATCTAGCTGACTTATAAATGTTTTGAAATTTTGCCCAATTAGCCATGAAGTTGCATGAAGAATAAAACTGAAAAGGTCACAAGCATTAATAGAGAAACCAAATTTAAGTCAGCATTCTTTCATAATCGGTTTGAGTGACAAGTACTGGATGGCAAAAACAGAGATCACAAGTTATAGGAGGCTTTTAACAGGAAAAAATGATCACACTGGAAAACCTGTTTGGATTCTTTTTTTCTCAAAAAATCTCAAGTTAAAACTCAAAAATGAGGACAAAAATGGATGAGCAGGGAACAGAAAGAAAATCTGATTAAGTAGTATATGTAAATAGCCTTGATAGAATAAATAGAGCAAGGCCAGGTTCAGCAAGATGATTCAGCTGTTTTTCAGTGCTACCTGATTAATAGAATCATTTTAACAATTTCAGATGAGCTATCCCCCCCCCCCAACCCTTTTCTTTGCTCTTGTCAGTATAGCAAGTTCTACTATTGAATTATCCATCTGTGCTATTTACTCAGTCGTTCTCTGTCCACAGCCACCGTTTGATCTGCTGGGCATTTCCAGGCCTTTGAAATCCTTTTGACTTCAGGGATCAGCAAAAACTCTTTCTCAATGGCATACATACAATGGGATGACCATCTGTGTGTCATAAAATTTCTATGATTCCTTGATTTCAGGAATTACTAATATAATCTCAGAAAGTTTTACAAGAAAAGTCTTAGTAACTGATTGGGTCTCCTATATAATGGCCAAAATCTAGATTGTGTGTTAAGCCTCTCATAACAAACTGGGGATGAAAGTTGAGTCCCTGGTATTTCCCTTACCAAGATGAAATTTGTTTCCCTTTCCAAGATGGCACCAGTGAACCACAGTCACATATTGCAGGCTGCTTACAAAACTTCTAAATATACCCGCTGAAAAGCCTTGGCACAAAATGTTAACTGTTCACTCTTTTCCATAGATGCTGCCTGGCCTGCTGAGCTCCTCCAGCATTTTGCGTGTGTTGTTTGGATTTCAAGCATCAGCCGATTTTCTCGTTTCTAAATATGCCGCTTCTGAATTACACTCGCTGGAATCTACAGCCAGTAATTGCCTTTTAAGCAATATATTTTTAAACCATCTTAATGAATTAACAATTTCACAATCTTCTGAAGGACTTGACAGACTTAACTCTCAAGAATGTAGGACTGCACCTTTAAGCAGATGAAGGTACATCACCACTAGAAACATAGAAAACATACAGCACAATTCAGGCCCTTTGGCCCACAATGCTGTGCCAAACATGTCCCTACCTTAGAACTACCTAGTCTTTACCCATAGCCCTCTATTTTTCTAAGCTCCATGTACCCATCCAAGAGTCTCTTAAAAGACCCTATCATTTCCATCTCCACCACCACCGCCGGTAGCCCATTCCACACACTCACCACTCTCTGCGTAAAGAACTTACACCTGACATCTCCTCTGTACCTACTTCCAAACACCTTAAAACTATGCCCTCTCATACTAGCCATTTCAGCCCTTGGGAAAAGCCTCTAACTATCCACACAATTAAAGCCTCTCATTATCTTGTACACCTCCGTCATGTCACCTCCCATCCTCTGTCGCTCCAAGGAGAAAAGGCCGAGTTCACTCAAACTATTCTCATAAGGCATGCTCCCAAATCCAAGAAACATCCTTGTAAATCTCCTTTGCACCCTTTCTATGGTTTCCACGTCCTTCCTATAGTGAGGTGACCAGGATTGAGCACAGTACTCCAAATGGGGTCTGACCAGAGTCCTATTTAGCTTCAACATTACCTCTCAGCTCTTAAACTCAATCCCACGATTGATGAAGGCCAATGCACCGTATGCCTTCTTAACCACAGAGCCAATCTGCGTAACGGCTTTGAGTGTCCTACTGAATCGGACCCCAAGATCCCTCTGATCCTCCATACTGTCAAGAGTCTTACCATTAATTTTATATTCTGCCATCATATTTGACCTACCAAAATGAACCACCTCACACTTACCTGGGTGGAACTCCATCTGCCACTTCTCAGCCCAGTTTTGCATCCTATCAATGTCCCACTGTAACCTCTGACAGCCGTCCATACTACCCACACCAACTCCAACCTTTGTGTCATCAGCAAATTACTACCCCATCCCTCCACTTCCTCATCCAGGTCATTTATAAAAATCACGAAGAGAAAGGGGTCCCAGAACAGATCCCTGAGGCACACCACTGGTCATCGGTCTCCATGCAGAATATGACCTGCCTACAACCACTCTTTGTCTTCTGTGGGCAAGCCAGTTCTGGATCCACAAAGCAATGTCCCCTTGGATCCCATGTCCCCTTACTTTTTCAACAAGTCTTGCATGGGGTACCTTATCAAATGCCTTGCTAAAATCTATATACACTACATCTACAGCATTACTTTCATTAATGTGCTTGGTTACAACCTCAAAAAATTCAATCAGGCTTGTAAGGCACGACCTGCCTTTGACAAAGACATGCTGACTATTCCTAATCATATTATGTCTCTCCAAATGTTCATAAATCCTGCTTCTCAGGATCTTCTCCATCACCTTACCAACCACTGAAGTAAGACTCACTGGCCTATAATTTCCTGGGCTATCCCTACTCCCTTGCTTGAATAAGAGAACAACATCTGCAACCCTCCAATCCTCCAAAACCTCTCCCGTCCTCATTGATGATGCAAAGATCACTGCCAGAGGCTCAGCAATCTCCTTCCTCGCTTCCCACAGTAGCCTGGGGTACATCCTGTCCGGTCACGTTGACTTATTACCAGGAGGAAAAGAGGAGAGAGGGAACTCCAAACCAGGCTAAAATTAAAATTCCAATCAATGAAAGTTCCTCTACTTAGCATCTTGTTAACAAATGTACAGTTGCAGGAGAACAAGATTGATGACCGAAGGTCAAGATGATCATATCAGAGGGAAATGAGAAATTGCTGTGTTCTATGTTTCACAGAGCCACGGCTTACTCCAAACACACTGGATTCAACGATCAGGCAAAAAGGCTTCTCGATGACAGGATGGACCAAGCTGCTGATTTAGAAAAGGCAAAAGATTGGGGTATGTATTTCATGATAAACTCTGTGGTACTCGGACACAGCAGTCTTATCGGACACTTGTTCCTCCAACTTGGAACATCGAACAATTAAATGACAACTGTTCTACTTACCATGAGAGTTCTCCTCCATGATCCTGGCTGCAGTTTACGTAATGCCAAAAGCCGATGTCAACCAGCATTCAAGTTATTGAATGGTGCCATAACAAAAACAAGAAACTGCCCACTCCAACACATTTCAAATCATAGTTGGGGTCTTCAATCAGGCTTGTTTGAAGAAATCTCTGCCCAGTTATCATCAACATATAACCTGTAGCCCCAGAAGTCCAACACACTGGGCTACCGCTGTACTACAATTAGGAATGCCTCCCATTCCATGCCTCGACTGCACTTCAGGAAATCTGGTCATTTGGCTCTTCTTCTCTTACCTGCCGATAGGCAGAGGTTAAGGAGCAAGGCTGCAGAGATAAGGATCGCAAAGAGGTGGGCACAGGAAGCAGATAAGTGGCTGTGGGATTGCTTCCAGTCAGTAGACTGGGATGTGTTAAAGGACTCAGAAGACTGCAAAGGAGACACCATTGTTTTCACGGACATTATTAAAACAATCGCGGATGAGGGTATCCCTACAAAATCATTCAGAGGCTTCCCCAACTTGAAGCCCTGGATGAAAAATGAGATCTGCAATCTGCTAAGAGCCAGATCTGTGTGATTCAGGTCTGGTCATTAGGAAATAAGAGGTTTAAGTAGGGCGTCTGGAAAGCAATCTCACTTGCGAAGTGGCAATTCCAGGCCAAATTTGTGTTATTGGGGGATGCTAGACTGCTGTGGCAGGACTTGAATGCTATTACCTCTTACAAAGTGAAAACAAGTGGCATAGGTGACGATAAGGCTTTGCCCCCAGACGAGCTCACTTTGACCATCAAAACATGGAGGAAACTTCAGAAATGCTCACAGCCCCTGATGACCTTGCAAATTCAATTTGAGGCCAACGTGAGTGCATGTTTCAGGAAGGATCCAGCCCACATGACTACTTTGCCAAGTACTAAAGACCTCTACTGATCAACTGGTTGGAGTGTTCACCGATATCTTTAACCTCTTGCTTCAGCAATTTGAGATAGCCACCTGCTTCGAGCAGGCTTCGATTATGCTGGTGTCCAAGAACACAGTAACCTGCCTCAATGACCATCATCCAGTAGTACTTACTGTGTATCCACAGTGAGGCAGTACTTTCAGAGGTTGGTGATGAAACTTATCAAATCCTGTCTAAGAAGCAATTTTGATCTGTTCCAATTGGCCTATTTGCACAAAAGGTTCACTGTAGATGCCATTTCATTGGTTCATCAATTAACCCAGGAGTATCCGGACAGCAAAGGTGCATACATCAGGATGCTCTTTATTGACCACAGCTCAGCATTGAACACTATCATCCCCTCAAAGCTTATCAGTAAGCTTCATAAAAATCCATGTCCTCAATACCACCTTCTGCCACTGGATCCTTGATTTCCTCTCTTGAAGACCCCAGGCAGTTCAGATTGGCAACGTCTCCTTCACAACCTTCATCAGCACAGGTATACCACAAAGCTGTGTTCATAGCCTCCACTCTACTCACTTTGTACTTATGACTCTGAGGCTAAGCATAGCTTCAATGCCATATTTAAGTTTGCTGATTACACCACTGTTGTTGTCAGAATCAAAAATGGTGACTGTATTTTACTGATATCTTATATATGCTTGCTATCTCATATGTACTAGGTCCTTTGTGCTGTTTGTGACTGTTGGTACAGTGTGTTGCATCTTGATCCCAGAGTAATGCTGTTTTATTTGGATGTATTGATGGGTATTTATGTATGACTGAATGACAATTCAACTTGAACTATGAACTACAGGAGTGAGATTGAAACTCTGGCTGAGTGGTGCCACAACATCAACTCCTCACTCAATGTCAGCAAGACCAACGGGCCAATTATTGCCTTCAGGAGGAGGAAACCAGTGGTGAGAAGAAAACAAGGCCTGGGTGGTGGGGGTCTTTGATGATGGATGCTGCTTTCCTATGACAGCACTCCATATAGATGTGCTCAAGGGTGGAAAAGACTTTATTTGTGATGGACTGGGCCATATCCAGAACGTTTTGTAGGTTTTTCCATTCAAGGTCATTGGTGTTTCCACATAAGGCTGTGATGCAACCCATCAGTAAACTCTCCATCAAATATCGATAGATATTTCTCAGAGTTTTAGATTTCATGCTAAGTCTTCAGAAACTTCTAAGGAAGTAGAGGCACTGCTGTGCTTTTTCTCCCCCCCATAATTGCACTTACATGCTGGGGCCAGGACTCGTTCACTAAAATGATAACACAGGAATTTAAAGTTGCTGATCCTTTCCACCTCCGATCCCCTGATAAGGACTTCCAGTCCTTCAAGCCTTGCCACCCAGCAAATCCCCAAATTAATCCCAGCCTAATCACAGGACAATTTACAATGACCAATTAATTTACCAACTGGCATGTCTTTGCACTGTGGGAAGAAACCAGAACACCCCAAGTAAACTCATGCATTCACAGGGATAACTACAAACTCCTTACAAGCAGCTGCATGAATTGAACCCTGATCGCCTGTCTTGTGAAGGGTTCTGCTAACCACTACGCTACCATACCATTCAATGAACTGAGTTTCATTGTTTTCATGTGTCTATGTGTTAAGTCTTCTAACTTATAGCATTTTCTTGATGGTTCCCTGAATAATTTTGAGCACCCAGAGGAAGCCCACGCGATCATGGCAAGAACGTACAAATTTCTTATAGGCTGCAACCGGAACATAGAATACAAATTCCATGCAACTTACAGTCAATGGACTTAGAATCTAATTTTTCTTCAGTAATAACTGTTGCCAATAAGGGGCAAACTATCCTAGGAAATTCAAGTGCAAATGTTATAGAGCTCCCATTTAGATGTTATCAGGCTCCAGGTACAGACTGTATTTTCAAGCTGCATCTTTTCTATATTTTTCTAATGCAAAATAATCTTGATGCCCTAACATAACAAAGTAAAGTTCATTTTGTTTTTACATTGCAGTATTAGGTATTTGGAGACAGATTATATAAAGCAATATATCCTTTTGGCAGCTACTAAATCAATCATCCATTTAAATTATTGCCAACGAGAGCAAAATTCTCAATTTCTTTGCTCATGAATTTGTTCCTCTTTCTCCAATATAACCTCCAAAAGGACCACAGCATTGCTGTGGTTGTTGGCTTGCAGGCATGAATGGCCCAAAGAGCTCTATTGACTGGAGTAAAGGCTTTAAGCTTTGGCTCTTGGTAGGGTCACCCATGCCAAACACATCAAAGGATAGAGGACAGACTAAGAGTGGTCCACCAGTCCTCCAGGTGTGGGCGTTCAGGTCGGGCCACCAACCCTGAGTGATCAAACAATACTGCTACTGAAACAGCAATGAAGAATCCTTCTACGTCTGAATGCGATGGTATTTGTTAGTCTCTACCCAGGACTTAGAAACATAGAAAACCTACAGCACAATACAGGCCCTTTGGCCCACTTACTTTAAAAATTACCTAGGGTTACCCATAGCCCTTTATTTTTCTAAGCTCCATGTACCTATCCAGGAGTCTCTTAAAAGACCATATTATATCCGCCTCCACCACCGTCGTCAGCAGCCCATTCCATGCACTCACCATTCTCTGCATAAAAAAAAACTTACCCCTGTCATCTCCCCTGTATCTACTTCCAAGTACCTTAAAACTGAGCCCTCTCATGATAGCCATTTCAGCCCTGGGGAAAAGCCTCTGACTATCCACACAATCGATGCCTCTCATCATCTTATACACCTCTTATCCTCCTTCACTCCAAGGAGAAAAGGCCGAGTTCACTCAATCCATTCTCATAAGGCATGCTCTCTGATCCAGGCAACATCCTTGTAAGTCTCCTCTGCACCCTTTCTATAGTTTCCACATCCTTCCTGTAGTGAGGTAACTAGAACTGAGCACAGTATTCCAAGTGGGGTCTGACCAGGGTCCTATATAGCTGTAATATTAGCGTGACTGCAGGATGGCCGCATTGTGTATTCCAGGGACCAGCTGATTGCGCTTACGCCAGCTGGTTTAACGAACAGAGCAGTGAACACCCCGGCTGAAGTCTGGAGGAAAACACACAGAGGATGCAGAGGGGGATCAAAAAGGCGAGGGAAGAGGACCGGGTTGAGACAACAGAGGCTTATGGAGAGGGGAAGTTATAAGTCGTGTCTCCCGCCTCTCATCATGGGAAATGTGAGATCGCTGGGTAACAAAATGGACGAACTGACTGCGCTTGTCAGGAGTCAGAGAACATTTCGGGAGAGCAGTGTCATGTGCTTCACTGAGACGTGGCTGCACGAGGACATACCCGATCAAAGCGTTTCCATAGAGGGCTTCCAGACCGTTCGAGCTGACCAGAATTGCAATGAGAGCGGTAAGCGTAAAGGAGGGGGGCTTGCGGTTCTGGTAAAAAACAGATGGTGCAATCCTGGGCATATTACGATCAAGGAACGTGTTTGTAGCCCGGATATTGAATTTTTTGCAGTTGGGCTCCGGCCATATTATTTGCCAAGGGAAATCTCGCATGCAATTGTGGTTGTTGTGTACATCCCTCCCTCTGCCAACCCAACGTCGGCGTGTAACATCATTTACACCGTCATAGCCAGATTACAAACCCAGCACCTGAGTGCCCTCATTACCATCTCGGGTGACTTCAACCATGTTACCATGGCTAGAACACTGCCCAACTTCACGCAGTATGTGAGCTGTACAACCAGAGGGGAGAGGACTCTGGATTTGATGTACATTAACGTTAAGGATGCATACAGCTCCTCTCCTCTCCCCCCACTGGGAAGGTCAGATCACAATCTGGTGCATCTAAAACCCTGCTACGTGCCTCTGGTGAAGAGTAAACCTGCAACCTCGAGGACAGTGAGAAAATGGTCGGAGGAAGCTTATGAGGTGCTCCAGGGTTGTTTTGAGGTGACAGACTGGCAGGCACTCTGTGAGCCACATGGGGAGGATATTGATGGGCTCACAGAGTGCATCACTGATTACATCAACTTCTGTGTGGACTGCAATGTTCCGACAAGAACTGTCCTTTGTTATTCAAATAACAAGCCATGGGTAACAAAGGACGTTAAGGACATCCTGAATGCTAAAAAGAGGGCGTTCAGTGATGGAAATAGGGAGGAGCTGAGGGCAATACAGAGGGACCTGAAAGCCAGGATCAGGGAGGCTAAAGACAGGTACAGGAGGAAGTGAGTGGAAACTCCAGCAGAACAACATGAGACTGGTCTGGAGGGGGATGAGGACCATCACTGGGTTCCAGCAAACTAGCAACAGAGGAGCTGAAGGCAATGTGGACAGGGCCAATGAACTTAACCTGTTCTTTAACAGATTTGACATTGTGGCCCCTGCCCATCCCCCACGAGTCATCTGTTGTCGGCCCCCAACAAACACATATTCCACTCTCCCCTCCTACCCCTCCTCACAGTCCCCCACCCTGCTCTCATGACTATACCCCTTCCTCACACGAAACTACCACAGTGGGCTTCACAGCTGAACAGGTGAGAAGACAGCTGAAATGTCTCAACCAAAGCAAGGCTGCAGGACCGAATGGTGTCAGTAGCAGGGTGCTCAAAGCCTGTGCCCCTCAGCTATGTGGAGTACTTCGCCATGTCTTCAACCTGAGCCTGAGGCTCTGGAGGGTTCCTGTGCTGTGGAAGATGTCCTGCCTCGTCCCTGTGCCAAAGACGCCACGCCCCAGCAGCCTCAATGACTACGGACCGGTGGTATTGACCTCCCACATCATGAAGACCCTAGAGAGACTTGTTCTGAAGCTGCTCCGGCCTATGGTCAGGCCACACTTAGATCCCCTCCAGTTCGCCTACCAGCCCCGACTAGGAGTTGAGGATGCCATCGTCTACCTGCTGAACCGTGTCTACGCCCACCTGGACAAGCCAGCAAGCACTGTGAGGATCATATTTTTTGACTTCTCCAGTGCGTTCAACACCATCCGCCCTGCTCTGCTGGGGGAGAAGCTGACAGCGATGCAGGTGGATGCTTTCCTGGTGTCATGGATTCTTGATTACCTGACTGGCAGACGACAGTATGTGTGCTTGCAACACTGTGTGTCCGACAGAGTGATCAACAGCACTGGGGCTCCACAGGGCACAGTCTTGTCTCCCTTTCTCTTCACCATTTACACCTCGAACTTCAACTACTGCACAGAGTCTTGTCATCTTCAGAAGTTTTCTGATGACTCTGCCATAGTGGGATGCATCAGCAAGGGAGAGGAGGCTGAGTACAGGGCTATGGTAGGAAACTTTGTCACATGGTGTGAGCAGAATTATCTGCAGCTTAATGTGAAAAAGACTAAGGAGGTGGTGGTAGACCTGAGAAGAGCTAAGGTACCGGTGACCCCTGTTTCCATCCAGGGGGTCAGGGTGGACATGGTGGAGGATTACAAATACCTGGGGATACGAATTGACAATAAACTGGACTGGTCAAAGAACACTGAGGCTGTCTACAAGAAGGGTCAGAGCCATCTCTATTTCCTGAGGAGACTGAGGTCCTTTAACATCTGCTGGACGATGCTGAGGATGTTCTACGAGTCTGTGGTGGCCAGTGCTATCATGTTTGCTGTTGTGTGCTGGGGCAGCAGGCTGAGAGTAGCAGACACCAACAGAATCAACAAACTCATTCGTAAGGCCAGTGATGTTGTAGGGATGGAACTGGACTCTCTGACGGTGGTGTCTGAAAAGAGAATGCTGTCCAGGTTGCATGCCATCTTGGACAATGTCTCCCATCCACTACATAATGTACTGGGTGGGCACAGGAGTACATTCAGCCAGAGACTCATTCCACCAAGATGCAACATAGAGCGTCATAAGAAGTCATTCCTGCCTGTGGCCATCAAACTTTACAACTCCTCCCTTGGAGGGTCAGACACCCTGGGCCAATAGGCTGGTCCTGGAATTATTTCATGGCATAATTTACATATTACTATTTAACTATTTATGATTTATTACTATTATTTATGGTGCAACTGTAACAAAAACCAATTTTCCCTGGGATCAATGAAGTACGACTATTACTATTACCTCTCGGCTCTTTAACTCAATCCCACAATTGCATGACTAACAGTAGTGAAGACAGAGAGGAAGATACTGACACAGTGAAAGAAGCCCTGAACACTGCCAGAGATGGAGGACCTTCATTGCTGCTATACCTATATGCCCAATATAACATAAATCACAGAGTTAAATTTATTTTCTCTATTTCTGTGACAACTTTCTTTACACATAAGCTTGTTTTCCATTTTTCTTCATCTAGTTTTGACGCACCCAGTCATCACTTCCATGGTCAGATTTTGCTGGCCTTACAGACATGCTTGTTCACACAGCATAAATAAATATGTCTATGTTAATTTTGCAAGGAACAGCCTTTATCAGAAATTTTTCACATTGTGGTTTTGTTTCTTTCTGTGCAAAGCCAAACCTTCTAATTCTCCCAGTGCAATCCTTTTAATGAGCCTGGTGATATTTAAAACCCTGAAAGTGTCCTGACCATCTCATAGGTGTCATATTTCTCTATTATAATTAGACCCAAGGGCAAATTCAGGCATTAAATTCTGGTCTTGGAGGAAACATACATAACTACTTGAAACCACAAGGAAGGAGACACCCATTCCTGATTTGTTAACCCCTGCACCATCACGACCCTTAAACAAATTTATTCCTACTTAGATTTCATAATTATACAGAGCAGGCAAACATTTCCCCCGCTCCCCCAGAAGCAATTGAAACAAAACACAAAAATATCAGCTGTGGTGCTATTTGCGCAATAAAGTCCATAACTCAGTTCTTAACATATTGTATATTTGATTAATAACTGTTCTTTGCAAGAATAACTCAATTATTTATGTTTTTTTCTGCTTTTCTAAAATCTGTTGTCCAAAGCAAAGTTAACTATTCATTATGATACAGAATCTGGAATTTAATGCACATTAAGTACCCCTTATCCAAAATGCATGGGGCCGGAAGTGTTTTGATCTTTTTTTTTGGATTTTTGAATATATGAGTTTTGTCTTACAATTGTTCATCACACACATGTACTTAACAGTAAAAATATTACATACTATTAATATCATGAAAATATAATGTGTGCAAGGTAACAAAAGCAGTACAGCAGCATCGAGCGAAAACCGGAATCAGCTGTTGAAAAACTAACAACTGCAGTCTTTCATTCTCCAATTATGATGCTGGCCTTCAGTCTCCAACTCTGATGTTGTGTTTTGATTGAAAGGTTACAATATACTGCATTGGTACTTTCCTTTTTTAATGAAAGGTATAAATGTAAACAGTATTATAGACTTGTTCTGGTGCTAGATTTTCATGATTAGTAGACACTTTTACAATTTAATGCTCTGCCTTTTCTTAAATTTCTGTAACCAGCCTGCAGAATATTCACAGGTGCCTTCAATTTTCAGTTTGTCATGATAGATCTTTGCTTGTTTCGTGACAGTATACCATTACGCAGCATATGTTTACTCCGACGCCAACAAAGGCACCGTTCAATACACGATCAAGATCTTCATTTTTCACTTTATGCTGTGTTTTCCTGTTTCTCATTAACCGCTGTTCATTACATAGGCAAGGTTACTTCTCTGAACTGCCTGTGGTGAGCAGAGCCCTGCGCAACGCTTGAGAACTTCCCAGCATCTTGTGGGATCTTCCATTTGTGTTGTCACGTCAGTGCTCAAAAGGATTCCGATTTCATTTGGATATGGGGTACTCAACCTACAGCAATTGTTCTGCACGCCATTCAGCAGTTCAATATAAGTCTGCAAAACTCTACTGTGAACACAGACATCCCACCTCTCCCGGAAGATCCGGGAGTCTCCCGCATATCGATAGTGGCTCCCTGACACCCGGAAATTATATACAATATCCCGGAAATAGATTTTTTTTTGAGGGGAAGAGGGAGAGCGAGCATCCTGATTGGTCTTTCTTCGTGCTAAGAGTGGTCCCAACCACCGGGCCGTGAGAAAACAATATGATTTGGCGATATGACACGATATGAGTTATTTGCACCTTTCCTCATTCCCTGTCACGCACTGTTGAACTTGAACGCACACGAGGTCATTACCCGCGCGTCATCCACGTCAGCGCGGGAAGGAGATCAACTCCCCGAGCTTGTAAATGACGGTGGACTGAAAAGTATGTTTGACATAACATCTCTGCCGGCATTGTGGATCAAAGTCAAGGCTAAATATCCTGAGATAGCCACGAAAGCACTGAAAACATTGCTTCCATTTCTAAAATCATATCTCTGTGACGCGGAGTTTTCTGCAATGAATGCAACGAAAACTAAATTGTGGAATAGACTGGACATAAGGAACCCCCTTCGAGTATCGCTGTCTCCCATCACCCCTCGATGGCACCGTCTTGTTGCAGGAAAACTTGCCCAGGGCTCGCACTGATTCGGTGATATTGGTGTATTGCAATGATTTTATAAGTTCATACGGGGAAAATATGCGCTGTGTGTTTAATATCCAAACGTTACTTAAAATGTTATGATGCTATTGACTTATCACCTATATTCCGGTCGTGATTAACACCCTGCTCCCCCCCGTTCTGCCGGTCCGCAAGAATATTGTCAATATTAAACCGGTCTGCGGTGCGAAAACAATTGCGGACCCCTGCTGAGTAGCCCTATCAGTTTTCTCTGTGGGCGGGCTTTACAGTCAACCTTGAAAATAATGACAGTGCTGCTCGCTGCACTGTTTGCAACAGTGACTTTTCTATTGTCCATGGTGGGTTAAAATGTAAAAGACATGTTGAGGTGAGTTTAACAGGTGTCATTACAGCATAGCTAACGTTATTTAAACTAGCTGGCTGGCTGTTAAGGAGCTACGCTATTGATGTCCTACGTGATGAGGCCAAACTCCCTGTAGACTTGCTTAAAGTTGTAATAGAATATACATGATAATATAATATAAGTACATATTTTATGTCACCTTTGCAGCATATACCCAACTTGGTTTACAGATTAGACAAAAATCACTAAAAAAAGTATTACATACACACTTGGAGGTCGACGGGCGGCCGGGGGGGGAGGGATATGGGGTTGCGAGGGGCGGGTGCTACCTCCCTGAAATGAATTTTTGCAGGGTGGGATATCTGGTAACATCTTCACATAATTGGATGTTAAAAGCAATACACTGCAATAAATCAACTTTTTTTTAAAGTCAAAGCTTTTGCCGCATCATACACAATCATTACTAAATAAAGTCAATATCATTAAAAATTCAAATCAAAATGGCTCAAATCAATTTCAAGATAATTTACAAACAATTTATTTACTTTGTCTCAGAAAGCAAATTCTCTCATGAAAACAGGGGTTCTGAAAAACGCACTTGTAAATAAATCAAAAGCTACTATCAGTTCTAAATGCAGACAATGACAGTATGATTGACAAGTCTTGAGTGCAAGATACAAATAAACAAAAGCAATTTACTTGTCATAGATAAAAACCATAGCAAAGAAATTACAAACACAAGGCGAATAAATGTTAGAAAGACTTACCAGTCCTGTAGATGTTGCTAGAGATAACTCCTTATAAATAAAGAAAATCTTGACTAGTTAATCGTTGCTGAGTTGTTAAATAGCTTATAACAATATCACATTCAGAAAAAAACATTTTTGAATGAAAAAGGAATTGAAAGAGTAATATGGATTTTTAAGTACTCAACACTGGTGACTTACTTCCATTTTAATACAAGTTTTTAAAATTATGAAGCACTTTACTTGCGTGAACAGAAAGTCTTATTCCCCGATCAGAAAATCAGTAAGTTATCTTTAACTTAATGGTGTTACTATGAGTGAAGAAATGAGAAAATTTTTTTTAAAAGCACAGGAAGTGGTTGAGAGAAACAGGATTGTGTCTCTTAAAGGAAAGAAATATAAATGAACCTGAGATATATTTTACACTGAAAGGAGAAAGTAGATAAGTGACAGTAGTTGAAAGGGGAGTAAAATTGTTAACATGGACAAAACGAGCCAAATATGCTGTCTCTGCACCATAAAGCTTTATGTTTAAGAGCTGAGTACTTAATATTCATAGCTCAAACATTTCCCTTTTATATTCAAGTTAATATTTAATTTTAACATACTTATGTCAATTTTTCTGCAGATAATATCTCAATAAAATAAAGCTAAATGCTTAAAAAGTTCTCAAGTTATTAACCACTATTTCTCAATCTTATCTGAAGCAATTCCCATGTCATATTTTATTATTTTGACATAAAATGCAATAATATATTTGATTTTTAACCAGTTTCCAAGCTTATCAGAACTGTTTTGATGTGGCTGGCTATGTTATTATATTGCTTCCTTTTAAATTCATTTTTTGACCAAAATAAAAACAGAGAGAAGAATTTTCATTAGCTTTGCAAAAACATATCCAGCATTTAAAAAAAATAAGAATTCTGTTTGCTCATTTTAAGCTTAAATACATGAACTTTATTGTGGACATAATTAACCTAGAGTGGGGTTCTCACTCATTGTTGTTTTTCTCTTTGAAGAATAACTCTGAAAGGAATGGAGAGCTGGATCTTGCATTTGTACATCCAAATTTGCTTGGGCGTGGGCAATTGTAATGACAATATTTCTGAAATGATTCTGATTCTGCTATTCACACCAAGGTTGTAAGAGCTGAGTGGTAATTCAGAGCAAAGGGTCATCAGCACTTTGCCTTTGAGTTCCCAAAGGTCCTTGCAGTAATCCACATTGTTGAGGCTAGTGCTCTACAAGTAAAAGTTTCTTTTGCATTTGACAAGCAAGGATCTTCTGTAAATTAACAAGTATTCATTTTAATCCATTTTCAAAGGATTAAAATGTGACACATCAAACGATATAATTATATTATACTCATCTTAAAAAAGCTTGTTCACTTAAATATGTTTCCAAATCAAATAAAAGCTAGGGCATACAATACAAAATTAATATGAAAGGAAGAACATTCATCAAGACTCCTAAGCCAAGTCTTCGGTTGTCCATCGAAATCCGATGATGATGTCCACTCCTTTAATGGTGAGATCCTTGATGACTATACAGTCTATACAAGTACAGTTGTGATGAGCAGAAACAAGTTATGATCTCAACAATAGCATTGCATAGGTGAAAGAGATTCCATACAATACTTCCTTTTCCACTCTTCTAATGCCCTATTACCCTATATAAACATACTAGTGAAATTTAAGAGACTACTAGACAAGTATATGGAGGAATTTAAGGTGGGGTTTTATATGGGAGGCAAGGTTTAAGGGTTGGCACAACATTGTGGGCTGAAGGGCCTGTACTGTGCTGTACTGTTCTATGTTGTATGTATGTTCTATTGACTCTGCATAATGATCTTTCACCAGCCACATCCTTCATTTGCTCTGTCTACACACTAAACTTTAATCCTGGCCTTTCACTTTCATTTTACATGCTAAAGATATGGAAATACTCTACCATTTCATGAAAACAGATTAAAACATCCTGACGTCGCACAGGCATCTCTTCAGATACCAGCACCAGGAGTGCTTTAGAAACACTGGGAAGGCTGCATCAGCTAGACTGCCATCAAGCTTGTGACAGAACACAAGATACAAGAGACTGCAAATGTTGGAAACTGGAGCAACAAACAATCTGCTGGAGGGACTCAGTGAATTCAGCAGCAGTTATGGGGAAAAAAAATGTTTGATGTTTTGACCCACAATGACAACACTTCTCCCACAGATATTATTTGACTCATTTAATTCCTCCAGAAGATTTTTGTCACTCAAAATAATCAAAGTTTTCTTTTAAGTACAAAGGATATCTAAATATATAGAATATTTATTTAGAAAAGGCTTTCATTTACTTATTTGGTTAGTTATGATTAATTAAGTTTATTTTTAAAATATAAAACGCTATTCACTCATCAGATCAGAACAGACTCTCTTCAGAAGAATACACTGAGGGAGCACGTTGGAAGAAACCGTGGCGTATAATGGCTGAGCTGGGGAGCTCACCAATCATCAGAAGGTCTGAGTTGTGTGAAATCACTGCCAGTGCATCTACAAAGACATACTGGAATGGCACAGAAAAAGCTGTCAAATAATCATGTTGTATGATGCTCCAACACATTAAACCTCAGTTGTGTATAACCTCACGAGCCTCCAGCACATCAGATTACTCTTACATTTCTTTCAAGGCCTGGTTTGGGACTCATCTATTTTAATATCTGCACTGCAATGTTTTCAGCTCCTCTATATCACTCAAACTTGTAAATATATTTGGCAACTAATTCTTATCTGCTTATTAGTTGAGCACTTGGAGAGTGCAGGGATTTTCGAGGAGATTTGTCTTTGGGAGTGTTTAGACTAAACGTGTTACTGAAATTCAATGCAGTTTAATTCAACACAGCATTTTTGGTTTTGTAATGTCACTTTACACAAGTTTCAATTAAGAGATTCCTGTCTGAATTATTGGTTGCCAGGCTAAACTATTGCATTTTCATTAATTTGTAAAAGAACAGCAAGGAATGGAAAACATGAAATGTGTAGAGCAAAGCACAGAAGCTGTCATGAATTCTCACAGATCTATATTCAACACAATTCATAACAAATGGGAAGATTTAGGTAAAAGATGGAAACCTGGCAGTGGGAAGAACTGCAGATGCAAAACATGGAAGTTACGGTTTCCCACTCACCTTAATATATTTAACTACAGAAAGTTTTCTAAATACCTCCTACAAAGCATTAACTAAGTAACATACGTAACAAGATTTCACTCCCAGAAGAGCTTAAGGACCTATGCTCACTTTAACATAGAGGGAACTTCACAAAACCTCACAGCCCCTGATGATTGGGAATTTAGTCTCCAAGACTGATATTGGAACATCTTTCTTGAGGGTGAACCCGAGGAAAGCATCAGGCCCAGGTGGTGTGCCTGGCGGAGTATGGAAGGCCTGTGCTAATAAACCGGCTGGAACGTTTACTGATATCTTCAGCCTCTGGCTTTGACAGTCTGAAGTCATGTACCTGAAGCAGGCTTCAAGCATCCTATGCCAAAGAAGTACATGTTAAACTTCCTCAATGTCTGTTGTCCAGCAGCACTTATATCCACTGTGATGAAGTACTTCTCATGAGGCATATCAACTCCCGTCTGAAGAGTGATTTGGATTTTCTCCAATTCATCAACAATCACAATGGCCACTTAGCTCTGGGACACCTGGACAATGAAGATGCATGCATCAGGATGCTCTTCATTGATTACAACTTGGCATTCAACACTATCACCCTCTTAAATCTAAACACAAGGCTCCAAGAATTAGGCCCCGATACCTCTCCATGCAACTGGATCTTCAGTTTCCTCACTTGAAGATCACAGTCAGTTTGAATTGGCGACAACATCTCCTCCACAATCACCATCAGCACAGTTGCACCATAGGGTTGTGCTTCGTTTATTGCTCTACTTGCTTATAAATACGATTGTGTGGCTGAGTCCAACTTCAATGCCATATTTAAGTTTGCTGATAATGCCAGTTTTGTTGGCCGAACCAAATGGGGTGATGAATCTGCATAGAGGATGAAGATTGAAAATCTGGTTGAATGGGGCCACCAAAAACCTCACACTCAACATAAGAAAACCCAAAGATCTGATTATTGACTATGGGAGGAAGAAGCTGGAGGTCCATGAACCAGTCCATATTAGGGGATCAGAGGTGGAGAGGGTCAATAACTTTAAATTACTTCACATTACCATATCAGAGAATCTGTGCAGGGACCAGCTTGAGGGCTATCAGAAGGCGAGACAGTGCTTTTACTTTCTTAAAAGTTTGCATAGATTCAGCATGATCTCCAAAATTTGGACAAACTTTGACAGATGCACTGCAGAGAGTACACTGATTGGTTGATTCACTGCCTGGTATGGGAACACTAATGCTCAGGAATGGAAGTCTACAAAATGTGGTGGATACAGCCCGGTCCATCACAGGCAAAGCTCACCCCATCATTGAGCGTATTTACAAGGAGTGCTGCCTCAAGAAGGCAGCATCCAAAGACCTCCATCATCTCGCCCATTGGGCAAGAGGTACAGCAGCCTTAGTTCCCACACCACCAGGTTCAAGAACAGTTATCACCCAGCAACCACCAGGCTCTTGAACCAGCATGGATAACTTCACTCAGATCAATGCTGAACTGACTCCCTAACATATAGGCTCACTTTCTACAACTCATGCCTCAGCATTATTTACTTACTTTAGTTATTTGAATGATTTGTCTTCGTTTACACATTGATTGTTTGTCAGTCATTATGTATAGTTTTTCAGAAATTCTATTATATTTCTTTATTTTCTAGGAAATGCCTGCAAGAAAATCCATCTCAAGATAATATATGGTGATGTACTATGATAATAAATTTACTTTGAAATGCTCACAATAGGTTTACTGAACAACAATTAGCCTGACCGGCAGAATGACTGTCTTTTGAGTGGGAAAGGATAAAACTTGGATAGGAATACAGGTAAATGGAGAGTGAGTATACAAGAGGAAGGTATTCTGAAATCATAGGATATAGGAAAGATCAGGAAAAGTGGAGCATTGGGTAATACGTTTGTTAAAACTAAAGGATTTAGAAGTCAAAAACAAGTCACATATGAGAAAGGAAAATTAATCTGCAACTAGAGGAATAAATGTAAATAGATCTGACAAATACAATAGACAAACATAATGGAAAGTAGGCTTCAGTTCAAATCATTATTGGAAACTTATTACACTTGATGTTGCTGTTTTTAAATAATAGTGAACCTTATCAAATCCTTTATAGTTCTCATTTTATATTAACTTCCAGAGATATCTAAAATCTAATTTTGTCTCTCTTGCCCTGTTTCTTCAGCATACTCTTACAACCCTTATTCTTATTAAGTGATTAGCTTGATCCTATCTACCTACACCTGATGTGTCTAGACAGAGCTTCAATATCCCTCATCAAACAGGATTGCCCAATTAGAAGGGGAAGTGAGGAAATTAACTGAAATTGAATGTTCCCTCTTCTTCAATTCCCCACTCTGCCTACCCCCTCCCCCTTATCTGTCCTCATCACCTCCCTATCATCTCCCCCGGTGCCCCTCCTCCTCCTCGTTCACCCAGGGTCCACTCTCCTCTCCTATCAGATTACTTCTTCTCTAGCTCTTTACCTTTTCCACCTGCCACCTCCCAGCTTCTTACTTCATCCCCCTCTCTCGTACCTGGCTTTACCCATCACCTTCTCGATTGTATTCCTTTCACTCCTTCCGCCCTCCTTCCTCTTCAGTCCTGATGAGGGATCTTGGCCTGAAACATCAACTGTTTATTCTTTTCCATTCATACTATCTAAACTGCTGTGTTCCTCCAGCACTTTGTGTGTGTGTGTGTGTGTGTGTGTAACACTTGTAATATACCAGTCTATATGCTGAAGTGAAAAAAAAATTTCAGAAGTGCATGAAACTTGCTTCAGGTGCAGATAATAATGGGGTAACCGAGATCTCTCCCAGAAATTTTAAATCAATGTTCATACAATCAGTAGATAAAAAGTACAGCCAACAATTCAAAATTATAATGATTGAGTCAATTAAAGGCGGCAATAAATCAGAAATAGCCACTCAATTCTAAAAGTACTCTGAACTGAAGATCAACAATCAAATACATCGTGATGATTGATCAGTAGGCACCAAAATCTCAGTCCAGCATTAATTTTGGTCCTTTGAAACATGAATCATCTGCCATCAAAACTGACATAAGAGCTCAAGCAAAGTGTATATCATTTATTCAAAGACTCTTCAACACCTTATCTACAGCTTTCTTTCTTAATGTATTCTCTTCAGAAAATCCCTTGTCCACCTTATGGAAACAAGATTCACAGAAAAAGACCTTAGATTTCCTTCAATAAATATTTGATTGTAAATCCTCAAGAGAATTGTACTATTCAATGTAAATAAAACTTGCCTTCATTAATAGTTGAACAGCCAAAATAAAGTATCTTTTTATGTATCTATTGCTACCTCAAATGCTGTTAATAGTGCATCTGGAAGCCATTGTACAATATACAGTGGATTCCAGTTAACTGGGCCATAGTATTCACGACAGCTGCTTATTTGTGGCAACACCTAAAGAACAAGAACTATTTGAGAAAATAGCTGGGGTTCCCTTCATTTACAGTTTGGGACATTATGCCACTTAATTGGGACAGGAGACTGCTGCCAAATAGTTTCTAACTAGCATCAGTCGTGTGCTCGTGTGGCTGTTAGACAGAACACAATACATAGATTTTTAAAAATAGCATCAGTTAATGTGCTGTGTTTAAAAAAAACAGAAATCTTGGTCACTGATAGTTGATAAGAAATGAGCATTATGACAATTCAGAACTGTTTTGTGTCAGGTCTGAAAATGAAGCAATTTCACTACTTCAACAAGTAAGTAACTATGAAGAATTTGAAGATATCTACAAACATCTCCAATGTTACAATGAAAATAAAGATTTGGAGGATGAAATTATTGAAAACATTGTATGAGGGCAGTCCATTATCTATATTAGGTGGCTGTGTTGAATCATTTGTTGGTGGTTGTCCATTGTATCTGACAGGAAAACCAGTGTGGGAGAATTTTTAAAAGTTAAAAAAAAACACTACACTGGGACAGGTCCACTCTCTCCATCTCAGAAGATTGGATCCAGCTGTACGAGTTGTCGTCACAACTGGGGTCTTCTTTGGTTGCAGTAGATGACCATGACTACTTCTGTGCCTCATTGTGCCCTTCACTCTCCCTGGAGAGTTGCAGAACCACCTTCCTGGCTATTGGATCTTACTGTGGATCTCATCTGCCAAGCCCCCCAGACTTCATTTATAATCAAAAGAACACAATACGCACACCAAATTAATTCCTCCATCAATAAATATTAGGAACAAATAGTTTGTTCAGTACTGTAAAGATATTGGTAGTCTTCTAATTTGTTCTGTATTTCATTTAAATACATAATTTGTTACTCAGTTAAACAGTACTTTGTCCTTTTTAAAATACCTTTTTTAAACTTTTTCCATAAAACTTTGACTAATTGGGGCAGCAACTTAATTGGGCCAAAATATATCGGCCCTGATGTATCCCAATTAACTGAATCCCACTCTATATCAAAATAATCATGCTGGTGATTATAAATACCCTTCCAGAACTGGATTTCATTGAATATGATGGTCCAGGTTTTAAGAGGAAATGCCAATAGGTCCCTGCACAAATACCAACAGGTTCAGGTTTTCTATGCATGCATCAATATGAAAGTTGACACCTGCTTGCTTGATATTAATGTCTACATTTTGACACAAAGAGTTCAGCTTTCCAGTGTGAAAAGCAATAGTCGTATTTTAAAACTTGTGTGGAAATCCACTCAACTACATCTAATGCTATTCTCTTTTGACAGGCAGTTCAAATCCATCAGAAACAGTGAACAGTTACAAGTGATAGTACTTTTAGAGATTTTTAAATTCTTAGAGTTCACACATAGATTTATTATTGTTCATATTAGATATTGTATGATTAATTTCATCAGTCTCAAAAATATTTGAGTATTTATGAAGGTGACAGAAGAATGTGTTAAACGGGACCCGAGGAGCAACATTTTCACACAGAGGTTGGTGCCAATGGAAGCTGAAGAGGTAGGTGCAATTACAACTTCAAAAAAAAGGACAAGTATATGGATAAGAAGTTTAATGATAGGGGTCCACAGCATAAAGAAGGTTGGGAACCCCTACTTTAGAGGAATACAAGGCAAATGCTGGCAGGTAGACAAATCATGCAGCTTGGAGAAGACGAGCTGAAGGGCCATTTTCTGCTCTGTTCTGAGGTAAGGGGTGACTGTAATCTGAGCACAGCCTCATGGCAGCTGGATTTAAATCTATTTAGATTTTGTGTAAAGTTTAGTGGAAGAATTTTTTTTAAAGATCAGATATTAACTAGATAGGGAAACAAGAGAGGTGTATGAAACTAAAATGACTGTTCATGGAAATAAAGAAACAGAAATTGTGGTACATGGCTCCCTGGACATACTGCAGTATTCAAAAAGGTCATAGTTGAACTTAGTGAAATATCGGAGAAGGAGGCTACAACCACCATTTCTGTAGTCACCCTTCACCGAACCAATGCAGGCTAATAGGTCCCTGAGATTTGTTAGCCCTCGGAGAGGGGATGGGAACTAGAGTGATAGGACAGAGAATGGTATACAAGTTGATGCAGTGTGCAGTGAGACTGTGGGGAAGGACAGGCAGATGATGGGGCAAAATTGCAGTCAGTGGGATGAGACGAAGTGCAACATGGGGGTAAAAATTGAAAAGGGTGATGAATACAGGACTGAAAGTGCTATATTTGAATCCATGCAGTATAGATGATCTTACAGCGCAGTTACGAGATTGGCATGTATGACATTGTGTGCATCACTGACTCAAGCTGGAAAAAAATGATCATAGTAGGGTGATTAACATACAAGGATACCTCTTGACTCAAAAGTACAGATAGGTAGGCAAAAGAGGTTGGGTGGCACAGTTGGTAACAAACTGAAATCTCATTCTTCGAAAGAAGTGGCATATGATCAGAAAATCTAGAACCCTTGTGTGTGGAATTAAGAAGCTGCAAGGTTAAAAATACCCCATTGGAAGTTATATACAGGTCTCAGAACTGAAGCCAGGATGAGGGATATAAATTTCTATCAGGAAATAGAAAATATATTTAATAGGGGCAATATTAAATTAGTCATGGGGGGATTTCAATATACAGGCAGATTGGGAAAATCTGGTTGATGCAGGATCAAGGGAGGGAATTTCTAGAATGCCGACAAGACAGCTTTTTAGAGCAACTTGTGGTTGAGTCCACTGGCAGAAAGACATTTCTAGATGGTGGTTGTGTAACGAACCAGATTTGATTAGAGCTTAGGGTAAAGGAATCCTTAGGAAGCAGCGATCATAATATGATGAATTCACCCTGTAGCTTTGAGGGGGAGAAGCTAAAGTCAAATGTATTAGTATTACAGAGGCACAAGAGAGGACTTGGACAAAGTTGATTGTTAGGGGACATTAGCAGAGTTGATGGCAGAACAGCAATGCCTGGAGTTTCTGGAGCCAATATGGAAGGTGCAGGATGGATGCATCACAAACAACTAGTAGTATTCTAAAGAGAGGATGATGGTTTACAGGGAAGTCAAAGGCAGTATACATGGAAAAGAGGGCATGTAATATAGTAAATACTCGGGGGAAATTAGAGGATTGTGAAGCTTTTAAAAACCAAAAGACAACTAAAAAGATCCTCAAGGAGAGAAAAGATGAAATATGAATTTAAGCCGGCAAATTATAGAAAACATTTTTAGATACAGACTAGAAAACAAATGAGCAGTATGCCATAAATTTGAGTATGTCGGGGGAAGGTGGGCAGAAGTGAGTATAGTTGCGATTAGTAAGAAGGTCTGGTAATACACAAGTCATCTCGACCAGATGAACTACACTCCAGGGCTGTGAATCCGTAGAATTCATTACTACAGATTGCTGTGGAAGCTACGTCATTGAGTATATTTAAAGTGAAGGTTGATGGTTTCTTGGCTAGTCAGGGTGTTAATGGTAATGTGGAGAAAGCAGGACAATGAGTTTGAGAGGAATAATAAATCAAAAAGTTCAAGTTACTTTATTATCAAATTACATACATGTCATTATAGACAACTGATTCATTTTCTTGTGGGCATACTCAATAAGTCCATAATAGAATAGTAACCACAACAGAAACAGGGAAATGCTGTGCCAACTGTCTGGTTAATCAGTGTGCAAAAGACAACAAACTGCAAATACAAGAAGAAATTTAAAAAATAAGCAATAAATATCGAGAGCATGAGATATAGCTCCTTAAAGTTGAGTTCATAGGTTGTAGGAACATTCCACTGATGAGAAAAGTTGAGTGAAGTTATCCCCTTTGGTTCAGAGTCTGATGTTGAGGAGTAATAACTGTTCTTGAAACTAGCAGTATGAGTCCTGAAGCTCATGCTTTGCTGATGGCAGAACCAAGAAGAGACAATGATCTGGGAGGCAGGATTTCCTGATGATGAACGTCGCTTTCCTGAAACAGTGCTCCATGTAGGTGTGCTCAACGGTAGGGAGGGACTTACCCCTGATGGACTGGCTGTATCTACTACACTTTGTGGAATTTTCTGTTCATTATTCTATTGGTCATTATGAAATGGCAGAGAAGAGTAGATAGAAACATAGAAAATAGGTGCAGGAGTAGGCCATTCAGCCCTTCGAGCCTGTACCGCCATTCAGTACGATCATGGCTGATCATCCAACTCAGAACCCTGTACCAGCCTTCCCTCCATACCCGCTGATCCCTTTAGCCACAAGGGCCATATCTAACTCCCTCTTAACTATAGCCAATGAACTGGCCTCAACTGTTTCCTGTGGCAGAGAATTCCACAGATTCACCACTCTCTGTGTGAAGAAGTTTTTCCTAATCTTGGTCCTAAAAGGCTTCCCCTTTATCCTCAAACTGTGACCCCTCGTTCTGGACTTCCCCAACATCGGGAACAATCTTCCTGCATCTAGCCTGTCCAATCCCTTTAGGATTTTATACGTTTCAATCAGATCCCCCCTCAATCTTATAAATTCCAGCAAGTATAAGCCTAGTCGATCCAGTCTTTCATCATATGAAAGTCCTGCCATCCCAGGAATCAATCTGGTGAACCTTCTTTGTACTCCCTCTATGGCAAGGATGTCTTTCCTCAGATTAGGGGACCAAAACTGCACACAGTACTCCAGGTGGACCAAAACTGCACACAGATGGGCCGAGTGGCCTAATTATTCAATTATGTCTTATGGTCTTTCATTAATTTACCTCTTTTCAGTTCCTAAATCTGAATTAGGTCCTTTGTTTTCTATTTTACATTTCATGACTTCTAGATGGCAGATACAAAATACTTATTTAATATCTACCTTTTCCCTTCTATTGTCTATGTCCAACTTCCAAATATGCCAATTGGTTCTTTCTACATATTTGTAGAATTTCTTAAATTTGTTCTTCATGTTCTATATAATGTTCTAGTTTTGTTATTGTCTCCTCCTTTTCCAGTCATGAGAGTCATTGTTGTTTCTAATATACAGTCGATTCTCAGGTCTAATACTATTCTGAAGAGTCTAAGCTCTTTCTTTCCATCTAATACCATTCTAATCCTTTTGTTTTCCTCCAATGATTCCATGGATGCGTTATTTTTCTCATGGTGTCTTTGTTTTTCCAATGGAAAGGACATTCATTGTGTATTGAGAGTCTTTTTCCCCAATAGTTGCTATTGCCTATCTACCAACATAGGATTTCCACTAATCTCCTGGTCTATCTTCGCCAATTCACTTTTATTATCTTTAGATTAAGTCTGTTACTCTCAAACCAAATTGAATATAATGATTCCCTGTATTCCAGAGGATATATTACTGTACTACTAATTAATCCAATGACAAAAAGCCACACAACTTGTCCTGATTCCATCACAATAAACTGTTCTAAATATTCTCCATCAATTGATCCTCAAAATAACACTTACCAACTAGATTTGCCCAGTCTACATCAAGTTCTTCATGCCTATTACATTACTTCTGTTACAAAGTATTTTCAAGCAATAATCTACCACAGATCAATAAAATCTATTGTTTGCTCCATCCAGGGATTTGTTTTGTGAAATTGCTTTATGCCATGCAAACTGATCTTCGGAGTCAAGATCATTTATTTTGACATCATTGTCAGCACACCACCCTTTATCCATCACCCTGAAACACCAAGTACTGAGCCAAGGTTACCTTGCAAACATATCTCTCTGATGCTAGTTAGATTTAGTTCATTCTGCCCAGGGGCTCAATACCAATACAAACTAATTGGGCCAAACATCCTATTATCTTGCAATATGGATTATATTTCCCCATGTCTTTCTATGTGATTCCGATATCAGTTAATTGACATAATTTTTACCTTCCATTTAAATTATCTATTTAGCTTTACCCCTCACAGCTTGCTAGATACACCTCCTTTAATTTTGCATTTCAGCCACCAACCTCAAATACATTCAAGAGAAAAATATGTCATGGAAAAGGCACTGATGCTGTCTTACTCATCAGACCATTTCACGCCTGCTTTACTTGGCAGTCAATACTTTGTCCAAAGCATATACACCACCGAACTATCATGGGAGTAATATTGTTTTATCATTAGAATAACTATTTAATCTCTGCACACATTACCAGTGATGCTAAAATTATGAACTTCATTACATTGTGGCTCCATCCCAATGAAAAATGATTATTCAGATCATTTAGTTTGATCCCTCCTGCCTTGATGGCAAAACATTTCCTTTAACATTACTGACAATACTAGAAGGTAGACTAGGCACAAGTTGTTATTACAAGAAACTAGTTCTACAATTTCCAATCAACGCTTATCAGACTTTTGGCTTGCCATAACAGGACATACAATTTTTGTGAGTTTCTCATTTTAATTGTGAAACTAAGAAACTTGAAATTATCTTATCACAACTCCTTTTGAATAAGCAGAGAAGTTTGTTAGGACAGTAAAGTCAGTAGGAAAATATTGTTACTTTATATTCTTCTTGTCTGAACCATTGGAAAAGAAGTCAATGACTTTGTTACAGATGTAAGTGCATTATGAACTATTATTTGGTTCACTGCACACAATAAACACAATCTGTGGCCTCTCATCGTTAATTGCTAACATCCCATTTGAAACTCATGAGGTAATGTTTAGAGTTGACCAAATAAACAGGTGGCTAACTACAACATCAAAAAAAAGTTAATCCTCTATTAGATTAGGATCCATTAATGTCTTGCAGACTAGGTGGGGCACAGACACAGGAACAAATTTATTTTTAAAGCATATTTCCTTAAAAACAAATATAAAACAAAATTACTCTTGACCAGAAACATGGCATAGTAGCATCTGTGCATATATTAGTCTTCAACAATTCAATTACACTGAGGTAATTTGAAGCAAATTGTGGAAGCTGGCTTTAGAAAACAGAGAGTCGTGGCAGAGGATGTTATTCTGACTAGAGGTCTGTGACCAGTGGTGCTCTGCAAGGACCTGTACCGGGTTCTCTTATTTGTGAGACATGATTTGGACAAAAGTGTAGGTTGATTGTTTAGCAAGTTTGAAGACAACACAAAAATAGGTGAAGCTGTGAATAGTGAGGAAAGTTGTCAAAGGATTCAGCTGGATATAGGACAATTAGAAATATAGGCAAAATTATGGCTGATGGAGTTTGTGAGGGGTTGTACTTTGGGAGGTCAAATGCAAAATACATTGTACATGGCAGAAAATTTAGGAGCACTGATGTGCAGTAGGATCCTTCGATGCAAGTCCATAGCTCCCTAAAGGTGGCAACACAGAGGATAGAGTCATAAAGAAGCCATGTGGCATCAGTCAAGGTGTTGAGTGAAAAAGCTGGAAAGTCACGTCGCAGATTTATTAACCTTTTGTTCAGCCACATTGAAGCATTTTGTGCGATTCTGGTCGCCACATCACAGGATATGGAGTCAAGACAGTACAGAAAAGGCTCATTAGGATGTTACCTAGATTATAAGATATTAATTGTGAGAAGTTGGACAAATTTGGAACCATTTCTGTGAAGTGTCATAGGCTGAAAGCTAACCTAAGGAAAGTGCATAATATTGTGAGAGGCACAGATTTTATCGTTAGTCATCATCTTTATTTGGAGGGGTGGGGGAGTTTAAAGAAGATTTAATGGCAAGTTTTTTTTAAAAAAACAGTGTGATAGGTGTCTGGAACAGGCTGTCAGGGGAAATAATGGAAGCTAGTATGATAGCATTGTTAAGGAGGCATTTGACAGGGGCATGAACTAGCAAAGAACTGAGGGATAAATTGATTATTAAGGTCAGCATAGATGTCATGGGCTAAGTAGCCTTTCCTGATGCTTCACATACTTCTATACTGCATATTTAGCACTTATCCAAGGATGAATTTCACTCTGTCATTTTGTATATTTGGCAATTATTCAAGACAGTTATGTTTGCTATCTGTAAGATAATGAACATATTTTGAAGAATAAATAACATATTTCAAGGGACAAAAATACAGACTGAAGAGGAAGGAGTAAGGAAATTGGATAAATTAGATTGCTGTCACAAAAATCTTGCATATAGTCAATTGGAACAAATTATCTCCTACAAGATGCAGTTTGGGAAGCTGTCCAGCCTTTACAGTATTGCCTCCCAAACTAAAGCCATGACTAGCTGGAAGGACAAGGGAAACAATCATGTGAGAATACTGCAATTTTCAAACTCTCTTCAAAGTCACACATCAACAAGACTCCTACCATTCTTTAAACTTCAATAGGGCTAAATCTTGGAAATACATGCATAGCTTTTCTGTGGGAATACTTCCATCACACAGGCAACAGGATTAAAAGAGGAAGCTACTAATTATTTTCTCAAAACAAAATAGTGATAGGCAACAATATCAACACTGACATCATAAATAAATGAAAACATATACATCCGCCTGTAGCAATTGCCAGCCGTGAAATTGAGTTTCAAAGAAATATTAATCATTTTGTTTATTTCTAGGCAGTTACTTCCAATATCCCAGGGAAAAAGCTTGGCATCAACTATACAAAATTCATTATTCTTCTGCAGACAGTGCACAATGTGCAACATCAAAGTGAAACGCATATTTTTTTTTAGCTTTATTTACTTGGACATATATTCCAGAAAGTTAAACTAAAATATTACTTATAATATTTTGTTTCTGTTTATTAATATTTACAAAATTGCTCACATTTTCTATAAAGTAGAATAATCTTAAAACTTCAGATAAATTGTTTATAAGTTTTCATTTACTTTTATTATTTGCTGTTCAATGTAGCTCAAAGTGATGCAATAGAAAGTTCTCAATATTCAAAAACTATTAAAGTGGTATGAGGATAGACTAAACTCATAATGGGGTACAGCAATTCATTTTCTGCAAATTTATTCTGTAGTAATTGAAAATGGGTAAAATAGGTCAAATTAGACAAGTTGTTACTCTCCTGCTGTAAAATATTACTGCAGCTTAATGTCCTTCATGATCTTTCAGATTGTATTACTGACACGGCCTTAAAAGGAAGCAGGAATGTGGGTACCACATATCAGGGATGGATTGCTACACTAAGTCCCAGTTTAAAGATATGTTTCCTAAGCTACCGTCAAGAAAACAATATTTTTAAGCAAACTAACAGCTCTTGAAAATATAGTTGTCTTATTTATATAAAAGATAACTTTGCTTGCATACTTGTTGAAGAACGCTTTTAATATTTTACACATAGAAACTACGTTAACAGTGGGACAGAACTTTGGCTTTAATGAACATTTCATTTTGATGCAAGCTGATGATAAATGGCCACATATCATGCCATTCAATCTTTCCTGAGTCACTGACCACCTTTTTATCTTAAACCACTGTGTTAAAGAACTCATACTTAGCATTTGTTCATCATCCACTTGAATTAAGTATGTACTGTAAGTATATCAATAAGCCAAATTTCTCCCAAGTGCTACACTATGAATTTTCATTATCTCAATATTTTTCTGTGTTTCACATGATCACTGTAAACTCCTGTACATTCATTCAAAGCAAAAGGTTGTGATGCTGAAAGCAATGTTTTGGATGTAGTTGTAATTCTGGCCAAGCAAATAATTGTGTTATTTAACTAAAAAGTAAGATCCATTGCTTGATCCCTCTGGTATCACACCCAATCAACCCAAAAACGACAACGACTGGGAATCCTAGGACTATTTATTTTTTTAAAATATATATTTTTTATTTAGTTTTTTTTAAAAGTCACATCCTGTTGCAGCTACAACAGCATTTCAGAAAGTTGCTTTATTGGTTTCAGTGTATTACAATGTTCTATAGTTTCAGGATCAGTTCCTGTGGATTGGAGGGTGGCTAATGTTGTCCCTCTCTTCAAGAAGGGAGGAAGAGAGAAAACAGGGAATTATAGACCGGTTAGCCTGACGTCGGTGGTGGGAAAGATGCTGGAGTCAATTATAAAAGATGAAATTACGACACATCTGGATAGCAGTAACAGGATTAGTCTGAGTCAGCATGGATTTACAAAGGGGAAATCGTGCTTGACTAATCTTCTGGAATTTTTTGAGGATGTAACTATGAAAATGGACAAGGGAGAGTCAGTGGATGTAGTGTACCTGGACTTTCAGAAAGCCTTTGATAAAGTCCCACATAGGAGATTAGTGGGAAAAATTAGGGCACATGGTATTGGGGGCAGAGTACTAACATGGATTGAAAATTGGCTGGCTGACAGAAAACAAATAGTAGCAATTAATGGGTCCCTTTCGGAATGGCAGACGGTGACCAGTGGGGTACCACAGGGTTCAGTGCTGGGACTGCAGCTGTTTACAATATATATTAATGATTTAGATGAGGGAATTGAAAGTAACATTAGCAAATTTACTGATGACACAAAGCTGGGAGGCAGTGTGAAATGTGAGGAGGATGTTATGAGAATGCAGGGTGACTTGGACAGGCTGGGTGAGTGGGCAGATGCACGGCAGATGCAGTTTAATGTGGATAAGTGTGAGGTTTTCCACTTTGGTGGTAAGAATGGGAAGGCAGATTATTATCTAAATGGAGTCAAGTTAGGAAAAGGGGAAGCACAACGAGATCTAGGTGTTCTTGTGCATCAGTCACTGAAAGCAAGTATAGCAGGCAGTGAAAAAAGCTAATGGCATGCTGGCCTTCATAACAAGGGGGATTGAGTATAAGAGCAAAGAGGTCCTTCTGCAGCTGTACAGGGCCCTGGTGAGACCACACCTGGAGTACTCTGTGCAGTTTTGGTCTCCAAATTTGAGGAAGGACAATCTTGCTATTGAGGGAGTGCAGTTCACAAGGTTAATTCCTGGGATGACGGGACTGTCATATGTCGAAAGATTGGAGCAACTGGGTTTGTATACACTGGAATTCAGAAGGCTGAGAGGAGATCTTATTGAAGCATATAAGATTACTAAGGGATTGGACACGCTGCAGGCAGGAAGCATGTTCCCGCTGATGGGTGAGTCCAGAACCAGAGGCCACAATTTAAGAATTAGGGGTAGGCCATTTAGAATGGAGTTGAGGAAAAACTTTTTCACCCAGAGAGTGGTGGATATATGGAATGCTCTGCCCCAGAAGGCTGTGGAGGCCAAGTCTCTGGATGCTTTCAAAAAAGAGATGGATGGAGCTCTTAAAGATAGTGGAATCATAGGTTATGGGGATAGGGCAGGAACTGGATACTGATAGTGGATGATCAGCCATGATCACAGTGAATGGTGGTGCTGGCTCGAAGGGCCGAATGGCCTACTCCTGCACTTATTGTCTAGTGTCTATTACTCTGCATGACTACCTTACGAGAAAATAGTGTAAAATAATAGGATGCACTCAAATATTTATTTACAAATCCTGCATCCACAATTGAAATGAAATTTGTCTAGAATGTTTAAACAAGAAGCTGGCACTATTTAAACGCACATCTCTGTGCAAGTAACATTTCTGGCAAAAACAACACTCAGTGCTCCTGAATTAGACTGGGGAGATCTGTTCAATTATCCTGATATATCTCTAATTGGAATTAATTCAAAGTAATTTCAAAAATGCAGCTAAAGAGATTCTAAACAAATTTAAAGCAATATTCCTTAACAAAGCATCACTTTGCAATTTAGCTACACAAGCAAACAGTACAAAATGGAGTATTGTCTAAGGCCTGTAGATTCCAGACACTTTTAAAGAAATGTTATATTATAAATCAATGTTCAAATATGTTTCACACTAAATTATAATATAAAGACAAAAAAAAAAACCAGTGCCTTGCCATGTTTTGTGCTATGAATACCATACATTTTCCTCTAGAGAACTCACCTCCTTTAAGATTACTATCTATCACTGGGATTACTTGGATCCTGCAGAGGCTCACAGATGAATGCTGAGAGATCAATCAACTTCTGAAGGAATCACACCTGTTATGATTAGATAATTGTCTGCAGCTGGATATATGAATGCTCCAGCATGGTCCACTATATAATAACCTGAGGTAACAACCTATTTAGATCCAACTTAATCCAGTGTGTTTACATTTACAGCTATCTAGCATTCATATTTCACATTTATTAGCTTTCATGTTATTTTTGACTGTTTCTTTTTGTCATGGAAGACTACTTAGTCAATTGAGTTGATGTGAGCTTATTTTTTTGCAATCCTCTCTCTCACACCAATCCAGTCTATCAAAGGGCAACCACCCTCCCCCCTCCCCCCCCCCCCCACGACCCCCAATCCTCCTGCAAAACACTTACAATTTGGGATGTTTAACAGCTACAAATCAACCTATCAATACCATATTATTGGGAGAAGGCCAAAGCCCCATGAAATCTCAGGAAGGCTGTGTCAACTACACATAGAGCTCAATTGAACCCAGGCCACTGGAACCATGAGGTTGCAGCTTTGTTCCTTGGCTCTAATTTTTCCAGCAAGATCCACCAGCAACACAAGGTTGAAATAAACCTTATTTACTGCACTTAGAACACAATGATTTAGCAATCTTGGAAGAATACTTGACAGGACTTCTTTTCATTTGTTCATCACAATGCTGCAAATTCTTTAATGCTTTTGGCTGCCTGTATGTCATACCTTTTGAATGACTACATGTCAAAGAGGCTGGTTTATAAAATATGATAACTCACTGATGCCTAATTAATTATAGGACTGCTGTGGGCACTTTTACCTCTCTCCTTGCTGTCAAAGGACAATTCACATAGAACTTCATGGACATGTCCTCCAAATGAGCTTCAATATTACCTGGCCTAATTTAAATATGAGGATGAAGAACATTGTTATACAACAATGAATCTAATTAAATCTTAAAGGCATTAGTATAGTTAAAAGGAAGGGACAGACAGAGCCCACAGGGAAGTCAGAAGACTATTTTAAAGGTAATATCCTTCGAAAATGGTGTCAATATAAACAATGCCTTGTTTGTGGAAGCTGTTGATATAGTAAAGGAACAGAATTATTACCTGGACATATTCTGATAAAGAATAGCAAATTTTAAAGCAATCCATGGATTCCAAAAGTGATTTCTTGCACACTGATGCTCTGCCTCATTCTAAATGTTTCCAATCCATGCAAAAATACACATGTTAATGCTAGGACTGGAATGGTTGCAATACTCCAGGCAGGAATCAGGGATCTGGTACACCGTTGTGCTATTCAACTGATAAGTAACACCAGAAATATTGACTTCAACCAAGCTTTTGACAACGTCTCCCATGGTAGTCTAATTCAGAACATTAGATCATACGGGAGCCAAGGTGAGTTAAATTGACTTGGTCGAAGGAGAAATATGATGGTCATGGAGAGTTGTTATTTCAGATTGGAGGTTTGTGACTAGTGGTGCGCTATAGGGATCAGTCCACTGTTGTTTGTCATTAATATTAACCATTTGAATTACAATAATGTCAACATGATTAGTATGTTTGCAGATGACAATAAAATTGGTGGTTTAGCGGATGGGGAAGAAGGTGGTCTAAGATTATAGTAAGATCTAGATAAACTGAGGAAATTTGGCCAAGGCATGGCAAGTGGAATTTAACTCCGACAAATGCGAAGTATTGCATTTTGATCAATTAGACCAGGATGGAATTTACACTGTAAATGGTAGGACCCTAGAGATAGATACAGAATTCCCTTAAAATTCAAGACACATGGTATGCTGGGTAGTGAAAAACACTTAGAAGCTCATTGTTCAAAATGTATTTATATTTAAAATACATATATGCTACCAAATACTGCATTGAGATTTATTTTCTTGTAGGCATTCACAGGAAGTGAAAGAAATACAATAGGAACAATGAAAAACTATACATAAACAGTCAAAAACTGACAAAAAAAACAAAGTGCAAAAGAAGGAAAACCATGCAAATAAAAAAATACTGAAATATGAGTCTAAAAGAGTCTTTGAAAGTGAGCCTGTAGCTTGTAAAATCAGTTCAGAGTTGTAGTGAATTTAAGTCATCCACATTGGTTTAGAAGCATCATCGTTGTAGGGTAATAGCTATTTCTAAATCTGATGGTGTGAGATCTAAGGCTTCATTGTGCAGTGCTAAGTACAGGAGCTGGAATCTCGTGTTATAACTGTATAAATTGTTCATGAGACTACACTTGTGAGTATTGTGTGCAGTTCTGTAATTAAGTGAAAACAAGTGGACCGATGCCTCTTTTTATCGAATGTTCAATGAAGTAGTTGTAGAAGGGCAAGCAGAGATAGAAATGATTTTTACTAGTCTAAGGGGGTTTCCATTTTTATGTTACTGCGGAGGCTAATTAAAATGGCATCTTTGTTATGTTAATCTGGGGAATGCGGCTTTGTTGTGTTAAACACTAAGAAAGTTTGCGCTAACAGTTTGTTTTTGCTTTAGAGTCTGATAAGAGAGTACTATTAACCAATTGGGACAGTTGTTATGGTTTTGGTGTATTTGAAGATACTGTATGCGCGGGGTTTTGGGGCAGAAGGCGGGAGAGCGAGACAGAGGATGGACGAGGTGCTGTGAGTCCACTAATGGGGGTCGGACCCCGAGCGGGACTTTCAGCGAGGAGACGGAGACGGACTCGTGTGGAGCGTCTGGTCGACCACCGTTGTTGGTCCCAGGCGGCCGGTCGAGGTGGTCCGAGGGGTCGTAGGGTGAAGAAGAAGGTCCTTGAGCTCCAACGGTTTTGTGCACGAAGAGATTGAACTTTGATAAGTGTGGCGCCTTTTATTTTCCTTTTATATTTTATTCTCTTTTAATTATATAGTTCCAGTAATATCTATAAACTGTAAATCATTTAATTGCATTTGGTGTATTGTCTGTTATTTGGGTGGGGTGGGGTACCTCACACAGCATCCACACAAACTAATTATCCAGCTTGGCGGGGCCGAGGCTGTTTCCCTAGATGACAGTGAGCCGAGCGACCCTGATTGTGGCCGGGGGGGGGGGCTACACTAGAGTAAGTAGCTCAAGAGGTAGTCAACCAAAGTTGATAAAAAAATGTCACTTGAGTATGCAAATGTTCCTTCTTTGAAATGAGCAATAAAAGAGGAGAACGTGTTAGACAAAGTGTAAAAGAATTGTAAACTTTTTCATTCATGTTGTTAAAAGATATTGTTGGAAACATTAACTTACCTTGTTAAATAAGAGATATTGTATGTGTCAGAGAAGGGAGTAAAACAGTCAGGGGAGTTGCATTACCAATTGGAGAAAATGTCATGTCCATATTAAGAGAGGGCATCTTGGAGGCCTCATTCAGCAAGGCCGTGAGCTCAGGAATAAAAAAAAAAGTCCAATTATTATAATGTGGTTATCCTACAGTTCTCCCAATAGTCAGCAGGTGCAAGAGGAACAAATGATACTTGGAAAAATATATAGAAACACAGTGTTTTTGTCATGGGTGATTTTAACTTCCCCCATATTGACTGGGACCACCCCTACTTTGTGTCAGGGGCTTGGATGGGACAGCATTTGTTAGATGTATCCAGAAAGGTTTCTTGAAACAATATGTATATAGTCCAACTAGGGGTGGGGTCATGCTCAGCTTTCTATTTGGGAATGAGCCTAGTCAGGTAATTGATGTTTCAGTAGGAGAGCATTTTGGAAATACTGACCATAATTATGTAAATTTTAAGATAGTTATGGGTTTTAATAAGACTCATCTTTGGCTGAAAATGCTAAACTGGGAGAAGACTAGGCAGGAAATGTAAATTAGAGTGTCTGTTTGAGGGCAAATCATTACCTAACACATGAAAATCTGTAATGGGCTCTATAGCTGTTTACACTTCATTTTGTATTGTAAATGCTTTACCTTGTTTTCCCTTAGTGCACTGTTTAATAATTTGATCTATATGAAAAGCTTGTAAGACCAGCTTTTCACTGTATCTTAGTACATGTGACAACAAAAATCAAATTCCAACAGCGAGCAAGTTGATGAGTTTAGACCTAGCGTGCATCTGTGAGGATGTATCATAAAACATAGCAAGGTTTCAAAACCTTGAACCACAAGAAATATTTCAAGTTTAATAAAAAAGTAAAAGAAAGTATACATAAGGGTGAGGGAACTGAAATCAGACAAGGCCTTTGAGGAATATAAGAGAACCAGGAAATAACTTAAGCAAGAAATTAGGAGGGCGAAGCAGGACCACAAAATGTTGTTGGCAAGAAGGGTTAAGGGGAATGTCAATACATCTGATTAGAATATAAGGAACCAGAGGATATCTAGTGAAAGGATAAGGGAAAAAAAATGAAATGCTAGAGAAAATGGGTGAGATACTTCATGGCTACTTCCTAATGGTATTCACCAAGAAGGACGCAAATGAAAGCAAGATTAGGGAGGTGTAAGTTGACAGTCTAGGGCATGTAAATATTAAGGAGGAAGAGGTGTTGGATGTATTGAAAAACATCATGTTGAAGAAGTCGCCAGCATCTGATGGACTTTATCCTTGAATACTGAGAAAAGAAAGGAAAGAGATTTCCTATATCGACTATCTCGCTGGCAAATATGCAGTCTCTGGTGAATAAAATCAATGATCTCAGAGCTAAGGTGCTGAATCAGAGGGACATTAGGACCGTTTGTGTCCTTTGTTTCACAGAATCCTAGTTAACCCCTTCCGTACCGGATGAAGCGATTCAAATCGACGGGTTTACTATACACCGTCAGGATAGATCTATAGCGTCTCTCAAAAGCAGAAGTGGAGGAGTATGCCTCACGATCAACTCTTCTCCATCCACAAGTATATTAGTGCTGTCCCAATTCTGCTCACCAGACCTGGAATATCCAGTAATTAAGTGTCGTCCTTTCCTTTTCCTTTTTTTTAAAAAATCTATTTATTTATTTAGTTAGTTATTTAGTTAGTTAGTTAGTTATTTACTTATTGTTTATTAAATACTTTATTTTCAAAAAAACAATAAAATCAACAAGAACATATAAGCTCAGACATAAGCTTTTTACCTACCACAGGAGTTCTCTGGGGCCATTTTGGTAGCAGTAAACATTCCATCTCAGGCCAATGTCAAGCAGGCTTTAGATGATCTGAGCAATGGGATTAACATGCATGAAACAGCACACCCTAATGCCTTCACCATCGTTTTCGGAGATTTTCACCAGGCCAGTCAGAAAAAATCACTAAGAAATTACCATCAACAGATCATTTACAATGACAGAGGAAACAACACACTGGACCATTTCTACACCACCAGCAAGAATGCCTACCATGCTATTCCACACCCTCACTTCGGGAAGTCTGATCACCTGGTTGTATTTCTACTCCCTGAGTATAGGCAGAGACTGAAGACTGCAGCAGCAGCAGTGAGGACCAAGAAGGTATGGACAAGGGAAGCTCACGAGTGGCTACAGGACTGCTTTGAATAGTGGACTGGACTATATTCAGGGATTTATCTTCGAACCTGGCTGAATATGCTGCAGCTGTTATCGACTTCATTAAAACCTGTATGGATGAACGTGTGCCTACAAAGACTTACTGTACATTCTCAAACCAAAAGCGGTGGATGAACAAGAGGCACATTGTCTGCTGAAGGCTAGATCTGTGGCATTCAAGTCTGGTGACCCAGGCCTGTACCAGAAAACCAGGTATGATGTGCGGAGGTCTATTTCAAGGGCGAAGAGACAATTTCGAATGAGGTTGGAGGTGACATCGGATGCACTGTAACTCTAGCAGGGTTTGCAAGACATTACTTCCTACAAAGCGAAACCCAATAGCATGAATAGCAGTGATGCTTCACTACCAGATGAACTCAATGCCTCCTATGCCTGCTTTGAAAGGGAGAACACAACTACAGCTGTGAAGATCCATGCTGCACCTGATGACCCCGTGATCTCTGTCTCAGAGGCAGATGTTAGGCTGTCTTTAAAGAGAGTGAACCCTTGCAAGGCGGAAGGACCCGATAGAGTACTGGGTAAGGCTCTGAAAACCTGTGCTAACCAACTAGTGGGAGTATTCAAGGACATTTTCAGCCTCTCACGACTACAAGCAGGAGTTCTTACTATTTTCAAAAAGGCAACAATTATACCAGTGGCTAAGAAGAATAATGTGAGCTGCCTTAATGACTATCACCCAGTAGCACTCACAACTAGTAGTTCTGGTTGGCACACATTAATTTTGGAGTGGGTGCAGAACATATTCACTAGGATTTACACAAACACCAGAAAATTTGCAGATGCTGAAAATCCAAAGCAACACGTACAAAAGACTGGAAGAACTCAGCAGGCCAGTTCCTGTGTTTTATGTTCTATGTTAGCAAAAGAATCAGTCATCTTTCTTTGTAAGCTGTTTACTTCTCATACTATTTCTAATGTTACTATACAATATGATTGCAGAAGTCTCTAGTACAGTGGCATGCAAAAATTTGGGCATCCTGCATGGCTAAAAGATGACCTGATTCCAATAGGCATACAGTTAAAGATGACACATTTCTTTAATATTTTAAGCAAGATTACTTTTTTATTTCTATCGTTTAGAGTTTCAAAATAACAAAAAAGGAAAAGAGCCCGAAGCAAAAGTTGGGGCACCCTGCATGGTCAGTATTTAGTAACAACCCCTTTGGCAAGTATCACAGCTTGTAAACGCTTTCTGTAGCCAGCTGAGAGTCTTTCAATTCTTGTTTGGGGGATTTTCGCCCATTCTTCCTTGTAAAAGGTTTCTAGTTCTGTGAGATTCTTGGGCCATCTTGCATGCACTGCTCTTTTGAGGTCTATCCACAGATTTTCGATGATGTATAGGTCGGGAGACTGTGAGGGCCATGGCAAAACCTTCAGCTTGCGCCTCTTGAGGTAGTCCATTGTGGATCTTGAGGTGTATTTAGGGTCATTATCCTGTTGTAGAAGCCATCCTCTTTTCACCTTCAGCTTTTTTTACAGACAGTGTGATGTTTGCTTCCAGAATTTGTTGGTATTTAATTGAATTCATTCTTCCCTCTACCAGTGAAATGTTGGACAGGTGTTCTTTTCATGAAATTCTGCACCCTTTTATCTCCAAATATACCTTTGCTCATTGCGGCCAAAAAGTTCTATTTTAACTTCATCAGTCCACAGGACTTGTTTCCAAAATGCATCAGGCTTGTTTAGATGTTCCTTTGCAAACTTCTGATGCTGAATTTTGTGGTGATGACACAGGAAAGATTTTCTTCTGATGACTCTTCCATGAAGGCATATTTATGCAGGTGTCGCTGCACAGTAGAACAGTGCACCACCACTCCAGAGTCTGCTAAATCTTCCTGAAGGTCTTTTGCAGTGAAACGGGAGTCTTGATTTGCCTTTCTATCAATCCTACAAGCAGTTCTCTCAAAAAGTTTTCTTGGTCTTCTTGACCTCCACCGTTCCTGTTAACTGCCATTTCTTAATTACATTACGAACTGAGGAAATGGCTACCTGAAAAAGCTTTGCTATCTTCTTATAGCCTTCTCCTGCTTTGTGGACATCATTTATTTTAATTTCCAGAGTGTTAGGCAGCTGCTTAGAGGAGCCCATGGCTGCTCATTGTTCAGACAAAGTTTGAGGAGTCAGGGTATTTATAAAGTTTTGAAATTTGCATCACCTGGCCTTTCCTAATGATGACTGTGAACAAGCCATAGCCCTAACAAATTAATTAAGGACTGAGACCTTGGTAAAAGTTATCTGAGAGCTCAAATCTCTTGGGGTGCCCAAACTTCTGCATGGTGCTCCTTTCCTTTTTTCCACTCTAAAATTGTACAACACAAAAATAATACTAATCTTGCTTAAAATTTTGAAAAGAATGTTTCATCTTTAACTTTATGACTTTTGGGGATCAGTTCATCTTCTACTCACTTAACTATTCACAGTAACAGAAATTTTGACCAGGGGTGCCCAGTCTTCTGCATGCCACTGTATTTAACCATACCGCTGTACCATAATTAATGACCTGTTGATAAAAGCAAACTCATACATAAAGTTCACCTGGAAGATGTTATAGATCCAAATGAGATCAATGGTTTAATGTCATTTCTTCCCTAGCATAGCTTCCAATGTTGGGGGCAACTTGGTAAGCAGAGTAGAGGAAGTAACAGAAAAATAAAACAAATCTTTTGCAATGAGAACACAATTAAGTGCGACCCATCTACATGCTAGGTTTTGCAATAATCAAACACTATAAAGATTAATTTAAACAGAGGAAACAAATTAGAGGTCTCTGCTTGAATAAAGTTGAAATGGTATTGCAACTTCTCCCTAGTTGTTCTGTCAGCAAGGATTAGTTTTAGATTTAAAAAAAGAAAGTTAATCTTCCATGTTATTGCACATTGAATGTCGAGATTAGCTGCACAATTTAGGTCAAGTTAGGTGCCACAGAGGGATTTCAAATGTGTCTAGATACAAAAGTAAAGGCAAACAGAAGAACACAGTGTTGGACAGTGAATGAGCATAGATGGGAGGAGTAGAGGATAGACGAAAGGAAGGAAAATAGAGACAAGATAGGTTGGAGAGGGAATAAGATATTTAAGGAGAAGGAATAAGATAGTTAAGGAGGAGGACGATTTCACAAAGGACAGTCTATAGTGAAACTGATGACCTTCTGATTCAAAAAAACTGGCACCTTACATTGTGGGGACTTTATTGGGAATGCAGTTTAATTCTTATCAATACACTCCTGCAATGTCATGATTTCATGCTGTTGACATAAATCAGACTTCAACAAATAAAAACTGGAAGACTACAACCTAGATATTCGTCTGCATATAAAAATGTAGATTTGAAGCATTGCTTCATTGGGGCCAATACCATTTCAGCATAAGGTACCTATTTTTTAATATTCCATGTGTCAAGGTATGAGTCAAGTACCAGAGGGTGCTCAACCTTTGATGTGTTCTTGCAGGCAGAGTGTTTTGTGAATAACTTCCTGCCCTTTCTACCTCTTCTGTCCCTGTTTTCCTTCCTCTCCTCTATCCTCTTCTTCTCCTCCTAGCTATGCTGATTCACTCCCAACACTGTGTTCTTCTATCTGCCTTTACTTCTGTATCTAGCTCCATTTGAAATCCCTCTGTGGTACTTTACTTGACCTAAATAATACACCTAATCTCGAATTTTTGATCGATATTAAGCCCAGGATTATCAAGAGATAATTAAATGTTTTTTTTTCTGTTGGGGAATATCTGTGCCACTTTTGCGGTGTGACAAGGAGATGGGAAAATAATTGGATAAGATCGGTAGAGAAAAAGCTATCTTAACATTTGCATTGCCCAAAAGTAAACAAGTCCCCCAGTTCAGTAGGGAAAGACCGTAAGCTGCTAAAAGAAGTGAGGGCAGAAATTACAGAAGCTTTGCCAATTATTTTGCAGTCCTTTTCCAACATTGGACTGGAAACTAAATGTTACTTAGTTGGCATCAGCAGTGAGAAAAGAATTAGAGACAATTAATTAATTGCCACTTAGAGAATTACAGACTAATAAATAAATGAAGGTGTTCATGGAGATGCAAAGGGAAATTATGCTTGACCAGCATGCTTATAATCTTCAATGCAAAGAGGTGATGAGAGAGTAATGCAGTTGAGTTTCTCTATATATGATATAAAATATAACAAATGTCAAATAAATGAAGTTACATTAAACTAAATTGGTAGGACCTATATCGATAGAAAATTGGCTAAAAGAAATTTGCCTTCTAACCTGGAGTCACCCAGTTAGACAATACTTGCACGAGTAAAGATTTCAACAGAAGGATAAAGGCAAGTAGATGACAAGAAGACTGTGAAGTGATTTATTTTGGAAAATCAGTAATATAAAATAATTAGAACAATTTCAATGAGAATTCAGGGACAAACACAACTTAGGTGGACATAAAAAAAACCTTTGAATGTGAAAGAGCAAGTTGTAAAGACTTGAAAAAACCATGGAAATCAGAGTCTTTGTTGAAAGTAGATGAAATACAGAAGCAAGACTTATTATTAAAAACTGGCATACTATGTGTCATTTTTGAGACAGCAGTCTTGGAGGATGTCTAAGCCTTAATGAGCATGCAGATAAGATTGACTGGATTAATCACAAGGATAGAACTGTTCAGTCATGTAAAGATATAGCTGTAGACATTCTCTAAACAAAGAAATTTATACAGAAACTTGAGGAGGTGCGTGAATATTTTGAATAGGAGAAAGCTGTTTTCAGTGATAGAAGAGTTAAGAACTGGAGGAGGCAAATATGAAGTAATTAGCAAAAGAACCATGGGCAACAGCATTAAATTATTTTATTTTGGAATGTGCATTCATTAATGACATTTAGAAAAGAACACCTTAAGTAGAAAAATACACATGGGGAAAGAAGAAAAGGACTAAATGCCACATTCTGTCAAAAAGACATGGGTTTCTTCTTGGTTATTCCACTCAAATAATACTAAGAAGGCTAAATTCTTTAACATTGGAAAATAGGTGCCATATTGAAATAATATGGTAATCTCACATTCTGCGAGCTATGGACTTGCAACCCAAGGTTTTTCTGTATATCAATGCTCCCAGGGTCCCTGCCATTCAACTTGTACATTCTTGGAGAACTTGACCTTCCAAAATACAATACCTCAAACTTGTTCCATCTGCCACCACTCTGCCCAACTTTCCACCTGATCGGTGTCTTGATGTATCTTTCGACAACCCTGTTTGATATCTATGGCTCAAAAAACTTTTCATGTTGTCTGACAGCTTTCTAATGATATGGGCAATGTTTTCAGGTAGGTCGTTTACATATTTTGCAAATAACAAATAACACCCACTGATCCCTGTGGTATTCCACTCACTATAGTTTTCCATTTAGAAATATACCTATCTACCACTACCCTCTGCTTCTTATCAACCAAGCAGATTTTGAATCCAGTTTGTTAATATGCCATTGATTCCTTCTGCCGTAATCTTCTGGACCAACTTACCATGTAAGACCATGTCAAAAGACTTAAGTTCACTAAAAACAAATCTACTATATTGTCTTCCTTGATTTTCTTACTTACGTCCTCAAATAAAATCAACGAATTTCTGACGTGAGGTTCCCTGGCCTGTAATTTATGGCTTACCCCACTGCCTTTTCTGAACAAGAAGAAAACATCAGCAATCTTTGAGTCTTCCAATGCCTGTGATTACTGTGATTCCGATTACTATGGCTAATAAAGATGCAATTATATCTGTCGGAGCCCTAGCACTTTCCTCTACTGTCTCCTTTAGGAATACTGCATTAGATCCTATAAGGGGAAGTGGAATTAACCAGCGCAATATGCTCCAATATTTCTAATACCTCCTACTTCTTGATACGTGGTGGAGCGAAAGGATATTGTTAAGGGTAGTACATTGGTTGATGTTCAAGGAAACTGTGTTGGTCTAGGTGATGGTATCACATGATCAACTATTGTTAAGGATGAGCATTTAAAGTTTATCACAGCAATGCAGTTCCTTTGTCCAGGTTTAAAACAAAGCTGTATTGTGACATGGGCAGAACACAAAATGGTGTTGGTAAACAGATCATTAGGAAGTAAGTGCTATTTGATAACATTGTTGATTAAATCTTTGGTCACTTATCAGTAGATGCCATTGCTGTAGCGATACTGAAAACAGCTGGGCTGGAATAAAAGTTTTCAACACTTTGGCCTGAAACATGAACTGGACTCCTTGTACTCTTTTTTCACAAGTACTGCACTATTGAGGCCCATCATCTAGGTTAAGTTTAGAGCCAGGAACAGATGAATCATCAAGTTGGTTCTTCTGCCCGAGGATGATTGCAAGTGCTTTAGCCTTGATTTTTCCATTCACATGCTGAAAAACATCATCTTTGACAACAGAATGTTCAAGGAGCCTCACTCTCTTGCTCAGTTATTCAATAACTGTCCTCTAACACTGAGAACAAGAACTACCAATCCACAAGTACACTGGAATTAATGAGTTTGATTTATGGCATGTTACTCTCAATTGATGAAAATGTTGGGGAAGATAGAAAACGCTGTACGTGGTTCAGGTCCCAATGAACACTTTCACAAGGTCTCATACTTCAAATGAGAAAATTACCTAACACAGTTTTTCTAAACATGATGAAGGAGTGGGCCTTAAGCAGACAGATATAATTTTATATAAAACATTGTTACCTCTGCACAATCAAGCTAACACTAAGTATTTAAGTATAAAATTGTGAACTAAAGACTGCTGAGTAATTGATGCATACTCTCAAACATAATTCTTTTAAAATTTGCAATGGGTGCCATCAAGCCATTGCAAAAGTAAATACAGTACTTCTATCTATTGGTAAGAGTGTCCAGTACTGAATAACAGTACTGATTATCATTATTTAGATGGGGAGAAAATTCAAAAATTGGAAGTGCAAAGGGACTTGGGGTCCTCGTGCAGGATACCCTAAAGGTTAACCACCAAGTTGGATTGGCGGTAAGGAAAGCGAATGCTATGTTGGCATTTATTTCAAGAGGAATAGTGTATAAGACTAAGGAGGTGTTGATGAGGCTCTATGGGGCATTAGTGAGACCTCATTTGGAATACTGTGTGCAGTTTTGGGCCCCCTATCTTAGAAAGGATATACTGATGTTGGAGAGAGTTCAGAGAAGATTTACAAGGATGATTCCTGGAATGCAGGGGCTAACATATGAGGAGCATCTGTCGGCTCTTGGATTGTATTCATTAGAGTATAGAAGAATGAGAGGGGATCTCATAGAAACGTTTCGAATGTTGAAAGGGCTGGACAGAGTAGATGTGGAAAGGTTGTTTCCATTGGTGGGTGAGTCCAGGACAAGAGGCCATAGTCTTAGAATTACAGGGTACCCAGTTAAAACAGAGATGAATTTTTTTAGCCAGAGGGTCATGGATTTGTGGAATTCGTTGCCACATACAGCTGTGGAGACCCGATCATTGAGGGTGTTTAAGGAGGAGATTGACAGGTATCTAATTAGTCAGGGTATCAAGGGATATGGGGAAAAAGCCGGAAATTGGAACTAGATGGGTGAATAGCTTAGCTCATGGGGGAGCTGCAGAGCAGACTCGATGGGCCGAATGGCCTACTTCTGCTTCTTTGTCTTGTGATCTTGTGATAACAACCTGTGATCAGAATTTACTTAGGATACTACTTCCATTTGTTTCATCTTCCATAATATTGGACAAATTAGAAGTAATTTCCTTGATTAATACTTCAACTGAGATCCTTAAAATGATGAAAAATTATACAGTAGATAGGCTGCTCACGTTTAACATATTAGCCTAACAAATTAGGAAATGAAGACATCTCATGCAAAGAACCAGATTAAATGGTTGACTTATTTCTACACAGAAGGTTCTCTAATAAAGTTTCTGAAATAGTGAGTAAGATTATCTGTAAACAGTTAGAAGGGAGTCAGATAAACTCTTGATTGTGATGATATCACAGAAAAGACAGTAAGTAAGGCATTGGCTTTTACATCACAAATCCAGGAACTTGTTTCTATGTTTTCTGTATTTAGAGAGAATAGACTGAATTCAAAAGATCTTCTTGTCTTCAAACTCAGAAATGAAAAGAAGTACATTGTCATATTTAGGTAAATTACATGGTCTGAGAACCCAACAGTTACAAAAGTACAAAAAACATAAATATCTCTCTAATGCCACCAGCCCAAAATTATTTCAAAAATTATTTCATTAAAAATCCTCTAAATTCAAATACAGTTGTTGCTTACTTCTTTTCTGGCTAATGGTATAATGCAATTATTTGTATAATGATACAATTTACAATTCTGTAATCTTGAAAACAGTTTCTCCTGTTTTCAGTTCTCAACCTTTGCTGTTTAACTTTTGATTCATGTTTCTCTCCTACTTGATTCACAAGCTTCAAATTGGTCTATTCTATCTTGTAAATTTTAAATTCTTCTACTAATCTATTCAAAAATGTTCCAGATTACCACTGAGGCAGTGAAAACGAAGATCATGCTGATCCTAAATCTTGTGCATTCTAATATAAAACTCTACAGTTCCTTGACACAAAGTATAATTGCTTCTACTTCCCCACAGCGTAGCACTTCACACTTCCTAGTGCCGACCCTTCTTTTATTCAACAAAGTAATTATTCAAGGCATGGTGCGTAATGCACCAATAATTGCCTTACATTCACCATCTAATTTTCTGGATATATATAAAACTGCTGTATATAAAAAAGTACCCTGCAAATTTACGTTGTCTTAAACCACAAGTTAAAGTTGAATGGAAGATACTATTCGAGAATCAATGGTTGACCTAAATTAATAACACTTGACTAATGTTGAATCCTCATAAATTTGCAGTTGGGCAATTTATGCTGATCTCATTTTCAAGATAACCTCTAAAGTATCCTTGGTATTGAAAGCCACATGAAATTTCATGCTTCAGTAAAAAATGAAAATATATTCCCATTTTATAACCATTGTTTAAAATAAGGGTTACTTTTAACCACAGGAGCTATAGTGATGTTTCATTATAGCTTTTGGGATATAGGTTTAATTCAGTAACACTTCACTTGTTCTATTGCACTAAATTTTAAATGTAAATAAAGACTATTTTTTCATAAATATCCCTTTATAGTAATTTTGTGTATATCAGTATTCAAACAAGAACAATAATCATAAAGCGAGATCTGATATTTAACTTGGCATCGTTGGGTTTACGTGGAATATTAACATTGTCTAAATAGGTTCCTACTTTATTTATTTATGCTTATTAGAAGTGATATTTGATAATTTTGAATCCTATGATGACTAATATAAACATTTTCCTCTGTATATGTGTACAAGCTAAATGAAGCAACTTTCAATTGAGTCATAGAAGCATCTTAAGTGGTAGGTTTACTAATAAAGGGAGAAAAATAAAACGTTGATTAAAAACATAGAATCAATTTGTTCCGGTAACATTCTAAATAAAAACGGAAAATGTTGGGAACACTCAGTAGGTCACACAACATCAGTGTAAAGAGGAACAGAGTTAATGTTTCTGGAGGAGGAAACTTTATCAGAACTGGGAAAATAAGAAGATATTTTAGATTTAGATTGCAAGAAGGGTGGATGGGAGGAAATTTGGGAAAAGGGACAAGTGGAAGAATATTTCAACAGGGCGAGGTCAAGGTTTTTGTAATGTCCCACTACTTTGAAGACCTCTGTCATCCAAATGGCTTCATATAAAATTATATCGTCGTGGCAACCAAGCCCTCAACCTATCAATGAAATTCCTTTTGCAAAACTTATCCCTCTCTACCTTGCCTCCAGCTTAGACCTCATTTGAATCCCTTTCTTCCCAATTCTGATGGAGTCTTTGACCTGGAATGTTAACTCTGTTTCTCTTTCCACAGATGCTGCTTGTTCTGCTTAGTTTTTCCACTACTTTCAGTTGTTACAGATTTCTAGTAAAAACCTGCCTTCCTTTATGTGATGGGGGCTTGCAAAGTCAGGAGAGTTCTTACAACACCAAGTCCTTTACCCAGACTGTCAGTAACTCTTTATCAACTTTTTCATCAGTGACTGACACAAGATTTATCAGCAGAATAGATATGCAAGGATAAAAGGGAAAAACAAGGGGCAAAGTTATCTTTTGTGGCAAAACATAGCCGGTTCAGTGGCTGCAGATCTAGCTGGAAGATGTGGATAATCTCCACCACCTGGGTCTCCACAAAATATGTGAACGTTCAGAACTCATGGGCCAGGAAGAACCTTTGGCAGAGTCTTATTTTGACCTTCAACCAATATCTATGATGCAGGAAAAAGAATAATCCAGGCCCCAAAGCCTAGGTCAGACAGTGCTGTCAAAGGCAGTGCTCTTGATAGGGTCTCAAAACATAATATCTAGAGGTCAACATGCCATCTGCGAAGGCCAAACAAGGCCTTAAGATCTTTGAGAGCAGTGCAGTTACAAAAGAGTAGTTAATCAGATAATCTGTATTCACTGATGCTGGCTGATAAGTAAAATTTGGTCAGTTATCTTGGAATAAATTTCTTGTTTTTTTTTTCCTCTTCATATAGCACCGAGGGGTACTTTATATCTACCTGAGAAGCAAATAGAGCTGAGAACTAAATATCTTCCCATCAAGGCCACATATCCAACCATATTGGAATTCATCATTACTGCAATATAGACCACAAGACCATAAGACAAAGGAGCAGAAGTTGGCCGTTCAGCCCATCGAGTCTGCTCCGCCATTCTATCATGAGCTGATCCATTCTCCCATTTAGTCCCACTCCCCCGCCTTCTCACCATAACCTTTGATGCCCTGGCTACTCAGATACACATCAATCTCTGCATTAAATACAGCCAATGACTTGACCCCCAACGCTGCCCGTGGTAACAAATTCCACAGATTCACCACCCTCTGGCTGAAAAAATTTCTTCGCATCTCTGTTCTGAATGGGCACCCTTCAGTCCTTAAGTCATGCCCTCTTGTACTAGACTCCCCCACAATGGGAAGCAACTTTGCCACATCCACTCTGTCCATGCCTTTCAACATTCGAAATGTTTCTATGAGGCTCTCCCTCATTCTTCTAAACTCCAAGGAGTACAGTCCAAGAGCGGTCAAATGTACCTCATATGTTAACCCTCTCATTCCCGGAATCATTCGAGTGAATCTTCTCTGAACCCTCTCCAATGTCAGCACATCCTTTCTTAAATAAGGAGCCCAAAACTGCACACAGTACTCCAAGTGAGGTCTTACCAGTGCCTTATAGAGCCTCAACATCATATCCCTGCTCCTATACTCTATTCCTCTAGAAATGAATGCCAACATTGCATTCGCCTTCTTCACCACCGACTCAACCTGGAGGTTAACCTTAAGGGTATCCTGCATAAGGACTCCCAAGTCCCATTGCATCTCAGAACTTTGAATTCTCTCCCCATTTAAATAATAGCCTGCCCATTTATTTCTTCTACCAAAGTGTATAACCATACACTTTCCAACATTGTATTTCATTTGCCACTTCTTTGCCCATTCTCCCAATCTATCCAAGTCTCTCTGCAGACTCTCTGTTTCCTCAGCACTACCAACCCCTCCACTTACATTTGTATCATCAGCAAACTTAGCCACAAAGCCATCTATTCCATAATCCAAATTGTTGATGTACAAAGTAAAAAGAAGCAGCCCCAACACGGACCCCTGTGGAACACCACTGGTAACCGGCAGCGAACCAGAATGGGATCCCTTTATTCCCACTCTCTGTTTCCTGCCAATCAGCCAACGCTCTATCCACATATGTAACTTCCCCATTATTCCATGGGCTCTTAACTTGTTTAGCAGCCTCATGTGCGGCACCTTGTCAAAGGCCTTCTGAAAATCCAAGTACACAACATTCACTGCATCTCCCTTGTCTAGCTTACTTGTAATTTCCTCAAAAAATTGCAAAATTGTCAGGCAGGATTTTCCTTTACGGAAAGCATGATGAGTTCTGCCTATCTTGTCATATGCCTCCAGGTACTACGTAACCTCATCATTGACAATCAGCTCCAACAACTTCCCAACCACTGATGTCAAGCTAACGGGTGTATATAGTTGGAAGCCTTGATATCTAGCCTGGGACTGAAACTGTGAACATATGACTAGACGTTAGAGTGTGAGCAATGGAGCCTTTACTGACACAGGAACATATTTTTCCTTACCATATTTATGAAGTCAATACCAAAGTTCAGTTTATTGTCATATCCACATTGCAATGAAAAACTTAGTTCCAGCAGAATTATAAGCATACAACACCAGAGACAAAACATTCACAAGGAAAAGTTTAGATAGAAATTATACAAGAAATAATAGACTTAGAAAGTAAAGAAATTCATTGGTGCGTAAAATGGTCAAAGTGCTCACAGTGTTGCTATACTGAGGTCAGGATTGTGCAGGGTGATTCAAGAACTGACTTGTTTAAGGGAAGGAGCTGTTTTTGATCTGGTGGTATGCAACTTCAGGTTTCTGATCCTCTCGCCGAATGGTAGCTGTAAAACTGTAGCATGACTCAAATGATAAAGATCTATGATGATACATGTGTCTTCTTGAGGCAACATCTCATGTAGATATGTCCAATAATGGACATAGATATGCCCATGATGTATTGGGCTGAGTCAACAACAAGTCAGGATACTTACAACAGTGCATCTATTGAAGTTTGTAAGTGTTCAGCAAGAAGATCCTATGATCATTTGGCCCATCAAACCTGTTCAGCCACTTCATCAAGGCTGACCCATCATCCCTCTCAGCACCAATTCTCATACCTTCTTCCCGTAACTTTTGACACCCTGAATAATCAAGAACATATCAACCTCCGTTTTAAATATACTCAATGACTTAACCCCTACAGCTGTCTTATTCAGTGAATTCCACATATTCACTATCCTTTGGCAAAAGAAATTCTTCCTCATCACTGTTCTAAACAAAAGTCCCTCTAGTCTGAGCCAGTGCCCTCTGGTCCTAGACTTGCCCAGTACAGGAAACATCCTCTCTACAACCACCCTATCTAAGCCGTTCAATATTCAGTAGGTTTCAATGAGATACCTCCTCATTCTTCTAAACACCAGCAAGTACAGGTATAAACAATCCACATATATCAACCCTTCCATTCCCAGAATCATTTTTGTGAACCTCCTCTGGATCCTCTCCAATGCCAGCACATCTTTTCTTGGATAAGGGGTCCAAAACTGTTCACAATACTCCACTGTGGTTAGACCAACTCCTTACAGAGCCTCAGCATTACATCCTTGCTCTTATATTCTAGTCATCAAGAAAACTACCTCTCCCTCAATGTTGCAAAAACAAAGGAGCTGGTTGTGGACTACAGGAGGAATGGAGACAAGCTAACCCCTATTGACATCAATGGATCTGGGGTTAAGAGGGTAAACAGCTTTAAGTTCCTTGGCATAAGCATTACCGAGCACCTCATGTGTTCTGTACACATGAGCTGTGTGGTGAAAAAGGCACAACAGTACCTCTTTCACCTCAGATGGTTGAAGAAGTTTGGTAAGGGTCCCCAAATCCTAAGGACTTTCTACAGGGGCACAGTGGAGAGTATCTTGACTGGCTGGTATGGGAGCTGTATTTCCCTCAATCACAGGACTCTGCAGAGAGTGGTGCATCTATAGATGTGAACTTCCCACTATTCAGGATATTCACAAAGACAGGTATGTAAAAAGGGTGCAAAGGATCATTGGGGACCCAAGGCACCCCAACCACAAACTGTTCCAGCTGCTACCATCTGGGAAAGAGTACCACAGCATAAAAGCCAGGACCACCAGGCTTCTTCCACCAGGCCTTCAGACTGATTAATTCATGCCGACACAAATGTATTTCTATGTTATATTGTTGTACCTACTATTTATTATAAATCACTATAAATTCCACATTGCACATTTAGACGGAGACGCAGCGTAAAGACTTTTACTCCTCATGTATATGAAGGATGTAAGTAATAAATTCAATTCACTTCATTATCGCTGATTCAACCTGCAAGTTAACCATTACGGAATACTGCACAAAGATTTCTACCTTGCTTTACACCTCTGATCTTTGAATTTTCTCCCCATTTAGATAATAGTCTATGGCTTTATTCCGTCTGCCTAATGCATGACCATGCATTTCTCTACACTATATTCCATCTACTACTTCTTTGTCCATTCTCCCAAATTGTCTAAATCCTTCTGCAGACTCCCTGCTTCCTCAATACTGCCTGTTCCTCCACTTATCTTCATATTGTCTGCACACTTGTCCACAAAGCCAACAATTCCATCATACAAAACATTGATATAAATGTCAAAAGAGGCAGTCCCAATATCGACCCCTGTGGATCACCACTAGTCACTGGCAGCCAACCAGAAAAGAAGTCTTTTATGCTGACATTGCCTCCTGCAAGGCAGCCAATCTTCTATTCATACTAGTATCTTTCCTGTAATGCCCTAGGCTCTTATCTAGTTAAGCAGCCTCAGGCGTGGCATCTGGTGAAAGGCCTTATGAAAACCAAAGTAAACAATATCCACAAACTCACCTTTGCTTGTCTATCATACCTGTTATTCTCTCAAAGAATTCCAACAGATTTGCCAGTCATGGCTTTCCATTAAAGAAACCACTCTGACTTAAGCCTAGTTTGTCATGTGCCTCCAAGTACCCAAACTTTCATCCATAATAATAAACACCAACATTTTACCAACTACGGAAGTCAGGCTAACTGACCTATCACTTGCTTTCTTCAACCTCCCTCCATTCTTAAAGAATGGAGTGACATTTGCAGTTTCCCAGTCTTCCGTAACCATTCTAGAATCCAGTGATTCTTGAAAGATTATGACTAATGCCTCCATAATATCTTCAGATACCTCTATCAAACCTTGGGGTGTAGTCCATTGGTCCAGGTGATTTATCTACAGGTACATTCAGACCTTTCAGCATTCCAACCACTACCTCATTAGTAGCAACCACATTCACTTCCGCTCCTTGACACTCTCGAATTTCTGTCATACTGATTACACACTGAAGACTGACACAAAACAATTATTAGGTTCATCAGCCATTTCTTAGTCCCTTTAACTATCTCTCCAACATAATTTTATACTGGTTCAGTATTCACCCTCGCCTCTCTTTTACTCTTTATATGTCGGAAGAAAGTTTTGGTATCCTCTGTTATATTATTAGCTAGCTGACCTTCATATTTCATCTGTTCTCTCATTATAGATCATTTAGTTGCCTTCTGTTGGTTTTTAAAAGCTCCCCAAACCTATAATTTCCCACTCATTTTTGCCGTATTATATGTCCTCTTTTTAACGTCTGTGCTTTATATTGACTTACCTTGTCAGCCATGGTTGCCTTACCTTCCCTTTGGAATACTTCTTCATCTGGAGATGTATCTATGCTGCAACTTCCAAATTGACCCCAGAAACTCCAGCAGTTGCTGTTCTGCCATCATCTCTGCTAGTGTCGCCTTTCACTCAACTTTGGCCAGCTCCACTCAGACCTTTGTAATTCCCTTTACTCCACTGTTTTTATCTTCCCCTTCTCAGTCTGCAGGGTGAATTCTATCATATTACAATCACTGCCTTCTAGGGTTCTTTTACCATAAGCACCCTAATCAAATCTGGTTGATTACACAACACCCAATCCAGAATCGCATTTCCCTTAGTGGGTTCAACCCAGAAGCTAAAAAGCGATCTCATAGGCATTCTACAAATTCCCTCTCATGGGATCCAGCACCAACCCGATTTTCCCAATCTACGGGCGTATTGAAATCCCCCATTACTATCATAACATTGCCCTTTTAACATGCCTCTTTTTTTAAAATCTCCTATTGTAATTTATATCCCATATCCTGGCTACTGTTCAGAAGCATGTATAGAACTCCCATTAGCATCTTTTTACCCGTTCAATTTCTTAACTCTACCCACAAGGAAACTACATCTTCTGATCATATGTCACCTCTTTCTAAGGATTTGATTTCATTTTTTACTATCAAAGCCATCCTGTCCCCTCTGCCTACCTGGCTGTACTTTCAATGCAAGATGTATTCTTGGATGTTAAGCTCCCAGCTGTGATCGTCTTTCAGTCACTACTCCGTGATGCCTACAATGCCATACCTACCAATGTCTCACTTCACTACTAGATCATCTACCTTGTTCTGTATACTGTATGCATGCAAATATAATACCTTCAGTCCTGTATCCATCACACTTCGCAATTTTTCACCTATGTTACACTTGAATTCTTCCCACTGACAGCAATTTTGCCTTATCATCTACCTGTCCTTTCTCACAGTCTCAACGCACACTGCATCTTCTTGTATACCTACTGCCGATTCCCATACCCCTTTCAAAATAGTATAAACCCTCCCCAACAGCTCAAGCAAACCCCACGACGATATTGGACCCCCTCAGCTGCAGATGTAATCTGCCTTTTTTGTACAAGTCATACCTTCCCCAGAAGAGATCCCAATGTTCCAGAAATCTGAAACCCTGCCCAGTGCACCAGTTCCTCTGTCACGCATTCATCTGTACTAGCAACCTATTCCTGCCCAGACTAACACGTAGCACTAGGGTAATCCAGAGATTGACACCTTGGAGATCCTGCTCTTCAGCCTCTTTCCTAACTCCCGATACTCACTGTGCAAGATCTCTTCCCCCTTTCTACCAATGTCATTAGCGCAAATGTGCACCACAAACTCTAGTTGCTCACCCTCCCTCCTGACAATATTCTTCAGCCGCTCTGAGACATCATTAACTCTAGCACCTGGGAGGAAACACACCATCCTGGCATTTCTTTTGTGCAACAGAATCTCCTGTCTGTCCTCACAACTATCTAGTCTTCTATCACTATTGCTTGGACTGACTTTACCTTTCTCTGATGAGCCTCAGAGCCAGCCACATTTCCAACCTGGCTGTTGCTGCTGTGCCTTGATAGGTCACCACCCCCAACAGTATATAAAAGGGTATACTTGACGAAAAGCCAAACCAGCTTACTTTCTTTGTGATTGCATCTAGCTACTGGGCAAGCAGCTGCTGTTTCAGCACCACACGACCATGTGTCTTTTCTTCCTCTAGTCCAATATCAGTGGTGTAGTTGACAACGTTGTGTTTGGCATTGGAGGTGTGTTCAGCCATAAGACCTTGTGAGTATAAGAAGTAAATAGGGGGCTAAACATGCATCCTTGAGGTGCACCTGTGTTGATGGTCTGCAAAGAGGAAGTCAAGGACCCAGCTGCAGAGGGAGCTAAAGAAGCTCAGGCCTCAAAGCATAATGATGAGTTCGGATGGGATGATCTATTGAATGCGGAGCTGTTGTCAATGAACAACAGCCTGGCATATGAATTCCTGTTATTTAGATGGTTCAGAGTACAGTGGAAAGCCAGAAAAAATTCCATCTGCTGATGACCAGTTGTGATATTAGGGAAATTAAAGCGTACCTGGGTCAACTCTGAGGCAGAAGATGATTTGCACTGAAGCCAAACTCGCATTGCACCTCATTACTGTTGATGTTAGTGCTACTGCGTAGTTGTTGAGGCAAGTCACCAGGCACCAGTGCAATAGATGTCTTTTTTGAAGCAGGTGAACACCTCAGACTACAGAATCCAAAAAGAGCTGCCAGAACTGCAATTGGCTTTTTAACAACAGAACGTCTGGAGTAGAAATTATTCCATCCGGTTAAATGAATTTCATTTTACCATATAAACTACATTTCTCCTTGAATATGTAACGCTGCTACCACCTGCAATGTGCTGGTCTTATTGTTATTATGTAAACATTTATCAGGCAATTTAAAAGTAAGTGGATTAGTACTCATAATCCAGCCTCAAGTCCTGCTTTGTTGGATCCTGTCAAGAACTCTGTTGGAATAAACAGTTCCACAAATTAGCTGGGAATTGAAATTTAATTCAAATACACTTCTCACAGTTAATAGGAAATAGATCCAGTAACAGATAGCCTCCGGTTTCTGAAAATGCAAAGAATGTCCTGCTTATTTGTGGTATTAAAGATGCTAATTCGACTTCATGGCACAGCTCCAGATGTACTTTGTTCAGACTTCCCATTTGGCAGAAAAAAGGATAAATTTTAACTTGATTAGTTTGAGGAAGAGGATGACAATAGATCTGTCTGATCTTCCATCTGAAATGTTTGATCTGTTTCTCTTTCTACATATGTAGAGTCATAGACACAGAGTCATAGCAAAGTACAGCAAAGAAGCAGGCCCTTTGGCCCATCTACTCTGTTCCAAACCATTTAAACTGCTGATTCCCATCAATCTGCACCCAGACTATAGTCTTCCATACCCCTGCAATCCATATGCAGTTGAAGTCAGAAGTTTACATACATCTTAGCCAATTACATTTAAACTCAGTTTTTCACAATTCTTGACATTTAATCCTAGAAAACATTCCCTGTCTTAGGTCAGTTAGGATCACTACTTTATTTTAAGAATGTGACATGTCAGAATAATAGTAGAACGAATGATTTATTTCAGCTTTTATTTCTTTCATCACATTCCCAGTGAGTCAGAAGTTTACATACACTTTGTTAGTACTTGGTAGCATTGCCTTTAAATTGTTTAACTTGGGTCAAACGTTTTGAGTAGCCTTACACAAGCTTCTCACAGTAAGTTGCTGGAATTTTGTTCCATTCCTCCAGACTGAACTGGTGTAACTGAAGCAACACATATCAAAGTTGCTGGTGAACGCAGCAGGCCAGGCAGCATCTCTAGGAAGAGATACAGTCGACGTTTCAGGCCGAGACCCTTTGTCTCGGCCTGAAACGTTGACTGTACCTCTTCCTAGAGATGCTGCCTCACCTTCTGCGTTCAGCAGCAACTTTGATGGGTGTTGCTTGAATTTCCAGCATCTGCAGAATTCCTCGTGCTGGTGTAACTGAGTCAGGTTTGTAGGCCTCCTTGCTTGCACATGTTTTTTCAGTTCTGCCCACAAATTTTCTATTGGATTGAGGTCAGGGCTTCGTGATGGCCACTCCAATACCTTGACTTTGTTGTCCTTAAGCAATTTTGCCGCAACTTTTGAAGTATGCATGGGGTCATTGTCCATTTGGAAGACCCATTTGAGACTGAGCTTTTAACTTCCTGGCTGATGTCTTGAGATGTTGCTTCAATATATCCACATAGTTTTCCTTCCTCATGATGCCATCTATTTTGTGAAGTGCACCAGTCCCTCCTGCAGCAAAGCACCCCCACAACATGATGCTGCCACCCCCATGCATCACGGTTGGGATGGTGTTCTTCAGCTTGCAAGCCTCACCCTTTTTCCTCCAAACATAACGATGGTCATTATGGCCAGGCAGTTCAATTTTTGTTTCATCAGACCAGAGGGCATTTCTCTAAAAAGTAAGATCTTTTTCCCCATGTGCACTTGCAAACTGTAGTCTGGCTTTTTTATGGCGGTTTTGGAGCAGTGGCTTCTTCCTTGCTGAGCAGCCTTTCAGGTTATGTCGATATAGGACTCGTTTTACTGTGGATATAGATGGTTGTCTACCTGTTTCCTCCAGCATCTTCACAAGGTCCTTTGCTGTTGCTCTGGGATTGATTTGCACTTTTCGCACCAAAGTACGTTCATCTCTAGGAGACAGAATGCATCTCCTTTGCTGAGTGGTATGACAGCTGCGTGGTCCCATGGTGTTTATACTTACATACTATTGTTTGTACAGATGAATCTGGTACCTTCAGGCGTTTGGAATTTGCTCCCAAGGATGAACCAGACTTGACATCATTTCCTGACCTCACTCCGATAGAAAATTTGTGGGCAGAACTGAAAAAGCATGTGTGAGCAAGGAGGCCTAAAAACCTGACTCAGTTACACCAGTTCTGTTTGGAGGAATGGAACAAAATTCCAGCAACTTACTGTGAGAAGCTTGTGGAAGGTGACCCAAAATGTTTGGTAGTTTGATACTTGATAGTGCGGAGGAGCAGAAGGATCTGGGGGTACATGTCCACAGATCCCTGAAAGTTGCTTCACAGGTGGGGTAGTTAAGAAAGCTTATGGGGTGTTAGCTGTTCTAAGTCAAGGGATAGAGTTTAAGAGTGGCGGTGTAATGATGCGGCTCTATAAAACTCTGGTTAGGCCACACTTGGAGTACTGTGTCCAGTTCTGGTCGCCTCACTATAGGAAGGATGTGGAAGCATTGGAAAGGGTACAGAGGAGATTTACCAGGATGCTGCATTATGATCAGAGATTAAGGGAGCTAGGGCTTTACTCTTTGGAGAGAAGGAGGATGAGAGGAGACATGATAGAGGTGTACAAGATATTAAGAGGAATAGATAGAGTGGATAGCCAGTGCCTCTTCCCCAGGGCACCACTGCTCAATACAAGAGGACATGGCTTTAAGGTAAGGGGTGGAAGTTCAAGGGGGATATTAGAGGAAGGTTTTTTACTCAGAGAGTGGTTGGTGCGTGAAATTCACTGCCTGAGTCAGTGGCGGAGGCAGATAAACTAGTGAAGTTTAAGAGACTACTAGTCAGGTATATGGAGGAATTTAAGGTGGGGGGTTATATGGGAGGCAGGGTTTGAGGATGTGGACCCACAACATTGTGGGCCGAAGGGCCTGTAATGTGCCGTACTATTCTATGTTCTATGTTCGACCCAAGCTAAACAAGTTAAAGGCAATGCTACCAAAGTGTATATAAACCTCTGACCCACTGGGAAAGTAATGAAAGAAATAAAAGCTGAAATAAGTCATTCTCTCTACTATTATTCTGACATTTCACATTCTGAAAATAAAGTAGTGATCCTAACTGACCTAAGACAGGGAATGTTTTCTAGGATTAAATGTCAGGAATTGTAAAAAACTGAGTTTAAATGTATTTGGCTAAGGTGTCTATAAAACTTCTGACTTCAACCGTATGTAAGAACTATCCTGATTGGTCCTCCCAAAGTGCAACACCTCACATTCATCTGCATGAAATTCCACCTGCCATTTTTAAGCCCATTTTTCCAGCTGGTCCAGATCCCACTTCAAGCTGTGATATTCTTCCTTATTGTCCACTACACCCCTAATTTTGGTGTCATCCACAAATTTGCTGATGCAGTTAACCACATTATCATCCACATATTTGATATACATGGCAAACAACAAATAACCCAGCACCAATACCTGTGGCACACCACTAGTCACAGGCATCTAGTCAGAGAGATGACCATGTACTATCACTCTCTGGCTTCTGTCACAAAGGCAATGTCTAATCCAATTTACTACTTCATTTAGAATGCCAACCGACTGAACCTTCTTGACCAAACTCCTCTGCAGGACCTTGTCAAATGCCTTACTATATCTATGTAGACAACATCCACTTTATGAACTCTCCCTGTAGCTTCCTCAAAAACCTCTAAGATTGGCTAGTCGTGACCTACCATGCTCAAAGCCATGCTAACTATCCTTAATCAGTCCATGTCTATCCAAGTACTCATACATCTGGTCCCTTAGAATACCTTCCAATAACTTTCCCACTACTGATGTCAGGCTCACCAGCCTATAATTTCCTCGTTTATTTTTAGAGCTTTTCTTAAAAAGTGGGACAACATTAGTTACCTTCCAATACTCTTGTACCTCACCTGTCTGCACAATTTCTGCACTTGTATGTCAGATGGTGTGAGGGAACATGTTGTCAGGCCCTGGAAGTTTATCCACCCCAATTTGACTCAAGACAGCAAAAACCTCTTCCTCTGTAATCTAAAGAGGGTTCATGACCTCTCTGCTGCTTTGCCTCACTTCTGTAGACTCTGTGTCTGTCTCCCAAGTAAATACAGATGCATAAAATCCATTTAACATATCTCCCATCTCTTTTGGCTTCACACTTAGATTACCGTTCTGGTCTTCCAGAGTTCTAATTTTGTCCCTTACAATCCTTTTGCTCTTAACCTATCCGAAGCACCTCTGAGGATTCTCCTGTCTGCAAGGTCAACGTCAGGAAACCTATTTGTTCCTACCTGCTGTGCAGCACCTTTTTTTCGTAATGAGACCCTCAAAAACTCTTGAGAGTCAAGGTTCCTTAAGCCTGTTATCTTTATCTTTTATTATGACAGGAAGATACAAGATTTGCACTCTCAAAATTTCACTTTTGACAGCCTCCCACTTACCAAGTACACCTTTGCCTGAATGCAGTCTGTCCTAATCCATGCTTGTCAGATGCTTTCTGATACCATCAAAATTAGCCGTCCTCCAATTTAGAATCTCAACCCATGGACCAGACCTATCTTTTTCCATATTTACTTTGAAACTAATGGCTTGTGATCACTAGTTGCAAAGCGTTTCCCTACCCAAGCTTCTGTCACCTGCCTTCTCTCATTCCCTAATAGCAGATCAGGTATCCATCCATGCATCTCTTGTTGTCACATACTAATTAAGGAAACTTCCCTCAAAACAAATATTACACACTCTAAGCCATCTTGTCCTTTTACAGTATTCCCAGTCAATATGTGGAAAGTTAAAATCACCTACTGTAACATTATTATGTTTCTTGCAACAATCTGTGATCTCTCTGCAAATTTGTTCCTCCAAATCCCTTGGACCGTTGGGTGGTCTGTAATATAGCCCTATTAATGTGGTCATACCTTTCTTATTCCTCAGTTCCACCCATAATGCTTCACTAGATGAATTCTCCAGTCTGTTCTGAGTGAGCAGAACAGTGTCTGTTCCATGTTCTATGCTCTATGAGCACTGCTGTAATATTTTCCCTTAGTAGTAATGCCATCCCTCCCCCTTTCGTCTCTCCCACTCAGTCACATCTAAAGCAACGGAATCCTGGAATACTGAGCTGCTATTCCTACCCCTCCTGCAACCAAGTTTCACTGATGGGTACAATATCATAATACCATGTGTTCAGCCACGCCGAGCTCATCTGCCTTTCCTGTAATACTTCATACATTGAAATATATGCAGCTCAGAACATTAGTCACTCCATGTTCAACGTTTTGATTACTGATTTTGTCTGAAATCTTTAAAAACTTCTGTCTCTACAACCTCTGCACTATCTGTTCCTACACTCTGGTTCCCACCCCCCAGCAACTTTACTTTTAACCTCCTCCCACCCCACCCCCTAACCATGCAGCACTTGCAAACTTCTCACTAGGATATTAGTCCCCTTCCAGTTTGGACACAAACAATCTCTTCTGTATAAGTCCTACCTTCCCCGGAAAAAGGCCCAATGATCTAAAAATCTGATGTCCTCCCTCCTACACCACCATAGCCATGTGTTAAATGGTATGAACTTCCTATTTCTGGCCTCACTAGCATGTAGCATGGGTAGCAATCCTAAGATCACTACCCCGGAGGTCCTGTCCTTTAATTTAACAACTAACTCCCTGAACTCATTTTGCAGAACCTCGTCAGTCTTCCTACCTATGCTGTTTTTGTGCTATTTGATTGACTCAGTGTTTCACAACTTTCTGTTTTTTTTGCAAGTGGGGATGATCACAGCCAGGAATTAATTGAAACAATCCTTGTCAACTAAGCAGAAGCTTGGCAGGCAGGGGCTTGATGGTGATGAAAGAGATGGGAAAAGAAGAGGGCAGTGTAAGTGGTGACAAATGTCAGACAGGCAAATGGGAGGAAGTGATCCTGAGGTAAAAGGATTAAAATTCTAGCTTTGGTAAGGGAGTAAGGAAGTTGAGGAAATCTTCTTCTGCAGGTTAGCTTGACAGTTAGAGAGGGCACTCTCTTGATCCTTCTAGAGAACCATAAGAGCATAAGACATAGGAGCTAAATTAGGCCATTCAGCCCATCAAATCTGATCCACCATTCCATCATGGAGCCCACTCAACCCCCTACTCCTGCCTTCTCGAAATACCCTTTGATGACCTGACCGATCAGGAGACGATCAACTTCCTCTTTAAATATACCTATGGACTTGGCCTCCACCACAGTCTGTGGCACAGAAATCCACAGGTGCACTGCTCTCTGGCTAAAAAAAATCTCCTCCTTACCTCTGTTCTAAATGATCACCCCTCAATTTTGAGGCTGTGTCCTCTAGTTCCGGATACCCCACCAGAGGAAACATCCTCTCTCACATCCTCCTTATCTAGTCCTTTCAATATTTGGTAAGTTTCAATGAGATCCCCCCCCCGCATCCTTCTAAGTTCCAGTGAGTACAGTCAGCCAAACTAATGGCTCCCAAAGCTGCCAAACCTCTGAATTCCCTCCAATGAGAACACATCCTTTCTGAGATATCGGGCCCAAAACTGATGACAATACTCCAAGTGCGGCCTGACTAGTGTCTTATAAAGGCTCAACATTACCTCCTTACTTTCATATTCTATCTCCCTTGAAATAATTGCCAAAATTGAATTTGCCTTCTTTACCACAGACTCAACCTGTAAATTAACCTTCTGGGAGTCTTGCACGAGGACTCCTAAGTCCCTCTGCACCTTTGATGTTTGAAACTTCTCCCCGTTTAGGTAATAGTCCACACTTTTGTTCCTTTTACCAAAATGTGTTATCATACATTTCCCAACACTGTATTCCATCTTCCACTTTTTTGCCCAGTCTTTCAATGTACCTAAGTCCTGCATTGCTTCCTCAGCACTGCCTACCCCTCCACCTGTCTTCGTATCATCCACAAACTTTGCCACAAAGCCATCAATTCCATTATCCAAATCTCTGGCAAACAATGTGCAAAGTAGCTGTTTCAATACTGACCCCTGATGAATGTACTAGTCATTGGCAGCCAACCAGAAAACACCTCTTTTATTCCCACTCACTACCTCCTGCCTGTCAGCCATGCCTCTATCCATGCCACTGTCTTTCCTGTAATGCCATAGGATTTTGTTTTGTTAAGCAGCCTCATATGTGCAGCATCTTATCAAATACCTTCTGAAAATCTAAGTAAATTACATCCACTGCCTCTCCTTTGTCCACTCTGCCTATTCCTTCCTCGAAGAACTCTATCAGATTTGTCAGGCAAGATTTCCCTTTTCAGAAACCATGCTGACTGATTTTATGATTAGTCTCCAAGTACCCTGAAACCTTATCCTTAATAATGGACTCCACTAACACACATGAAATAAAAGCATTTACTATACTTGCTTGATCCACCAGCTTTGAAACTAAGCAGAGGGTATAATGAAAGCGTACACAAAAAATGATGATTTAGTTTAATTTTCATGTGCCTTTTGCTGGATATTTTAAAACTGTAAATATTAAAATTGACCTAATGAGAAAAAATCCTTGCAGATGATGTAAAGGAATGTTTGCTAACTGTATTATTTGCATATTTTACCTGTGTCAAAGCAATATATGGTTTAAGTGATAGTTAGATTTGCAGAAGTATAAAATATCAGCTGCTGAATGTTATATATGAGAGCTGGAATTCAATAACTAAATCAATTTGAAAAAAAACAGTACGGAAAAGAAAATTTAGAGATTGATTTGATTCTTATCTTAAAACTATCCCTTATAGAAGGTAATTTTTCAGTAATGCTTATCAAACTGCAGAACTTTCAAGCATTTTCTGAAATGAAAGACAATTGCTTCAAGAGTAGTTGCTTTAAAATATTTTGTAATCATGGCAATCATAGCTTTGAAACATCATAACAAGTGATAATGTCTAGTACAATTATGCTGCATGCAGTAGTTTCAGAATTATTCATCGTGTTACTACTGACTGAAAACTGATCATATCCAAATAAAAACATAAGACACATAACAGTGTAAGAGCAAAATATATTTTTCCAAGTGTGTACAATTCGTGGTTTTACACTCAATCCAATTGAGATCCTCAGTATAATCTATTTAGTTATGACAATGACAGAGCTTCTTAATTAGTTGGAACGTAATTTCCATACATCTTGTTCATTTGTTGAGTGACTTTTATTTTGTTTCTTGACCAAGTGTGAAGCCAACAGCATTAAGGAGCAGGATTAACTGAGAATTTTCTGCCATATTTAAGACTGTTGCCAATAATTATTTTATATTCATAATGTTTATAATAATTAGTTGTTGCTGTCATAAATAGAAAATGTGCATTTGTTAAATACAACACACACGAAAATGAAAAAAAATTTCAGTGTGTTTGATTCCTTTGTTCTTTGTAGTGAGCTAAAAGCATTGGATGCAGCAAAGGCTATTGGCACAGACACCATTCAGTAATAGTACTTATAGCTTATCTATTGCTCAATATATAAGTTTGCTGATGACACCACAATTGTGGGCAGTATCTCGGGTAATGATGAGTTTGAGTACAGAGAGGAAATTAAGAACCTGGTGGCATGGTGCAAGGACAATAACCTATCCCTCAACGTCAGCAAGACGAAGGAATTGGTTGTTGACTTCAAAAGGAGTAGCGGACGCATGACCCAATTTACATTGGTGGTGCACAAGTGGAACAGGTCAAAAACTTTAAGTTCCTCGGGGTCAATATCACAAGTGACCTGTCTTGTTCCAACCAAGCAGAGTCCACTGCCAAGAAGGCCCACCAGTGCCTTTATTTCCTGAGAAAGCTAAAGAAATTTGGCCTGTCCCCTAAAACACTCAATAATTTTTATAGATGCACCGCAGGAAAACATTCTTCTAGGGTGCATCACAACCTGGTATGGTAGTAATGCTGTCCAAGACCAGAAGAAGCTGCAGAAGATCGTGAACACAGCCCAGTACATCACACAAACCAACCTTCCGTCCTTGGACTCACTTTACACCACACGCTGTCGGAGCAGTGCTGCCAGGATAATCAAGGACACGACCCACCCAGTCAACACACTTTTCATCCCTTTTCCCTCCGGGAGAAGGCTCAGGAGCCTGAAGACTCGTATGGCCAGATTTGGGAACAGTTTCTTTCCAACTATGATGAGACTGCTGAACGGATCCTGACCCGGATCTCGACCGTACCTTCCAAATATCCAGACCTGCTTCTCGGTTTTTTTTTGCACTACCTTACTTTCTCTTTTCTATTTATGAATTATAATTTAAATTTTTAATATTTACTATCGATCTGTACTCCAGGAAGCGTGAAGCACAGAATCAAATATCGCTGTGATGATTGTACGTTCTAGTATCAATAGTTTGGGGACAATAAAGTATAAAGTACTTGTGCTCCAGAATTTGCCCTGCTCTTGGCGAAGCTATTCCAGTAGTTACAACACTGGCATCAAGCCAGCAATGTGGAAAATTGCCCAAGTGTGTTCTGTCCACAGGAAGAGGACAAATCTAATTCAGCCATTTACCATTCCATTAGCCTTCTCTCAATCATCAGCAAAGCAATGGAAGGGATAACCAACTGTGCTGTCAAACACCACTTGTTTGGCAACATCTTGTTAACAGAAGATCAATTTGGATTCAGCCAAAATCATTCTTCCTGACCTTATGATTGTTTTTGTCTAAACATGGACAAAAAGCTGAACTCCAAAGGTGAGGTGAGCATCACCCCCTGACATCATGGTAACATATGATCAAGTCTGGGTACTATGGTAGCATAGCAGTTCACGTGATGCCATTACAGCTTGGAGTTCAATTCCAATGTCAATTGTAAGGAATCTCAGGGTCCTCACTGTGCAATGCTTGGGTTTTCTCCTGGTGCTCCAGTTTCTTCCCACAGACCAAAGACATACCGATTAGTAGGTTAATTGGTCATTATAAATTGCAATTAGATTAGGTTTAAATCAGGGACTGTTGGGTGGCATGACTCAAAGGGTTGGAAAGGCCTATTTCCTGGCTGAACAGGAGTCACTGGCAGTCAGAGGGAAAGGCCTCTATTGGCAGGAGTCATTCCTTGCACATAGGAAGATAATTGTGATTGTGGAATTTCAATCATCTTAACCACAGGATATCTCTGCAGGAGTTTCAAAGGGCAGAGTCCTGGGCCCAATCATATTCAGTTATGTTATCAGTGAGCTTCTTTCAATCATAATGTCAGAAGTAGGAATGTTAGCTGATGATTGCACAATGTTTAGTACCATCTATCACTCCTTGGGTAATGAACAGTACACAACTAAATGCAGCAAGATCTGGATAAAATCCAGTACTGGGCTGATAAATGACAAGTAACAGTTGCACTACACAGAAGCCAGGCAACGACAATATCCCACAACAGAAAATCCAGTTATCAACCCCAAACATTCAACAATATTACTGTCACCAAAACCTCCATGATCAATGTCCGGGAGGTTGTCATTGTCCAGAATATGAAATGGAATAAGTATATCAACACAACACACACTCTCCCCCCAAACCCCACCTTCTTGCTCAGAATTCGTATCTTTTATCCAGTCCTTATGTAGTGTCTCCGCCTGAAACGTCGTTTCCATAAATATTGTCTGGCCTGCTGAGTTCCTCCTGCATTTTGTGTGTATTGTTTAGACTTCCAGCCTCCGCAGATTCTCTCGTGTTTATAGCTTTATACACAAAGTGCTTACAAGAGCAGGACAGAGGCCAAGAATCCTATAGCAAGTAACTCACTTGCCAGCTCTGCAGAGCTTGTCCACTACCTACAGGTCTCAAGTTATGAGTGTGATGTAATATTCTCCACCTGCCTCCTTGAATACAGTTTCAGCTACACTCAAGATGCTTAAAGTCATACCAGACACAGCAGCCTGCTTGATAGACACCCCATTCCACAGTTATTCACTCATTCCACCACTGATGCATTGCAACAGCAGTTTATACCAACTCAGAAGGTACTGCAGCAACTCACCAAGACTCTGCCTACCAAACCCATGATCTCAATCACCGGGAAGAATATAGGAAGCAAAAGAATGGGGACACTAACACCAGCAATTGCTCTCCAATCCTGACTAGGAAAAACATTGCCATTCTTGCAGTGTTCAAATCCTGGACGTCTCTCCCTAACGTTATGGGTGTGTCCATGGCTCAAAAGGGTAGCTCGTCACCTTATCTAATTCAACTAGGGATGGAAAATTCAATGTTGGCAAGACCAGCAAAGCCTACGTTCCTCGAATAAGTATTTTAAAAAATCTCAGGGAGGGTACAGAAGAGATTCATAAAATTAGTAACAGGGGAATGAGTTTTCCCGTGAGCAGAGAATGTTAAAGTAAAATTTGTTTACAGAATTCATATGGCATAAAGAAAATGATTTTAAAATATACCTATGAATTTACAAATTAGAAACAAGAGTAACTAACTTGAACCCTTAAACCTTCTCCACTATTTCATAAATTCATTGTTGATCTGACTGCAACCTCAACTCCACATTTATGTCTACATAGACTAATCATTCAACAGTCATTTCTCTAAAGTTAACACCACCTTAAAGAATTTCAAAGACAGTATTTGCACCACCCTTAGAGAAGGGAATTCCCAATGATACAGTTGGTAGGTTTGGTGAAATTTTGTTGAAACAACACTTGGAGAATGGTGATTTCAAACCTTCAAGGATGAAAATAAATGAAACGGGTTTTTGCAACAACAACGTAACCTCGTAATCACTATTACTAATGGTAACTTTTAAAGACTTACTTAACTTTTTTCCAGACTTAACAACTGCAATTAAATTATCATTGTGGTACCTTTCATTATGCTCACTAATCCAGTACAATAAAATACTAGGACCACATTCTGCTTTGACAGAAAGATGAGATTTAATTTTCAATAAGAAACGGAGTATCAATTTAGCTTATCTTTGTTTGTCTAGTGATATATGATCCAATAAGATAACGCTTTGTATAATTACAAATAAGTTAATTTTGTTTAAATTTTGAGGAAATCACAACAGGTAGAGTGATATTCAAAGCATGAGATGAAACATTTTCTTAATTGTCTACATTGGGAACAAGCAAATAAAACAGAAGCTATGAGGAATATGCATTTCTGTATTTTATGTTTAGTAACAATTTTCTCCTTTCATATCAAATAATGTAAAATTATCAAAATACTTTAATATTTCAGTTTATTAAAATCTTTAGATATTTTCATGTCAAAATGTGATATTTCTGTAACTGCTAAGCATTAATATTTGAAAATACTTTACTTGTAATCTAAACCACAAAACAAATCTACCAGCTTGAATTCCAACAAAAGTACATTGAATGAATCATACAGATAAACAGTAAACATGGGGAAAAGATACATTTCAACATCAGCTACTTCTTTGGATAAACGTGTTTTGTTCCAAAATATATTATACAATCACTATAAAAAATGTCTCGTTTTGTCTCTAAACTAAGGCTCTAAAAATACTTGTAATATTGTAAACACAAGGAAATCTGCAGATGCTGGAATTTCAAGCAACACACATCAAAGTTGCTGGTGAACGCAGCAGGCCAGGCAGCATCTCTAGGAAGAGGTACAGTTGACGTTTCGGGCCTTGTAATATTGTACTTGTTCTCCAGTTTTCAGTTTAAACCCAATAATGTATTTTTTAAATTGTTCTGGAATTAACTTAAGATATTATATCAATGAACTTGGAATAAAGGAATATATTTGTGGAAAGAAGATTTGCTACAGTAGTGGGTAGTATAATATGGAATACAGTGTTGGAAAATGTATTGTCATGCACTTTGGTAGAAGAAATAAAAGGTCGACTTTTTTGATAAATACAAAAAAATACAAAGTGGCTTAGGAGTCCTTGAGTAGGATCCTTTGAAGGTGAATATCATCAAGATTAATTTGAAGGTTAATTCAAATGGTTCGAGCTGAATCGTCTGCAGCTGAACATCAGTATGACAAGGAGGATGGTGATGGACTTTAGGAAAACTAAGCCTGCACTGCTCACTGCTACTACTGATGGTGAGGACATGGATGTGGTGAGGACATGGATGACAGATTTGAATGGAGCACCGACACACAGGCTGTGTACAAGAATGACCAGAGTTGCCTCTACTTCCTGAGGAGACTGAGGTTCTTTGGACTACATGAACCTCTCCTTCACATGTTCTACCAACCTGTTGTCACTTCACTAGTACAATCTTCTATGCGGTGGTGTGCTTGGGCAATGGCATCAACACAAGGCTAAATAAACTGATCAGAAGGGCTGGCTCTGTTATAGGAATCAAACTGGACACACCGGAGGCTGTGGTAGAATAAAGGACTCTATGGAAAATCCTGACAATTCTGGACAATGTTTCTCACCGTCTGCATGCTACCTTGGCTGAACAGGGGAGCACTTTTAGACTAAGACAAGTGCGCGGCCCCAAAGAGCACTACATGTGGTCATTCTTACCCTCAGTCACTAGGCTCTATAATGAGTCAAACAACAGCCAGGGGAACAATGGTCCCATCCTGTTACACTGTTTGAGGTAACTTTTTTTTATTCTTTCTATTTCTCTTCTAATATTTATATATCTGTGCACTTGTAATGCTACTGTGACACTGTAATTTCCTTTGGGATCAAGAAAGTATTTACCTATCTCTCTTAATTTGTAGCTTAAGTCTGTGTTGAGGAAGGCAAATGCAATGATACCATTCATTTCAAGAGGACTAGAATATAAAAGCAAGGATATAATGTTGAGGCCTCATTTGGAGTATTGTGAGCAGATTTGGGCCCCTTTTCTTAGAATGGATATACTGAAACTGGAGAGGGTTCACAGGAGGTTCACAATAATGATTCCAGGATTGAATGGCTTGTCATAGGAAGAGCGTTTGATGGCTCTGAGCCTGTGTTCACTAGAATTCAGAAGAATGAGGGGTGACCTAATTGAAACCCATCGAATGGTGAAAGACCTCGATAGAATGGATGTGGAAAGGCCATTTTCTATGGTGGGAAGAGTCTAAAACCAGAGGGCACAGCCTCAGACTAGAGGGGCATCCTTTTAGAACAGAGATTATGTGGAATTTCTTTAGTCAGAGAGTTGTGAATCTAAGTACTTCTTAGTCACAGGCAGCTGTGAAGTCCAAGTTTTTATGTATATTTAAAGACGAGGTTGACAGTTTCTTGATTGGTCAGGGCATGAAGGAATATGGGGAGAAAGGAGAATGGGGCTAAGAGGAAAATTGGATCAGCCATGATGAAATGGCAGAGCAGACTCAATGGGCCAATTCTGTTCCTGTATCTTATGGTTTTATAGTAGGTAGTACTATATGCGTATGGACCCTTATCGTCAATAGTGGGTAGTATAATATATGGACCCTTACCAATCCAAGGAACAAATGCACAATAAAATTTACTTCCTATACTGTTTATATTAAAATTAGTGGAAGGAAAGAAAGGTAATCTTTTCCTTTGCCTTTGGCTACAACTTTTAGGAAATAGCCACTGCAAATACTCCACAAAATAATTGGATTTCTCTTACTCTTTGAAGAAAAATATTCTCATTTAGCCATTCTTATTTGTATTACAGCTATGAAAATAAAATCATCATTCCAGAAAAAATGCTGAACGAAAAGTAATCCTTTATTCTTTCACAGCATACCTTAAATGGAATTATGCTCCATTTATTCAATAAATTTCCCTCACAACTGTCATCTCTCCTTACTCCACCATCACCCCATTCACCGGTCACCATGACATTGTCTTGTAAATACTCTGTTAATGATGACATTTCTGGTTTTGAAGCTTACATCATCATTATTCAACAATTTACTTTATTGGAGGTAATTGCTTTACTTGTATTTATTAAAAAGACAAAATGACCTATTCATTGAGAGCTACTAGGACTCAGTTTGCCATTGGCTGCATTAAGTTATCCGTTCAATTAATTACATTTTATTATTGATGAGCTTTAGCCTATCGCTCATCTTGTAGATGACACTGAGAATGGTGTAAAAGTTTGTCACAGGTTACAACAGTAAAATGCAAAGCTTGTGATGGATATTCACTGTCCTGGGCCAAGGGGCCTTTCTTTTTTGCCAAGCATATCTTTCTATACACAATGGCTGTGAGCTTCTAAAGATCAAAATAGTGTTTTTGAGAATGTCAAGCCTCCAACTAATATTCTTTGTTTAGCTTCTTGTCATGAATGAGAGCCAGTCCTCAATTCTTAATGTAAATGGCAAGCAATCATCAGTTTGAAGTTATAAGGACAGCTTTGCAAACAAACATTGTCTCTAGCACAGGCTTGCTGGCTGACAGCAACTGGACTTACTGCTTATTGCAGTGTAAAACAATGTCATTGTTAATTTGGCTTGTTTTAAACTGGACAATGTTGGGTAAGTTGTTTAGTTCAAGGAAGCTTGCAAACCAGATTGATATTGTCATTTAACATAGCAAATAGCTGATCTGTTAATAGTCGGAAAGCTTATATGCTCAAAGGAGTGTCCGCTTCACAACTGTAATTGTGGGTAACTGGGAAATCTGTCCCTAGAAGCTTCTTGACCATCTGTGTGAAAAGGTATCTGAAAAAATATCACGTGTGTGATGTTACCCAAATGGCAAAGAACAGTATACATGTAGAGAGCAGTCCAAACTTGTTAGAAATGATCCAGGAACATTAAGAAGAATGACAGAAACACAAGAAAAACTACAATACATTCCTCTGCCCTCGATTAGCAGTGACTAGTGGGGTACCGCAAGGCTCAGTGCTGGGACCCCAGTTATTTACAATATATATTAATGACTTGGATAAGGGAATTAAATGCAGCATCTCCAAGTTTGCGGATGACACGAAACTGGGCGGCAGTGTTAGCTGTGAGGAGGATGCTAACAGGATGCAGGGTGACTTGGATAGGTTGGGTGAGTGGGCAAATTCATGGCAGATGCAATTTAATGTGAATAAATGTGAAGTTATCCACTTTCGTGGCAAAAATAGGAAAACAGATTATTATCTGAATGGTGGCCGATTAGGAAAAGGGGAGGTGCAACGAGATCTGGGTGTCATTATACACCAGTCATTGAAAGTGGGCATGCAGGTACAGCAGGCGGTGAAAAAGGAGAATGGTATGCTGGCATTTATAGCGAGAGGATTCGAGTACAGGAGCAGGGAGGTACTACTGCAGTTGTACAAGGCCTTGGTGAGACCACACGTGGAGTATTGTGTGCAGTTTTGGTCCCCTAATCTGAGGAAAGACATCCTTGCCATAGAGGGAGTACAAAGAAGGTTCACCAGATTGATTCCTGGGATGGCAGGACTTTCATATGAAGAAAGACTGGATGAACTAGGCTTGTACTCGTTGGAATCTAGAAGATTGAGGGGGGATCTGATTGAAACGTATAAAATCCTAAAGGGATTGGACAGGCTAGATGCAGGAAGATTGTTCCTGATGTTGGGGAAGTCCAGAACGAGGGGTCACAGTTTGAGGATAAAGGGGAAGCCTTTTAGGACTGAGATTAGGAAAAACTTCTTCACACAGAGAGTGGTGAATCTGTGGAATTCTCTGCCAGAGGAAACAGTTGAGGCCAGTTCATTGGCTATATTTAAGAGGGAGTTAGATATGGCCCTTGTGGCTACGGGGATCAGAGTGTATGGAGGGAAGGCTGGTGCAGGGTTCTGAGTTGGATGATCAGCCATGATCATAATAAATGGTGGTGCAGGCTCAAAGGGCTGAATGGCCTACTCCTGCACCTATTTTCTATGTTTCTATTTCTGCAACAAACAACTGGTTTGCCTGTAGCTCTTGAGTGTGTCTTTTTTAGCTTACAGGAATTGTATCTATGTTTTGGAAATCCTTGTGTTCTAGAAATTGTTCGTAATTTGGAAATCTTTTATTAGATAGAAATCCTCTGTGATTTTAAAAGTGTTTTACGAATGTTGTTTAGACTGAAATGTGTATCATTGAAATTACATGAACCGTGTTTAAACTACTTTGTTAGCTGGAGGTACATATCTCTTCGTCGGTAGGGAGGAAGACCCACTACCCAAGTAGCAGCTAAACTCGCTGTGGAAGATAAACAGAGAAGTGAACTACCCTTTGAAGATTGGGTAATTATAGTATAACCTCCCTTCAGTGAGGGTACCCATAGCTATCTGTATTGGATAGGGGCCAAGGTCTTCATTTTGCTTTGGAACTCTGCAGTCAGCAAACTCAACAGCATCACAGGCTGAGGTATAGCAGATGGAGAGGTGTGATTCACTTTGGAAGTTTGAAAAATACAAGAATAAAAGCATGATTCTTAGCAATGTGGAGGTACAGAAGGTATTGGCATCTACATCCATAAGCCCCTCAAACTTGCTGTATAGTTTGATGGGTTGTTAAGATGGCATATGTCATGCTGGCCTTCATTAGTCAGGGGATTGAGTTCAAGAGCCGTGAAGTAATGTGCAGCACTATAAAACCTTAGTTAGACCACATTTGGAATGTTCAGTTCTGTTTGCCTCATTATAGCAAGGATGTGCAAGGATGTGGAAGGATGATGGACAAATCATTTTAAGATGACTGTAGGAAAGTATAGGGGGAATGTAGGAGGCAAGATGTTAACACAAAGAGTGATGTCAGGGCTGATGGTAGAGCAGGTGGTCTTTTAAGAAACTCAAAGATATACTGTACATATGGATGATTAAAAAAAAGAGAGCTATGTTGGAGGGAAAGGTTAGATTGTTGGGCCAACCTTATAATCTACTGTTCTGTCATGTTCTTGTATGCTTTATATCATATTTCTACACAGCTTTGCAGCCCCATTCAATTTATCCTTCAGCTTTTCTGACTGATTGGGAATAAAATTCAAGAGGAAATATCTGCAGACTTTTTGATTGCAATATCTTCAATTTCAAAAAGTGATAAAATAATCCTAACAAACAGGCAGTTGGAATAAAAGAAAGTATATTCATTGTTAGGTAACAGAAGCATGCATAAAAAATACACTATATGGTCAGTGTGGATGAGTAGGTGAGTGGGCTGTTCAGAAAACTGATACACATCACTTTGTGTACCAAAAAGAAAACAGAAGAGATAGGTGGAATCCTGAGATGTTGGTCAAGATGGGAAGAAGAGAAAGCTGCCAGCTGGATGTCTTAGAGGATAGATAGGTCAGAGATGAGGGTGAAGATGGTTTTGGATATTGATGGTCCATCTAGAATCTGGGCTGATCAGGATTTCAGAGTAGAGCCAACTGGAAATGTAGTTTACGAGGTTCCACCCTGAAATTTAGCTTCTTACTGTCCTGGGGATACTCAATATTGATTCGTCCCAAGATAGCTTGAATTAAACATCTGCAGCAATACCTGTTATCTGACTACTCTCATAAAGGGGCCAGTTGAATTTCCAGAATGTTCATAATTCTCTCCAGGAATAGTCTATGTTCAATCATGAATTAAGCAGAATGGAATTTCTGGGCCAACATATGGGCTGAGACACAAGTGACAGGTGGGTCAGTTCCTTAAAAGTACAATAATAGACTTATATGAAGCCTAGAATTATTTTTGCAACCTACATTATCCTTGGAATAATGAGAAAATCAGTATTAGACCTTATCGTGTGGGGGATAGAGCTAGCCAAGCACAGAGATTGGTTAGAGGGAACATTTCGGAGGCAGTGACCACAATTCCATACATCCATACTTTCCTTATAGGTAGTTATGGTAAAAGATGGGACAGACCTGTTCATAAGGTATGAATTTGGAGTAAGGCATTTTTCATTAACATAAAGGAGCATCTAGTTGCAGGCAAGTCTACATCTGCACAATGAGAAACATTCACAGGAGAAACAGCAGGAATTCAAGTCCAACATGTTATGCAAGTGTAAAAATTAGGGATAATGAACGCTGATGTTGAGACACTCTGTACTTTAGTAGTTAGTGTAACTACTAACAGTTACAATTATAACTTATTAATAGAGTAATTTCCATACAAATGACATAATTCAAATGCTTTACAATGGGATAAGGTGCAAACATGAAAATAAAAGATAAGAAGATCTGAAATAACAGCAAGGTTAAGTAAACAGGTTTTGAGCTTCTGCTTAGAAGTATCAACTGAGTCTGCATCCCTTATAGTTTTAGGTATTGAATTCTACTGTTTAGGAGCGTAGTTCAAAAAAGCTGATCGGCCAATTATCTTTTCAGTAAAAGAAGACCTGAGAGCTTGAGTGAGATTATAAAACAAAAACGATTCTGTGATGCACTCCAGTCCCAGATCACTGACAGATTTAAAAAGAAAGAGAACGTTAATATCAATTCTAAAAGACACAGGAAGCCAATGCAGTGTAACTAGGAAGGGAGTGACATGTTCCCTCATCCTAGTTTTAGTTAAAAGTCTAGCAATGGTGTTTTGAATGAGCTGAGGTTTGTCAATAGGTTTCTTTGGAAGGCAAGTAAGTACAATGTGTATGATTGTAAACTAGACTATTCAGAATCAGAATCAGGTTTATTATCACCGGCATGTGTCGTGAAGTTTGTTACCATTGCAGCAGCAGTACAGTGCAATACATGATCATATGAAAAGAAAATAAATAAGTAAATCAATTACAGTAAGTACAAAATGTACATTAATTAGTTAAGATTAAAAATAGTGTGAAACAAATAATATAAAAGAACAAGTGAGGTAGTGTTCATGGGGTCAACGTCCATTTTGGAATCAGATGGCAGTGGGGAAGAAGTTGTTTCTGAATTGTTGAGTGTGTACCTTCAGGCTTCTGTACCAGACAGTAACAATGAGAAGAGGCCATGTCCTGGGTGATGGGGCTCTTAAAAGTGGATGCCACATTTCTGAAGCACAACTCCTTGAAGATGTCTTGGACAATATGAAGGCTTGTACCCATGATCAAGCTAATTTTACAACTTTCTGCAGCTCCTTACACCCTGTGCTGTAGCAACCCTTGCCATAAACATACCAGACAATGATGCAACATCTGAATGCTCTCCACAGTAGTTTTTTTAGGTTTTAGGTGACAAACCAAATCTCTTCAAATTCCTAATGAAATATAGCTGCTATCTAAACTTCTTTATAGACACATCAATATATTGGCACCCCAGAACTTGAAATTGCTCACGCTCTCCACTTTTCATCCCTCCATGAGGATTGGTTCATGTTCCCTTGTTTTACCCTTACTGAAATCCACAACCAGCTCTTTGGTCTTACTGACGTTGAGTACAAGGTTGGTGCTGTGACACCACTCAATTAGCTGGTATATCTTGCTCCTGTATGCCCTCTCATCTCCATTTGAGATTCTACCAATTATGATTGTATAATTAGCAAATTTATAGATGGCATTTGGGCTACACCTAGCCATACAATCATGGTTATAGAGGGAGTAGAGCAGTGGGATAAGCACACAACCCTGAGTGTTGATCGTCAATGAGGAGGAGATATTATTACCAATCCGCACAGATTGTAGTCTTCCGGTTATGAAGTTAAGGGTCCAATAGCAGAGGATACTTTCAATTTAAAGGCATGAATTAGTTTTTCAGCATCATTACATAACAAAAATGGATGTACCTTTGCAATATTTCTTAAGTACAGAAATGCTGCTCTGGTCACTTTCTTTATGTGGGATTTAAAATTCAAATTTGAGTTCTGGTTGGCAGCCACATGGAGCAGTCGCAGAGAACGGGTGCTCCGTCCTACTTTTTACCTCTACACTCCTTCTTCCCCCTTTTCTCGTACCAAACTGTTGGACTTTTTGCTCTTCCCCCTGACTGCAACTATGCTTGCTTCACAATGACCTCAAAGAGTATTAAATTCAGAAAGAAAGGCAATTCTGTGGCTGGCTTGACAGTACAGGCTATCTCCATGCTACTAGACCAATACCGTGAGGCATTAGTGGCCGAATTTAAATCTGCTTTCAGCCTGCTGGAAACAAAGCTTGACCAAATCCAATGCAAAGTGGAGGACCACGGCCAATGCCTACCCTCTCTCGAGCTTGCTACGGACGAACTGAAGCAACGTGTCAGTGAGCGGGAAAATATCTGCTCCAGCTTATGTGAAAACAGTATCAAGCTAATGGCTAAAGCTACTGGCCTGGAGGGCCGGAGCAGATGGCAGAACCTACACATCCTGGGCCTGCACTACTGAATCTACTGAAGGCGGGTGTCCTACTGAATTTTTTTCCGGTCTGCTTTGTGAGATCTTCGGAAAGGAGATGCTCCCATCCCCGCTGGAGATTGATAGAGCTCCCACTGTTCACTAGCAGCTAAACCAGCCCCAGGACAGAGACTGCGCCCCATCATTCTTCGCCGGCACCACTACCGGATTAAAGATCTCCTGGTTGGAGAGGCTCGGCGGAGAGGGAAGCTAGAATACTGCGGCCAGCAGATTCGGGTTGTTGAGGACCACTTTCCCGAAGATTTGAGCCTGCGAGCCGAGTACGGAGAAGTAATGACGGAGCTATACAACCGAGGACTCAGGCCTTCCCTACTATACCCTGCATGACTCTGTATCACACTTCCCAGCGGTGACAAGAAGTGGCTACACTCGGTAGACGAAGCATGGAAATGCATCGATAGCCTCCCCACTACACCAAATTCTTCATAAAATATTTTTCTCCCATACCCTCTGCAAGGTTAACGTTAGCAGTGCTTGGATAGCAATGTCTGGTCTGACTTGGCCAATACTGACTACCACGATAGGTGGAACAATTTTCACTCAGGCTGCTCTCTCTCTCTCTCGAGAGAGAGAGAGAGTATTTCCTTTTAATATCAATTCAGTGAACTCTACAACCTTTCATGGGAAGAGCACTGGGTAAAGTCTGTTTATTTTTTATTTTCTTCAAATATCAGTTTATATTTCTGTTTTATGGTTCATTTTTCAGAGCCATGTTTAATTAACTTTGGGGGGAATCGTTTTGTCTCTCACTAAGCACAATGTCAGTTCCGGAGTATTGAATGCATACTGTTTCCTATCAATAACGGAGTTGAAGATGACGCAATGAGTGACGGGAAGTTGTACTGTTGGATGAGAGTACTGTTGAATTTCTTAAGAGCTTGCTGCTATGCTCTCTGGCAGCTGTCTTGTTGTGGGTTGGGGGTTGTGGGGAGGGTACTCCAATGCCAGTACAGTTTTAAGAACCCTTAGAAGTCCTTGTTCTACAGGATTTACTTCTGCCCTGTTTCTCTTTGTTTTACATTTTTGCCCCAGAGCTGATACTGTCACTGCTTGGCCTTAGCATTGCCATGTGTCGCTGGATTCTGGATTTCTTGACAGGGAGACCACAGTCAGTCCGTGTTGGCAGGAACATCTCTGACTCCATCACACTGAGTACTGGATCCCCACAAGGCTGCCTGCTTAGCCCATTGCTGTTTACACTGCTAACACATGACTGTGCAGCCAGATTCAAGGAGAACCTGATCATTAAATTTGCAGATGATACCACAGTGGTGGGGCTCATCAGCAAAAATGATGAAACTATGTACAGGGAGGAGATCAAACACCTAGAGAGCTGGTGCAGGGATAACAACTTGATGCTTAATGTCACCAAAACCAAGGAGACGATCGTCGATTTCAGACGGTCTCAGCCTGAGCACACACCCCTCAGCATCAGTGGCTCCACAGTGGAGAGAGTGGAAAACGTCAAGTTCCTTGGGGTGCAGATCTCGGACAATCTCACTTGGTCCAGGAACACCACTGGGATTGTGAAACAGGCCCAGCAGAGATTGTACTTTCTGAGGAAGCTTAAACAAGCATCACTCCCCACTAACATCTTAACTACATTCTACAGAGGCGTGGTTGAGAGTGTGCTGACCTTTTGCATCACAACCTGGTACTCCAGCTGCAGTGCTGTCGACAAAAAAGCCTTGCAGAGGGTGGTTAGGGGAGCAGAGAAGGTTATTGGGGTCTCCCTACCTTCTGTCCAAGACCTCTTTCAGAGTCGATGCCTCCAGAAGACAGGCAAACGTTACAGGAGCATCGCAACTAAAACCACAAGGCTACTAAACAGCTTCCTCCCACAGGCAGTCAGACTGCTAAATAGCTGCTCCACCTGACTCTGCTTTGGACACTTAATTTGCACTGGACACTTATAACTAATTTTAACTGACATGTGGCTGTTGTGTTTTACTATTTATTGTTATGTTTATTATTTAGTGTTGCGTTTGTTATGTTATGATTGCACTGCCCCTGGGAAACGCTGTCTCATTCTGCCCTGCAGAGCTGATGTATGGTTAGAATGACAATAAAGTCTTTTGAATCTTTGAATCTTGAAATCTTGACACCACTTATGCCCATGACTTATGTATCTCTTTTAAAGGGGAATGGTTAGTCCGTTAAATATTGTAAATTGGAATGTCAACGGGCTGAATCACCCTGTTAAAAGAAGGAAGGTGTTCTCAAATCTCAAATAGTTTAATACAGCAATTGCATTTCTACAAGAAACACACATTCACAGTTCTGACAATTCCCGTCTAATGTCACGATGGGACAGCACTTCCACTCCACTTTTCAGGCTAAAGTCAGGGGGACCTCAATTCTCATAAATCAAAACGTTCCCTTTGAGCCCCACAATACAATATCAGATACAAATGGCCGTTTTGTCATTGTCTCAGGGAAATTATATAATACATTGGTAGTGTTGGCTAACATATATGCTCCTAACTCGGATGATGTGGACTTCTTTGAACTTTTTTTTCTGCGCTGCCTGATCTGAGTTCATACTCTCTCAAACTAGGTGGAGACTTCAACTTTTGATTAGATCCAGTGCTGGATCGATCATCGCCTATTCCCAGAATACTAAGCAAATCTGCCTCATTAATTCAGTCCTTCCTCTCCAACTATAGCATCTCTGATGTATGGCGCTTTCTCCACCGAAATAAGAGAGAATATTCTTTCTTCTCACATGTCTATCATACCTTTTCTAGAATTGACTACTTTCTAGTCAATAACCAACTGATTCCATCGGTCTCTTCCTGTATTTATCAGAGTATAGTGATATCAGCCCATGCTCCGGTTGTCCTATTTATAATTCATCCTGGCCTTCCTCAAATAAATAAGTATTGGCGTTTTAATTTGACCTTCCTGTCAAATAATGATTTTGTAAAATTTATGGAGGACCACATAATCTTTTTCCTTAATACAATACGTCACCTGAAACCTCAGCCTGGTTGTTTGGGACGCTTTGAAAGCATACCTCAGGGGTCAAATAATTTCCCACACTGCGAACATTAAAAGAAAGACCCATAAAGAACAACTAGATCTGGCCAATCAAATTAAAGAAATAGACCAAAAATATGCTCAAGTTAAAAATCCGGAGCTGTACAAAAAACGAGTGGAACTTAAACTAAGTTTGATCTTATTTCCACTCACCCAATTGACGCCTACTTTTGAAGAGTAAGAGCCAGTTCTATATCCATGGTGACAAATCTGATAAATTTTTAGCCAACCAATTAAGGGGCCTCAAAGCCAAAGGACACATCACAAAACTCTGAATGGAAAATGGAAGCATCACCTCGAATCACTGTGAAATCAACAACACATTCAGGAATTTTTACTCCCGACTTTACACTTCTGAATCCCCAAATGATAAAATTTCAGTCAAGAATTTTTTAAACAGCTTAAATATCCCCACACTTTCTCCTGATCTCAAAATGAGACTGAATGAGCCAATATCATTAGAGAAAATATCCTCAGCCATCTCATTACAGCAGACTGGTAAATCTCCAGGACCCGACGGGTTCCCTGTAGAATTATTTAAATCATTTTCATCATTGCTCTTACCTCAACTAACCTTGGTTCTATCTGATTCATTTAAACAAGGTAAACTGCCAGCATCATTTAATGAGGCATGCATTATTCTTCTAGTGAAGAGAGGCAAAGATCCAACAGAGTGCTCCTCATAAAGGCCAATCTCTCTGTTAAATATCGATGTCAAAATCTTAGCTAAAGTTTTGGCCCGTAGATTGGAATACATCCTACCCTCAATTATTTCTGAAGACCAAACCGGTTTTGTCAAAAATCGCCTCCCCTTTTTTAACATACGCCATCTATTAAATATTTTATATTCACCTTCATTTGGGATCCCTGAATGTGTCATCTCCTTAGACGCAGAGAAAGCGTTTGACAGTGTGGAGTGGAATTACTTCTTTGCTGTTTTAGAAAAATTTGATTTTGGACCAAGTTTTATCACATGGATTAAACTGTTATATTCGTGTCCCACCACCTCTGTTTTGACCAACTCTCAGCAATCCCAACCTTTCAACCTCAAACATGGAACCCACCAAGGGTGTTTAAGCCCTTTACTTTTCGATCTGGCCATACAGCCACTGGCAATTGTGTTCTGCAGTTTTGCGGATCTCACGGGGATTTGGAGGGAGGGAGTTGAGCACAAAGTCTCCCTTTATGCTGACAATCTTCTCCTTTTTATATCAAACCCGATCACCTCCTTACCCACCCCCCCCCATATTCTCACTCCTTAACAAATTTAGCCAGTTTTCAAAATACAAACTTAATTTACATGAGAGTGAACTTTTTCCAATAAATGGAGAAGCACAAACATCAGAGTTCCATAACCTCCATTTTGAGGTAGAGTATAATCAATTTATTTACCTTGGTATCACAGTGACAAGGAAACATAAGCGTCTTTTTGGAGAACATTTCATTAATTTGTTAAATCATACAAAACTGAGCCTAGCACAGTGGTCACCCCTGTCCATGTCCCTAATGGGCCGAATTAATGTTGTCAAAATGAACATCCTTCCTAACTTCTTATACCTTTCTCAATCCATACCAATTTTCATTCCTAAAGTCTTCTTTGACTCGCCAGACTCAGTCATATCATCCAACTTATGGAAGGGCAAGCGTCCCCGACTGAGTAAAGTCCATCTTCAAAAATCTAAAAGTGTTGGGGACATGGCTTTGCCCAATTTCTGCTTATTTTACTGGGCAGCTAATATACGCTGTCTCATCTTTTGGTCTCATTTTTACAACCAATCTGACTGCCCAATATGGGTGGCAATGGAGCTGAACTGTATTAAGAATTTCTCCATCTCCACACTTCTTGGATCCGCACTCCCTTTTCTTACACCTAAACCAATTGTTAATCCTGTTATCAGGCACACCCTGAGAGTATGGGCTCAGTTCAGAAAGCCCAGTGGTTTCCATGGCTTCTCTCTTCCAAGTCCTATTCTATATAATCACCTCTTCCAGCCTTCTATACATGATCCAACATTTCAAGACTGGTATAGAAAGAGCATCAGGCGCTTTAAAGATCTTTTTATAGACAACTGCTTTTCATCATTTGAACAACTGTCTGCAAAGTTTAACCAACCCAACACTCATTTCTTAAGATATTTGCAAATTAGACATTTTATCAGCCCTTTGATATCAAACTTCCCTGAGGCACCCGACACAAACGTCATTAATATGTTTCTCTGCATGAATCCATTGAGCAAAGGTCTAATATCTACTATCTGCGACAAGCTAGCGGTCCTGAAGCGAGCCTCCCTTGACAAAATTAAAACTGCCTGGGAGCAAGATTTAACTTCCTCACTGTCAGACAATGTATGGGATTCAGTTCTTAAGTTAGTTAACTCAGCTTTTTTATGTGCCCGCCACTGTTTATTACAGTTCAAGGTTGTAAACAGGGCCCATATGTCTAAAACTAAATTATCTCGCATTTACCCAGGTGTTAATCCTTGCTGCGACAAATGCAAAAGCGGCAAGGCTTCCCTCATTCACATGTACTGGACATGCCCTAGCTTGGAAAAATACTGGAAAGATGTTTTCCAAACTCTATCCCAAATACTTAATTATAATTTGGAACCTAACCCTTTGATTGCTCTTTTCGGCACCTCTGGAGAGGGGGACACGCACCTAAGTCTGACCAAACGTCGCACACTGTCCTTTGCCTCTCTTTTGGCCAGGCGCATAGTCTTGCTCAGGTGGAGGGATGCTGCCCCGCCCACCCATGCTCAGTGACTCCGGGACATCATGTCCAGTCTAAACCTTGAGAAGATCTATTGTTCAATTCTCAACTCGGACATAAAGTTCCAAAAGGTTTGAGGACCCTTTCTTGAATATTTTCAGAATTCCCAGCCAAACTAAAGGTCCATCCTTTCTTCCTTTCCTCTACACATAAATCCCTGACTTCCAGCATTTTCCGGTAAAATTCTATGGACCCAGACTTGTAAACATACAACAGTCTATGTATTAGGAAAATACACCTTCTCTATACCAATGCAGCTCTGTGGGGACAAAGGTTCTGTTTAACCCTTTTTGCTAATGCAATGATGGCTTGGAGATGGGGATTGGGAGGGGTGGGTCAGGGCAGGGAATCAACCAAAGCATGACTGTACTATGGGTGAATCTCTTTCATAGATGTGAATTGTACATTTGATGCATTTGTTATGAACTGCACAAACCCCCTTTATACTATGTTCTCTTTATTTAAAAAAACAATAAAAATATTTGAATTAAGATTCAAATTTGAATCAGGGATAACATCTAGGCTTGTTACTTTGGATTTTACAAGTGGAGCCAAGTTTCCAAGTAAATCAAGAAGTTTTTCTCTTTTGGCTTTGGGACCAACCAAAAGACTTCAGTTCTATCTTCATTTACATTTAGGAAATTATTGCTCATCCGTTTCTTTATTGCAGCCGTTCCAGAAGTCAGAGAAGATAGAATCTTATTGTCATCAGGCTCTACCAAGATAAACAACTGTGTGTCATCCGCACAACTGTGGAAATCAAGTTTATACTCTCTAATGATGTCTCCTGAGGAGAAGAATAGACAAAGACAGCTTCCTTGAACAATACCAAAACCTATATTGTATCTCTTGGAAAAAAGGTTTCCAAGACAGAGAAAATATTTTCTCTCTAAGATATCCGAGCAAAATCAATTAACAACACTTGTTGGAGAAAATAACATAATGTTTCTGGATGAGCAAATGCAAAATTTAAAGCAGAAATCCAAAGATGACAGTCCTGCTCCTTCATGAGATTTGCTGTTTGCACCCTTCAACTTTATAATCATTGAACTGATGTGGCAGGGGGATGGGAACAAGTGCAGAGAGACAGAGGGATGTAAAATGAAGGTAGAAGCAAAAAGTAGTAAGGTGAAAGTAAAAGTGGCAAGCAGGCAAATGCAGGGCAAAAATCAAAAAGGGCCACTTTTCAACATAATTGTATAAGGGTCAAGAGTGCTGTAAAAGCAAGCCTGAAGGCTTTGTGTGTCAGTGCAAGGAGTATTCGTAACAAGGTGGATGAATTGAATGTGCAGATAGTTATTAATGAATATAATATAGTTGGGATCACAGAGACATGGCTCCAGGGTGACCAAGGATGGGAGCTCAACATTCAGGGATATTCAATATTCAGGAGGGATAGACATGAAAGAAAAGGAGGTGGGGTAGCATTGCTGGTTAGAGAGGAGATTAATGCAATAGAAAGGAAGGACATTAGCCGGGAGGATATGGAATCGATATGGGTGGAGCTGCATAACACTAAAGGGCAGAAAATGCTGGTGGGAGTTGTGTACAGGCCACCTAACATTAGTAGTGAGGTTGGAGATGGCATTAAACAGGAAATTAGAAATGCATGCAATAAAGGAACAGCAGTTATAATGGGTGACTTCAATCTACATATAGATTGGGTGAACCAAATTGGTAAGGGTGCTGAGGCAGAGGATTTCTTGGAATGTATGCGGGATAGTTTTCTGAACCAACATGTTGTGGAACCAACTAGAGAGCAGGCCATTCTAGACTGGGTATTGAGCAATGAGGAAGAGTTAGTTAGAATCTTGTTGTGCGAGGCCCCTTGGGTAAGAGTGATCATAATATGGTGGAATTCTTCATTAAGATGGAGAGTGACACAGTTAATTCAGAAACAAAGATTCTGAACTTAAAGAAGGGTAACTTTGAAAGTATCAGACATGAATTAGCTAAGATAGACTGGCAAATGATACTTAAAGGGTTGACAGTGGATATGCAATGGCAAGCAATCGTCTGGATGAACTACAACAATTGATATCTCAGTTTGGCAAAAGAATAAACCAGGGAAGGTAGTGCACCAGTGGCTGACAAGGGAAATTAGGGATAGTATCAATTCCAAAGAAGAAACACACAAGTTAGCCAGAAAAAGCAGCACACCTGAGGACTGACAGAAATTCAGAGTCCAGCAGAGGGAGTACAAAGAAGGTTCACCAGATTGATTCCTGGCATGGCAGGACTTTCATATGATGAAAGACTGGATCGGCTAGACTTATACTCGCTGGAATTTAGAAGATTGAGGGGAGATCTTATTGAAACGTTTAAAATTCTAAAGGGATTGGACAGGCTAGGTGCAGGAAAATTGTTCCCGATGTTGGGGAAGTCCAGAACGAGGGGTCACAGCTTAAGGATAAAGGGGAAACCTTTTAGGACCGAGATGAGGAAAAACTGCTTCACACAGAGAGTGGTGAATCTGTGGAATTCTCTGCCACAGGAAACATTCGAGGCCAGTTCATTGGCCATATTTAAAAGGGAGTTAGATATGGCCCTTGTGGCTAAAAGGATCAGGGGGTACAGAGAGAAGGCAGGTACAGGGTTCTGAGTTGGATGATCAGCCATGATCATACTGAATGGCGGTGCAGGCTCGAAGGGCCGAATGGCCTACTCCTGCACCTATTTTCTATGTTTCTATGTTTTTTAACTGGCAATAACTTCAGATATTAATGAGACATTTTCCTTGTAAAGAGAAAATGAAACTATTATGCCATTGGATAAGGTATAAATGTGTTCTTAATTGATACTAAGATATAATTACAGCTTAATGTCTGCATAGGTAATTAAGCTAAATTTACATTTGTGAACTGCTGTTCCCTTGTGTATTTACAATTTCATGCCTTAATTTAAAAGTTTTTTTAATGTTTATAACACTTCAACTTCCACCATAATATGATGCAAATGTCATATTCTTCATCTCACTGTAAAATGATTAAAAGCTAAATTATACATAATTTTTAACTTCCTGTCTTGGCATCTGTGAGAATTCTTCAAATTGATTGCTGTGACAGTCAGAAAGGAGCTATAGCTAGCTGCCAGAATTCTCTTTTGTTTTCCTTTGAAACAGAATTCTGTGGACATTTGCGCCCAGAATTTATAAAGGATAATGCTCAGCTTCATCCCTTCACTGTTGACCACAAATGTTAGTCAACTGTTTCATTTTGTTTGGGAATTACTATACATCTGCTGAATCTGAATAGTTCCCAGAACAAAACATACTCTGCATGGAAATATGTTGCAAATCACAATTCCGGAAATGAAATTTAATTTTACTATTTTATCTTTTAATTGTTTCAATAGAATGCTGTTAATACCTAGTAGAACCATTCTGTTATATATCAAAATATCTGTTTTATGCTACATTAATTTTCTTACATCAATTTTCGAATTAGAACTAAGAGTGCTTTTGAGCCCTTTATTACTATTCAAAGGAAAGATGTTTTAAAAAGCTTGATTTTTTTTCAGTATTTTGACAGTGTTTCATCAAAATTGATTGCAGAAAACCTGTCATTATAATTCAAACATATTATTTTCTACTGTACTTCAGAAATCATGAGTAAGCTTGTCTAGTTGTAGCCAAACCAGTAACCAGGTAGAGATTTTGAAAATTATCAGAACCGTAACCAACCCTGCAGAAGACGAAGTTCAAAATCAGAAAACTGCAGTTAGGCAAGCTGTCAGTAAAACCTATAACCTAAAGCTTCCGTAATCAGAAAGGACTGTGATAACTGAAATTACAACATTTAAAGGAAATAGTATTTTCGGTTCACCACACAAACCAATCTGATAACAGAGTGATCTAAGAGAAATATTGCAGCCCATATTCTGTGTTGCTAAGTAACAAAGCTGCTTAAAGACCCTGAAATAAGTAGCAAGAAATAATAGTCAGAGAGGTGGCACTGCCACTATTTCAGACAAAGAGGTTGAAAGATAACCAGCAGAATTCTGCAGCTTTTGAAAGGAAGGAGTAAAAGTTTCAGACATTCCAGAGCTTAAAACAGCAGACAACTTTGGCTCTAGACCCAAAGATCTTTCAATGTTTTCAAGCAATCCCAATTTTATCTACTTCAAACAAGAAGGTCAAAAATGAAACGAACAGTAATTGAAATGAATAAAATTAAAGAAAATGGATAATTCTAAGCTAATAGTTTTAAGAGGCTACATAACTTTTTTTTAACTAAACTCTCATGGAAACACAGAAAACCACCTCTATCCCAATACATGTTTAAAACAGAAGCTATGAATTACAACTATTCTTTAATTTTTTCAAATCTTTTCTGCACGCAATGTACATTGATTTACACCATTAAACTTGATACCATAGTGTAGAGAAAATTGTAAATATTATTTACAAAAAAAAGTCTAATATTCCTAAAACTGCCAACACCCCATAATAGAAAACCTTGCATCAAATTATCATATGAAACTAAGTATTTTAATGAGGTGACATAGGTATTAAAGTCATTATTAAAAACCATGAGAAAAGGGCTGGAACATACTGCCTAAGAGAATGGTCAACCAGAAACCCGAATAAGATTTGAATACTATCTGATGTGGCATAACTTGCAGGGACCTACATCCGGAGCTGGGAAGTATCATTCCAAATAGTTTTTGATAGCCACTATTTTCAACAATCCAATAATTAAAATCACTTCATGTACTCAATCAGAAATGCAAAGCAGATCCAATAAAGTCAAATTCCCCCATCAAAGTACACTTCCTGAATATTTTCTCTCTGTTTACTCTGATGACTAGTGTATTCTTAAAACCTGTTTTATACTAGGAAGAACCAACAATCTGCATTGTCTGGCTGTTCTATTCTGGAGCAGTAATGAACTCACTCCATGAGGGCTGGAAATCTGAAATGCAAACAGACAATGCTGGTAACATCTGTGGAAAGAGAAGCAGTAGTAATGTTTCAGATCCTTTGTCACAACTAGCATATGAAAAGCAATTCTTTTTCACTAACATATATGTAATTGATAAAATGTTCTTTGCTATCAATTCTAACTTATAGTCCCAATAACTAAGAAGAATATTAATTTGATTATTAACAGCACTTAAATTGCATTAGTTGATTTGCAAACCTGCCATAGGCTGCCCTTTGTTCTAGGAAAATGACAGATGAGTAGTCTTAATGATTAATCTCAATCTTATCTCCTACATTTTTATTTCCAAATAAAGAGATTAATAAACTTGAGGCAGAGAAGAAATTTAATACTATCGAGGCAGTCGAAGAGTCTTAGTGTTGGGGGATAAATGGATATGCCAGCACTTATGTATGTGGTACGATATTTGGCATGTCTTCGGTCGAAATCTTTTAGTACATGAAGTCCTGAAATCCTGAAGCTTTGAGAAGGCAACCAAGGGAACTAAGAATGAGGAAGAATCTAGCATTTTGCTTTTTAGGTAATCCTTGATCTGTAGAAATTTTGGGAACACAATGTGAAATTTGCCAGGATAGATTAACAGAAGTAAAAGGATCCGTCTATATTTTTAACCACTGGGTGTTTTCTTGTAACTTACTTACTTCTTTTAATGTCTAAAATATATGTATCATTTGAGAGATTTATGGAAATCTAGTTATAATTAAACAATTGTTCCCAAGAATATAAGATACACATGCTGAAACCATGATGAAAACGAAAAGCTGTATAAAATTTGATCCTAAACAAAAATGGTAAATTTCCACAGGAATTTGCATTATTTGATTAATTCACACTGTTCTTTTATTTGTAAGTTACCCAAACAGATCATTCAAGGATGATTGCTTCCATCAGCTTTCTGTTTTTGTTTGGCTGTCAGTTTTCTAGCCACTTTCACCATTCTTGATTCCAACCCAGAGTTCTAATTTGTTGCTATTTTATTTTCAGCCAAGTACCAAAATGTAACAATAGAAGTATAACTCAAAAAGTGTGACAAGATGTACAATCGATAGAGAGTATACAATAGAATATTTGTTATAGCTTCACAAGTCTGCTCATCCTCTATTATATTCCTTAAGGTGTGTAATATAAATGCTGAATAGAAAGTTCAGTTCTTATAGAATGGGATCCTGAAGCCAAAAAAGCATTTCTATTACTCCAGTTCAGGCTCAAGGATTTATCCAGATTTAAAATAATTTTGGGCAGTACATTTTTTAAAGCATTAAAAATAGAAATGTTATCAGCTCTGTGCATAGAAATTCATCAGCTCTGCTTTTATGCTTCAAAAATTATTACACAGTGCATCCACCCAGTGCATTAGGATCTGGGTGCAGCAGTATAGGCCGAAAATTCTCAGTTTCTCGTACCACCTCATGGAGATTTAAGTAGCCTCTGCAGTTAACTGAGCCACAGGCCTTGTCCCCTAAAGAGGCATTTTCAATGGCATCTTAATGGCATGTAGGAAATTAATAACTAAAATGAATGTGATAAGGATTGGAAAGGGAGAAAGTGAGTATCCCATCTTGTCTCCTTACGTTACTAGTCGTGACCTGGATGATAAAATTCATGCCATGTGGGATATGCCATGCATCAGGGAGGAGTCAGAAGACCTGTAGGTGATAGTTAGGCTATCTTTCAGCAGTGACACCTCTGGAATTATGAAGCAATGTAAAAAAAAATCTTTGTCTCATATGACAGCTAAACACTCAGAACATACCAAAAACATAATAAAAGAGAAGCAGGAATTGCCTTGGTGTCTCAAACCTGCCTTGTCATTCAATAAGATTATGGTCATTGAAGACAAACTTCATCTTCTCTTCTTGTCAATTCCTCACTTCTATCAATTCCTTGAACTGCCGATAGCATAACCACATATCTTACAGGATTCCCAATTCCCATCATAACCCTGTTCCTGTATTGTTTTTCTCCTAAGATAGTTAAAGTTCCCACCAGATCAGTTAAAGGGACAAAGAATGTGCTTAGCACGTGGACTAGGAGTTCAAGTATATGATTCCCTGAAAGTGGCACTGCAGGTAGATATGATGGAGAGAAAAGCTTTTGACATGCTGGCCTTCACCAGTCATAGTGTTGTGTTTAGAAACTGGGATGTTATTTTGCAATTAGACAAAATGTTGGTGAGGCTATATTTGGAATACTGTATTGGTCACTCTTTTCTAAAGAGTGCAGGGAAGATTTACAAGGATTTTGCCAGGAATTGAAGGACTGAGCGAGGGAGAGAGATTGAGCGAGTTTGATTTTATTCATTGCAGGATAGGAAAATGAAGGGTGATGTTATAGAAATGGATAAACTTATAAGGGCTATAGATAGGGTGAATGTACACTGTATTTTTCCCAGGAATGGGGAACGAGAGGGCATTGGTTTAAGGTGAGAAGGGGGAGATTTAATATGATCCTGAGGGGCCCTAATGGAGGGCTCATTCACTGAAACTAAATGACTCCAACTCAAAAATAAGAAAGGAGTAATCACTCTGATGGGATTATACTACAGACCCCCCCAGGAACTTACCGGTGCATTGATTAACAAATGAGCAGGCTGATTAGAAATAGGAGTAAAAGCAATAACACTACACTCACAACATGCTGGAGGAACTCAGCAGGTTGGGCAGCATCCATGGAAAAGATCGGTCGACATTTCGGGCCGGAACCCTTCGTCAGGACTGATCAATAAGGCTGTTGTCATTGGTGACTTCAACTTACCTTCTTCATGCAAGCAGTAAAGATAGGACAAAATTTGTTGGATGCATCCAGGATGGTTTCCTAAATCAATACGCAGATAGTCCAGTGAGAGGTGGGATTATACTGGAAAATGAAATTGACCTTTCAACTGGAGAACATTCAGGGAACAATGACCACAAATCCGTAAGACTTAAGATAACTATAGATAAGGATAAGTCTGGACTTTGCAGGAGTAATAATTAGTGTAATAATATTAATAACTATTTACAGACCACATTTCACACAAACAATGCAATTCAAAGTGAGGCTCCGGAGGGTTCCTGTACTGTGGAAAATGTCCTGCCTCGTCCCTGTGCCAAAGACGCCGCGCCCCAGCAGCCTCAATGACTACAGACTGGTGGCATTGACCTCCCACATCATAATGACCCTGGAGAGACTTGTTCTGGAGCTGCTCCGGCCTATGGTCAGGCCACACTTAGATCCCCTCCAATTCGCCTACCAGCCCCAACTAGGAGTTGAGGATGCCATCATCTACCTGCTGAACTGTGTCTACGCCCACTTGGACAAGCCAGCGAGCACTGTGAGGGTCATGTTTTTTGACTTCCCCAGTGCGTTCAACACCATCCGTCCTGCTCTCCTGGGGGAGAAGCTGACAGCGATGCAGGTGGATGCTCCCCTGGTGTCATGGATTCTTGATTACCTGACTGGCAGACCACAGTATGTGTGCTTGCAACACTGTGTGTCCGACAGAGTGATCAACAGCACTGGGGCTCCACAGGGGATTGTCTTGTCTCCCTTTCTCTTCACCATTTACACCTCGGACTTCAACTACTGCACAGAGTCTTGTCATCTTCAGAAGTTTTCGGATGACTCTGCCATAGTTGGATGCATCAGCAAGGAAGATGAGGCTGAGTACAGGGCTACGGTAGGAAACTTTGTCACATGGTGTGAGCAGAATTGTCTGCAGCTTAATGTGAAAAAGACTAAGGAGCTGGTGGTAGACCTGAGGAGAGCTAAGGTACCGGTGACCCCTGTTTCCATCCAGGGGGTCAGTGTGGACATGGTGGAGGATTACAAATACCTGGGGATATGAATTGACAATAAACTAGACTGATCAAAGAACACTGAGGCTGTCTACAAGAAGGGTCAGAGCCGTCTCTATTTCCTGAGGAGACTGAGGTCCTTTAACATCTGCCGGACGATGCTGAGGATGTTCTATGAGTCTGTGGTGGCCAATGCTATCATGTTTGCTGTTGTGTGCTGGGGCAGCAGGCTGAGGGTAACAGACACCAACAGAATCAACAAACTCATTCGTAAGGCCAGTGATGTTGTAGGGATGGAACTGGACTCTCTGACGGTGGTGTCTGAAAAGAGGATGCTGTCTAAGTTGCATGCCATCTTGGTCAATGTCTCCCATCCACTACATAATGTTCTGGGTGGGCACAGGAGTACATTCAGCCAGAGACTCATTCCTCCAAAATGCAGCACAGAGTGTCATAGGAAGTCATTCCTACCTGTGGCCATCAAACTTTACAACTCCTCCCTTGGAGGGTCAGACACCCTGTGCCAATAGGCTGGTCCTAGACTTATTTCATAATTTACTGGCATAATCTACATATTACTACTTAACTACTTATGGTTCTATTACTATTTATTATTTATGGTGCAACTGTAACGAAAACCAATTTCCCCCTGGGATCAATGAAGTATGACTATGACTATGACTATTACTATCGGATAAAGTGCAAACACGAAAATGAAAGCCAAAAAGATATCACTTAAAAGTAAGATTAAATGTGTTGACTTTAGAGTAGGGTGAATTACAAGAGAGTTAGGCATGGACTATGGAGAGTTAATTCGGGACAGCTGTTTTGGGGCAAGACCACAACTGACATGAAGACAATGTTTAAAGACTAGCAGTAAAGTACAGGACAGGTGTGTTCCAGATGCTCTAGTAAGAAGGAAGGACAAGGATAGCAAGGTAAGGGATTTCAAGACAATGAAATATTTAGTCACAAGTGAAAAGGAAACAAATGAAGCCTTGAGGATATAAAGAAGACAGAAAATGACCCAAGACAGTAATTAGGAGAGCCAGGAAGGGCCAAGAAAAGCCATTGGCCAGTAGGATTAAAGAAAATCCCAAAGAATTCTATATATTTTGTACATCAAGAGCAAGAGGATAAATAGCGAGTGAGTAGGACCCCTCAAGGATAAAGGAGAGAACATATGCTTGCAGGCAGAGAATTTGGATGAGGTCCTAAATGAAAAACTTGCAATCATATTTCCCAAGAAAAAGGATGTGGAGGACATAAGTTTGGAGAATTTTCTTATGCTGGGGTTCTTTGAGATAAAGTAAATGTTGGGTATCTTAAAGAAATTAGGGTGGATAGGGCCCCATGGCCCAATTTGACAAATCCCAATTTATTGACAGCAATAAGAGATGAGATTTCTGAGGATTTACTGGCTCTTGGCAATGTTCCAGAGGATGGGCCAGTAGTTAATATTGTTCCATTATTCAAAAAAAGGAAATAGGGATAACTCTGGAAACTACAGATCGACGAGTTTCAGCTCAGTGGTAGGGAAGTTGCTGGAGAGGACTTATTGAGCAATTGGGAAGCCATGGCTTTGTGCAAGGCAAGTCATGTTTTACTAATATGATTGAGTTTAATAAGGAGGTGACAGAGGTAACTGATGAAGGTAGAGCTGTGGATGCTGCAATGTGGATTTTAGCAAGGTGTTTGAGAAGATCCCTTTTGGTAGGTTCATCCAGAAGATTAAGATACATGGGGGCCATGGTGAATTGGCTGTTTGGATTCAGAACAGGCCTGCCTAAAGAAGACAGAGGGGAATGGCTGATGAATGCTGACTAAGGGTCCGTAACCAGTGGTGTTCCATAAGGATCTGTACTGGGACTTTCTGCTGTATGACCTGGATAAAAATATGGATGGGTGGGTTAGTAAGTTTGGAGACAATGTAGAAACATAGAAACAGAAAACCTACAGCACAATACAGGTCCTTCGGCCCACAATGCTGCGCTGAACATGTGTTTACTTTAGAAATTACCTAGGGTTACCCATAGCCCTCTATTTTTCTAAGCCCCATGTAGCCATCCAGGAGTCTCTTAAAAGACGCTATTGTTTCCACTGCCAGCAGCCCATTCCACACATTCACCACTCTCTGTGTAAAAAACTTACCCCTGACATCTCCTCTGTACCTGCTTCCAAGCACCTTAAAACTATGCCCTCTCATGCTAGCCATTTCAGCCCCGGGGAAAAGCCTCTAACCATCCACACGATCAATGCCTCTCTATCAAGTCACCTCTCATCCTCCATCCAAGTCACTCAACATATTCTCATAAGACATGCTCCCCAATCCAGGCAACATCCTTGTTAATCTCCTCTGCACCCTTTCTATAGTTTCCATATCCTTCCTGAGTGAGGTGACCAGAACTGAGCATAGTACTCCAAGTGGGGTCTGACCAGGGTCCTATAAAGCTGCAACATTACCTCTCGGCTCTTAAACTCAATCCCTCGATTGATGAAGGCCAATGCACCATATGCCTTCTTAACCACAGAGTCAACCTGCGCAGCAGCTTTGAGTGTCCTATGGACTCGGACCCCAAGATCCTTCTGATCCCCCACACTGCCAAGAGTCTTACCATTAATGCTATATTCTGCCATCATATTTGACCTACCAAAATGAACCACCTCACATTTATCTGGGTTGAACTCCATCTGCCACTTCTCAGCCCAGTTTTGTATCCTATCAATTTCCCGATGTAACCTCTGAAAGCCCTCCACACTATCCACAACACCCCCAATCTTTGTGACATCACCAAATTTACTAACCCATCCCTCCACTTCATCATCCTGGTCATTTATAAAAATCACAAAAAGTAGGGGTGCCAGAACAGATCCCTGGTCATCTACCTCCATGCAGAATATGACTCATCTACAACCACTCTTTGCCTTCTGTGGGCAACCCAGTTCTGGATGCACAAAGCATTGTCCCCTTGGATCCCATGCCTTCTTACTTTCTCAATAAGCCTTGCATGGGGTACCTTGTCAAATGCCTTGCTGAAATCCATATACACTAGTTCCACTGCTCTACCTTCATCAATGCATTTAGTCACATCCTCAAAAAATTCAATCAAGCTCGTAAGGCACAACCTGCCTTTGACAAAGCCATGCTGACTATTCCTAATCATATTATGCCTCTCCAAATGTTTATAAATTCTGCCTCTCAGGATCTTCTCCATCAACTTACCAACCACTGAAGTAAGGCTCACTGGTCTATAATTTCCTGGGCTATCTCTACTCCCTTTCTTGAATAATAGAACAACATCCGCAACCCTCCAATCCTCCAGAACTTCTCCCGTCCCCATTGATGATGCAAAGATCATCACCAGAGGCTCAACAATCTCCTCCCACGCTTCCCACAGTAGCCTGGGGTACATCTCGTCTGGTCCCAGTGACTTATCCAACTTGATACTTTCCAAAAGCTCCAGCACATCCTCTTCCTTAATATTTACATACTCAAGCTTTTCAGTCCACTGTAAGTCATCCCTATAATCGCCAAGTTCCTATTCCATAGTGAATACTGAAGCAAAGTATTCTTTAACTACCTCTGCTATCTCCTCCAGTTCCATACACACTATTCCACTGTCACACTTGATTGGTCCTATTCTCTCACATCTTATCCTCTTGCTCTTCACATACTGATGGAATACCTTGGGGTTTTCCTTAATCCTCTCCGCCAAGGCCTTCTCATGGTCCCTTCTGGCGGTCCTAATTTGATTCTTAAGCTTCTTCCTGTTAGCCTTATAATCTTCTAGATCTCTATCATTACCTAGTTTTTTGAACCTTTCGTAAGCTCTTCTTTTTTTCTTGACTAGATTTACAACAGCCTTTGTACACCATGGTTCCTGTACCCTACCCATCCTTTCCCTGAATCATTGGAATGTACCTATGCAGAACTCCATGCAAATATCCCCTGAACATTGCCACATTTCTTCTGTACGTTTCCCGAAGAACATCTGTTTCCCATTTATGCTTCCAAGTTCCTGCCTGATGGCCTCATATTTCCCCTTACTCCAATTAAACGTTTTCATAACTTGTCTGTTCCTATCCCTCTCCAGTGCTATGGCAAAAGAGATAGAATTGTGATCACTGTCTCCAAAATGCTCTCCCACTGAGAGATCTGACACCTGACCAGGTTATTTTCCCAATACCAGATCAAGTACAGCCTCTCCTCTTATCTACATATTGTGTCAAGAAACCTTCCTGAATACACCTAATAAACTCTACCCCATCTAAACCCCTCACTCTAGGGAGATGCCAATCAATATTTGGGAAATTAAAATATCCCACCACCACAGCTCTGTTATTATTACACCTTTAGATGGGAGTTTTGATCGGCATGGATCAATTGCACTGAAGGACCTTGTTTCCATGTGGTATAAATTTATGACCCACCAGCAGCTACAAGTAAAAAGTGCCCAGTGAGTGAGTGGGCCAGTGAAGGAGTGGAGCTTTGGGGCTTTAACTATAGAGATTCTGGCAGTTTTGGCAGTTGGATTGTGCAATCAAGTCAATCAAGATTTGAATAGCTCAGCAGAAAGCAGTTGATTAGACAATCAAGATCTGAATAGCTTAGACTAAGCAGAAAACAGCTGATTGGACAATTGAAGTCAGGTGACCAAGCAGTTGGAAAAGCTCAGACAAATAAATAGAGGGGTAGCTCAAGCAGAGTGGCCAGTGAAGCAGTGGAACTTTGAGGCTTTAACTTGAGAGGCCTCAATGAGAAGAGATGGAGAACAAACTTGCTCCCAGTTATGCTTTACAATGCTTCCTGAGATGGTGATGTACCTCTCATGTGAGATGTGGCAGTCTTGGGGGAACTCCCCTCTCCTGCAGTCACATCTGCCAGAAGTGCATGTGGCTGGGTGATATGGAGGACCGTGTAAGGAATCTGAAGCATCCTTGACTCATAAGGGAGAATGAGGCAGTCATAGATGACAGCTACAGGGAGGTAGTTGCACCTAGACTGCTGGAAGCAGGTCATTGGGTGACAGTCAGAAGGGGGAAAGTGAAGGTGAGTAGACAGGTAGTGCAGAGCACCCCCGTAGCCATTGCCCTGAATAATAAGTATACCATCCTGGATACTGTTGGTGGTGATGACTGACTGGGGTGAGCCATGGTGGTAGAGCCTCTGGTACTGAGTGTGACACTGTGGTACAGAAGGGTGGGATGGAGAAGAGGAGAGCTGTTATCATTGGAGACTCTATAGTCAGGGGAGCAGATAGGAGATTTTGTGGATGTGAGAAGGACACCTGCATGGTTTGTTGCCTCCTGGGTGCCAGGGTCCAGGATGTCTCTGACCAGGTGCACGACATCCTGGTATGAGAGGTAAAGAAACCAGAAGTCATGATACATGTTGGCACCAATGACATCGGCAGGAAGAAGGATGAGATCCTGAAGTGTGAGTTTCAGGAACTAGGCAGAAGGCTGAAGAAAAGGACCTCAAGGGTGGCATTCTCAGGATTGCTGCCAGTGCTATGTGACAGTGATGGTACGAATTGGAGGAGAAGGCAGTAGAATATGCGGCTGAGAAGTTGGTGAAGGGGTAAGGTTTTAAATTTTTGGATCATCTTCTGGGGAAGATGGGATCTGTACAGATTGGATGGGTTGTACCTGAACTCAAGGGGGAGCAATATCCTTGCAGGTAGGTTTGCTGGCATGGTACGGGAGGGTTTAAACTAATTTGCAAGGGGTATAGGACTCGGAATGACAGAGCAGTGGAAGAAGTGTATGGAGTAAAGCCAGATCTAACACATACAGAGGCTTTGAGGAAAGAGAAGCAGAATAAAGAGTATAAAGGTAGTAAAGTAGAAGCACTAAAGTGTGTGTACTTCAATGCAAGAAGCATGAGGAACAAAGATGATGAACTGAGAACTTGGACACATACATAGAATTATGATGTAGTGGCCATTACAGAGACTTGGCTGGCACCAGGGCAGGAATGGATTCTCAATATTCCTGGATTTCAGTGTTTTAAAAGGGATAGAGAGGGGGGAAAAGGGGAGGGGTGTGGCATTACTGGTCAGGGATACTATTACAGCTACAGAAAGGGTGGGTAATGTAGCAGGATCCTCTTTTTAGTCAGTATGGGTGGAAGTCAGGAACAGGAAGGGAGCAGCTACTCTATTGGGAGTATTCTATAGGCCCCCTGCTAGCAGCAGAGATACAGAGGAGCAGATTGGGAGGCAGATTTTGGAAAGGTGCAAAAATAACAGGGTTGTTATCATGGGTGACTTTAACTTCCCTAATAGTGATTGGCACCTGATTAGTTCCAAGGGTTTAGACGGGGCAGAGTTTGTCAAGTGTGTCCAGGATGGATTCCTGTCACAGTATGTCGACAGGCCGACTAGGGGGAATGCCATACTAGATCTAGTATTGGGTAACGAACCAGGTCAGGTCACAGATCTCTGTGGGTGAGCATCTGGGAGACAGTGGCCACCGCTCCCTGGGATTTACCATTATCATGGAAAAGGATAGAATCAGAGGACAGGAAATTTTTTTAATTGGGAAAGGGCAAATTATGAGGCTATAAGGCTAGAACTTACGGGTATGAATTGGGATGTTTTTGCAGGGAAATGTATTGTGGACATGTGCTCAATGTTTAGGGATCTCTTGCAGGATGTTAGGGATAAATTTGTCCCAGTGAGGAAGATAAAGAATGGTAGGGTGAAGGAACCATGGGTGACAAGAGAGGTGGAAAATCTAGTCAGGTGGAAGAAGGCAGCATACATGAGGTTTAGGAAGCAAGGATCAGATGGCTCTATTAAGGAATATAGGGAAGCAAGAAAGGAGTTTAAGAAGGGGCTGGGGAGAGCAAAGGGGCATGAGAAGGCCTTGGAGAGTAGGGTAAAGGAAAACCCCAAGGCATTCTTCAATTATATGAAGAACAAAATGATGACAGGAGTGAAGGTTGGACTGATTAGAGATATATGTGGGAAGATGTGCCTGGAGGCTGTGGAAGTGAGCGAGGTCCTCAATGAATACTTCTCTTCGGTATTCACCAATGAGAGGAAACTTAATGATGGTGAGGACAATGAGTGAGGTTGATGTTCTGGAACATGTTGATATTAAGGGAGAGGAGGTGTTGGAGTTGTTAAAATACATTAGGATGGATAATTCCCTGGGGCTTGATGGAATATTCGCAAGGCTGCTCCATGAAGGGAGGGAAGAGATTGCTGAGCCTCTGGCTAGGATCTTTATGTCCTTGTTGTCCACGGGAATGGTACCGGAGGATTGGAGGGAGGTGAATGCTGTCCCCTTGTTCAAAAAAGGTAGTAGAGATAGTCTGGGAAATTATAGACCAGTGAGCCTTATGTCTGTGGTGGGAAAGATTCTTAGAGATAGGATCTATGGGTATTTAGAGAAACATAGTTTGATCAGGGACAGTCAGCATAGCTTTGTGAAGGGCAGATTGTGTCTAACAAGCCTGATAGAGTTCTTTGAGGAGGTGACCAGGCATATAGATGAGGGTAGTGCAGTGGATGTGATCTATATGGATTTTAGTAAGGCATTTGAGAAGGTTCCACACAGTAGGTTTATTCAGAAAGTCAGAAGGCATGGGATCCAGGGAAATTTGGCCAGGTGGATTCAGAATTAGCTTGCTGCAGAAAGCTAAGGGTCGTGGTGGAGGAAGTAATTCAGATTGGAGGGTTGTGACTAGTGGTGTCCCACAAGGATCGATTTTGGGACCTCTACTTTTTGTGATTATTATTAACGACCTGGATATGGGGGTAGAAGGGTGGGCTGGCAAGTTTATGATGATTATGAAGACACACAGTCCTCTTTTATTGTCATTTAGTAATGCATGCATTAAGAAATGATACATTATTTCCTCTGGTGTGATATCACAAAACACAGGACAAACCAAGTCTGGAAAAAAAACTGACAAAACCATATAATTATAACATATAGTTACAATACCATAACTTGATGAAAAAGTCTGCGAGCACAGTAAAGCTCAAAGTTTCTCAAATGTCCCACATCTCACACAGACGGGAGAAGGAAGAAAAACTCTCCCTGCAACGCCGACCACAATCCGACTCTGAGTCATCCAAAAACTTCAAGCTCTGATCAGCTGTCCAACACCAAGTACTGAGAGCCATCTGTCCAAATGATTCGACCTCCTTCTTGGTCACCAAAAGCAGGCAAGGCTGGGGATTTTGAGGCCTACCCTCTGAAAGATTCCCGACCTGACAGTAACAACAGTAGCGAACAGGTGTTTCAGAGATTTCTTCAGATGTTACTCTGTGCTTTCATGTCCATTCTTCATGGCCTCTATTTAACAGATACGATATCATTTCTCACCGGAGGGCTGCGCACACGCAGGTGCACTGCCATCTTCTCCTCCCTCCTTTGCAGACGACACAAAGGTTGGTGGAGTTGTGGATAGTATACAGGATTGTTAAAGATTGCAGAGAGACATTGATAGGATGCAGAAGTGGGCTGAGAATTTGCAAATGGAGTTCAACCCAGAGAAGTGTGAGGTGGTACACTTTGGAAGGACAAACTCCAAGGCAGAGTACAAAGTAAGTGGCAGGATACTTGGTAGTGTGGAGGAGCAGAGGGATCTGGGGGTACATGTCCACAGATCCCTGAAAGTTTCCTCACAGGTAGATAGGGTAGTTACGAAAGCTTACGGAGTGTTAGCTTTCAGAAGTCGAGGGACAGAGTTTAAGAGTCACGAGGTAATGATGCAGCTCTGTAAAACTCTGATTAGGCCACACTTGGAGTACTGTGTCCAGTTCTGGTCGCCTCATATAGGAAGGATATGGAAGCATTGGAAAGGGTACAGAGGAGATTTACCAGGATGCTGCCTGGTTTAGAAAGTCTGCATTATGATCAGAGATTAAGGGAGCTAGGGCTTTACTCTTTGCAGAGAAGGAAGATGAGAGGAGACATGATAGAGGTATACAAGATATTAAGAGGAATAGATAGAGTGGACAGCCAGCGCCTCTTCCCCAAGGCACCACTGCTCAGTACAAGAGGACATGGCTTTAAGGTAAGGGGTGGGAAGTTCAAGGGGGATATTAGAGGAAGATTTTTTACTCAGAGTGGTTGGTGCGTGGAATGCACTGCCTGAGTCAGTGGTGGAGGCAGATACACTAGTGAAATTTAAGAGACTACTAGACAGGTATATGTAGGAACTTAGACGGAGGGTGGTTATATGGGAGGCAGGGTTTAAGGTTTGGCACAACATTGTGGGCCGAAGGGCCTGTACTGTGCTGTACTATTCTTTGTTCTAAAATAAAGGCAACCCTTCCTACAGTCTTCCACCTGCAGCTATCACCTGGATACTGGCACGTTGAATAACACAGAGGTTAAAGACAGGAGGTATACATAATAGGTCCCTCAGTGTGAATGGCCCACAGTCTGATTAGGATTAGGGTTACGATTATTGGGACCCCAATTCAAAGCTGCCCAAGTTCGGCTGAAACTGTGCCAAATATGTATTTAAATGGAACAGCCTACTGAATAAGGCTGTTAAATATACATAATAGAATATTTCAGCTCCGTGTATACATTTGAATAATGTCTGCAATCCATTGCTTTGAATTCAAAATTGTCATGCAATTTCTCTAACTGCTGTCTCAGTTAACTGCTCAAATGGAAAATATACAGCCTCATGCTGCTGCAGTCGAAACACAAACTGCTCCTGGTTATCTGTGCTTATGAGCCCATGATTCTTCAAAATGTCTGAGCTTCCCCACCCCCCCACCCCATTCCAGAGCATTGCTGAGAAAATATTCCACGCCATCCTTTGTAAACATGTCAGCATTCGTCATTCCATGACTGCAATTCTGCTAGCAACATTGATATTACCCATCAACTAGCTGGCCAGTCTGTTCTCACTTACGTCAAGACAATGGACATCGCTCTATACTGAGGCTGTGCCTAAACCTAGACTCCCTCACTGTAGGAAATATCCTCTCCACACTATCTAGTCTGCTATGTTTTGTAACTCCAAAACATTAAACAAATTCAAAGGAAAATGAGAGTTGAGAGATGTGAGTCTTAAACTTGTTTTTTTACTTTAAATGAGGCATGCATTAAGGTTATTACATGAACTTCATTTGGGAGACAAAATGCTGCTTGTCGAAGTAGATGTAAAGACCAAAGTCCAGCCTAATGAATAGAAAGCCTACGTGGTAGTGTGATGACGTACGTAATTCATGTATTTATACACATAACCCGTAATGAGTTATTTAAAGGAATGAGAGTGTTTAACCAAATATATTTACAATATTACTCAAATATTACTGAAATATTGAATACACGCCTCTCCCTGCTTAGCTATAAACTCCAACTCAATATAGAACGCATCTCAACTTTTGTATATACACAGTATACTATAGAATACAACTTCTGTATAGACATCCACAGCATAGTAACGGTTAAATTACTCCATTCAGGCCAAAAGATTTAACCACTGTGGAGACTTTCTTACTCTTGTGGGAGAATGTCTCTCCTGACAAGAGGGATCACTCTGCTTGGCAGGTGAGACTTGCAGCTGTGAATTCAATCTCAGGTTCTGGGGCCTCCTCCACAGTGGTTATAGGAGTCTGCATGAAGTGGTTCTGACAGCTTTGGACATCTTTCTTCTCCTTCCTTTCTCTTCATCTAGTTTGTCCATCTTGATCTTGAGAAGGTCCACTTAGTTCACTGGAGTATTCTCTTATTAATCCTTCTATTGGTCCCTTTATGATCTAACCTCTCCTTTTGGTTCCTGCATCCACAACGTCATCTGATAAATTCTGTTTTCATATCTCCATTGATTCCTTTCCTTTTGGCTTTCTATTCATTAGGCTGGGCTTTGGTCTTTACATCTACTTCGACAAGCAGCATTTTGTCTCCCAAATGAAGTTCATGTAATAACCTTAATGCATGCAGAGTAGATTCTGGATCTCTATACTCACAAAAGCCGAATGATTGTAACTTATTGAAGCTTTGGGGCACTCCTCTGTTTTCGTGGATGTTTGCGAAGAAAAAGAATTTCAGGATGTATATTGTATACATTTCTCTGACATTATGTGTTTCTATTGAAACCTACTGAAGCTTCTTCAACTCTCTTACAGTTTAAAACTAAGCCACAATGGGCAATAACTGCCTGATTAACAGATCCGAACCTTTCTCAGATATGTTGCCTCCAAAAACTATTTAGTCAGACCACTGCTTTCGTCACTTCCATGATTCCTCTGAGCAGCATAGTTCTTCCTTCATCCAAAGTGCTTTCCAACCAGAGGCACCAACAGCTGCCTGTCTTCTGCTGGACAATGGTTCAAGATGTACAGCAATGGCATTATCATGTACACTTCTTAAGTTGTTTTCAGTTGATCCTATTGTTGGGGTTGTGACAAATAGTGATGGATCTCCAATCAAGTTGTAGTTATCTCAACCACTCATGTCCTCACAATGCTGGTCCTCCTGTTTTTACCACATACAATCCCAATGTAGCTTGTTGGTTGTTGTATTTCACGGTTATGAATGTCATTCCCAAAGGAATTATCTTTCCTCTAGAATGTCTTATATACAATCTCTTGGATGTCTGCAGGCTTCAGTTCAGTATCTTTGAAATGTTATTCAAATTCATTTTGTGGAATGACTGAAACACCTGAACCAATGTCTAATTCCCTTTTAATTAATTTGCCATTCACTTCTGGTATAAGCTATATTTATTTTCTATTGCTAGTTTTCACAATGTAAATCTCAAGGCTACACAGTCCTGTGTCACTCTCTTCATTTTCAGATTTTTCATCAACATGCAGATTATTACTGCTGTTTTTTGAAACTGCAGATTAGCTTTCTATCTTTTTCTCTTCACTGTGCAGTATATTTATTTTTGTATACCCAACATACTCTTTCTATATGTCTTACTTTGTTACATTTCTACAAGTTTCAGCTCTATATCTTCATGAGTTTAGTGTGTGTCTGTCCCTGCCACAACACTAACACAATTTATTCGAGCAGGCCAGTTTCTGTTTAGATTTTGCAGTTTTGTTTTACTCCCTTTCATTCCTGAATGCAGCTTAATTGCATCCCTCTCTATTGTTTCTATTGATACAGAAATTTTAACTGCCCTTTTCAAAGTAAGTTGTGTTTCAGTTAGGAGTCATTTTTTGAAAGATTTCTTGTAAAATTCCACAAACAAACTGCATCATTTCTCAATGAATCATGTAATATGAGATATTTAAATCAACAGGAATACTTAATCAAGGAATATATTTAAAATATTACTAAAATACTACTGAAATATTAAATACTCAACAGAGGCCTTTCAACATTCAATGGGTTTCATTCTTCTAAGTTCCAGCAAGTACAGGCCCAGAGCAATCTTATGCTCCTCATATGATGAGCACTTTTGTTAACCTCTTTTTGAACTCTCTCCAATGTCAACATATTCTCTCTTAGAAGGGGCCCCAAACTACTCACAATACTTTAAATGAGGCCTCATCAGTGCTTTAAAAACCCTATCAGTGTATCTTGTTTTTATATTCTAGTCCTCTCAAAATGAATGCTAACATTGCATTTTCGTTCCTCACCACTGCCTCAAACTGCAAGTTAACCATTTAGGAATTCTACACAAGGACTCCCAAATCTCTTTGCACCTCAGATTTTTGAATTATCTGCCCATTTAGAAAAAAGGCTACACTGTTATACCTTCCACCATGACCATACGCTTCCCAACACTATTTCATCTCCCACTTCCTTGCCCATTCTTCTAACCTCTCGAAGTCCTTCTGCAGCCTTCCTGTTTCCTCAGCGCAACCTGCGCCCTCCACCTATTTTCATATCATCTGTAAACTTGGCCACAAAGCCATCAATTCCCCATCCAAAATCATCAACATGTAACATGGAACTAGAATCAGAGTCAGATTTAATATCACCAGCATATGTTGTGAAATTATCCTCTGGTGTCCATTTGGAGAGCTGGAAAGGATCCTAGCCCAGCTTGGCCTCATGTGACCACTCCCACCAGCCTCCAGTACAATGCCAATACATGATTAATATAGGAAAAAAGTAAATCAAATACAGAATGTGTGTGTGTGTATATATATATAAAATAGTTAAATTAAAAATAGTGCAAAAACAGAAATAATAAAAGTGAGGTTGTGTTCATGGATTTAATGTCCATTTAGAAATTGGATGGCAGAGGGAAAGAAACTGTTCCTGGATCACTGAATGTGTGCCAACAGGCTTCTGTACCTCCTTCCTGACAGTAACAATGGGAAGAGGGCGTGTCCTGGGTCACGGGGATCCTTAATGATGTACAGCAACTTTCTGACTCTCTGATCCTTAAAGATGTCTTGGATACTACGGAGGCTAGTACCCAAGATGGAGCTGAATAATTTTACAACTTTCTGTAGCTCCTTTCAATCCTGTGCAGTAGATTAGATTAAGTTAGATTCAACTTTATTGTCATTGTGCCAAGTACAGATACAAAGCCAATGAAATGCAGTTAGCATCTAACCAGAAATGCAAAGTAGAGTGTTATTTACAAAATAAATGAGAATAAAATGTAAGTGCTACAGCACACAAATATAAAAGTACTGAGACAGTACAATATGGATGCAGTACTGCTTAGCGCTGTGATGTGAGGTTCAGCAGGGTCACAGTCTCAGGAAAGAAGCTCTTCCTGTGCCTGCTGGTGCGGGAGCGGAGGCTCCTGTAGTGCCTACCGGATGGGAGGAGAGTAAAAAGTCCATGGGTAGGGTGAGATACATCCTTGATAATGCTTTTCGCCCTGCCCAGGCAGTGTTTATGGCAGATGTTCTCAATAGTGGGCAATTGGGTGCCAATAATCCACTGGGCAGTTTTAACCACATGCTGGAGTGCTTTGCAGTCCAATACGGAACAATTGCCATACCACACTGAGATGCAGTTGCTGAGTATGCTCTCAATGGTACAGTGGTAAAAGTCTGTCAGAATCCTGGGACAGAGGTGAGCTTTCTTGATGCTCCGCAGGAAATAAAGGCGCTGTTGCACCTTATTGATCAAGATGGAGGAGTTCAGGAACCAGGTGAGATCCTTGGAAACGTGGACACCAAGGAACTTGAAGCTTGATACACGCTCCACTACAGCTCCGTTGATGTAGATGGGGATGTGAGTGTGGCTCCTAGCATGCCTGAAGCCCACAATAATCTCCTTGGTCTTCTGGGTGTTGAGGGCGAGGTAGTTGTCAGCACACCACACGGCCAGGTGCCTCATCCTCGTCCCTGTAGGCCATCTCGTCATCCCCTCTGATCAGGCCAACCACCATGGTGTTGTCTGCGAACTTGATTATGGAGCTCCCTCCCTCTCGTGGCCCCCCCACCCCCATACCAGACAGTGATGCAGCCTGTCAGAATGCTCTCCACAGTACATCTAAAGAAGTATTCAAGTGTCTTAAGAGACAAACCAAAAAGAAATGGTCCCAACACTGACCCTTGTGGAATACCAGCAGTCACAAGCAGCTCACCGTGCATGCACTGCCTTGTTTTGGTGATTAGTATTTTGCATTTTGGCAAGCCTTTTTCCCTCTTCAAATGCCTCTATACAGTACATCTTTTTGAACATGGAAAATGACTATTCATGCTTGAGTAAGGTTTGATTTTAATTTTAAATCCAAACAGACCTCTACCTTCATAACATAAAAAATACTGAGGATATTCATCAAGCTATGGATACACTGCTGATTGCTTGGTAGTTTCCTAATAAGGGCTGGGTACATCTACTTCACTAGATGTTGAATGATGGCAAACTGGTGTCAGGTAATGAAATTCCTGAAGACAAGTGTTATGGCACAGTTTAAAGTCTTTGAGACAATCCACAAAAGAAAGAGGTGACTTGGTGAATTAAGAAGAGATGGCGTGAAAGAAAAGATTTCTGCAGTCTACAGAAAGTCAGAGAGAGAATCTAGACACAAGGCAGTGTTAAACCAAAGATACTATAGATGGAGTTTCCTAAAAGAAAAAGTAAAGATTGTGACTGAGTTCCTGGCATCCAGAAATGTGCCAAATGCAATGAGTAACTGTAATGACTATAGGAGTTAATGGATTATTAGCCTAGTTTTATGTGATCTGTTAGGGTTCAGAAAACTTAACAATGTATTGATGGTTATAAAGAAAACATCGTCGAAATTACAACTGTTGAACAAGATACAAGACCAAATGTATTTGAACATTTGAATTATCGATGCCTAAAATGAGGTACTTCATGGATCTTAGTCACAGCACGAACTGAAGAGCTTGCAGGTGATGTGATAAGGGGATAGTTAAGTCTTGCGAGACCATGGATCTGTGTCTGGAAAGTCTTCACTCTCCAGGGCGCAGGCCTGGGCAAGGTTGTATGGAAGACCGGCAGTTGTCCATGCTGCAAGTCTCCCCTCTCCATGACACCGATGTTGTCTAAGGGAAGGGCAAGGGCCGATGCAGCTTGGCATCAGTGTCATCGCAGAGCACTGTGTGGTTAAGTGCCTTGCTCAATGACACAACATGCTGCCTTGGCTGGGGCTCGAACTCACGGCCTTCAGGTTGTTAGTCGAGTGCCTTAATCACTTGGCCACGTGCCCACACATGGATAATGGATAGAGTGTGTTTATTAATAGTCACTCTTGATAATACCATATGTGTAAACAGTTTGCTGGCTGTAGAATGTTATGGAGATATGTACTGTTGTTCATGTTTTGTATGTGCTTTAATATTTTCTAATAAGGAAAGCTGCATAGCATTAGTAAAACCATACCTTTAAGAGATGAATACTTCATGGCTTTGATAATTAATGGCACTGTCTAGTACAAATGTTTGAGAGTTTACAAATTTCAATGATTTTGTTTTTCATAGCTCTACTATTTTTCCCTCACTCATCTATAACACCATTGAGCTTAATTCAGATAATATTTTCTACCATACAGATATAAGAGATCTATATATGAAAAACTTGTACACTAGAAACAGCTTCCTGAACTACATGTTCTGAAGTTCACATATGACAAATTATGTTTCTGCGAATCATCACCAAGAGCTTGTCCTAGTCTAACCATGTAGACATAATGACCAAGAAGGCAAAGCAGCACCTCTATTTGTTCAGAAATCTCAGGAAATATAGCATATCCTTGGTCCTTTACAGACACTTCATAGAAAGCAACCTATAAAGTTGCATCACAGCTTAATGCTGCAAAAGTTCTGTTCAAGAATGTAAGATACTACAAAGAGTTGTGGACACAGCTCAGCACATCAAGGAAACCAGATTCAGATTCAGAGATTTATTTATCAAATATACATTGAAACATATAGTGAAATGCATTGTTTGCACTAACAACCGAAACAACCTCGGGATGTGTTGGGGACAGGCCAAAACTGTGCCATCCTCCAGTCCATGTGCTCTGTCCACAAGCAGCCTACAAAATCAAAAACCCTCCCTCTCTAGATATTCTCTCTTCTGCCCGCTTCGATTAGGCAGAACAAATAAAAGCTTGAAACACGCAAGGACAGGTTCTATTCTGCTGTCAGAAGATTCAATAAACTTATGGTATTGTAAAGGTGTACTCTTAATCTATCACGTCAAGACTTCTGCATTTTATTGCCTACCAGCACTGCACTTTCTCTGCAAGTGTGACACATAGATATACATTGCAATTACTTTTCACTTGACCTACATTGATGTACTTGCTTGTTGAAATTATCCCTATCAATGGCATGCAAAACAATTTTTTCCACAGTGCCTCAGCACATGTGACAATAATTAACTAATTACCCATTCTAAGTATGAAATTTTAACAATTAAAATGGGTGTACCAGGAACTGCTGACTTGTAAGTGGACATGTAAAAAACAAGGATTACAAGCAACAACAAATTTACATTTCTCTAGCTACTAACACATGACTCTTGTGAAGCACGGTATTTGTTTCACTTAACATTTCTATAAGACCATACAACCATCAGACATTGGAGCAGAATTAGGCCATTTGGCCCATCAAGTCTATTCCACTACTTCATCATGGTGAATCCATTTCCCCGTCAACCCCATTCTCCTGCCTTCTTCCTATAATGTTTCATGCCCTGACTCATCAAGAACCTATCAACCTCTGACTTAAATACACCTAATGACCTGGCTGACTGTGGTAATGAATTTCACAGATTCACCACCCCTAGCTGAAGAAATTCCTCCTTATCTCCATTCTAAATAGACGTCCCTCTATTCTGAGGCTATGCCCTTTGGTCTGAGACTCCCCCCACCAAAGGAAGCATCCTCTCCACATCCACTCAAACTAGGTCTTTCTATATTCGATAGGGTTCAATGAGATTCCTCCTCCCCATTCTCCTAAATTCCAGTGAGTAAAGGCCCAGAGCCATCAATTACTCCTCACATGATAAGCCTTTAATTCCTGATATCATTCTAGTGAATCTTCTCTGAAGCCTCTTCAATATCAGCACATCCTTTCTTAAATAAGGAGCTCAAAGCGGCTCACAGCACTCTAAGTGAGGCCTTACCAGTGCCTTACAAAGCCTCAGCATTACTTCCTTGCTTTTATATTCCAGTGCTCTTGATATGAATGCTAACATTGCATTTGCCTTCCTTACCACCGACTCAACCAGTAAATTAACCTTTAGGCAGGGAATCCTGCACAAGGACCCCAAGTCCCTTTGCACCTCAGATTCTTAAATTTTCTAGCCATTTAGAAAATAGTATCTGCTTTCATTCCTTCTGCCAAAGTGCACGACCATCCACTTTTTGTCACTTCATTCCATCTGCCACTTCTTTGCCCATTCTACTAAACTGCACATTCACCCTGTTTCCTCAAAATTACCTGCCCCTCCAGCTATCTCTGCATCATCTGCAAACTTAGCCACAAAGCCACCAACCCTGTCATCCAAATGAATGACATACAATGTAAAAAGAAGTAGTCCAAAAAAGGATGCCTGCCAAATCACACCGGTCACAGGCAGTCAGTCAGAAAAGGTTCCCTTTATTTCCATTCTGCTTCCTGCCAATTAGCCAATGGCTTTATCCATGAAGGATCAAAACATAGGTTATTTAATGAATGTTTGATGAAATACTGACACTGAGATATTTTGAAACAAGTGAATCATGGAAAAGCTATCATGATGTCTAAAGTTTTATTCCTTCAAGTGGAAATAAACATTTTATAAAGAAATGGCCTTGAATGGGAGAAATGCATGTGTTCAGTAAACCAGAGTGGTGAGTATTTTCCATACTGAAGCAAAGAACCATAGATTATGTAGATTCAAAACATAAACAGAAAATGTTTGAAGAATTTAGTAGATTAAGTAGCACTTCTGGGGCAGGAAACATTTTGGCTCAACGACACTTCAGCAGAACTGGAAAAATGACAAGTCTAAGCTGCCAAGAATGGGAAGATGTGAAGAGAACGTACATCATATGGTGCAGATAAAAGTTATCAGATTTTTTTAAAACTTTGAAAACTAGCAGTTGGGGATAGAAGCAAGAAACAAGTAGAAATAGAAAGGTACTGTCACACCTACAGTATAAAGATGGATTAAAAAAAGTGTTTTTTCCCTGCCATCTCTAATGGGATTGAACCACATCTTCCCTTCCCCTTCCCCTTGCAGCATTCTGGAGAGACCACTCTTCCTAACTCCATGGTCCATTTTTCTCTCTCAACCTATCACTCCCCTTTTCAAGGCACCTTCCCAAATGAACACAAGAAATTCAGTGCATGTCGTCTTACCACTTCCCTTTCCATCATTATTCACTCAATTCACATGCACATCTTTCAATTTACTGCTCACAACATGATCTCTGCATTTTTGAAGACAATGCAAATTGGCTGGCCACTTTACGGAACATCTCTATTCAGTCTACAATGGTGATCCTGAGCTTGCAATTCCATATCACTTAAATTTTCTACCTCACTCCCACTCAGGCTTTTCTGTCTTTAGCTTGTTTCATTGCTCCAAATATGTTCAACATAAGTTTCAGAAACACGTGAAGTACATTGTGTTTATTGTAAATTACTTTTTAGTAATTAGAAATTATTTTTACTAAAAATACAGAGAAACAGGATAAAATTAATAGATCAAAAAGTGTTTCATAACTGTTCTGCTGGAATGAAATATTTTCCAATATAACCATTAGTATTGAGAGAATATAACCATTGAGAGAAGTTTTTTCAGAATTGCTCGATCTGTGCACACTTGCTATTCAAAGTGTTCTCCTCCCTCAAAGCAAATTTCAGGAATCTAAAGATAAGTAAGTAATGTTGCATTGCTCCTCAGGTAAAGCTGGTCTGGATAGCTGTTAATCACAGAAGAAGGGATCAGCTCAAGCTGATTATCAGCCCGTGTCTTTTTTTTACCAACCTCTGCAGGAGCAAAGTGTTTATTTGCTGAGGCGAGGAGTCACCAAGATTTGTATTCAGATCTTCTGAACAATCCCATGCATTTCAAAGGTGTTGTCACCCTTGTGGAATGAAATTCCTTCCAATAAACCAATATTTCATATTCAAAAAATCTTTTAAAAAAGCATTAAAGTAATATTGAGTAAGACAAGAGTTCAAAAGCTTTTGGCAGCAGGGAGCTCTCAAGATACACTGAGGGTAGGGCCATGGATCTATCTGGTCAATGTTGCAGCTGCACTTCACTTTGAATGGAGACTCTCCAAGTTGGCCTTCTGTGTCTCAATCAGGTTATTGTGGGTGCACAGGTGTCATGAATGGTGGGCTGGATCCTATCCCCACTGAGCCTTTAAATACAACATATTATGAAGAAAAGTTCCTATTTAATTTTGCCTATTGTCTTCCGCTATGAAATCTGACACCTGAATAAGTGCCATGATTTCTAACAGTCTTCAATCATATATACTTGTACGTAGACTGCCAATATTGTCCCAGGAAGTAATGTTAGGAAAACTATAACCAAACTCAAATAACTGACATTGACAAAATATAATCATTGCTGTCTTAGAAGACACTTTATAATTCCAAAGCTGAATAAGCCAAAGAATTACTTTAATTACTTTAATTCATTTTCAATACTAACTATTGTGTATGTGGCCTGGTTACACAACAATGCTATTAATAAAAAAGATGGAGACGGGAGCTAAGGTTCGTGGGTCTTTCCGGACAGAAACCGAACTCAGCACACATGTACAAATCAATACGTGCCTAATAGCGCATGCTCAATACATGCCTAATAGCACATGCAACTACATGTTACTAAAACATAAAAGTAGTCCCTTATTATACTGTAGGCTATACGGTACTCTCCTCCCCTTTTATTTTAATAGTGTATCAACTGTTTTTGTTTACTGAGGCACTATGATAAACAAATATGTTTACCCTTAACATTCCACGACACTTGCAGAGACCGCCTTCTTGACCGTTGGACCTTCCATAGGTCTCGTCCGCTCAATTCGCTGGAGTCTGTCTTCACATGCTGGGATAGAAGACGTCCTGGTCATCCATTGCACCTAGTCCCGTCTCCAGCCGTCTAGACTCTGTCTTGCCACTGGATCCAGATGGGAATTGGGAAGAGAGAGTGAGGCTGACGCTGCGCAACTCTCCCTCACTTAAATCCAAATCATGCGCTAGTCTTGACACCATCATAATGGTGTCGAGGTCCTCATCGACGTCAACGATGGACGAACAACCCACCCTTAACATACAAACGCCTACCATTTGTTTACTTAGCAACCTAACAATATCAAATTATAGCAAAATAACGTAATAATATTGAATTATAACAAGCCTTTTTATTTTACATTTGGTCTAAGACCCATTTATAACTCAATTCCCTGGTGGGGAAGTCTTCTTGAAATTGTCCAGCACTGAGCAAATAGGTCTTCACTCTATTGTCTGGAATAAATTCAACAATCCACAAATTGGCAGGTTCCAGCCATAAAGAGTAGTCACCTCCATCTTGCAAAGATGACGAAAGCAAAGGGAAATCCGCGTAAAGGTGAATGTTATTCTTAAAAAATATGTACAATCATCAAAACTGAGATGGCATTGGAAAGTGTCTTCAAATAGTGTGTTCTTCAGTCTGTCAATGAACTTGTTTGTTTTAATACAAATTTCCATATAAAAGTCATGAATGGTTGACCTCTGAGCATAGGGAGTTAAGAAGATGTGCGTTTCCAACTTGCTAAGAGCTCTAGGCAGCAGATCACCTCCGTATAATGAAGACTCCTCTGTGCAGCTGTCCTAGATATATATGCACCTTTGTGCTATCACTTGTCTTCCTTACTCATATCTCATTTGTACCAACTGAGCTAATTACACAGTCAATCTTCGTATTCTCCTTAGATTCTAAATAGATAGTCTGACCTTTATGATACCATCTCTTATCATAATATAACTTTCCATCTTCTATTCGTGCTTCATATCTTTGTGTTGGTGATTCCGCAGGAGTGCTGGGAAGATGCTCAGGAGAAGATGGAGATGCTGGTCTTTTTGGAGATTTAAGCTTATTGAGAGTTTGCAGATCTTCCATTATCTGTTCATCTGTTAACAAGTAATTTAACTGCACAGGTGCAGGTTTCCATCTTTTGTCTGTAATTGGAATAGGGTCATTAGGTTTCCTCCTTAGTTTCCTAGTCATTATTGGCTTTACCTCCATAGAATCTCCTGTGAGTTCCATTGTTAGCCTCTCATTCTCAATCATCTTTTTCTTTTCTTCTAACTCAATCTTTATCTTCAAACTCTTTCACTGCTACTTCATTCTCTTTAATATAATTCCTTTCCACTTATTCTATCTCCAGTTCCAGAAAAAGCTCTGCATTTTGTATTCTTTCTTTGTATTGTTGATCTAGTTTCTTCATCCTTTTCTGATAGTCCAGCAAAGTGCCTTCCTGTAACTGCTGTAGCTGTCTTTTGAGAGATGTCAATTTTTCTTGGTACATCTGCCCTTTTACTTCCAGGTACTCTTCATCATCCTGCTTATTGTCAATATCTGTCTCCCTTGCATCCTCTGTATCTTCATCCAAGTCATAGCCACGGATACTGCGTACGTCCTCATCGTCGACGTTGTCTAGCTCCTCCTTGTCATTTTAATAGTCAACAATGGGTGAGAGGAGAGCTGCAGACATCTTCCCTGCTGAGCTGCTCTCCTTTGTTGACACAACTAGTGCCTTGATGGTGTGCCAATCCCAGTGGATTTTCCTGAGCCAATCATGTCCCAGCAACGGTGGTCCTCCATTTTACAGTACATAGAGGTTCAGCTGTTGTGTATTGTCTCCGTAGGTCACTGTCACTTTAATTTTACCTTTGGGACACACTTTCTGTCCTGTGTAAGTCTTTAGTAGTTTAGTTCGTTTCAGAGGTATGTGAGAAAACAGTCATTTGTAGTTGTGTACAGAAATCACTGTTAAAGCTGAGCCTGTGTCCAACTTCATTTTCTGTCTCACGCCTGCCACTTGTGGAGTGATCTGCATTACTCTTCGATCATCCGTCTCTTTCACGCTGTGAAGCTGCAGACAAGACAATTCACTTTCATCTTGAGTCATTTTCATCAGAACTGCTTTCTTCCATTTTGTATACATTGTTGTGTTTTCCTTTCTGGGGTTTCTTGTTTCTCTGCATTTTGTCCTTTTTCTGCTGTTTACTAGCTTTGCATACTCTGCCAGTGTGGCCCTGTTTGCCGCAGTTTCTGCAGTCTTTGTCTTTAAACCAACAGTCCTCTGGGTCATGTGACCTGTTCCCAGAATGGTAACATTTCTTTCCTTCATTCCTGTTCAGTGACATTTTATTTGTGGCATATTCCAAAGATTTTTGTTGTATCTCGGAAGCATCCCATTCTGCTGTTTCCATTGATGTTGCAATGTTCAGCGCCTTCTCTAATGTAAGGTCTTTTTCATCCAGGAGCTTGTTCTGTGTGGTTTCACAGTGCATGCCACACACTAAGTTGTCCCTCAATGCGTCCGATAGACCAGCTCCAAATTGACAAGGTTCTGATAATTTGCACAATTCAGCACAATATTCAGAAATGCTTTCATTTTTGCTCTGATTCCATTTGTGAAATTTAAATCTTTCAGCAATGACCAGTGGTTTGGGGTTTAAATGCTGTTGGAGAGTGTCTACTATTTGCTTGAATGTTTTGACAGCTGGCTTTTCAGGGGTTAACAAGCTCTGAAGCAGCCCGTATGTTTTTGCTCCCATAATACTGAGTAAGATGCTGGCTTTCTTTTCATCATTAACACCATTAGCTTCACAATATAACTCCAGTCTCTCAATGTAAGTTGCCCAGTCATAGATGCCACTACCAAATGCTGTAATGGTTCCAATCATCACCATCTTTGTTTTGTTAATTTAACCCCGTCCTCCCTTTGTTTTCTTTTTGACTCACGTGTCCTTTTTGCTAGCGCAACAAGTGGACTCTGTCTAGATGTGTGTGTCGCTCCTTTTTATCTCCCTTCTGGGGCAGGCAGACCCTCAGCCCCTGGGGGTCAGCACCGGCTGTGTCTTGCCTGGACGTGCTACGGCTCCGACTGTGTCTCTTGGTCTCCAAACATTCCCATCCCCAGCTGTGCTCCCACTTTCTTTTGGACTTGCGGTCTCACTCTGCCTCCTTCTCCTGATCCTTGGCTCGTCCTTGTGCTCTTCCTCCAAGTGTCGTTATCAACTAAAGCATGGCGTTCCGATAAGATGTAGGTTCATTAACCTCGTCGCCAATTTGTTGTGTATGTGGCCTGGTTACACAACAATGTTATTAATAAAAGTGCCGGAGATGGGAGTTGAGGTTCATGGTTCTTTACTGACAGAAACCGAACTCGGCACACACGTACAGATCAATATGTGCCTAATAGCGTATGCAATGACGTGTAATAAAACATAAAGTAGTCCCTTATTATACTGTAGGCTATACGGTACACTAACCAAAAGTGTCACAACAACTCATATGAAGTACATCAGTACAACTTTATTTGATCATGAACTGCTTACATCTGCTGTGTCAACAGTAGTGAAGCCAATGAATTATTAATACTAATGATATGAAAACAGAAAATGCTCCCAATATTCTACAGGTTAGCACATTTTACATTTCTGCTTGATGACATTTTTACAAATGTGGGATTTCTAAAATGTCCTGCTTTTCTGACATTTTTCTCATAACATATATTCTGGAATCATGAGGCACTTATGTCAATTTTGGTTAATAGCTGTACAATGCCTAGTTCTAGTTTCTAGTTTTAAGGTAATTTAAAATACATTTTACATGGCTTTTAAGAAATTTAAGCTTGAAAATTAAACAACTATTTTTCTCCTATCACGGACAATAACTCAAATAGATATCGGATAATAATTCTTGTTGCACTTACTAAACCAGCAAGGCCCATCTCCTTTATCTTTGTACAAAACTTCTATCTAAAACTTAAAGATGAGATGTGAATTTGTTACTATTAAACCTTCATTAAATTAGCTTTGCAGTGCAGAATTTTGTCCAATGTAAAATGATAAGAATAGGTATTCAAGCAGGTCTCCAACATCAATGCCCAAGCTGGACTGTCAGCCAATTAGCTTGATTCACTTCTAGGATGTTGATGCAACTATCTTAGTTGTTGGTACATATTTTTATCAACATTCACTACTGAAGTTCCAGGAACACAAACATCAATTTGTTGATGGTATGACACTTATCGACTACAATAGGATGAACATTATGGAAAGATAACACAACTTTCTCTCGCACAATGTAAAAAATAGAATTGCCCACTCCAGCTTACTTCTCCATTTTAAAATAGCATAGCAAATCTCATAGCTTAAGATTAATGAATATTTATGTGATATGAAATTTTAAATGCCACTTGCAAGTGGGCTGGAAACAGCAGGTGACAGATGTCACTCTTTTGATGAAGTTCAGATTTTTTTCAGGTCTGGAATATCAATCATTAGAGAAAGATAAATTGGCTGAAGCATAAGAAAGCTCCGTTAACTTCACTCCATGTTACAGGCGTGCATTTTAGTTATTAATTGATAAAGTGATTATGTTTATTCATAATATTTTCCAATTTGGTTATACTATTCAAGAGAGAAATGCATTGAATCTGTTTAAATTGGCACATGGAGGTAGGAAGGCATGGATCACCCAGTTTAGGGTATGCCCACATATTCACACCATGACGTTAAGGACATGCTTGTGCTCCTGCAAAATCTGGCAAATTTATATGTCTATCCCTCCCCCTGTAATGTGTCAGAATGCAAATCTCACACTTTTATAATACAATCACTGCTGCCTTCAAAAAAGAAACAAGTCATAATTTGCAGAGATAAATTACTGATACCTGTTGAAATGTTTTCCCTGTACTTGTTTCCAACGAAACAAAGTGGTTGGTTAAAAAAAATGTGCAGTGTGTTTATTAAGTAAAATGATACACGAGTTGTCAAATAAAATGTGTTTTGTTATACTATTTTTCTCAGTTACTACATATTCAATGAAAGAAATTATTTTGCAGCTTGTCAGGCAATGATGATTAAATTACACTTAAGTATCATTCTTGCAAAACACACACCCCATACACCCACTTGAACTCAACATGAAATGAATAGGGAACAGTGTTTCACAAAGATGAAAACTAAGATGGATGCTGAACAAACTAAGATGGATGCTGAACAAATGAAGGGATATTCAATGAATGGCCTAATATTTGGCTTTTCAAAGGGTCCTAAAAGCAGAGTGTACCAGTAAAGAGGCAGGTTTAAGGGAAATAATCCATCGAAAGCTAAAATCACAGCTAATGAGTATGAGACAAAGGGAGAGAACATCAGAAGGGACAAGGGGATACTGCAAGTCAAAACAGGTTAAAACAGGAAGCTGATTGGTGAATAGCACTTGGTAAGGAACAGGATATTAGCAGTTGAATTTGATGATATGGAACTACAAGAAATACATAGACATATTTGAGTCTGAACAAGATATACTGTAGATGTCCAAGTCAATAGCAAATAAGTGGATGGGACATAGACATCACTGGAAGTGGAAGAAGCTGAATAAGTAATGAAAATCAAGCTGAGGTATAACATGTTTAACAGAAACACTTGTTTATTTTGGATACTGCAAGTAACCCTAACCACAAAGCTGAAAGGTAAAGCACACATAACATCTGTGGAGCAAATCACATTGAATACTAGCTTGCTGGAAGCATTAACAAGGATGTTGTGAATTCCATCCACAAGGAAGAAAAAAACCAACAGGGCATAAGATAATGATTGAATACAAATCCTACCCTTTTGGAGATCAATAATTTACCTCTGTCCTCTCTTGCCCTCATCTCGCTTAACACTAGTACATCAGCAGAAAGAATATATTTATAATGGCCATTAACTAACTATGGATTAGCTTTTGGTTACTTCTTTTGTTTTTGACTTTATAAGTCTTTGGTATTCTGTAGAGTTCCTTGAACGATATGATAAAGGGATTGAAGAAGAGAATTTCCCTGATGAAAGATGTCGTAAGCACCAGACAATGTTCCACCAGCATTTCCTGCCACTGGATTGTGGCACAGCTGAACAAAAGTGGCACATATATTCAGTGAGACAAGTAGTACAAGAAAGAGAGTGAGGCTGAGGGCAGGCATGCTCAGCAGGCAACCATATCCACACTGACTGAAGGACACAGACCCTTCATCAGAACCTCAGTTAGAAAACACAAGAGATTCCTGTGCCACAGGAAGAAGACTTGCAAAAATCACCCATTTTCTGCATTCAAAATGAGGTTTGCAATGGTCACCTCAAGCTTTTCGTTGCATGTCATTTTAACTCTCCTTCCCACTCCTATGCTGACCCGTCCATTGCTGGCCTTCTTTACAATGCTACAGAAAAACAAAAGTCATATCAGAAGAACAAGTTGAGAATTGTACATCCAATGGTATCGACGTGGAATTTCCCATTTACAGGCAATCCTCACCCCAATGAACTTCTCCCACATACATTCACCTATTCACCTCATTCGCTTTCACTTTGTTCACCTCTTCCTTCCCTTCTACCCACCTGCTTCTATTTGCCCATGATTCGCTCCTCATCTGGTTCTACATATCATCGACTAGCCTCTATCAGCACAGCTCCAGCCTGCCCATTCTCCATATATCGGCAATCTTGCCTCTTCCCTCACAGTGCTGATGCAGAGTCTCAATTCAAAATGACGGCTTACACCATGGTGCTGGCAAGATTTGAAAACTCAGAAGGGAAAAGCATTATTAGACCAAGAAGAACAGCAAATACATTTAAACGATTAGCTTTATGTGTCACATGTACATCAAAACATACAATGAAATAAATTGTTTCCATCAAATAGAATCAGCGAGGGTTGTATTGGGCAGCCCACAAGCTTTGCCATGCTTCCAGCTGCAACATCACTTGTCAACAACACACTAATTCAAACTCTATGTCTTTGGAACGTAGGGGGGACCCAGAAACCCAGTCGGTCACAGGGAGAATGTACAAACCCCTTAAGGCAGTGGCAGGAATGAAACCCCGGTCTTACAGCTGGTGATGTAAAACATTGAACTAAATGTTAAGTTACTATGCTGTCCACATAACAGAACATGGAGCAAATTTAGCATTATAAAACAGTGCATGCTATAGATTGTTTGTAAAGCCTCTGAGAATGGAAAATGTACAAAGAATTAAGTTAAATATTTAATGTTGTTTCTCAAGTCATTATCTAGGTAGAAATAATGTACACCTGTCAATTTCTAACAAAATGTTCCAGATATGCCACCAGGGGCAGAGAAATAGTGAACTGAGTTTCAGATCTGTTTCTCTGGCCAGATTTATCAATGCCATCTCAACTAAGTCAGGGAACCATATGTTTGATTGTGTTTGTCAATTTATTTATTCTCACAGTATGTATTTTTAATGAGATGAAAGCAGTATTACCCTTTAATATAAATGGTTTATGTACACCTTAAACATATCAAAATGTGACAGTGCTATAACATCATTCATAGGGTCGCAGAGGACATGGAGCACTATAGCACAGAAGCAGATCCTTCAGCCCCTCTAGTCTATAAGAACTGCTATTCTGCCCTGTCCCATTGATCTGGACCTGGACCATTGTCCTTGATACACCTCCCATCCATGCACTTATCTAAATCTCTATTAAATGTTGCAGTCAAAACTGTATCCCTACTTGCACTGGCAGCTCATTTCACACTCATGCCATCATCTGAAGTTCCCCCTCAGGTTTCCTTAAATATTTCATCTGTCATCCTTGAACTATGGCCTCTAGCTCTAATCTTGCACAAACTCAGTGGGAAAAGCTTGCTCGCTTGTTTGTGCATGTTTGTTTGTCCCCAGTTTTTCACTGATTGGATTGTATTTCTTTGTTCAATTATGAATACCCGCAATAAAATGAATCTCACAATAGGATATGGAGACAGACACGCACTTTGATAATAAATTTAATTTGAACCTTCTTCTCCTTAACCAGCTGGAAAAATGGGCTGAAAAATGGCAGTGGAATTTAATGTAAACAAGTGTGAGGTTTTGTACTTTGCGAGGAGGACCAACCAAGGTAGGTCTTACAATGTGAGTGGTAGGGCACTAAGGAGTGTGGTAGAACAGAGGGATCTGGGAACATAGATCCGTAATTCCTTGAAAATAGCATCACAGGCAGCTAGGGTCATTTACATTTATGTCACTTATGTTGGCACATTGGCATTGAGTACAGGAGTTGGGATGTTATGTTAAAATTGTATAAGATGCTGGTGAGGCTTAATTTTGAGTGTTGTGTGCAATTTTGGTCACCTACCTACCTACAGGAAAGATTTAAATACCATTGAAAGAGTGCAGAGAAAATTTACAAGGATGTTGCCGAGTCTTGAGGACCTGAGTTATAGGGAAAGGTTGAGTAGGTGAGGATGTTATTTCTTAGGACTTAGGTGATTAAGGGAATAATTGATAGAGATACACAGACTTATAAGGGTAAATGCAAGCAGGACTTTTCCACTGAGGTTGGGTGAGGCTACAACTAGAGGTCATGGTTAATGGTGAAAGGTGAAATGTTTAAGGAGCACATGAGAGGGAACTTTTTCACACAAAGGGTGCTGACAGTGTGGAATGAGCTATCATGGAAGTGGTGGTTGTGGGTTTGTTTTCAATGCTTAAGAGGCATTTGGACAGGTACATGGATGGGAGGGGGTCTAGGGACCTATAGTCCAGGTGCAGGTCTTTGGAACTAGGCAGATTAATGGTTTGGATAGACTAGATGGAATGAAGGGCCTGTTTCTGTGCTGTATTGTTCTATGATTCTATAACCAGGACTTCAATATCCCTCAAAAAACATTGTCCATGAAACCAGTCAGCCTTGCCTTTTTGACCTAACAGCAGCATCCAAACTCTGTACTCTCAATATTTCACCTTTGAAGGCCTCCAACTTACTAAGTGTCCCTGTGCCAAAAAACAACCTATCCCAATCCACACCTCCCAGATACTTTCTAATGCCATCAAAATTGGCCTTTCTCCAATTTAGAATCTCAATCTGAGGACCAGTCCTATCCTTCTCTACAATTATCTTGAAACTTATTGAAATAATGATCACTACATCCAAAGCGTTCCTGTACTCACACTAATGCCATCTGTCCTATGTCATTCCCTAATAAGAGAGTCTCTAGTTGGGACTTCTATACATTGAGTAATGAAGCTTTCCTTAACATACTTGACAAACTCTATTCCATCTATCCCTTTTACAGTATGGGAGACCCAGTCAGTTTCTAGAAAGTTAAGATCACCAACTTTTACAACCTTCTTTTTCTGCCATCTCTCTACATATTTGCTTGTCTAAATCCAGTTGACTACCTAGGGGTCTATCACATAATCCCCTTAATGTGGCCATCCTTTTCTTTTTCCTCAGTTGCATCTACATAGCTTCAGTAGAATTGTTCTCCAATCTGTCCTGTCTGAGCTCTGTCGTGACATTTTCCCTGATGAGTAACACCACCCCTCTCCACTTTAAAACCTTACCGTCTATCATGTCTGAAACAACAGACCCCCAGAACATTGAGCTGCCGTTCTACAATTGTCTCACTAATGGCTACTATTTGATAACGTCATGTGCTGGATTCCATATTGAAGCAGTAAAACAAAGAGATCCAGCTACTTGCAATAGGCCTACAACATAACACTCCTATCTGATACTCAATCAGAGTAATTCAGGATAGATATATTTAATCCATTTGTTTGGTTGAAAACAAATTTAAGCTAAACTAAGAATGCCAGAGTTTATAATCAGAGAAAGCTCACTTAATTTAATTTTAAAAACATAATTAGAATATATAATGTTTTGTCAACCATCTCTGGTGTATAATTACTGCATTGATATATGTGAGCAGGTGTAATTAAACTGACCAGATCCTACCATTATAATAATAATAAATTATTAGTACTTCCCTACTTTGTTATTTGCTTTCTTTTTTTTTCCCTCAATGTTTCTATATTGATCATTCCTTATTCCAAGCTTTTGCCAGAAGGTATGTTTTATTTTCCTTTTACCTCAATACAGATATATAAACATTGCTGGATTTTAATTGGTAGTGAATCATAAACCTCCCCCAGACTAGAAGATCCCCATCTGATGAATCATAGGTATGTAACTGCGTCCTACAAATATACATTTTAGAATATTTGTGCAATCAAGAAATGCCGAAGCAGGCTCAATGGGCCATTTGGCCTAAACTTGTTCCTATTCCTTATGTTCATAATATCATTCTGCATTTCCATTAATTATGTCTTAAATATTATGCATTAAAAGTTTTGACTGAAAAACTACATCTTTTCCAATGCCAGCACAGGCTACCTTTGACCTCAAGTGGACTCAACCTGACAGACATTAGGCCTTCGACTTCCCCAGCAGACTCACAGATTTGCAGACTCAGAGCTACAGCCATTGGGCATTGACTTCTGGACTTCCGATCAGCCTTTTGGCTTCAACTCCAGGACTCACCAATTATTAGGCCTCAAAAGTGGATTCACCCATGATGGGACCCGAATGCTCACCCTTGAACTCTGCTCTTGCCAATTCACATACCAAGGAGTCACTGGCACTCATGCTTCCTGCCTGCATAGAATTCTGATTCTGGAACCCGCTGACAACTCACGATCTCTGGGTGGGGGCTACCTTCCCTCATCCACACCAGTCTGTTGACCCGCCATCAACTACAGATGTCTCATATCTACTTCACTCTTCTGAAATGCAGAGTGGAGGTCAAGACTCCAACCTGTCCCCTAATTCCCCCACATTCCTGTCCTTAAACCTTCAACTGACCACTAGCTCCCCTCTTTGTCTCCAAAACAATCCCTACAAATCTAATAAGCAACTAGGTCTGAGCTTAGAATACAAAACAGAGCTGATGTGGATAGAAAGTGAAACAAAAGAGTGAATGCCGGACTATAAGGATTATGCAGCAGATGCATACACCACTTGAATTTGAAGACAAAACGTCCTACATAATAATTCAAACTGCAAACTCTACTGCATATATGAAGAAGAAACATTGAGAATGGTCTTTCTCCATTTTGAGAAGTCATGTCCAGAAATTCTATGGTACAGCTAGGATATTACAATTGTTCAAGAGAATCTGAGATCATTTTTCATGTTTTCCATCTGTCTACACACAGATCTTTTTCCATAAAAGAAGATGGAATAGTATGTTTGTTTCAGGAGTCAAGTCCCTGGCCTATAAACAATACTGCCTCACCAACTTACCCGGTTGACTTTATCTACAGTACTCTTAGCAAAACCAAGTTCTACAAACATATAGAAACTCCAGTAACCCAGTACCCCAGGGTTTGGGTAGTGCTGGAGAATCAGACTTTCCAGATTATTCTAGTAAAGCATATTTACTTCACCTTTTTTCCAATTAACACAATAATACAATAAGTTTTCCAGTGAACCCAATATGCTTAAAGAGAGCAGAAAATATATAAACACTTGTGATCTTAGCTCTGGCTGCCAACATATTGTGTTCCTGACCCCTGGTTTTCCAGATCTCAACCCCAGCCCACAGTCCTGACCTGGGCCCAGGTTCCACGGCGGAACCACAGCTCTGGTCACACATCCTGTTTACACTGTGGACCCCCAACTTTCATTCCAGACTAATGAGCAAGCAAATGCCAGACAACTGGGATTTCTGTACAACCGCATGCTGGATTACTGGAGTTAGCTGTGTGTAAGAACATGAAGGAAGCCTGATCTATTAACATGGGAATACACTGTGTATGTAGTCATACAGGATCACCAAATCCTAAAGCAAATACACAGGGAGAGTCTAAGCGGAGCATGAGTAAGATTGCAAAAGTTACTTGAGGCTTCAGAAGTATGATTCATATCTGAAATACAAACCAAAAATAGCTAAGACTACATCACAAGAGCAATGCGCCAGCTTATCACAGACAAAAATAACTCACTAAATAAAATGGAAACAACTTTTACCACCCCAAGCAATACTGTCAGCTTTTTCCTTTTCTGGCAAGAATAATAGAATTAGAACAGTTATAATCACCCATGTAAATGATGAAATATTAATAAAAATCTCTTTTAAAAATATTCTAAGAATAAACTACATTGTTCTGGTAAGTGTACAACTTTGAACATGCCACATTATCTACCTTTGCACTAAATTCTGCTCAAAGAGTATCATTTGCTGGCCTGTTGATTTGATATAGGTCTGATATAGATATATAAGCCAGAGATCTGAGTCTGGAAATCCTATTAATAAACAGCACTTTGCAAAACAAGGATAATTATGCCTTTGAGATAGAAGGCAGAGCTTTCCTACCCCTTCTGAATCTTTCTTCCAATTCAACATCATATTGGGATAAATATTAGAAGCATGATATCAAGAATCTCCTTTAACATTTAAATATTTCTAGTGCTGACTATACAGATGTTGGCAAAATCAGGTTTTGATAAAGATCTCATAGCAAATAAATATATACATTAATGTCCTTTTGTGGTTCACCAAACTTTCTGAGTTAAACTGTAAATCTGCTTTTCCCATTCAAGTATTTCCTTGACTATTACCTTTCACTAAAAACATATTTCTTACCTACCACCCCACCAGCCTCCGAGTCCAACATATAATTCTTCGTAACTTCTGCCACCTTCAACGGGATCCTACCACTAATCACATCTTTCCCTCCCCCGCTCTGCTTTCCGCAGGGATCGCTCCCTACGCGATCCCCTTGTCCACTTATCCCACCGATCTCCCTCCTGGCAATTATCCTTGTAAGCGGAACAAGTGCTACACATGCCCTTACACTTATTCCCTCACTACCATTCAGGGCCCCAGACAGTCCTTCCAGGTGAGGCGACACTTCACCTGTGAGTCAGCTGGGGTGAAATACTGCGTCCGGTGCTCCCGATGTAGCCTTCTATATATTGGCGAGACCCGACGCAGACTGGGAAACCATTTCGCTGAACACCTACGCTCTGTCCGCCAGAGAAAGCAGGATCTCCCAGTGGCCACACATCTTAATTCCACGTCCCATTCCCATTCTGATATGTCTATCCACGGCCTCCTCTACTGTCAAGATGAAGCCACACTCAGGTTGGAGGAACAACACCTTATATTCCGTCTGGGTAGCCTCCAACCTGATGGCATGAATATTGACTTCTCTAACTTCCGTTAATGCCCCTCCTCCCCCGGTACCCCATCTAATATTTATTTATTTATTATAAAATATATTCTTTTTCTCTCTCTCCTTTTTCTACCTCTGTCCCTCTCACTATACTCCTTGCCCATTCTCTGGGCTCCCCCCCCCTTTCTTTCTCCCTAGGCCTCCCGTCCCATGATCCTCTCAAGCAACACACATCAAAGTTGCTGGTGAGCGCAGCAGGCCAGGCAGCATCTCCAGGAAGAGGTACAGTCGACGTTTTGGGCCAAGACCCAGAAGGTCTGTTCCTAGAGATGCTGCCTGGCCTGCTGCGTTCACCAGCAACTTTTATGTGTGTTGCTTGAAATTCCAGCATCTGCAGATTTCTTCGTGTTTGCGTTTATGACCCTCTCATATCCTTTTTGCCAATCAACTGTCCAGCTCTTGGCTCCATCTCTCCCCCTCCTGTCTTCTCCTATCATTTTGGATCTTCCCCTACCCTCCCACTTTCAAATCTCTTACTAGCTCTTCTTGCAGTTAGTCCTGATGAAGGGTCTCAGCCCGAAACATCGACTGTACCTCTTCCTAGAGATACTGCCTGGCCTGCTGCGTTCACCAGCAAATTTTATGTGTGTTGCTTGAAATTCCAGCATCTGCAGGTTTCCTCGTGTTTGCATTTCTTATAAATCAGTTTGATTTACTTGTTACAAATAAACAAAGCTTTTCCAACTGCATCGTTAAAGGATAGATTGGTTTCTTAATAAAGTCTAAGCATCGCTAATTCTGAACTGTTTGAAAGCAAACCAGTGGAACAGTACCTTTTGGATAGATTTATTAAATTGACTTCCTCATCAGTATCTAATTAATAGCAGCTTGATTGTTGTGCCTAATTAAGTTAGAACTAGAGTATCCTGTTTCCCACAGTGTTGCAATCTAAATTATATTATTATAACAAAAACACTGAAGAATAATTTATTAATATGCTATTTTACGCATCAATAATATTATCACTCCAAACCATGTCAGTGCTACAAAAAGATTACAACATCATACATATAGATTACAACATTTCTATTAAAAAAATTTGGTATTTTGTTCGTTTGGTGGCTTAGTTTCATTTAAAGCATAGAACCCCACAACAACTAAAACGAGTAACACAGTTGATTTAAGTGCCAGATACCCTCTTGGTTGACTGGTAAATAGCAAATCTTTTCATCTTTATCTTTACATTACTTACTAATGGAACAGGGGAAAAAAAAACAGGGTGTCCTCAATTCACTACAAAATATCTTCAAGATATCTTGTTACATTTTTACTGTAGCTAATAATAAAAAATAATTAATTGCATTAATATCCTCCTTAAAACTAAATTATACATTATATCAGTGTTTGCTCAAGATTGTGTTTTTGGTTTCCACCCTTCCTTTTAATATACATATACAAGTACATTTATTCAATTCAGCTTTAACAAGCAGCAAGGTTTGTAACACAAACATCAAGTTTGGTGTAAAAATGGCTTATAATAAATTAATCTGTGGTCTTGACTTCATAGACAAGTATTACCAAGACAATTGAACGTGGCAGGCAGTACTGCATTGTTACCATGACAACTTTACAAGGTAGCTCAAGAGGTCTCATCCAAATGCAGCACAGTACATAAAATCTATCCTCTTAAAATATACTGGGCTGACAATATTTAGATTCCTAAAAATGACCAAATAAAGAATTTCTTTCAAATCTAAAACTTATAACAATTTTGCTTATTTGATTATGCAAAAGATAATGCTCAAGATTTTAAATGTAATAAATTGTCTGAATAGCTGAATGGATTTATTTTTTTTAAATTTTGTCACCATTCCCACTTCCTACCAACCCCAAGTTCAAGATAATGACTGACATTGTAGTGTCCTTTGTCTATCAACTCCTCTCTTTCATATGAAACTTCTGTTGCTGTACATGCAGTAGTCAAGAGTAGATATGCTGTTTCAACATCTTATGTACAGTATGTTTTCTAGCTGAAATTATCTTCTATATCTTAAGAGAGATGCTGCTGATTCTCACGCAAACACAAACAGAGCAGGGTCTCCTCTCCATTTCTTACAGTAGTATGTCCTAAAGCTTGTGTAGAACACAATGTCACTGCTATGATTGGTTACCTTCCCTCTTACAAGAACAGAAAGGCCCCAATTTTAATGTCAACAATATCCTCTCTGAAGTGTTGTGGGTAGGGAACTAGTAAATACAAATTGATGAAGGAATCAATATTCAGTGAGACAAATCAATACCAGGACCTACATTCATGAATTTACTAATGCTTTTTCTTCCCCAAATGGCTTGTAACCCTGAAATACCATTTCAGCTGATTGTTATCTATCAAGGGACATCAATGAAGTGGAAATGATGGAACAATGCCATTTACAAGTGAGAACCCAAAAATCACCAAGCAGAACTCACCTGCAAGTAATGTCATGAAAGTCAGAATGAATGTAATAATTAGAATTATTGAGTGACTTCTGGCTTTCACTTGCTTGTGCTCATGTCTTTTTCATTTTTAACTATTTGTGTTGTCAGCAAATTCACGATGTGAAAGAGAGTGAGGTAGAAAAAGAGTAAAACAGAAGAGACCAAAAGGAAAAATGTTAACAGTACTTAGAAAAATAAAGACGAGAAAATCTGCAGATGCTGGAAATCCAAGCCACACAGACAAATGCTGGAGGAACTCAGCAGGCCAGGCAGCATCTTAGAAAAGAGTAAACAGTTGATGTTTCAGGCCAAGACCCTTCATTAGGACTAGTAAAAAAAGATGAGAATTTAGAGCAAGAAGGTGGGTGGGGGGGGGGCGAGAGGAGAAGTACAAGGTGGTAGGTGGTGCTGTTCCTCCAGCATTTTGCATGTGTTGCTAAGAAAAAAGTACAGTCGACGTTTCAGGCTGAGAACCTTCATCATTGCTGAAGGGTCTCTGATTGAAATGTCGACTGTCAACTCTTTTCCATAGATGCTGCATAGACTGCTAAGTTCCTTCAGCATTGTGTGTGTGTTGCTTAGGTTTCCAGCATCTGCAAAATTATTCTTGTGAGCAATAAGAAATATTATAATGATTGGTCATCTTTGGAGACTGAGAATTGGTATACACATTTTACTTTACACAGGCAACATTTTGCCTCGTTTCTTTTAAGAATATGCTGGATTTATACAATAGCCACAGGAACTCTAGTAATTAAAGTTGCAAATATCCTTTTAACCTTGTGATGATAGTTAATGACTGCCATCAATTTCCCTGATCCAGAAAAAAAAATAAACAGTCATATTTCTTCAGAGTGATATTTTGTTGCAACTTCTAACCACTGCAATTTTGCTTCATCTTTTTCCTTTCTAACTCGGTCTAATTCCTCTCTAATCTTTCTCTCTTTCTCCTCTATATCTGATCAACAACTAATTCATTGTCTTTTTCAGTTGTTTTAATTAATATTGATACTTACAATTACCCACTATTACTCTATTTCTTAATTCTTAAATCTTGATGAATGAAGAAGTATAACCCTTGTTCCACTAAAATCTAGGCTGCCCTACCCATGCCATTACTAGCTCATCTTCCAATGTCACGGATACAAAAACATTTGTAGTTGAAAAACACTGTAAAAGAAGTCTATTGGTGTATGAAACAAGATAGCCTGGAAAAATTTACCTCCATTCTACAAATTGTTGATATAGAAAAGCAGGCCAATTATCAAAAAAGTATTTTGTATGCTGAATATCTTTTAAAAATATTTTAAAAAATATATTTTTAAAATATACTCACAATACAATGAACCACTCTTCATTGTATTACGTATAGAAATGAAGACAAGGTGCCACACACGAGGCTACTTAACAAGATAAGAGCCCATGGAATTACGGGAAAGTTACATACGTGGACAGAGCGTTGGCTGATTGGCAGGAAACAGAGAGTGGGAATAAAGGGATCCTATTCTGGTTGGCTGCTGGTTACCAGCGGTGTTCCACAGGGGTCCGCGTTGGGGCCGCTTCTTTTTACATTGTACATCAACGATTTGGATTATGGAATAGACAGCTTTGTGGCTAAGTTTGCTGATGATACGAAGATAGGTGGAGGGGCTGGTAGTGCTGAGGAAATGGAGAGTCTGCAGAGAGACTTGGATAGATTGGAAGAATGAGCAAAGAAGTGGCAAATGAAATACAATGTTGGAAAGTGTATGGTTATGCACTTTGGCAGAAGAAATAAATGGGCAGACTATTATTTAAATAGGAACAGAATTGAAAGTTCTGAGATGCAATGGAACTTGGGAGTCCTCGTACAGGATACCCTTAAAGTTAACCTCCAGGTTGAGTCAGTAGTGAAGAAGGCGAATGCAATGTTGGCATTCATTTCTAGAGGAATAGAGTATAGGAGCAGGGATGTGACGTTCAGGCTCTGTAAGGCACTGGTGAGATCTCACTTGGAGTACTGTGGGCAGTTTTGGTCTCCTTATTTAAGAAAGGATGTCCTGACGTTGGAGAGGGTACAGAGAAGATTCACTAGAATGATTCCGGGAATGAGAGGGTTAACATATGAGGAACATTTGTCTGCTCTTGGACTGTATTCCTTGGAGTTTAGAAGAATGAGGGGAGATCTCATAGGAACATTTCGAATGTTGAAAGGCATGGACAGAGTGGATGTGGCAAAGTTGCTTCCCATGATGGGGGAGTCTAGTACGAGAGGGCATGGCTTAAGGATTGAAAGGCGCCCATTCAGAACAGAAATGCAAAGACAATTTTTTAGTCAGGGGGTGGTGAACCTATGGAATTTGTTGCCATGGGCGGCAGTGGAGGCCAAGTCATTAGGTGTATTTAAGGCACAGATTGATAGGTATCTGAGTAGCCAGGGCATCAAAGGTTATGGTGAGAAGGCAGGGGAGTGGGACTAAATGGGAGAACGGATCAGCTCATGATAAAATTGTGGATCAGACTCGATGGGCCGAATGGCTGACTTCTGCTCCTTTGTCTTGTCTTTGTCTTATGGAAAAGTGCACCTATCTTAATTATATAGAATGCCTAAAAATCATCAATTAATGTATGTCCCAGAAATCCAAATGATCAGTAAATGTGAAACATGGGCCAGAAATTTGCTGAAATTGAACTGATATTGACATTTATCAAAGCATGTATACATTCTCTGATAAAATTCCAGAAGGACAGAAAGGATCCTAGACTTGTTTGAAGACATCCTGTTTTTCACCCAAACCAGCCCTATGAAATGCCTCAGAAGCCTATTTGACAGATGGCTTTCCCCAGCTTTGCTGCTTCTCAATTGTCTGTAACACATAGAAGTACATAAAAGTATTGGCAGAGAATGAACATTTTTTCCGCAGCTGATAAAAATTCCATCTCCCCCGTAACGTACTGGTGCAATTCTACACTGCCATCATAGAAAGCATCCTCCTGTCAAACCAAAATACTGTTTGGTTTAATGCAGCATCCACTCACAATCTACAAAACTATAATGAACAGCAAGAAAAGTCATTTGCTACATGATGCTGCAGGACTTGTACGTGTCCAGAATAAAGAAGTGAGCAGGGAAAATCATTGTGGGCATTACCCACACCAGCAAACTGCCTTGACCACAAGCTCTCTTCTGAAAAGCACTACTGGGTTATTATAACAAAAACATCAGTCCAACTTAGAAGTTTCTTCCCCCAGGCAGCTAACCATTCTTTATTGCCACCCACCACCACCGCTCCCCCACCAACTTCTGACCTGTTACTGCACTGGACTGTTCTGTGAACAATTGAAACCACTTTTTTAATGCTGTTTATGCTGCAGATACATGGTAGTATTTATGCACATTTTATTCCACATCCATAGTTTGACTTAATTTTTGTACATTTGTTTATTATTTATAATTGTTGAATGTTGTTTTGTCGCATATTGTGCCTTGACCAACATATCACAGCAAACCCCTAATACATGTAAGCACATATGGCAAATAAAGTAGATCATAATCCTTAATTGCACTAATTGTCTCCAAAACAAATTCAACCACAAAAAATTATAGTTTTTATATGGTCTATTAACTTCCTGTAGCAATGACCAGTTCCCAGAATAATCACCATGTTTAAGAAAGTGATGAAGTTTTATATTTTATGGGCAATTGTTATGCCATGGCATGCTACTGAGTAACACACCTGGACTATATAGTTTGTAAATCAGGGTCAGCCTGCAATTAGATGGCAATGGTATTTATAGTATTCTTAGAGAATAGACCATCAATAGTGTTGTAATGTGAGCATTATTAAAAGTAAATTAATACTAATTAGGATAATGGGGGGGGGGGTGGGTTACTTCCATTCTTTTACTTCCGGTGGGTTTTGTATGTAACACACATCAAAGTTGCTGGTGAACGCAGCAGGCCAGGCAGCATCTCTAGGAAGAGGTACAGTCATTTCAGGCCGAGACCCTTCGTCAGGACTAACTGAAGGAAGAGTTAGTAAGAGATTTAATGCTGTTTACACTGCAGATACATGCTAGTATTTATGCACATTTTATTCCACATCCATAGTTTGATTTGATCATAGAGATTTGTATGTAGTGTGTTCCTGCCATGCCGTACGGGTTGTGAAGCCTCTGTATATACGTATCAGTTTTGAAGTTCGAGATAATTTTGGCGATGAGGTGAACTAGTTTTGTGAACGTATCGACACGGATTTCAAACGGGAGCTTCGTGTTTCAGATGGCGACGTTTGGAACTATCAGTAAATTTCTGGAAGGAAATGAGGACTGGCCGGAGTATGAGGAAAGGTTGGGACAATGTTTCTCTGCTAATGGAATTACTGAGGAGGCTAAGAAGCACTCTATTCTCCTGAGTGTGTGCGGGGCAAAGACTTACAAGCTAATAAGGAATTTAGCCGCACCGCGGAAACCGGGGGATATTCCATATGACGAACTGGTCAAGCTCATGGGGAACGACTACAATCCGAAACCTTCAGTGATAGTCCAACGGTGTAAGTTTCATAGCTGTTTCAGGAAGCTAGGCGAGTCTGTGGCCAAGCTTCGGCAGTTGTCGAAGCATTGTTGGCAGGCATGCTCCGTGATCGATTGGTATGCGTCATTAGGGGAAACCCCACCATTGACTTTCAAAAAAGCCCTAGACATTGTCCAAGGCATGGAGATATCTGCTAATAATGTCAAGGATATCCAGAAATGACATGGGGGAGTCGCAGTCGGCAGCAGTGCACCAAGTCAGGAGGGAGACTGGTAAATTGGCAAAGCGGGTGGAATGTTTCTGGTGTGGAGGGGCGCACTATGCAAATGACTGCAAATTCAAAGACACTGTCTGCCATGCTTGTAGCAAAAAGGGACATTTAGCTAAAAAGTGCAGAAGTTCAAAGGGTAAGATTAAGCCAGGGCAGGGGAAATCAGTTATTAGTGATGAGACCTAGAGGGGGACATCGGGGTCCAACCTGCCTCCCATTAGACCATCAAAGGTCAAACCTAGGACCTATACGGGGTAGCCCATACCTCATTTACGGGTATTATATGTAGATATTTCAGCCAGGGGTCAGAAGGCTGAAGCCAGGTTAGTGATAGCTAAGGGCAGGGGGCCCAGTCTTTCAGGAAGCGATTGGCTTCGCAAAATCCAGCTAAATTGGCATGAAATTAAGTATGCACACACGACAGAGGACATTCTGCAGCGGTACAGTGACGTTTTCAGGGACGAGCTAGGAACACTGAAGGACATGACAGTGAAACTCCATGTCGATCCTGAGGCTACACCACGTTTTTTTAAGCCAGGTCGGTGCCCTATGTCATGAAAGGCAAAGTCGAGGAGGAGCTGGAACGATTACAGAGGCTGGGCATTATTGAGCCCAGCCAGTTTTCAAGGTGGGCAGCTCCCATTGTTCCAGTTCTGAAGGCAGACAAAATGGTGAGGATATATGGGGATTATAAGCTTACGGTGAATCAGGTTTCTAGGCTGGAGGAGTACCCATTGCTATGGGTGGATGACCTGTTTGCGACCCTGTCAGGGGGTAAGCTGTTCACAAAGCTGGACATGAGCCACGCCTACCAACAGCTGCTGCTCGACGAGGATTCAAAGGAGGACGTCACAATTAATACGCACAAGGGATTATTCAAGTACAATCGCCTGGTGTTTGGAGTGGCGTCGAGCCCTGCCATTTTCCAAAGGACAATGGACACTTTGCTGCAGGGAATTCCGCACATAGCAGTGTACCTTGATGATACTTTGATCACGGGGGCTACAGAGGTGGAGCATCCGGCTAATTTAGAACGGGTGCTGAAGAGGCTCTCAGACGCAGGGCTGCGGTTGAAACACGGAAATTGTGTGTTCCTGGCATTGAGTGTGACTTACCTGGGATACAAGATCACAGGTGAGGGGCTTTGCCCTGTGGAGGACAAAGTGAGAGCTATTAAGGAGGCCCCAAGCCCTAAGACTGTCACAGAACTCAGATCATTTTTGGGCATGATGAATTATTATGGCAAGTTTCTTCCTGACCTCTCAAGGGTTTTGACCCCACTGTATAAGCTGCTTCACAATGACACTAAGTGGCAGTGGGGTGAGGAGCAGGAGAAAGCTTTCAAGGAAGTGAAAGAACTCCTCCACTCAGCGAAGCTGCTTGTTCACTATGACCCAGACAAGGAGATCGCCCTTGTATGCAATGCCTCACCCTATGGAGTCGGGGCAGTTCTCTCACATGTGATGGAGGACCGTTCAGAGAAGCCTACTGGTTTTGCTTTACATACCCTATCAGCTGCTGAGAAGGGATATTCACAGCTAGACAAAGAAGGTCTGGCCATTCTTTTCGCGGTCAAACACTTTCATCAGTACCTTTATTGATGGGTATTTACAATTTATACGGACCATAAACCACTGATGAGCCTGTTCAGTGAGACTGGATGCATCCCACCGCTAGCCTCAGCCAGGAAACAGCATTGGGCTCTTACATTGTCAGCCTACCAGTATACTATAGTTACAGAGCAGGTGGGGATAATGCAAATGCCAATTCACTGAGTCGACTACCTTTAATTTTTGATCCATCGGATGGACCGCACGGCGTCTTCGGGCAAGACGAGGGGAGGTGGTGTCTGCCTACTGATCAACACTACGTGGTGCTCGGACACAGTGGCACTGACAAGCTCCTGCAGCCCGGACCTGGAACACCTGTCGGTGAAGTGTCGTCCCTACTATCTGCCACAGGATTCACCTCGGTCATACTGACAGCGGTCTACATTCCCCCCCCCCAGGCGGACGTCGAGTGTGCTCTGAATATACTGTATGCCAACATCAGTGAACTTGAGACCAGGTATCCGGAGGCTTTGCTCATTACATCCGGGGACTTTAACCAGGCCAACCTCAGAAAGGCGCTGCCAAAGTTATACCAACGTGTCTCCTGCCCCACAAGAGGCCTGAATATACTTGACCACTGCTACACAACAGTCAAGGATGCCTACCTTTCCGTCCCACGACCTCACTTCAGAAAATCGGACTATCAGGCCGTACTCCTCCTCCCGGCTTACAAACAGAAACTGAAGCGGGAGGTCACGGTGTCAAAAGTAGTGTTGCGTTGGACGGAGGAAACGGATGAGGTCCTCTATGACTGCTTTGAATTGGTGGACCGGTTAGGATTCAAGGACTTGGCAGCTAACCTCGATGAGCATGCGTCAGCTGTCATGGACTTTATTTGGAAATGCAGTGAGGACTGTGTGTCTCGCAAGACGATCCGGGTATTCCCTAACCGGAAACTTTGGTTGAATTATGAGGTCAAGTCCCTTTTGAAGGCTAGAGCTGCGGCTTTTAGGTCTGGGGATACCAGTCGCTACATGGAATCCAGGCGTGAACTCTGGAAAGCCATTAAGGGCACCAAGAGGCAATATTGAGCCAAGTTGGAAGCTCAGGCTAACCAAAAGGATGCCAGTCGACTATGACAGGGTCTAAATGAGATCACTGGGCGCAAGGAAAAGGCTGAGAATATCAATAACTGTGGCGCTTCTCCTACTGACGAACTTAAAATATTCTACGCAAGATTCAAACAGAAGAGGAGCATCCCACTTCCTCCGGATGAACCAGACCTGGTGGCATCGAGATTCATCATCACCGAGGAGGACGTTAGAAGGGCCTCCCTGAAGATAAATCCAAGGCAGGCGATGGGCCCAGATGGCGTCCCAGGACGGGTTCTCCGGGCCTGTGCAAGCGAGCTAGCTTGAGTGTTTGCTGACATCTTCAACTGCTCCTTGCTTCAGTCTAAGATCCCCTCGTGTTTTAAGAAGGCAATGATAATCCCAGTGCCGAAGAAAGGCAGGGTGGCATGCCTGAATGACTATCAACCTCGACCTGTGGCTCTGACATCAATTGCTATGAAGTACTTCGAGAGATTGGTTATGGCACACATCAACCACAGCCTACCAGTCAACCTTGATGCTTTGCAATTCGCCTACCGGGGCAACAGGTCAATAGCAGATGCCATCTCTTTGGCCCTACATTCCTCCTTAGAACACCTGGAGAATAAAGATGCATACCTTTTTCATTGACTACAGCTCTGCCTTTAATACCATCATTCCAAATAAACTGATTCCTAAGCTCCGGAACCTGGGCCTTAGCACTCAGATCTGCAGCTGGATCTTCAACTTCCTCACAAAGAGGACCCAGGCTGTAAAAATAGGGGACAAGCTCTCCTCTACAATAACTCTGAGCACCGGTGCCCCACAAGGCTGTGTACTCAGCCCCCTGCTGTACTCACTGTACACCCATGATTGTGTAGCTAAGTTTCCATCAAATTCCATATATAAGTTTGCTGATGACACAACAATTGTAGGCCGTATCTCGGGTAATGATGAGTTTGAGTACACAGAGGAAATTAAGAACTTGGTGGCATGGTGCGAAGACAGTAACATATCCCTCAACGTCAGCAAGACGAAGGAATTGGTTGTTGACTTCAGAAGGAGTAGCGGACCGCATGACCCCATTTACATCAGTGGTGCGCAAGAGGAACAGGTCAAAAGCTTTAAATTCCTCGGGGTCAATATCACAAATGACCTGCCTTGGTCCAACCAAGCAGAGTTTACTGTCAAAAAGGCCCACCAGCGCCTTTACTTCCTGAGAGAACTGAAGAAATGTGGCCTGTCCCCTAAAACTCTCACTAATTTTTATAGATGCACCGTAGAAAGCATTCTTCTAGGGTGCATCACAACCTGGTATGGAAGTTGTCCTGTCCAAGACCAAAAGAAGCTGCAGAAGATTGTGTACACGGCGCAGCACATTACACAAACCAATCTTCCGTCCGTGGACTCACATTACACCGCACGCTGACGGAGCAGTGCTACCGGGATAATCAAGGACATGACCCACCCAACCAACACACTTTTCATCCCTCTTCCCTCCAGGAGAAGGCTCGGGAGCTTGACGACTTGTATGGCCAGATTTGGGAACAGCTTCTTTCCAACTGTCATAAGACTGCTGAACTGATCCTGACCTGGATCTGGGCCGTACCCTCCAAATATCCGGACCTGCCTCTCGTTTTTTTTTGCACTACCTTACTTTCCATTTTTCTACTTTCTATTTATGATTTATAATTTAAAATTTTAATATTTACTAATTTTAACCATTTGAAATATTTTTATTATTTAATATTTGTAATCCAGGGAGTGGGAAGCACAGAATCAAATATCACTGTGATGATTGTACGTTCTAGTACCAATTGCTTGGCGACAATAAAGTATAAAGTATAACTGAGACACTTGTTACTACATATTTGCCTCCAGAGACTGTATTTTCATTGGAGAGGCTGTCAGAGACACCTGTAAAGGTGACCCAGATCAGGCAGTGGACAGACAGGGACCCAGTCCTGTCATAGGTCAAGACTTTTCTTTTACAAGGTTGGCCCAGAGTCATGGAAGGAGAGGAACTGAGGCCTTATGCCAAACACAAGACAGAACTCAGTCTGCAGGATGGCTGCATTTTCTGGGGGCAAGGGTCATCGTACCTCCCCCTGGCCATTCACAGATTGTGGAGGAAATTCATGAGACTCACCCAGGAGTGTCTCAAATGAAAAGCCTTGCAAGATCCTACGTTTGGTGGCCAGGAATGGATCAGGATCTGGAGAACAAGGTAAAATCATGCATGCAATGTCAGCCTAATCAGAATATGCCACCACCAGCTCCTTTGCACCCATGGAAGTGGCCAGACCACCCCTGGTCTAGGCTACATTTGGACTTTGCTGTCCCTTTTATGGGGCAGATGTTTCTTGTAATGGTAGATGCGCACCATCATGAGCAACATCACAGCCCCCTCAACCATAGACAAACTCAGGCAAGTGTTTGCAGTCCACAGGTTGCCTGACACTCTGGTCACTGATAATGGCCCGACGTTCACCAGTGAACTGTTCAGTGAGTTCATGCAGCAGAATGGCATTCATCACATTCGGTCAGCCCCTTTCCACCCAGCCTCCAATGGTTTGGCTGAGCGGGCTGTTCAGACAGTGAAGGAAGGCCTGAAGCTGATGACAGGGGACTCTCTTAACATGTGGCTTTCATGTTTCCTGTTTAAATACTGCCTCATGTCACAGACTACGACTGCCCGCACTCCAGCAGAGATGCTGATGGGGCGTAGGCCCAAGTCAAGATTGGACCTGCTGCGCCCGGACATGAAGGCAAAAGTGGAGAGAAAGCAGGAAAAGCAGAAGGAGGGACATGACCAACATGCACGAGAGAGACAGTTAAAACTGGATGACAATGTCTATGTGAGAAACAATATGCAATGGCTGCCTGGGGTTATTCTTAAGCAGAGTGGTCCTGTATCCTATGTTGTTAAGCTGACTCATGGGCATGTTTTCCGCAGACATCAGGACCATGTGCGCCTGCGTCATGATATCGGCTCAGAGGCAGACAGTTCCATGGAGTTTCCATTTGTGAGTCAGACTACGGGGAAGCATGTCCACCAGTGACTTTGCCAGAGGGCGAGACGCTGGCAGAGGGTTCGGGGTCCCCTGTAGAGGATGGGCATTCTCACAGAGACACACAGACCCCTCTCATGCCCCCAACACCAGACCCACCCAAAACACCATCACCAGCGGTGCCTGCTGGGTCACCTGGGGTAGTGCGCAGATCACAGCACACTCGTAAACCTCCTGAAAAACTGAATCTTTGACGGGACAGTTCTTTTTTGTTGTTGTTAGATTGACTGTTGAATCTGTCACATTTTCCAGATGTTTTGTATTGAGAAACTGTTGCACAGATACTAGTATAAGTTTTAAGGGGTATGCAAGTTAATAACACCACTGTTTTTATTTCCTAGTTTTTTACATTTGGGGATGCTGGATTTTAAAGGAGGAGAAGTGTTGTAATGTGAGCATTATTAAAAGTAAGTTAATACTAATTAGGATAATGGGGGTTTTTTACTTCCGTTCTTTTACTTCTGGTGGGCTTTGTATATAGTGTGTCCCTGCTATGCCGTACGGATTGTGAAGCCTCTGTATATACATATCAGTTTTGAAGTTCGAGATAAAAGTTTTTTCTTGGGCATGAAGTTGTCGAGTGTGCCTTTTTCAAAGTAGAAGTTACTACAAATAGATTGCTCCATTAAATTAACTTGAAAATTATTTTGGGAAGTCAGAAATTTAGGTCTTCTACCATGATAATACGTAGCAGTGAAGGCACATGAACAATATGACAAATGATCTGGTTAATAGGCAAACTCAATATTTTTATTCATGCATCTTATATGCAAACTACAATCGTTAAGTAATAGAAAATTGTTCATCAACAATAACTCCTTACTTTCCTCTTTTGTAATGTCGACCCTGATTCCTATAATCCAAAGCAGAGTGGAATGCAAGTTCACATCACTGTTGAACATAAAGTTAATTGGAATTGCAATTGGAATAGGTTTATTATTGGAATTGGTTTATTATTGTCGTTGGTACCCGGGTTTAGTAAAAAGCTTATCGAGAATACCATTCATAGAAATCATACTGGAGGTAAAACAATAACAGAATGCAGAACTAAGAGCAATGGCTACAGAGAAAGTGCAATGCAGGTAGACACTAAGGTGCATGATTTTAGTGAGGAAGACTGTAAAATCAAGAATCCAAGAGTCAATAATGTTTCTGTTGTGGGATTTGCAGTAAAGCAAGGATTAAAGACAATATCCAGGCAAGAACGACTACAGCAACGTGTAGTCAAACCCAGACAAGGAAGACCTTTGAAGTGAGACTGCTGGAGACACCCTTGCTTACCACAGACCAAATGGGATAGGTGAGAGAGACTGCAGCATATGTACACAAGCCAGACAAGTGAGATCTTACACAAAAGGAGCATGGCAGAGATAGTAATAACAGAAAAATATAAAACACACCCAACAACTAGGGGACAATTGCTTTACTAACTTCAACATATCATCAATTGTCAGCTACAGACATAAAAGTTGCTGGTGAACACAGCAGGCCAGGCAGCATCTCTAGGAAGAGGTACTGTTGACGACTCGGGCCGAGACCCTTCGTCAGGACTAACTGAAAGAAGAGATAGTAAGAGATTTGAAAGTGGGATGGGGAGGGGGAGATTCGAAATGATAGGAGAAGACAGGAGGGGGAGGGATGGAGCCAAGAGCTGGACAGTTGATTGGCAAAAAGGATATGGGAGGATCATTGGACAGGAGGCCTAGGGAGAAAGAAAGGGGGAGGGGGAAAGCCCAGAGGATGGGCAAGGAGTATAGTGAGAGGGACAGAGGGAGAAAAAGGAGAGAGAGAAAAAGAATGTGTGTGGGTAAATAAATAAATAAATAATGGATGGGGTACAAGGGGGGAGGAGGTGCATTAACGGAAGTTAGAGATGTCAATGTTCATGCCATCGGGTTGGAGGCTACCCAGACGGAATATAAGGTGTTGTTCCTCCAACCTGAGTGTGGCTTCACCTTGACAGTAGAGGAGACCGTGGATAGACATATCAGAATGGGAATGAGATGTGGAATTAAAATGTGTGGCCATTGGGAGAGCCTGCTTTCTCTGGCAGACAGAGCGTAAGTGTTCAGCGAAACAGTATCCCAGTCTGCACTGGGTCTTGCCAATATATAGAAGACTGCATCCGGAGCACCAGACGCAGTACATCGCCCCAGCCGACTCACAGGTGAAGTGTCATCTCACCTGGACGGACTGTCTGGGGCCCTGAATGGTAGTGAGGGAGGAAGTGTAAGGGCATGTGTAGCACTTGTTCTGCTTACAAGGATAAGTGCCAGGAGGGAGATCGATGGGGAGGGATTGGGGGGAGGGTCGAATGGACAAGGGAGTCGTGTAGGGAGCGATCCCAGCAGAAAGCGGGGCGGGGGGTGGGAAAGAAGTGCTTAATGGTGGGATCCCGTTGGAGGTGGCAGAAGTTACGGAGAATTATATGTTGGATCCAGAGGCTGGTAGGGTGGTAGGTGAGGACAAGGGGAACCCTATTCCTAGTGGGGTGGCGGGAGGATGGGGTGATAGCAGATGTGTGTGAAATGGGAGAGATGCATTTGAGAGCAGAGTTGATTGTCAGCTTGTAGTTTCAATTGACTTTTAACACCTCTATTGTGAATGACGATTGCTCTTGCAAGAAAGGAATTGAAATATATACAATTTACCAAATGGTTAATATCCATAACTGATAATCCAAGGCTGTATAAAATCGCAGTTTTCTATCCTGGCTTCAGAACAGTGAGGTGACAGGGGCCATACTGTTATCCTTGTGCACAATTAACTAATGTATGTTTGAGTCATAAGAATGCATGTGCTTTGGAACTAGATATTTTAGTTATTTTATTATCGGCAACAACACAGGAAGTCCAATCTTGCTGCAACAGTAAAGGAAAAACCTTGTTCTGTCTGTAACATGGATAAATGAAACTCTGCTGCCTACAATAAAATCGTAAACACATCAATAGAAAAGTGCAATGACCCTCACGACAGGAAACCAAACCAAACTGTCTTTTTAAGTTCATTTATTTAGCAATTATTACTTCCTATCAGTGTCAAAATAATTTTACCTGGCAGCAGACATCATTGTAAAATTAAATAAGGCAATAATAAAAAGATGTTTAACCACTAGTATGTTTCCTTATGGCATAAATCAATGGAACATGTTGGACAACTAAAATGTTAATTCAGAATATCTTTTATCTATCTGTTTATGCATGAGTTGTGCATACATATTTGAGGGCCCAAAAGATTATCTCCTTCAAAAGTAAGGAAAAATGATCTTATAAACATTAAATTCACGTGTTTGACATTCCTTAAAAAACTGTACAACTGTAATTTTTCACTCGTAACCAAGACAAAGGATTTTTGAGTTCCAGCTCTCCCGAAACTGATTCGGGCACAAGAAAGGATGAATGAATAATACTCTCACTCTATAACTCTTACAGGAGCTAATACTCAGAAGTTCTCAGCAATGACAACACCATGTCACCTAACATGTTTAAAAAATAATCAGAACATCTGCCCCATTTGTTAAGGATGAAAGTAATCAAATTTCATTACTGTTGCTGAACACCTATACTACAGATTTATTTAATGAATTCAATTTACATTCTTCCTCAAAGGAAGACTAATTATGTGAATATGTATATTGATTTGAAGAATCAAATACTTCTTTTTTCAATAAATGGATTGTGTTCAGCACAACAAATCCTGAGCCTGCAAGTCGCTGTTTAAAAAAATTGAAAGACTAAAAATAGGAATGCGCAAAGGTCTCATTATCCAGCAATGCAAACCAGTTTCAACAAGATCCCTCAGTAGCAATATTCTATCATACACAAGGTCCAACACAACAAGTGATTCATAGGAAAACTTGTACAAAAGGTATTTCCTTGCAAGTTTTCACCCTAAACGGATTTGCCATCACAAAGTAAATCAATTGGACCGCAGAACAGTGCGTAATGGACGATAATGTGAGACGGGGAGGGAAGATGTGGTGCAAAATGATGTTGAAGAGAGACACAGATGCACATGTTATGGGATGACAGATGCAGGGGAGTCTGATAGAGATAAAAGTAAGTGGAGGAAAGATGGTCAGAGAATCAAATATGTTTAAGGATCGCAGGTATCATTCAGGGAGATAACAGCAGTGGGAAATTGAAGGGGGATGGACAAGGTCAATAATGGAACTGGTTGGAATTACTAAAATAGGATGAGGAAAAGCAGGGCAGCTCCAGAGATGATCCCAGGTGGAGACCTAGAAGTATTGCTTTTGAGGAATAGAGTTGGAAATGATGGAATTTAGGGGTGGTATATCTGAAGCTAAGTGGAAGAAAATAAATGTACAGTACACTCGGTGCCACATGACTGAATTCCAGTGTCAAACCAACTAACTATTCAGCACAGGAATGGGCCCTTCAGACCAAGCTTTCTCTCCCATTTACATTATGCCTTTCTAGGCCATGCCTATTTAAGTATCTGATTGTATCTGACTTTCTCCATTCTTCAGATTGTGAACTTTAGATATCAAGCATTTTTTATGAAAAGCAAACTTCCCCTCAAATCCCCTTTAAAATTCCTTACTTTGACTTAAATCTATAGTACATCTCTTGTACCCGTACTGTGAGAAAACAAATTCTGACCATCTACTGTAGCTTGAGCTGAATGTACTCTGGACCATCCAGGAGGTTGAAAACCTCATAGATGAGACCTCACTGAGGTGATCACACACACAGAGCAGGCTTCAGAGAGTAAATGGATGACCACCAGGAAAAGTAAGGTAAGTCAGCAGTTTGGGCAAGGATACTCTATGGCCATTGCCCTCAGCAACAAATATGTCCTTTTGAATACTGCTAAGGGGAAATCCAATCAGAGCACAGCAGCAGCAGCCAGGCCAGTGGTGCTGTAGTCATCTCTGAGGCTCAGCAGGTAGATAGGTAGAGTGATAGTGATAGGAGACTTGATAATCAGAGGGACAGGGAGGAGATTCTGTGGCCATAAAAGAGACACTAGAATACTGCATTGCTTCCTAACTGCTAAGGTCTAGGATATCTCAAAGCAGCTGCAGAAGATTCTCAAGAAGGAAGGTGAACAGCCAGAGATCATGGTGCACATTGGTACCAATGACCTACCGTAGGTAGAAAGGGGGAAGAGGTCCTGCGCAGTGAGCATCGGGAGTTAGGGAAAGGGATGAAGACCAAGACCTCTAAAGTAGTAAAATCTAGATTACTCCTAGTGCCAAGTGCTAGTCAGGGCAGGAATAGGGTGATAGTTTTACTGGTGCAGGGGGAAGGGTTTTAGGTTTTTGGATAATTAGAATCTTTTTGGTGGCAGGTGTGACCATACATGAGGGACCTGTTGCACCTAAACTGAAGGGGAATCAATATCCTGGCTGGGAGGTAGGCTAGAACTACTGAGGAGGGTTTATACGAATTTGGAAGGGGTGTGAAAACCAGAGTACCAGGTCAGAAAGTGGAAGCATGAAGAGGAAGGTAGATGCCAGGGTCAGTTATTAACAGACAGGAGCAAAGTAATAGATACAATCGGACAGATAGTTTGAAGTGAGTGTATTTTAATGCTAAGAGTATTATAGGTAAAGGTGATGAACATAGAGCATGAATCAGTACACAGAAACTTGGTTGAGAGAGCAACAAGAATGGGTTCTTAATATCCCAAGGTTTTGATGTTTTGGAAAAGCTAGAGAGGGAGGTAAAAGAGGTGGGGAAGTTGGACTACTAATCTGGGACAATATCACAGCTGCAATCAGAGGAGATGTAATGAAGGGCTCGTCCACTGAGTCTATATGGGTAGAACTCAAAAGTAGGAAGTGTGCAATTACTCTGATAGGACTGCACTACAGGCACCCTCCCAATAGTCAATGGGATTTTGAGGAATAGATATTCAGAGTGATGAAGGAAAGGTGTAAAAATAACACTGTTGTCATGGGAACTTCATCTTCCCAAATATACACTGAGTCCTTCTTAGTGCAATTGGTTTAGAAGGGATAGAATTTGTTTGGTTCCTCTAGAAAGGTTTCTTAAATTAATATGTAGGTAGTCCAACAAGAAGAAAGGCTGTACTGGACCTGGTGCTGGGTAACGAGCCTGGCCAACTGACCAACCTTCAGTGGGTGAACAGTTTGGGAAGATTGACCACAATTCCCTAAGTTTTAAGATAGCCATAGTTAAGGATAAATTTAGACCTTGTGGGAGAACATTAAAATGGAGCAGGGCAAAGTACGAGAGTATTAGGCAGGAACTAGGGAAAGTGAATTGGGAACAGCTGTTTTGGGCAAGTCCACACCTGACATGTTAAGAATGTTTAAAGACCAACTGTACAGATTACAGCACAGCTATGCTCCATTAAGGAGGAAGGACAAGAATAGCAAGGTAAGAGAACCTTGGATGTTGAGAAAGTTGATGAATTTAGTCAAGAAGAAAAAGGAAAACTATGTAAATCTTTGGAAGCTGGAAACAAACAGAGGCCCTGAGGATTATAAAGAAGTAACAAAATAACTCAGGAAGGATATTAGGAATGCTACAAGGGCAAGAGAACCCCAAGGTATTCTATATATACATGATGAGCAAGAGGACATTTCAATAGAGGGTAGGACCACTCAAGAATAAAAGGGAGAACATATGCTTGGATGGTGAAGATGTGGGCGAGGTCTTTAATGAGTACTTTACATCAGCATTTACCAAAGAGAGGGACATGAAGGAAAGGGAGATCAATGCTGAGTGCATTGGTACGCTAGGGCATTTTGATTTAAAGGAGCAGGTAGTGTCGGGTCTCTTACAGAACATTAAGGTAGCTAGGTCCCCAAAGTCTGATGGGATAGATCCCAAGTTATTGAGAGAGGCAAGACAAGTGTTTACTGGGCCCCTGGGCAATATTTTCATGTCCTCTCTAGCCATAGGCGAGGTCGCAGAGGATTGGAGCGTAGCTAATATTGTTCCATTATTCAAGAATAGAAGGGATAAATGTGGAAACTATATACCGGTGAGATGAAAGTTACTGGAGAGAATTTTTAGGGATAGGATTTATGAGCATTTGGAAAATCAGGGCCTAATTTAAGAGAGCCAGTACAGCCTTGTGCAGGTCAAGTCCTGTCTTACTAACTTGATTGAATTTTTTCACAAGATGACGAGGTTGATTGATGAAGGTTGAGCTGTGGATGTTGTCTACCTTAATCTTCGTTTCATCCAGAAAATTAAGGTGCATAGGATTAATGGTGAATTAGCTGTTTGGATTCAAAACTGACTTACCTTCAAAAGACAGAGGGTAGTGGTGAAAGTTACTTATTCTAGCTGGAGGTCTGTCATTAGTGGTGTTCTGCAAAGATCGGTATTGGAACTTCAAGCAACACACATCAAAGTTGCTGGTGAATGCAGCAGGCCAGGCAGCATCTCTAGGAAAAGGTGCAGTCGACATTTCAGGCCGAGACCCTTCATCAGGACTAACTGAAGGAAGAGCTAGTAAGAGATTTGAAAGTGGGAGGGGGAGGGGGAGATCCAAAATGATAGGAGAAGACAAGAGGGGGAGGGATGGAGCCAAGAGCCGGACAGGTGATTGACAAAAGGGATATGAGAGGATCGTGGGACAGGAGGCCCAGGGAGAAGGAAAAGGGGGAGGGGGGAAAACCCAGAGGATGGGCAAGGGGTATAGTCAGAGGGACAGAGGGAGAAAAAGAAGAGTGAGAGAAAGAATGTGTGTATATAAATAATGGATGGGGTACGAGGGGGAGGTGGGGGCATTAGAGGAAGTTAGAGAAGTCAATGTTCATGCCATCAGGTTGGAGGCTACCCAGACGGAATATAAGGTGTTATTCCTCCAACCTGAGTGTGCTTCATCTTTACAATAGAGGAGGCTGTGGATAGACATGTCAGAATGGGAATGGGATGTGAAATTAAAATCTGTGGCCACTGGGAGATCCTGCTTTCTCTGGCAGACAGAGCGTAGATGTTCAGCAAAGCGGTCTCCCAGTCTGCGTCGGGTCTCGCCAATATATAGAAGTCCACATCGGGAGCACCGGACGCAGTATATCACCCCAGCCGACTCACAGGTCAAGTATCACCTCACCTGGAAGGACTGTCTGGGGCCCTGAAAGGTGGTAAGGGAGGAAGTGTAAGGGCATGTGTAGCACTTGTTCTGCTTATAAGGATAAGTGCCAGGAGGGAGATCAGTGGGGAGGGATGGGGGGTACGATTGGACAAGGGAGTCGCGTACGTAGCAAACCCTGCGGAAAGCAGGGGTGGGGGGGAAGGGAAAGATGTGCTTAGTGGTGGGATCTCATTGGAGGTGGCGGAAGTTATGGAGAATAATATGTTGGACCCAGAGGCTGGTGGGGTGGTAGGTGAGGCCCTACGTGACTCCCTTGTCCATTCATTCCTCCCCATAGATCTCCCTCCTGGCACTTATCCTTGTAAGCGGAACAAGTGCTACACATGCCCTTATACTTCCTCCCTTGCCACTTCCTTCAATATCTACGCAAACACGAGGAAATCTGCAGATGCTGAAATTTCAAGCAACACACATAAAAGTTGCTGATGAACGCAGCAGGCCAGGCAGCATCTCCAGGAAGAGGTATAGTTGACGTTTCGGGCCGAGACCCTTCGTCAGGACTAACTGAAAGAAGAGCTAGTAAGAGATTTGAAAGTGGGAGGGGGAGGGGGAAAGCCCAGAGGATGGGCAAGGGGTATAGTGAGAGGGACAGAGGGAGAAAAAGGAGGGAGAGAGAAAGAATGTGTGTATATAAATAAATAAATAACGGATGGGATACTAGGGGGAGGTGGGGCATTAGCGGAAGTTTGGGAAGTCAGTGGAACATAACATGGAACATTGACTTCTCAAACTTCCGCAAAAGCCCCACCTCCCCCTCGTACCCCATCCGTTATTTATTTATTTATATACACACATTCTTTCTCTCTCCCTCCTTTTTCTCCCTCTGTTCCTCTCACTATACTCCTCGCCCATCCTCTGGGCTTCCCCCTCCCCCTTTTCTTTCTCCCTAGGCCTCCTGTCCCATGATCCTCTCATATCCCTTTTGCCAATCAACTGTCCAGCTCTTGGCTCCATCCCTCCCCCTCCTGTCTTCTCCTATCATTTCGGATCTCCCCCTCCCCCTCCAACTTTCAAATCTCTTACTAGCTCTTCCTTCAGTTAGTCCTGACGAAGGGTCTCGGCCTGAAACGTCGACTGTACCTCTTCCTAGAGATGCTGCCTGGCCTGCTGCGTTCACCAGCAATTTTGATGTGTGTTGCTTGAATTTCCAGCATCTGCAGAATTCCTCGTGTTTGCGGTATTGGAACTTCTGCTGTTTGTGATGTATATAAATGAACTGATGTGTCGGTGAGTTTGTAGGTGGTATGAAGATTGGTGTGTTGTGGATAGCTTAAAAGTCTGGCAAAGAAAACAATGGGGTATAGATCAGTTGCAGATATGGGTGTAGAAATGGCAGATGGAGTTTACCCCAGCCCAATGTGAGCTGCCTCAACTTGGTATTCAAACATAAGGACACAGTACATTGTTAAGGTTAAGACCTTTAACAGTGTTGAGGAGCAAAGGGATCTTACTGTCCAAGTTTATAACTCCCAAAAAACTGGCTACACAGTTTGATAGGGTGGTTAAGAAGGCATATGGCATGTTTGCCGTTATTTAGCTGAGGCATTAAGTTCAAAAGTCAGGAAGTTATGTTACAACTTATTAAATTAGTTAGGCCACATCGGGGGTTTTGCATACAGTTCTGGTCGCCCATTATAGGAAAGGAATTGAGGCTTTGGAGAGGGTGCAGAAGAGATTTACCAGACTGTCGCCTGGATTAGAGGGCCTGTGCTATAACAAGAAGTTGGACAAACTTAGGTTGTTTTCTCTGGAGCGTCAGAGGTTTAGGGGAGATCTGATAGAAATTTATAAGATTATAAGAGGTATAGACAGAGTAGACAAACAATATCTTTTTAAGGGTTGAAATGTCTAATACCAGAGGGTGTGCATTTAAGTTGAGAGGGGGTAATTTCAAAGGACCTGTGAAGGGCAAGCATTTTGCTTTACACGGAGTAGTGGGTGTGTGGAATGCGCTGCCTTGGGTGGTTGTAGCGGCAGAAACATTAGAGACATATAGTTAAGTACGTGAATGTGAGGAAACTGGAACGATATGGGCATTGTGTAGGCTGAAGAGATTAGTTTAGTTAGCCATTTGACCAGATCACTAATTTAATTGGCTTGGCACAGTATTGTGGGGCAAAGGGCCTGTTCCAGTGCTGTATTGTTCTCTGTTCTCCATCCATGTCTCCAGTCATCTTATATACTTCTGTCAGGACACCAACAGCCTTCTTGACTGCAAGGAAACCAACGGCTGTCTATTCAATCTCTTCTCATAACTAAATGTCTCAATTCCAGGCACCGTTCTAGTTAAATCTCTGTTTAGCCTCAATGGTGGTGATTTTTTTCTTTATTCACATACATGCAAATGGAAAGTCCTCTTTATGTCTGTGTGTACACACATGTGCGTGTACACGTGTGCATGTACATTTTGTGTTTGGGTACGTGTCGTATGTACATACAGGATGAGGAGAAAGGGGAGAGGGTATAATGGTTGAAATTTAAACTTCCTCTTTTGCCATGCTCACAGTCAGAAAAGGTTTTGTGTTCTATCTAATTTTGAAGGGATTGTCAAAGTACTCTCAGTTTCCAAGGGAAAGAGAATTTTTTAAAAAAATAATCCCTTCCCACACCCACCACCTTTTTGTTCTGGTGTCTTCCCCTTCCTTTCCAGTCCTGAAAGGTCTCTGCCCAAAACATTGAGTATTTATTCATTTCCATAGATGCTGCCTGATATGCTGAGTTCCTCCAGCATTTTGTGTGTATTAGCTTGGATTTGCAGCATCTGCAGAATTTCTTGTGTTTAATATTTTTTGGAACAACTTGCTCTTTAGTTGTGAAGTCAGGTAGAACAACATTTTGTCAGTCACTGCCTGGTACTCCAGTTTCACCAGTATCTCAGTTGCCAAAAGTCTTTGTAGATAGTGCACAATAAGGATTTGGAAGCACAAACCTTGGAAGTCCCTGCACTGACCCAGCTATATTAACCCCTTTTTGGCCTTGTTGGAAGCTCCATCTCCACAGCATGAATAAGAATAGCCACACTCCCCTATCTTAAGCAGTCTGATTTGCTACACTACAGCTCTAAATTTCTAATATAGTTCTACAAAACGTTGTCAACACCACTCCATAAACAGCAATGGTGAGCAAAAATATATTTCATGACCAACTGCTACATAATACTTTTAATTATGTTTTCCTTATCTGTGGGACAACTTATCTGGAAGTGTAGCTTGCTGTTAACTAGGCAATGAACATTAACTCTTTAACTATTGTCCTCTTGCATTTCTTTAGAATCATTACATAATCATCAATTATTCCCAATCAATTCTCCATAATAATAAATTAAATACAACACCTAATCATGCTGGCAAAGGGGCATTTCTTTCTAGGGTTTACAATACTAGGAGATGAATGTTAAGTTTCAGATGTGCAGACTCAGACTGAAGTTGTTATGTTACAATCAAATTTGAGCACTGCATCTCCAGTAGGGTGAATGGGGCACACCACAAATTCAAGGCTTAAAGGGATAAGTTATGAAACCAGTTTGTATATGCTGTGTATTCCCTAAAATTGAAAAATTGATAGATAGTTTGCTAGAGGGTTGTGTACTTAGAAGGGGTTCAATATAATAACTTGGATATTGATTGATGCTTTTAGAAATTCTTCCTGGAATGGTGGCATTTGAAGAGCAAAATGGAAGTAACTTGTAGTTCAATCAATTAAAATCAACATACAATTAAATTAAAAACACAAACAATTTTGTAGATGCTGGAAACCCAAAAGTAAAATTAATATATGACAACTTGGACATGAACTCAGGTAGAATCCAACTTTGCATGTCACTGTCTTGTACTTTAGTTTTACCAGCATCCCAGATGCCAAGATTCTCTGTAGATTGTGCAAAGCAAGGATCTAGAAACAAACTTCTAAATAAAAAGCAGTGCACAACTTGCCAGCAATAATAAGGAGACAAAAGCTTCTTTGAGATTCTGTGGCTTAAATGAGGGGAGCCATGGAGTCATAAGTAGCTAGCCATCTGGACACAAGCTGGGGTCTGATCAGCCCCGGCTGGGTCACCTGGAGGAGGTTGTATGATGTTGAAAGACCCAAAACACCCGATGATTCCAGGAACATCACTGAAGATGTGTCCAGAAGCATCAATAGATGTATGTACACAGCAGATTCCCACAAACACAGTAAAGGATAATTATCTTAAAAAGGATCTCTGGAATGCTCTAACTTTTTGAAGAAAGCCGACTCATCATACCTTTTTCCTCATGATTATCGGTGCTTATTTTTACTTCATCATCAAATATTTGTTAATTTCATTTTATTCCTCAAAGCCAATATTATATTAAACTTAAAAGATAATGAAAAATTAATAGGGTCCTATTTTATACCTCTAGGTTTCCCGGTTACAGAATTGCTAGAAATACTGCATGCCTTGCCAAAGCCAGTATCAGTGGGACTGAAGTGGATTGAATGAGCTGAAAAGTACTAGTCTCCAGAAAAACAAATACAGGCTTGACCAATGAGGATCACGACAAAGCGTCACTGACCAGAGAAGAATGCAACCCCAGGTGATGTTCTTGAAATAGAACTTATCGATTATCATCAAATGTCAATAAGATGCTATCTTGTATCTAGTTTTGGTAAAACAACATATCATTGAGGTAAAACAATTTTTAAGAATCAATTTATATTTCAATTACATCAGAAAAACATAAATAAACTTACCCGTATATAAATAACTATTTTAATAATCAACAATGGAAAAAAATTAAGAAATGCTACATATTATATAGCTTATTTGAAGATGCTGTTTATCTGTGATCAGCTTATTTGACATACTATTATTTATCTGGTAATGTAAACGCTATCATTTAACTGAAATGAAAACTTTCAGAATTAAATCCTATGTCTTTTAGAAAAAGCAGAGGAACTCACATGAGCCAAAATGAAACACCTTTCAATAATCCTTTTGTGGTTCAGTTAATAGCTTTTGAAAAAAATGTTTAAGTTGATTTAAATAAAATAGTTGTTTCTGCCTTCCAATGTCAGAGATGCTTGAAGACTATTAACTTTCTTTTTAAATCTTTCACGACTGACGAAGTGCTGCACCCAGATTTGTTGGCTATCAGGTGCAAGTCTGGAAGATGGCAACTGCATTGTAGAACCTAAAGCCAATTCTCTGGCTATGGTCCACTGACTGTCAGGGTGTGGAGCGCCATCAACGCAGGCCCTTCAAATTCACATAACATAGAGCAAATCTAGTTCTCATCAAAAGTGGGAAGAAATAAAATCTGTTTCTATTTGAAAGTCAGAAAGGCCTTCATGTGTTTATACTTTATATTATGGTATTTGCAATCATTTAGATGTGCTAATAGTATAGACATCAATGTCCGAATCTGGAGAGATGGTTGCAAGGTGAATATTCTCAGTTAGGCAATGTTCTAAAAGAACAGGCCAAAAGGTAAAGGAGCTGAGGCATCATTGTTAGTCAAGGAAGGTTCTTAAAGCAATGTTGAGTCACGATACTGAGGCACCAGATAATGATATGGTATTGCTTTGAGTTGAAAGCATAAACAGCAGGAGAAATTTTAAAAAAGTTGTCTTTAAGCCCAAAATGTGACTCTTGATAAGGTAAAGCACAAATGGGTAAATGTCCATGACATATCAGAAGGGAACAGCAATTGTTATGGAAGATTTTAATCTGCATATTGCTTGGTCATACACAACTGGCAAGATGTTCCCAGAAGATGACCTGTCAAGTTTTTCAGGGTGTACTTCATAAAAACCCCTGTGTTAACCTACCCAGGAACAGGCTATTTAGATGTATGCATGAGTTAATGAAGAGGCATTTCAAATAACAGAGAGTAACTTGTAAAATGAAAGGAATAATGTCTCAGAGAAATTATCAGTGTCACAGTCCGGTCCGTTGACTCCTCATTTCAGTTAAGCTCCTTTTTGCCATGTTCCACTGAGCTCCTTAATTAGAGCACCTGATCCTCATTCAAACCGGCAGCTTAAAGACTCTGGCTTACATCTACTCGCTGCTGGTTCATCACCTGAGCAGTGCGGCTATGCTTGCTCTGGGCCACCAAGAATGAGTCGAGTCGCAAGCCTGCCATTCGCAATTCCTGGGTCGAGTTGAGAGCTTTCCATCCACTGCTCCTGGGTCGAGTCGAGAGCCTGTCGTCCGCAGTTCCTGGGTCGAGTCGAGAGCCTGTCATCCGCAGTTCCTGGGTCGAGTCGAGAGCCTGTTGACCGCAGTTCCTGGGTTGAGTCGAGAGCCCGTCATCCGCAGTTCCTGGGTCGAGTCGATAACCTGCTGTCCAGCTGAGTTTTGCCAGCCTTTGGCCACTTCATGTGCTACCCAGAGTCAAGATACGAATGGACTGTCGTTGTTGGTTTTTGTCGTCTCGTGTCCGGCTGAGTATTGCAGGCCGTTTGTCGCTACTCCAAGCCGCGATACGAATTGTTTGGCATTGTTCGTTTTTGTCATCTTGGATCTGGCTGAGTATTGCTGGCCGTTTGCCACTGCTCCAAGTCACGATACGAATTGTCTGTCGTTATTTGTTTTTGTCGTCTTGTGTCCGGCTGAGTATTGCTGGCCGTTTGCCGCTGCTCCGAGCCGCAGTACAAATTGTCTGTCGTTGTTTGGTTTTGTCACTCGGTGTCCAAGTCAAGTCCAAGTCCAGGCTCCGAGCCCAAGTCAACATTCAAGTCTGTGTAAGAATCCTAACCCACTGTCCATGTCTGTGTCCTGCACCTGGTTCCCCTCCAGCCACTGATTGCAACAATCAGAGCGGAAGGTAGAGAAATTATCAAGACCTGATGGCATCTAAAGTAAATGGCTGCAGAAATAGTGTATCAAATGGTTGAAATGTTTTGAAGTTTGCTAAATTACAGGCGGGTTCCAGCATATTAGAAAATATTTAATGCAACACCACTGTTCAGAAGGAAGTGAGAAGATGGGGAACCATTGGCCAGAGAGCTCAAATTCTATTGGTAAAATTCTAGAGTCAATAATGAAAGAGAAAGTAACTAATTATTTAGCAAATTAGGATATAATCAAACCTCATCAGCATTCATTAATGACAGGTCAATCATGTTTGACAAATTAGCTAGAATTCTATGAGGATGTCAGCTGGATCTTGCTTCCCAATGGGTTTGCCAAATTATTTCAGAGCAGCATAATGACACAGTGGCACAATCAGAACCACTGCCATGCCGAGTTACAATCCTGACCCAAGGTGCTGTCTGAGGAAAGTTTGCACTTTCTCTTGTAATTGTGTAGGACTTTTTCCCAGTTCTCCAGTTTCTTCCCACATCCTAAAGATGAATAGATTGGTAGATTAAATGCCCACCTTAAATTTACCCTAGTGTGTAGGTATGTAGTAGAATCTGAGGGAGATATGAGAACATGATAATTAAAACAAAATTTATATATATCAGCACAAAGTTGTTGGGTTGATGAAGGGCTGATGAAGGATCTCAGCCCGAAACATGCACTTGTTACTCCTTTCCATATATGCTGCCTGGCTCAAATTCCTCCAGCATTTTGTGTGTGTGTCATGCATCAGAGTACTCAGATCTCCTGTACCACTGAGCTCAGCAATCACTCACCACTTTGATAAAAATTAAGAATATTATGTTATTACCTACTGATAGAGAAAATATATTTTGCTTTTAGGATAATGAGAGTAATCTGTTGCAATTAGTTATATTAGTAGGCAATATCTTTTAAGGAATTTGCAAAATCACAGCTTAAAAGACAACACTCCAAACTCTATTTATGCAGTTTAAGTCAATTGCCTCTAAGAATGTTGCCTTTAAATAAGGTGACGGAGAAATACGAGTCAAAATATGAATTGTAAAAGGAAAGGTACTCTTAGCTTTCCAATCAGAAGGGTCCAAAAATAATGGTTTCATTTGCAATGTCCAATGGGTCTAATTTGACAAGGAGCTTAAATCAATATTCTTCCTAAAAATAACATTCCTACCACCCTTTTCTGAAGAGACAATGTCAATCCCCTCCAGTCAATAATCATTTCATGAATGGTGCACCTTAGCAGAGTTAGAATATGGAAAGTTAACAGTCGCTTTCAGAGTTTAAACAAGCTTTATCTTTGCTATTACTAAGTATCTTCCAATCAATTAAACATGCATTTTCTATGTTCTAATATGTTTCCCATGTGACATGAAAATGTCTGTGGCTTATCTTTGTTGAAAACTGAGCAGCAGAGCAGATAGCAAGTAACTTAAATATTTATATGGTATTTTAATTTTAAAACCAATTTTTATGCACATTCATTATACATGAAGTGCAGATTACCTCGTATGGTAAATCCTATTCTACCCCAGAAAATGTCATAACTCTCCACTGACACTTCCAAGTTGATGTTGACCTGGCGTGTCCTTTCTTTCAGCTTATTCCAAAATAACATGATATTCTAAATTTGGAAGTGCTGATTATATTGAAATCACATTATTCTCTCACACAATACTGGCAAGAAGATTATAAACTTCATGGTAAGGGAATTATGAATATTTCCAAATCCAAGTTGTCTTCATTGTCAAGATACAAGTTACTACTCGATTAATAATGTAAATACATCTGTTTTGAATATCAATGCATTAGATGATTAAAACAATAAATTTCCCTACTCTTTTCCATTGTCCTGCCATTCACCTTTTCTTTCCTTTTCAAAAGATGTTTGTTCTCTCTTTATTTCTCTGCAGTCATTTCCATTAGTTACACCTACCATCTGACTGAAACAAAGTCAATCAACTCAAATACGGAAGCAGCACAAGCCAAGCAATTACATCTACTGAAGAACAATTGCAAAGACAGTTTTCAGTGACTTTCATTTTAGGGTCTTGGCAGAAAAGTAATCCAAAATATCCTGCGGGCATCGAAGCAGTATATTACTGTTCTGCCATTGACAACCAGCAGACCTGCAGAGCCTAGTCTAAATGCAGATGACTATTTTACAAAGGAATTATTGATTATATGCACTTCAGATGTGTGACTAGTCTACGATAGCCTGATTGAATTTTACATATTTAAATTTGGTTAACACCCAACCATATATAATGGATAGATTTATTAAAAATATTTAAAACTTATTACAACTATACACATGGATTTTGTCCCTAAGTACAAATCAATACTAATTGTTAATAAATAATGGAATGTATTCTAATTACAACTCCAAAGACAAATAGTATTGATTTCTAAAAATATAGCTTGTGCATGAATACATCGGGAAATCAGAAGGTAAATCAGAACACAGATTGCAAGCTCACAATGAATGATTAATTATAATACTATAAACATTCATCATTTCTCCAGTTACCTAATTTATGATTATAATAATCACAGCCAGCCATTAATCATCAACAAAATACAAGTACTGAGGTTCATCCCATTATGAAAAGAAATACAGAAAACAAATTCTTTGTGAAATACATAACAATATGCACTGTTTTTATAGCCGCTTGGTATAATACTAAATTTTGATCAACAACCATAGTAAAATAATTTAAATGGTTCAGGGCAACTCTACTAATCACTTCATCCCTTCCATTCACTTACCATCCTTTCCACCGCTCCTTCCATACAATTACACCTTACCTAATACATGACGTCAGGCTCTGAACATATGTTATATGTCTGTTCACCAAGGAAAGTGGCCTGACAACATGTTTCCACAGTGATTTTTAACTTGAGAGACAGAAGCTGCTGAAATAGCTTCTGTATGTACAACTTTAAGCCGTATTTGGCACTGAATGTCCAGCGTCAGAATGGGTTGCCTCAGGTTGAACAGGAGAAAACACATGCAACTGCCTAATTGCCATTAACAGAGTCACTGACTGAAAGGGTGCCAAAAGAGCAGCATCATCCCAAGAGATCATAATCAATGGAGCAAAGGCTAATCATCCAGCAAAAGAACAGAATGCAAGAAAAATGTGTAGCCCTGAATGCTTGTATGCATAATGGCCCAAGAAAATGTCATTTGTTGGATAGTCTTTGGAAGCCATCTCTTAAATCCATATTGTGACTGGCCCTGAGACAGGTTCATACAGATGACCACTTACTACCGAATGGCAGAGATTCTATACGTAAACATAACTTGCAGATGAACTCCTTCCTTCCTACTCTGAAACATTACAAGCCCATTCAATGACTCATTGCACAGTCATTATCTTGATACCATTCAGCTGTCTGGCCATTGATTTCTCTGCAGGATGGCTTTCATTGTTTCATTTCTTAGTCATCACATAAAGCACATTACACTCAGTGACTGACATTGACTGTAACACCTACAACAGTTCAGGCACTTCAGTACATGTGATACCATACTCGGAACTGCTGTTCACTAAAGATGGCAAAACCAAGGAGATACAATGATGTCAACACTTGCCATGTATAAAATGAAAGAGGCATATAATAGTCATAGTCATAGTCATACTTTATTGATCCTGTGGGAAATTGGTTTTCATTACAGCTGCACCATAAATAATAAATAGTAATAAAAACATAAATAGTTAAATAGTAAACACAAGGAATTCTGCAGATGCTGGAAATTCAAGCAACATACATCAAAGTTGCTGGTGAACACAGCAGGCCAGGTAGCATCTGTAGGAAGAGGTGCAGTCGACGTTTCAGGCCGAGACCCTTCGTCAGGACTGAAACGTCGACTGCACCTCATCCTACAGATGCTGCCTGGCCTGAATAGTTAAATAGTAATACGTAAATTATGCCAGGAAAATAAGTCCAGGACCAGCCTATTGGCTCAGGGTGTCTGACCCTCCAAGGGAGGAGTTGTAAAGTTTGTTGGCCACAGGCAGGAATGACTTCCTATGACGCTCTGTGTTGCGTCTCGGTGGAATGAGTCGCTGGCTGAATGTACTCCTGTGCCCACCCAGTACATTATGTAGTGGATGGGAGACATTGACCAAGATGGCATGCAACTTGGACAGCATCCTCTTTTCGGACAGCATCTTCTTTTCAGACACCACCGTCAGAGAGTCCAGTTCCATCCCCACAACATCACTGGCCTTACGAATGAGTTTGTTGATTCTGTTGGTGTCTGCTACCCTCAGCCTGCTGCCTCAGCACACAACAGCAAACATGATAGCACTGGCCACCACAGACTCGTAGAACATCCTCAGCATCGCAGTAAAACGCAGTGATAAATAGATGCAAATTGGAATTGGTTTCTTATTGTCACACGTTCCGAGATAAGCTCAAGATGGCGCTGATGATATACAACAATGTTCTGCGGTCAGCTCACAAAACTACTAGCTATTCAACAAAATATACTTCTACTGCAATCGGCAGCTTGTAATTTTCCTTTGCGAGGTGTGCTTTTCAACCCTCTGAATAATCCCGCATTTTTTCGTACTTCTGAAGGATTCAGTGAATGGGTTCTCAAGAATTCCGATATGACTGTCATTGTGGTGGAGAGCTCGATGGGAGCATTGGGCCCAAATGCAAAAAACAAACTGATGTATAGTCAATTTAAGCACCAAGCCAGATTTTAAAAGATTAAGGCGTTGAGGCCGAGGGCAGAGTTTGAACAGGTGTATAGCTCACTTCTCCATGTCAGCCACCAGAGCCCATCTGGTCCGCCTCTGTTTGACCCATCTCCCTCTCTTCCTGCTGCTACCACCTGGCAGGTGGTGAAGGAGTCTTGGGTTCATGCACATGGTTCAGGAGGAGTTGTTGCCTTGTAGCGGTCGGGCTCCTGAACCGGCTTCAATTGCCTCAGCAATGAATTACAGACTCCGCAGATGTGGCCTGTATCCAGTGGGCTCCTGGACCACCTTCACGTACTTCAGTGCTGAATGGACACCAAAGCTGTGGCTTGCAGCCTGCTACCCTCGGGTTTCTGTATCAGTGTCACTCACCTGGGCGCTGATCTGGATCTGTGGCTATGGACTAACCTTGGAGGAACCTGTGGTTCACGGTCAGCATATTATTTGTTTACTTTTTTATTGTTTGTCTGATTTGTTCTCTTTTTCACACACCGGATGTTTGTTGGTCTTTGCTGTAAAGGTTTCTTAATAGGTGCTATTGAGTTTCTTTGTTTGGTGGCTGCCTGCAAGCAGATGAATCTCAAGGTTGTATATGGGATGCATACTTTCATAATAGATTTACTTTGAATTTTGAGATATAGTGAAAAATCTGTCTTGCATAATGTTGATACAGAGCAGGTAATTTTATCAAGGATAATATGAAAGGTAAGGGAGAAGACGGACTAAACTTGTGTATGATGTTTTCTCTAAATTCACCACTGGTTTTCCTGGTTGTGATTGCAGCATATGATCTTTCCAAGGATAAGAGTGACACAACATTTCTTCTGAATCTCCTCTTACCGTAGACTCTGGGCAGTCCTGTCCTACAAGAAAGCTTGTACGTTAGTAACGCCTTCAGAGCTATTATGGAAATGTGTCTATTATTATCTTACAATTAAGACATTGAGGAGAAGCTGAGGGGTGTGGAAAGAGAGTCAACACAGATCAATATTGTGTATTTGTGAAAGAAAGGAGGTGAGCTGAAAGATGTTGTGCAATTGAAGGACAGTGTCGGGAAATGACAGGGAGCTATGTAGTAACGTTACAGGTAACAGAGGCAAGGACAGAGTAATTGATATCATGAGAAACATCTTACCATAACTCTACAATATCTTGACTATTTTCAAACATGATAGCATGTCTAGTGAAGTAAGCTACTTTCACAAATCCAAGTACCTTCCTTTGACTAGTTGTTGGCAATGATTATCTTTTACTGATAGCAGTATCTGAGAATCTAAGAGTCCTCTTCGCATCTCTGAAACTGTTGGCAATGTTCTCTTTCAGCCAAAATGCAAGTTCACTCTCAGAAGTACTGGCTACCTTTGCATGCATAAATTGCATAAGATAAGGGTGACAGTCCCTAAACAGACACACAGACATGACCTTTGGCACAGGGAGTAGACACATAGCTCTTGATATCAAAGTTCAAAGTAGATTTATTATCAAAGCACAGAAATGTCACCATGTACAAATCTGAGATTTAGTTTCTTTGGGGCATATTCAATAAATCCATTATAGAATAACAATCACAATAAAAATCAGTGAAAGACCACACCAACTTGAGCTTTCAACCAGTGTGGAAAAGACCACAAACTGTGCAAATACAAAAAGAAAGAAATCCACTCTCTGGCTTCTCTCGCTAAGCCAGTATTGATAGTAATTTACTACTTCATCCTGAATACCAAGCAACTTAGCCTTCTACACCAGCTTCCCATGAGGGGTCTTATTAAAGACCTTGCTAAGATCAACGTGGACAACATCTATTGCCTTTTCTTCATCAACTCTCCCTGTAACTTCTTCAAAAAACTCTTGGTGAGACATGACCTGCCACAAACCATGTCACATAGACTAACCCTACTAGCCACAGTAGTATAGTGGTTAAGGTGATACTATTACAGCTCAGGGCATCAGAATTCAGAGTTCAATTCAAGGATTGTCTGTAAGCAAATTTGTACATTCCTTCCTGTGTGTTTGTGGGTTTCCTCTGGGTGCTCTGGTTTCCTCCCACATTCCAAAGATGTACCAGTGAGTAGGAAAATTGGTCATTGTAAATTGTTATGTTAGGGCTACATCGGTGGGATTTTGAGCACCCTGGGTCAAAGGGTTAGCAGGGCCTGTCCCAAACTGTATCACCAAATAATATAAATAAATAATTCAAGACTCAAAATTGTTTAATATCACTTCCAGCACACAAGTGCAAAGGAAAATGAAATAATTGTTACTCTGAATCTGATACAGCCCAAAACAGAAGCAATAATAAAAAACCACAAGAAATCTAAATAAATAAGATAGCTTATATACATAGATTGATTGTATGTCCACATCTGTACATAAGGTGACTCTGGTAGGAAATGATAAAGTTGTGGTGGTGGGGCAGTGTGGAGGGGTGGGTTGCAGTATGGAGGTATCAATCAGCCTTACTGCTTGGGTAAGTAACAGTTTTTGAGTCTGGTGTTCCTAGCATGGATGCTACGTACATAGCCTCATCCCTGATGGGAATGGGAGGGGGGACTTTTTCTGCCATCTTTCTGAAGAAATGTCCTTGATGATTGGTAGCATGATGCCAGTGATGCATTGGGCAATTCTGACTACCCGTTGGCAGATCCTTCCTGTCCGCTGCAGTGTGGATTCCCGACCATGCAGTGATGCAGCATGTTAGGATGCTCCCTGCTGCACATCCGTACTCATAGCCTCCTACAGCTGCACAGTGGTGAGCATCCTGACATGCTGTATCACTGCATGATATGGAAACTGCACTGCAATGGCAGGAAGACTCTGCAACAGAGAGTCAGAACTTCCCAGCTCTCTTTAGCCTCCTCAGAAAGTACAGGCTTTGGTGAGCTTTCCTGACTGTGTAGAATGTATTCTGGGACCATAAGTGGTTGTGTGAGGTGTGCACTCACAGGAGTTTGAAACTGCTCATAGTTTCCACTGCTGTGCTACCAACGTAAGTACGGGTGTGAGTGGTGCAAGTTCTCCTGAAGCCGATAACCATCTCCTTTGTTTCATTAACAATCAAAAAGAGGTTATGTGTCTGGCACCAGGCCTCAAGGTCTTCTACCTTCTCTCTGTAGGCTATCTCATCATTGTTGGTGATGAGCCCCGCCACCATTGTGTCATCAGCAAACTTGGTAGTGTGATTACTTGGGTGTCCGGTTGAGCAGTCGTGTGTGAGCAGAATGTACAGTTGTGGGCTCAGCATACAGGACTGAGGTTACCCATGTTAGGATGATGGGAAGGTGGAGCTATTGTAGATCCCAACTATCTGAGGTCTGTTCGTTCAGAAGTCCAATACCCAGTTGCACAGAGGTGAATTTAGACCAAGGAGTAGGAGTTTGTTCATCAGGGTCTGTGGGACAATAGTGTTGAATGCTGAACCGAAATCCAGAAACAGCATTCTGACATAAGTGTTCCTGTTTTCTAGGTGTGTCAGGCACAGGTACATAACAAATGCTATGGCATTTGTCATAGAGCAGTTCTGTTGAGAAGCATATTGGTGAGTATCCAGAATGGTAGGAATAGAGTTGTTGATTTGTGCCGTTACCAGCCATTCAAAGCACTTCATGATGACTGTCGTCAGTGCCACGGGGCAGTCATCATTTACTTCTGAAGGTATGGAGGTCTTTGGTATAGTGAGGATGGTGGCTGACTTGAAGCATGTGGAGACAGCAGCTTGGATGAGTGAAATATTGAAGGTATTCGTGAAGACATCAGTGAGCTGGTGCACACACTCCCTGAGTACTCGAGCTGCTATGTTGTTGGCATTTTATGCTTTCTTAAGCATGGAGGCACATTTACAAAGTCTAGGCTTTTGATTGGCTCTCTGTTATCTGTTGCCACACTGTGATTTTTTTCATTGTGGTTGATTTCTCTAATATGCAATATAAAAATATGTTTTATAGAGAATCACATAAGGGGGCTTCATCACAATAGTGATTAGTGGGTGATAAGTGATTAAAACAGGAGAAGAAAGCTCAATTGGTCTACCAAGAAGGTATCGTCATCAGATTTCTGAGCCACCAGATTTCTGAACAGTCCATGAATACTTCCTCATTATTCCTTTTTTGTGTTGTTTATTTATTTTTGTAATTTCTACAAACGTTTGTAGTATTTTTGTTATTGCACTGTACTGCTGCCACAAAACAATAAATTCTACATCATTTCAGGCAGTGATAATATATCTGTTTTTATTTGATAATGTGTTTATAGAGTATATTTAGGTTTACAGTTTTATCCATTCTGTTTCCTGCACTTTTAGATTTATCTTTTGAACTGTTTGATGAGAGGTATCTTCACAAATTGTAAACATAATTTAAATTACAGATGGTATGGACAATTTGATTATCATTCCAAGCACACTGCTTGAATTTATAATCACTTCATGGTGTTATGGAAAAAGGCCCTCTGGTCCAACTCATCCATGATGACGGTTAAACCCACCTGCCTGTATTTGATCCACAGACCTCGAAACCCCTGTCCATGCACTTTTTTACATGGCTTTTAAACGTTGATAATATGCCCACCCCAAATTTCTGCCAACCCATTCATTCCAAGAGTGCATGAATAATCTGCCCCAATGTCTCCTTTAAATCTCTCCACTCTGGTCTCAAACTTATGCCCTCTTGTATTTTGCCTAGTGAAAAAAAAGGACTATATACTCTGCCCCTTATGATCTTAGATACTTCTGTCAGGTCCTAATCTATCCAACTCTCCTTGTATCTCAGGCCCTCAAGTCCAGGCAATAATCCAAAAATCTTTCTGCATTCTTTCTAGATTCCTTTAACTTGGTGACCAAAATTATGCACAGTACTCCAAGTCCATCCTTACTAATGTCTTATGCAAGTGCATCATACTTTTCTAAATCCTATACTCAAAGCCCTGGCCTATGAAGGCAGTATGTTTAGTGCTTTATACTTTTTATACCAGTTTCAGCAAACTATGCACTCGTACTCCTAAACCCTTCTGTCCTGTAGCATTCCCCAGGGCCTGACCATTTATTGGATAAATCCAACCTTGATCTGATCTCAAAGTATAACGTCTCACATTTATTTGGATTGAATACCATTTCACAAACCTCAGCCCACTTAACTTGCTGATCAAGATAATCCTACAATTTCTCATAACCTTCTACACCACCTACAACACTACCATTATAGTATCATCTGCAAACTTATTAACCAATGCCATCCAAATAATTTACATAAATTACAAATAACAAACATCTAGCACTCACCCATGTGGCACACCACTAGACACAGGCCTCCATGTCTGAGAAGCAACCCTGAATCATCATTCTCTTCCTCCTACCACTGAGCCATTTATGAATCCTCTCCCCTTGGGTGCCATGCAATCTAACCTTCCAGAATAAACTGCCATGAGGGACATTGTCAAAAGCCTTGCTAAATTCTATTCAGACAATAACCACTGCCCTATCCTCATCTTCTCTCTTTGTTACCTCCTCGCAAAATTCCAAGAGATCTTTCAGACACAACTTTGCACAGATGCTGCCCTTCCAAATATTGGTGGATCCTGGCCCTCAGAATTGCCTGTACCAAGTTACCTACCCTCGATGGCAGACTTACTGGCCTGTCAATCCCATGCTTTATTTTGCTATTCTATTCATACAATGGCACTACATTAGCCATTCTCAGTCCTCCAGAACATTGCCTGTGGCCAGATTTGAAGGGGAAAAAATTCTCCAAGAAATTTCTCCCTCTACAGTGTTTTCACTAGGTCCAGGAACACCTCAGGTCAGATCTCGCAGATTTATCCACCTTAATGTTCCAATACCTCCTCTTTGCTAACTAATTTGTGGTCCAACATATCACCAGCTGTTTCCTCCATTTCCTTAATTTCCACCATTTTCTCCACAGAAGAGAAATAGTCAATAAAAATATCTTGGCTCCACACATCGACAGCCATGTTGATATTTAAGAAGGCCAAATTTATCCCTGGCCATCCTTTTACTCTTAATATTCCTGTAGTCTCTTCTGATTTTATTTTAGTTTGCCTGCCAAATCCTTCTCATATCCTCTTTTTGTCGATTAAACTTCTCCCTTACGAGCACTATGACACTTCCTGTAGTCAAGAGACTCAGTAGTTCTCCATTAATTATGTGGAATCTATGCTTCCAGAGCCTCAATATCTTTCATCAACCAAGGCTCCCAAAACCTAACAGCCTTGCTCGACACTCTGAGAAGAACATGCAGGCTCTCAGTTTTATAGGAAAACTACTAGAATCCCAGCAATCATTTTCAAGTTTCTTAACAAGTAGCTATAGTTGATAGGACTTTCTGTACTCCAACAATATTATCAGCCTGTATTGCACTTGGATTTCAATATCTAGTAAGAAGTTTGGAAACTGTTTGCCTGTTTTACACATTAAAAAGAACCAATTGCATGCTGAAGAGAGCCAGAAATAAAAATAGGTCAGGTCTAACAATTTATAAATGCACAATCACATTGTCTCATGGTGAATGTTTCAGTATCAGAAATAGGAAGTTCCAAACTACAAGGAGCAATGTTGTACCTGTGAAAAAGATTTAGTAAAGAAACAAACACTTTGCAGGTAAATTATTTCAGTTTTGTACTCTAACAACATTCCATGTGAATTCTGGCCCTTTATTCTGAGTGCTCATACCTGTATAACCACAGTAATCACTGGAAAATTCAGTCACTCTTGCAACTGCAGTCATCAGCCAAGACTCAAGTTGTCTTATTTGAGCGTATGCAATGAAGCAACCAGACTCTTCTGGGGTTATAACATATATCATCATTACTTAACAGGCCAATTATTAACAGCTACATTTTTGTTGGAGGTTACATTGTCACATTTTTCTGTATTCCTTCAGAGGTTAATTGCTTTAGGAACCAGCTTATAGATCTTTTTTTAAACTTTCCCATCCTATTGTTATTTTACAGGCTGCTTTTCTGAAAAGAACAGAACAATTAGACTTTCTCACATACCTCCATCTAAATTGCCTTACTTAGTGTAATCGTATACTGACCCAAGACCCAAGCTGTCATAGATGCTATTACAATGAATATGAGAATCTTGTAACCACTTTACCTTCAAAGGGACATTACAGTGGACTGTTTATTTGTTATTATTTATACTGTCAAGCTTGCTAACTCAATTACAGAAGCCAGACCTGACTTGTTTAAAAGGGAATATATCTGTTTTGCTGCAGCATATTCTATATCAGCAGCATCAACATTCTGAATGCCGTAAGAAATATCTTCTAATTTCTTTTACCATTCTCAATGGGGAACTAGTGATGCAAAACACCTCCTTGGCTGCTGCTCTTAAAATTGGAAGATAACATAAGGAAATTGAATTTATGATATGACTGAAACATTTAAATTGGATTAATGCATGATTGGCAATATTTAGGATTGCATTTTGAGACATTGAAATACATTTGAGAGAAAAAAAATAATAAGGGAACATTAAAATAAAAGATTCAGCCTGACAAGCCCATGATCTCTTCTAGCAATTCATAAACATTTTAAATAAACATTGCTGAAATCCAGAAAGTCTGTGACTGACATATGAAACTTACTTCAGGACATTATAATAGCTCCCTACATAAAGCATCATATGAAGTGTTGGCTACAATTACCTAACTAAATTGGAAATTATATGAGTGCGTCATCATTTTTGATTAATGGTGCTGTATGAAGAGACTCTCTATTGAAAATACATTTGTAATATTGGCTGTACAAGGGAAATAGTAAAGGGCTGTTTGTTCCCAGATCAGTAATCTAGCAGTCTGGGCTAATGAAATAGTGAATAAAAATTTAGGGCTGGCAATGGTGACAAGCAAGGTATTGTGAAAGGAAACATGTGTGTTTGTTCTTTCCATTCATTCACAATAAACAAACGTGACTGGCAATGCCACTTTTTCTCTATCCCCAATTGCCCCTGCACTGAGAATGCAGCTTAGAGTCAAACACACTGGTGGTTTGAGAGACCTAAATGTCAGAATGGATAAGGATAAAAGACTTCCTTCTCTGAAAAGCTTCAGGAAACTAGGATGGGACCTTCAAATAACCTGATACTTCCACGGTCACCATTCCTGAGACTAGATTTGATTTAAGAAAAATAATTTAATGGTGTCAAGGCTGCCTCAGCAGTCTGCATCCTGAAGAGCAAAGTTGCTGCTGGATAGGAGTCTGTGACAGGGGTAAAAAGAATCAACATTAAGAGTAAACCTGTTTTATTTATTCCTTGTAAACTTAACTTTTGCATCTGTCCATGATAGTTTTATCAGAATGACCACACACGTTGTGATGTTGCCTTCACGTTGAGAGCACATTTTATTTATAAAACTGTCCCAGAATCTCTAACCTGGGTATCATATACAGTATCTCTCTAAGCCATCAGCACCTAGATATTCCTTGGTGGTGACACACACCCTAACCTTTCAAAGCCTACGTAATTTGAGAGGTGTGCTGATGCTTTTTTGTGGAAGTGGGTGGGTTGGATGGGGTCGTTGCTTGGCCACTGCTTGTGCATGGGAGAGGAAGTGGGGGTTTTGGGGGTTCTAATGTTTTAACTGTCAGTCATTCTTTGGGATACTTCACTGTTTGCGTGGATGTCTGCGAAGAACAAGAATCTCAGGATGTATATTGATTTCATTTCTCTGATACTAAGTAGAACTATTGAACGACAGACAAGATAGATCACAGAGATTGGAGCTGGAACCTTAGTCATTTGTAATATTGACACAGGATGAGAATGTGAAATGATCAGCAGATTTGCAGATGACACAAATGTTGCTGGAGTTAAAGATAGTGAGAAGTATTGTTTAAGGGCACAGTAGGATGCAGATCAGCTGAAAAATTACGTGTAGCTGTGGCAAATGGAACATAATCCAGACAAGTGTGAGGCAAAGCATTTTGGGAGATCATATTTTTGTGAAGCACATAGGATAAATAACAGGAGCCTTCAGAGTATTGACTACAGGGACAATTTGGAATTAAAGTCAATAGCCCCTTGAACAGGTGAAAATGATACGGTGAAAGGTATTAAGTATGCTAGCCTTCATAGGGAATGCCATGTTGCAGTTGTATAAAACATTAGTTAGACCACATTTAGAAAACTGTGTACAGTTCTGGTTGCTACACTACACACAGGGTATGTCAGAGAGAGGGCACAAATTTAATATGAGGAATTTAAAGACCTGAGGGGTAATATTTTTTATAATATAAAAGGTGGTGAAGATGTGGAATCTTCAGTTACGAGAGAAGGTGAAAGGGGCTAATACAATTACAATGTTTAAAGGGTGTTTGGACAGGTACTTAGATAGGAAAGGGGAAGATGAACATGGGCCTAACACAGGCAACTGGGATTAATGCAGCTCAGCATGAATAAGCTTGCTTTAAAGGGCCCATGACTGCGCTATATATTTCTTTGATTCTTTTGTGATATATAGTACCTTCTCAATACACAGACCGATACACCACAAGTACTTCAAGACTTCTTACATAACATTTTCAAAACATGCAACCTTTACTGATTAATAAGACTATGGTAAGAACATGATCAATTGCAAATTTCTTTCCTGTCACAAACAGAGCTGACATAGAATATACTAGCAATGCTCTGGCAAGACAAGTTCAAAATCCAGAACTGATTCAAAGTTAAATTTTGAGGAGAGTATTTTATGACACAGAGGCGATCATTCAGCTAACCAAGTCTATGATATTTACCCAACAAAGTAAACGCAGTATTTCATTCACCCTCCTGGTTCCCTGCAGGCCTGATATATTCTCAGTTATGCCCATCAATATTTTTTCTTGACTCTTTCACTACTTAGCTACATTAATTGGTAATTCACAGTTGCTAATCAACACACAAGCACATATATGGGACGCGAGAAGAAACTGAACAACCAAAAACTAAAAAAATGCATCCACAAGGAAAACATGCAAAGTCCATGTTTACAACATCCAAAGTCTGGAACAAAACCACATTCCACGAGTTGAGAGGCAATGGCTCCCACAGTCTCAGCATCATGCACCTCATCTTAAAGAAAAACAAGAGGCGGAAGAGGAAATCTATTAAAGGTTCTAAGCTTGGGGCCTTAATAGTGAAGGGTATGGAAGGAAAGATTAACAAAAGAACAGTCAGAGAAATGAACAATTTGAGATAGGGCAATCTCTCTGAGTGAGATATACTAGTTCATGCATTTAGAGACTACTTTTAAAAGTAAGGCACAGGGAATCAAAAGGTAAATCAGATCACCAAAAAGCTTTGGATGAGCTGAATTTTGCAGAGGTAAACTAACCAAGTGTGGCTGAAGTAATGAAACCCAAGTGTGATCAGGTCTTGGATAATAGTTTCCATGGCAGATAAGGAGGAAGATGGATATTGGAGGTCTTTGTGATACAAGCTGAATCAAATAACAAGATTTGAAATGCCTAGTTCTACTTTTAAAGAAGCAAATAAAATTTAGGATAGTATTTGAAATCATTTGCTTAAATTGTAAAGCAATCTTGATGAACCTACAGCTCTTCATCGGTCCTCTTGCTCTTTGATGCATGTTGCAAACAAGGATATGGTCAAGGGGTGAGTGGTCCAGGAATCTGTGAGCAGGTGTTGGTGAGCTATGGAGTGCTAATCTGGAGCTGCGACATTACTGTATCTCAGAACCCTTGCTGCGTCCATTTCTTGAAATGATATGGAGTAATATCAAATCATCTAACCATATTCAGTGACTGTTAGTACCTTGGCTGAAAGCAGAGATGGATCATCTACTCAGCAAGTCTAGCTGAATCTGCTTGCAAATGCTTTAGCTTAGTCCCTTCCATACACAAACTGTGCTCTGTTATTACTGCCTCCTCCTCTGGTTAGTGATTGAATTACCTAGTTTACTTGACTAGATCTGATAAGGTTGCAGAGCTTTGGTCTGTCTAATCCATAGTTTAGTGGGATCATTCAGCTTACCCTACAATGATTGATAATTTGGTAATTATAGCTTATTAATAATTTTCCAATTAAAGGTATTTGGATCAATTTGCAACATTAAAATAGTCCTAAGTAAAAACGTTTAATGTCTGTAATTTGATAGTTCAATGCAGAAGAGTCACTGTGTTGATCATTTTAATGGCTTGTTCCAAGGTCCCTCAGCATTTTTGTACATTAATCCAGAATCTGCAGTCTTTCTTGTGTCAAGAGGTATTGACAAACTTATTTCAAGGGGTATAAGCTCCACATTTTACAAGAACTTTATGAACACAATGACATCTACCTCTACACAGCACAAGATAACTGTATGCTTGTTAAATGAAAGCTCACAAATATGAATAGGCCCACAAATCTGACAGGCATTGAAAGACAGACATTTTCAGCAAAGAGGAGGTGAGACTAAAACTAAAACAGAAATGCGGAATGCAACTCGGTTATCTCAATTGTGTTCCAACTGGTCAAAACCCTGTTTAAAAAGAATATTGATTAAAAATGCTAACAGGAACTGGAGATCTATCATGAAGCAATATATATGCCTATTAATATACACCAAAACTGCATCTTTCAGAGAAGTATTTGCATTTTCAAACTTTGAAGCATAAACCCTAGAGACAGGGACTAATTTTATGTTGGCATGCTTTTATTATATGCACATTATTGTTTGAATTTGCAGATGCAGCTAAAAGGTGCCTGAATCTTACTTTGAACTGTTGACCATTCTGAAGAAAATTTGGAACATTAATAAAATGCACTGTATGTAAAAAAAATCTTATTCTGTCTCTCAGGATCAGGGTTGAATTGTTTCCACTCTTTTTCTGTGGTTTCTCAGGTAACTAATGAGGCCAATGTGGGAACCTGAAACTCTTTTGCAGATGGTGCAGGATATGCCTTAGCTCCTTTGGACATTTACGCAGGTCTTTCATGTGCTTCCATTGCATGATTTTGTGGTTCTCAACAACATGATGAATGCTATGAGTATCATGGGTCGGTGATTCCCTAAAGTTATTGGGGATACTGCATTTGTTCAAGGAGTCATGTTTTCCCATAACAGATCTTGGAATAGGGTTTAAATCAATACCAGTGCACTCTTCCAGGCCATGCCAACATCAACAGCATATAAGACAAGCAGCATCATTCATATGCCTAACAACAAATGGTTGAAACAGGTTGTTGTCATGACAGTCACTAAACTCACTATCTCCTTCCTGTACTCCAACTTATCGTTACTTGAGATGTGGCCCTCAACAGTGGTATCATCTGCCGATGTGTAGATGGAGTTAAAGCAGAATCTGGCCACACAGTCATAGGTGAAAGAGAATAGCGTAGGAGCAGCATAGGTTACATACCACTGCTTGCAAAATATTGCACAAATACTTTCACAAATTACACACCTTTACCAACAGCTACCTCTCTTCAGCCATTTCATTCTTAAAGCAATTGGCACAACCCTAATCACTACAGTTCAGCAACACTAAGACTATACACTGTAGATCACTTTGCACTGCAATAGACTTTATTTTTCTGAATTAATTCTATTCCTTCTTGTAAAAATGGTGTCTAATTCATGCTTGATTTATGTTTTCCTTAAGTATGCATGCTGCTTAAATAACGCTATGTGCCTTTGATGCTGCTAGAAGGAAGTTTTTTATTGCACCTGTGCATACATAGACTTGTGTTTGACAATAAACTCGACTTCAACTTCAAATAGAATTGACAGCATAGATAATAGCAGGGTATTTTGATGATAATAACAACTTTATTCAATGCAATTAGATTTATTTTGACTGTACTGAAGGACCCAGCTCTTATTTTTAGCTCGGTATCTGTTTTCAGTGTAGTCTTGGCTTGAGACATGAATTCTGTGATACTATTATAAAGCAAAAACGATGTTGGTATAGATCCCTACAGTCAGAGAAATGCAGCATGGGAAGTTACCATGACAACCATCTAATCTAGTCCTATTTACTCATGTTTGATCCATATCTCTCTCTAACTTTCCAATCAGCTAATGCTCTAACCATGCCAGTAACTTTCCTATAATACATGGTTAACTTGGTAAGCAGCCTCATGCATGGCACCTTGTCAAAGGCCTTCTGAAAATCCAAATATACAATATTCACTGCATCCCCTTTATCTAAACTACTTGTAATCTCCTCAAAGAATTCCAACAGGTTCGTCAGGCAAAATTTTCCCTGAAGGAAATCATGCTGACTTTGACCTATCTTGTCCTGGATCATCAAACACTTCATTACCTCATCTTTAACAATTGACTCCAACATCTTCCCAACCACTGAGGTCAATCTAACTGGCTCCTTTCCTCTGCCTCCCTCCTTTTCTAAAGAGTGAAGTGACATTTGCAGTTTTCCAGTCCTCTGGAACCATGCCAGAATCCAATGATTCTTGAAAGATTATTACTAATGCCTCCACAATCTCTACTGCTATTGCTTTCAGAACCCCAGGTCTGGGTGATCTTTAGGCACCTTTAGGTCTTTCAGCTCTTTGAACACCTTCTTCCTTGTAATAGTATCTTCACTCACTTCTCTTCCCTCACTTCTTTCAATACCTGACACACTGTTAGTGTCTTCCACAGTGAAGACTGATGCAAAATATTCATTTAATTAATCTGCCAGCTCCTTGACTACTGTTATTTTTTTCTCCAGCCTCATTTTCTGGTAGTCCTCTATTCACTCTCATCTCTCTTTTTTGATAAATAATTGAAAAAAACTTTTTCTATCCACCTGAATTTTGTTTGCTAGTTTACTTTCATATTTCATCTCTTCCCTCCAAATGATCCTTTCAGTTTCTTTTTGTAAATTTTTTAAAAGCTTCCCAATCCTTTATTTTCCAGCTAATTTTTGTTTTGTCATATGCCCTCTCTCTTGCCTTTACATTAGTTTTGACTTCCCTGCTCAGCCACGGTTGTACTATTTTGCCATTTGAGTATTTCTTTGTTTTTGGAATACATTTATCCTGCACCTTACTCATTTTCCCCAGCAACTCAAGCCATTGCTGCTCTGCTATCATCCCTGCCTGCCTCTCCCTCCAGTTTACTTTGGCCAGCTCCTCTCTCATAACACTGTAATTTCCTGTACTCCACAGAAATATTGTGATGTCAGATTTTTGTTTCTCCCTATCAGATTCCATGTTGAACTCAATCATATTGTGATCACTGCCTCCCAAGGTTACCTTTACCTTAAGCTCCCTTATCACCTCTATTTCACTAAATAACACACAATCCAGTACAGTTGAGCTCCTAGTAGCCTCAATGACAAGCCGCTCTAAAAAGCCATCTTGTAGGTATATTCAACAACTTCACTCTCTTGAGATCCATTACCAAGATAATTTTCCCAATCTACCTGCATGTTAAAGTCTCCTCATGACCATCATAGCATTGCCCTATTGACATGCCTTTTCTATTTCCTATTGTAATTTGTAGTCCACATCCTAACTGATGTTTGGAGGCCTGTATATAACCACCACCAGGATCTTTTCACATTTGCAAGTTCTTAACTCAACCCACAAGGATTTAGCATCTATGTCACATCTTTCTAATGACTAATGTCATTCCTTACCAGCAGAGCCACACCATCCCCTCTCAGACATCCCACCCTGCAAAAACTCATTTCAGGGAGGAAGCACCATCAATTTGCGGGAGACTTCCGGGAGAGTTGGGATGTCTGCAATAGAGTAGCTCCTGAGCAGCCAGCCAACTAGTTTAAATAACGTTAGCTACGCTAATGAACGAATGACACTTGTTAAACTCACCCCAACATGTCTTTTATAGTCTTAACCCACCATGGGCAATAGAAAAGTCACTGTTGCAAACAGCACAGCAAGCAACACTATCATTATTTTGACCCCTATTAGGCAGGAGTATACTCTAGTGTAGTCTGGGGTGACATATGTTTTATATTTTCTTTTTTTGGAACACCCTGCAATATCGCACTCTCGCTCTATCTTTTGCTCGTGCTCTCTCTCTCTCGTGGTCGTTCTCACACTCTCGCGCTCTGCTTCCTTTTTCGCTCGCGTTCTCTCTCTCTCGTGGTCGCTCTCGCGCTCTCTCTTGCCTTCTCTCGCTCGCTCTTGAAAAATATTGATTTCCGTGATATTGTATATAATTTGCGGGCATTAGGGAGCCACTATTAATATGCGGGAGACTCCCGGAACTTCCGGGAGAGGTGGGATGTCTGCCCTCTGCCTACCTTCCTATCCCTCAATACAATGTGTAACGTTGGGCATTCAGCTCCTAACCACAACCATCCTTCAGCCATGGTTCAGTGATGGCCACAACATCATACCCGATCTGTAAAAATGCAACAAGATTATCCACCTTATTTCTTATACTCCGTGCATTGAGTATAACACTTTGATTATGCATTACTAATACACTGATAGTTGCCCTGCTGGCTGCCATTTTATCCTATCATCTGCCTGACCTTCCTAGTAGTCTGACTGCATGCTATCTTTGCCTTTTTACCATCCATCCTATCCTGAGCCCCCTCACTCCGGTTGGCCAGTCCCCCACTAAGTTAGCTTAAACCCTCCCCAGCAACTCTAACAAACCTGCCCACAGGATATTAGTTTCCCTCTGGTTCAGGTGCTACCCTTCCCTTTTGTACAGGTCATACCTCCCCCAGAAGAGATCCCAAAAATCCAAGAACCTGCCCTGCCCTCTGTACCAGCTTCTCAGCCACTCATTTATCTGCCAAATCATCCTGTTTCTACCCTCACTGGGGCATAGCACAGGTAGCGATCCAGAAATTACTACCAATGAGATTCTGTTTCGCAGATTTCTGCCGAGTTCTCCAAATTCTCAGTTCAGGATCTCTTTTAGACAGCTGAGTGACACAAGAGTATGCTAGTGTAAAATAAGGTTGCATTCTGAATTAGAACAACAGATCATTTAAATTCTCATACACAAGAAAATCTGAAGATGCCGGAAATCCAAGTACACACAAAATGCTGGAGGAACTCAGCTGGCCAGACTGCATCTATGGAGAAGAGTAAATAGTCAATATTTTGGACTAAGACCCTTCATCAGGACTCGGAAAAAAGATGAGAAGTCAGAACAATAAGGTGGGGGAAGGGGAAGAAGTAGTACAGGCTGGTAGGTGATGGGTGAATCTGGAAGGGGGGATAGATGAAGTAAAGAGCTGGGAAGACCACAAATGAAAGAGAAAAGGGGCTGGAGGGGGGAATCTGGTAAGAGAGGGTAGAAGACCATGGAAGAAAGGTAACGAGGAGGAACACGAGGGATGTGATCAGCAGGTAAGGGGACAAACTGAGGGGGGAAATGGGAAAGGTGGAAAGGGGGAATGGTGAAGAGGGTGCATTTACTGGTAGTTTGAGAAATCAATGTTCATGCCATCAGGTTGGAGGCTACCCAGAATGAATGTAAGGTGTTTTTCCTCCAACCTGAGTGGGGCCTCATCACAGCAGTAGTGGAGGCCATGGCCTGCCATGTCAGAATGGGAATGGGAATGGGAAATAGAATTGAAATGGGTAGGCACTGGGAGATCCCACTTTTTCTGGCAGACGGACCGTAGGTGCTCAGCAAAGTGGTCTCCTAATTTACATCGGTTTTCACCGATATACAGGAGGCCACACCAGGAGCACCATATACAGTAGATGACCCCAAAGGACTCATAGGTGAAGCATCGCCTCACCTGGAAGGACTATTTGTGGCTCTGAGTGATAGTGAGGGAGGTTGTGTCAGGTCAGGAATGGCACGTGTTCCACTTACAAGGATAATTATCAGGAGGGAGATCAGTGGGGAGGGATGAAAGGACAAGGCAGTCGTATAGGAAGCAATCCCTACTGAAAGTGGTGGGGGGGGTGGAAAAATGAGCTTGGTGGTGGGATCCTGCTGAAGATGATAGAAGTTAAGGAGAACTTCTCGCCACATTTTCAAAGTGCTTCAATTGAATTATTTGAAAATTTAACAGATTTGCATCCCCAAGGCTCTTCCATCTGTCCATATTTTTGTTATCCCCTCTTACGCTGTCTTTCCAAGATCTAATGTCTTAGATATTCTACTCATATCATCAACACCTTCAAAATTAAAAGAACCATGTTTCGGAAAGCATGCTGGGTGTGATAAGTGTGAACCTTTTGGTTTTAAAGACCTTCTTCTGGGTGAACATCTAAGTTGTTATCTCAATCAATTACTGAAAATATTTTTGAGTTTAAAATAAAATTGACAAAAATGTTATTCCAAAACAGAGAGTCGAAAAGAACTAGATTATAGCATCCTGGATATTATTAGATTAACTATTTGTGATAAACCTCACTTGACTTTTTTCCTTTCGTTTCTATGCTGCAGATATGCACATTCCATTTGCATTTTTAGAAGTAGTCGACCCATGGAATCCAGAACTGTCGTGTGGCAGAGATGAAGGGTGGCACAGCAGCTTTTAGTGTGATATCAAGAAGGTAATAAATGCACTCCAGGACACCACATGTGATCTGAAAACATCCACATTCTGCTGGTTAGTCCTGACGAAGGGTCTCGGCCTGAAACGTCGACTGCATCTCTTCCTAGAGATGCTGCCTGGCCTGCTGCGTTCACCAGCAACTTTGATGTGTGCTGCTGATTTACTAGTCACCTCAGTATATTCCATTTTCCCAAGTTTTCCCTGCTACTTTCCTACTCCTCTGGATTTCTTGATTTATGTCATGGTCACTCCTGCAATGATTCACTTTACCATTTGATTACTCCTGCTCCCCACCTTAGATGTTCATACCCTTCGTTGCTACTTTTCCTCAGTACTATGATTACAGTTACTGTATCCTTCAGCTCTGATTCAAAGTAATCAGACTGAACTATTAATCACTCTACAGATTTTTAATAATATTTCTTAGCAAATGTTGGTGTTTGAGAAGGTGGTACTGAGCTATCTTTTAGGAGCACAGTTATTAATTTCATAGTCATGCCACAGTGGATTGAGCAAAGAGCCCCAGCAACTTTGACAGCATTCCTTCAATCAAAGGGAGTATGCAGCTTGGAAGGTACCAACGTCCTTCCTTTGAGATGACTGGCTAATAATTACAACCATCTTTCTTTATGCTCTGTATATCCCTAGCCAATACAGAATGTTTCATGCTTTGCTTTCAGTATTTTACATATTTATTTCATATTTCCAGCATTCATCATGTATACCTTTTGTTCAGGATTATTTTTCTTCCTGGATACTGTAATACTATGTGGCTTGCTCCCATGAAGGCAAAGCAATTGAGCCAGCCTTCCAGGGTCCACTTAAATAAAGTAACTGCACATGGATAACCTGTAGCATTTGAATATATTTAGACCTTGGTCACCAAAAGAACTATTGATAGAATTTAGGATATGAATTCATAGATTTCCCCATACGGAACAAAGTGAAAGATTGGGAACCATGAATAAAGTGACCTTGAATGGGATGGATGTGATCACTGCATTAAATATTTCAAGCAAGATGAGTAAAGATTAACAGGTTGAATAACAAGATTTTAAAAAATAAATTATTTAACAGTCCTTTTATTTTAATAAATTAAATCTATAGATATGGAGACATTTTTAAGTGATCATAGACATTTTAATATCCTTAATTACTAAGTATGGTAATCAAGTGAAAGGCAGTTATGCTGTCCAACTTTAAAAAATGCTGGAGACTATCACCTACCATGAGATTCCTTAAAAATATGAAACCAATTCACCTACAAAAAAACCAAGATGCCAGGCAAAATCTAAAATTTGCTGAAAAATAGTGGGAATACATGATCAAAATTGCCCTCATCCCATTTTACACTATTTATGGATAAATTCTGACTATTTTTCAAATTAACCTTGATAATTTTTATTGTAAATTTCAAGGGAGATTTCTTTACCACGTATCCCTTAAATTCTAGATTCCTTGTGTTTGGGCAGAGCATTGATTTCTCCATTTTTCTCTTATGTGAAATTATTGACAAAGAAGTGTTGTTTCTAGAAACATCAACAAGAGTTTCAAAACAATTTACAAATTTCAATGACCTCAAATATCTTAGTTAAAATATAATTTACACTTCTATCAAAGAGAGTAACAAAAACATTCATCATTTACTCCTCAACAACCACTAAATTCACACAACAATAACAACTATTCCGGTCCTACTGTATTAAAATTCTCAAATAATGTACATCAAGCATTGTTCTCATGAGAGTAAAGTTTGAAAAATGATGACAATAAAAATGAGGAGGTTTAATTCTCATAGAAGTACCCTGTTTACTTTGACAGTCATTTAGCTAATTATATCAGAGGGCACAGACACACATTTAATAAAACAATGCTACCCATACATGTTGATGAAAGCAGACCAATTAATCTGAGTTTAAACCTAATTTTGCATGCAACATGCATCAATTGCTCTTGCACCATTCACTGCTACTTTTAGTCTATCCCTCATATAATTTTGACCTATTAATACTCAATGTAATTGAAACTAATTTGTAGCTCAGGAGAAGAATGCTTAGCATAAATGCAAAACAAGTAAACTCAATAACCCATTGCATGAGAAATAGTAAATGGAAAATGTAGTCTGAACTGTGATCTAGAGTAGCTGGGCGTATTTCTGTTTTGAATTAGAAATTCAGAGATTTTAGCACAAAATCTAAAATGGCATTGCAGCACAGTCCTTAGGGATCATTAACAAAAGAAAATCTGCAGATGCTGGAAACCCAAGAAACACACACACAAAATGCTGGAGGAACTTATCAGGTCAGGCAGCATCAATGGAAAAGAGAAAACAGTCAGCGTTTCAGACTAAAACCCTTCATCAGGTTTTCTGGCCTGCTGAGTTCCTGCAGCATTTTGCGTGTGTTCGTTAGGGATCATGGCACAGTTAGCAATAAGTCTATAAATGTAGGCCATATCTTTTCTCTCAGAACGGGAACAAAAAACTCCACAGTCTCTTGGTTAATATCTATTACTTACTTGGCATTATTAAAGTAGTTGGTCCAGTGATTATCACATTACTTTGCTGTGTAGTTAGTTGTGTGCAACTGTTTAATGCAGTTCCTGCACTACGTTCTAAGAGACGATTTGGATGTCCTGAAAGATGCACTCAGATGACATAGAAAGTGACATAGAAAGATGCATACAGAATGTAATAATGGCACATCTTCTCTCTGAAACACATCAAATGGCCTTCAATATTCAACTTTCCAATGCAAATATATTTGCATGAGTATCAAATATGACTATGCTCTGTATCAAATATGGTCTGAATGCCATCACCTTGAACCCCTCAATCAGATAATCACATCATCTCTCCATAAAGAATTATGATTTGATTCAATTCTTTGGGGAAACCAGAGGTAAAAAAAAAATAAGTAGCTTTCTTTTCTGGAATCCAAAAGCAATAAAACTTGTAAGTTTTATTGCTTATAAGACCAGCAATAAAATCCAGCCCTCAGAAACAGAAAAGCAAATATTTTACGATTTCCCAATCTTACAGAAAACTCTTTTCCTGTCAGTGTCTTTCTATACAAGATCTCTGTATCAAGCATAAAACCTAAATTGCATGTGAAACTTTTTCCTTCTCTTTGCAAAGATGCTCGGACAATTTCCAAGCAAACTTGCATTTTATCCATTGTCAGTGCACTTATCATATTGAATGAAAGAAAATTGTAATGATTCTCTGAAGTTAAGCAAAAATATAAATAAACTCAACAAAATAAACTAGTTAATATTGGTTGAGGTAATTAGTTGATATTTAAACCAGTTGCCTACTTTTCATCAGACCTGTTTATCATTGATAGTTATGAAAAGTAAACAGAATGCAATGAAAATGGCCATTAATTTATTAAAGACCATGATGCACTATTGGTATTACACAATTTCATTTGTTTTAGATGTTCAGAAATTATTCACAGTGGCTGTATGCATGGTAGTTTTGAATATTCTTTACATAGTTCCTTTCATGGGGAACTAGAAGGTCTTAAATTACAACTCCAGCACCCACAGCCACTCAACTCATTTCAGTTACTTATTCCGGTGACCTTATAAGGCCTGATCAAGATGCCAAGTACCAACAGAATTCAGGTTTCTACTCATTTGGAGACTAGTTTAAAATTGGTTGGGCTTTTCTCTTTTACATTTTTGTCCCACCCTTCACTGATTCCACCTCCACTCAGCAAGTCCATTCCTGAACAAAATTATACCTCAAAGCAACCAACTGGTCAAACTACATAGTGAGCAGAAAACTGAAGACCATCCTGATGAAGTGTCTCGGCCCAAAATGTTGAATGTACTCTTTTCCAGAGATGCTGCCCGGTCTGTTGAGTTCCTCCAGCACTTTGTGTGTGCTGCTTGGATTTCCAACATCTGCAGATTTTTTCGTCTTTGTGCTACCAAAATCATAAATCATGTTTTATCTAGCTCCTCAATTAGTTCTCCTCAGTTTCCCAACTTGTTAGATTTCCTTCAGGAGGTTACCCCACTGCCTAAGGGGCATTCTATATATTTTGCAATACATTTTAATTCACCCAGAAATGCATATTCAAAGAAATGACAGTGGGAGCAGATAGTTGTAATTTCAAACTAAAGCTGGTTTTACACTCTTATCCACACATCCACATTTCGAGTCAGTTTTCCCCTTTCTGACCTAAAGGCAGTGAAACTAAATACAGAGCTCCTAAGGCCACAACAATTGAGATAATTTCAGCTCAGTTGCTCCTGCATATTTATGGCTGTTCACCAACTAAAGGCTTCTGAATACCAAGAGAATCCAGCACTTGTCATTAATACAACTGCAATATTTTCTTTTAAGTTTAAGCCCAAGTAAAATGATGATCATGATATTTTAAAGATGCCTTTAACCTGAACCAACTAAGATTTAATAAACATAATTTATTCAATTGTAATGTATAATACTCAATAACTATTACTCATTTTAAAACACAATACAATTAATGTCCATGACATATTAAGATAAGGTTATTTTTCGACTGTATGAGTAGCACTGCATTTATAACAGCTTTGGTCAGGTTTCAAAAGGGCAATGACCTATTGCAAGATGCTGGTTTTGCCTTGACAAAATACTCAAGAAACATAAATTCCAAAAAAAAATTATTTCAATTCTCCATCATCAAAGTAGAACCGTCACCCTGTTTTCCAAAGTATTGTATCTAACAAGCAGGTAAGAATGTTGTGGTCACTTTGAATACTGAGAAACAAATATCAGAGGTAGCCTTACCTGAAGTCAGAACGCAATATAATATCATAACCACACATCATTTCCCCAGTAGAAAACTTTGGATAATAAAAAGAAGCTACTATCCCCTATTCGCACTGGTGGCATTTACATGTATATATTTTAATTATGCCATAAAAGACTTTTGTACCTTTAATTTTACCTATGGAATTGATGGAATGGTTCCAATGAAGTAAGCATATTTGAATAAAAAGAGAAACAATTTATAAGTTTTATGATATATGTTAAAGCAACCAATCACAGCAAGAAAATATACCACACCTAGACATATAAGCGTGACATTATGTCGAGATGGAAGTATGAATCCCACGTAATGATGCTAATTTTAGTGAGGAAGAGGATTTAAATCATTCATAAAGAACATTGAACATAATTAGGAATGAGAATGTGGTTGACTTGCTTTCAAAACCATTCCTCCAGCATTCCAACAGCCTGGGCAGGTGCATACAATGTATTTTCAATCAGCCATGCAAATTTGTTGATGGTCTAAGCACACTGCTGCACACATGGCAATAAAGTGTGACAATTCATCACACCCCAAGCTGAGAGCAGGCACTAATTAGTGACAATACCACCAGATTCATAAGCAAGCAAAATTATGAACATTATAACTTCAAGCACTCTGAACTAGTTATACAGTCAATATGATTATAACAGTGCTTTAATTAGTTAACACTAACATTTTTCACAAAAACTATTCTGATTTATCCTAATTTGCACAAAGACAAAGGCAAAGAAAAAAAAAAGCTGGACTCAAGTGCAAAAAGAACTAAAAGAATAAAGAAAGACAGAAGTTTCTTCAAACAGCCAAACTGGAGGTATAAGCTTTTTCAATTATTTCTAGATAGAGTAAGACAACTACTAAAGGGGGAGAAGAAGGAAGCACAGTGGTAAAAAGGAATGGAACCCATACCTTGGTCGCCCATCATCAGGTGCGCCAGACCTTAAAGGGAAATAAGAGCAGAGTCAGCAAAGAACAAGGGCACGTGGGAAGGTATTGTCACAATGACAAAAATGTTTTGTGACAGACATCTCCTTTTGATTAGATGTCTTCATTACAGGGAAATAAAAAAGCATTTTTCAACCACAGGTTGCAATGCTTTGGGACAAGATCAGAAGAGTGAAAATATGATCCAGATAGCATTGGACAAATCTGAGAATTTTTACATACACATATTTGCATTGAACAGAATTAAGGCTCTTAAAAAGAAAGTCATTTTCACCCAAGGGAAATTTTGTGACCGAGCCACTCTTCTGCCTATACATTATGCTGAAGTGACATTTTTAAATTTCATGTCTGCTTCCTTAAATATATATTTACAGGAAAGCTTTAATCAAGATTAAAATTCCAAATAAAAGTAGTAACACTGAGCAGAGATGCTATTAGCATTGTCTACAGTGATTAACTTCTGATAGTTATACAACTTCCTGTTTCAATGTGTTGCTATGTTGTAAATTTAGAATTTTATATAACGTTTAGTTTGTCAACTGAGCTATACTTATCATATTTGATTTACAAAATGCAGTTTGCACATTTGTTATTGAAACAATTAAATAATTTTATACCCTTCCAGAATGTTACTATTTGTGCTCATACTAGTACAAAAATAATTGATTTTGAATGATTTATAATATATTTCTTTTTTTGAATGAAGAACTGGAGATAGGTCAGAACTTTTATAGCCTAGGAGAGAAAACTTGAAGTAGATTGCTTACCCAATGTATATACTACCTAGTTTACTTCCTATTGAAATCTTTCACAAATAAAAAAAGTAAAATCCATTCATGGCTACCAATTTTTTCTCCCAGCAATGAAAGTTCAAATTTATACCCTGAATTTGACTTTAAATGAACAAAAGTTAAATATCAATGATACCATCTCCATAGTTTAATATATTTTTATTTATGTGGTTCGAAGGAACAAACTGATGGGAGTCTAGAGCTTTAATTCTATGAAACCCAATTAACATAGCTATTGAAAGTGTCATTGTACTTTTGAAAATTAATGTATTTAATAGATTTAGGCAGTTAGTTATTATCATGTCGGGGAACCTAACACAGTAACAAAACTGTGATTTACTGGACATCACACACAAAATACTGGAAAAACTCAGCAGGCCAGGGACTATCCATGGAGAAGAATACAGTTGACGGTTTACTCTTTTCCATAGATGCTGTCTGGGCTGCTGAGTTTCTCCAGCATTTTGCCTGTGTTGCTTGGATTTCCAGCATCTGTAGATTTTCTCTTGTTTGTGATTCACAGAACATGTTCACGAGGAGCAAACCAGACAATTTTAAATCTTAAAAAGGAAGGTGGTAATGCTAAGGAATTATAATGCATTGATCAAACCACACTGGGAGTATTGAGAGTAGTTTTGGACCCTATATCTATGAAAGGATGTACTGTTATTGGAGCGGATCGAGGAGAGATTTACGATAACGAAAGGGTGAACATATGAGGAGTGTTTGATGGTTCTCGGCCTGTAGCTGCTGGAGTTCAGAAGAATGAGGAGTGATCAAATTGAAACCTACCTAATATTGTAAGACCTAGATAGAGTGGGCAACAAGAGGATGCTTCTTGCAGGAGAGTCGAGGACCAATGGACATGGCCTCAGACTACATGGACATTACTTTAGAACAGAGATGAGGAAGCATAAAGTGAATCTGTGACATTCATTGGCACAAACAAATGTGAAGGCCAAATCTTTGGGTATATTTAAACTGGAGGTTGATATGTTCTTGATTAGTAAAGGTATCAAAGGTTATGGGGAGAAGGCATATTGGTTGCATTATGGTCTGATATAGCAATTCAAAGGCATAGGAATGCAAGAAGTTTCAGAGTAGTTGATTCTGCCCAATGCATCGTAAGCACATCTCTCCCAGCTCCTGGTTGTATCTGCTGTAGGCACTACTTCAGGAATGCAATATCTATCATCAAAGGTCCCCACCATCTGGGACAAGGCACATTGTTGCAGATGACATCAGGCAGAAGGTACAGAGACCCATACCATCAGTTTCAAGAACAGCTACTTCCCAGCAACAATTCAGTTCTTGAACCAACTGGCAAAAGCCTAATCACGATAATTCAGCACTGTTACCACTGTGCACTAAAATGGACAATGTTTATGTTCTAATTGTGTCTTCTTGTAAAGATTGTTTATACTTTATGCTTACATTGTATTTTACTTCTGAATGCTGTTTACATGAAGCTCTGTGCCTGTGAAGCTGCTGCAAGTAAACTTTTCATTGCACCTCTGCAACATTACATGTACTTGTGCATATGATTAACAAAAATTCAACTTCTGAGATGAGCTTTCAAGTCTTTTTAAGCCAGTAATACTGCTCAATTTTAACTTGTGTCCTTGCTGTCAAATTGTCTTGCAGGAGAATTACTTAAAAAGATATTAATACTAATGTAGTTCTCACCAGCCTGGAAGTGTAATCCCTGAGGTTGTTATTCTTTTACACAACTAAATTTCCTGTCATGTCCATCACAGTAAATAACTATCAGAAAAAATCATCTTCAAGGCATCCTATATATTGATCCCTTCTGAAGTCGCTTTTCACTTCCCTCAGTGTTTTGATTGGAAAATGTTTAATTTTAATTATCTGTTCCTCTGTGACTATTTTAAAATAGTTCTGGTAAAATTGAAGGGGCAAATCTATTCACTTGATGGCTGGTGTGCTGAATAAATGCCAACATATTATATCATAAATGACAGTTGCAAAACATTGTGCAAAATTAGGTGATAATTTTCACTCTAGAATTACTCTTGAACCAATATACAGAGCTGGAAATTACACAGCATCTGAAAAGGCATATGAAAACAGCCATGCACAGCAGAGAAGGGTCTGGCTCACAGCAATTTTCTATAATGATGCTCAGCATTGAAATTCTAATGCAGACATGATCCAAATTATTGTGCACAATAGAAAATGCTTAGCATACTTACTCTCATGCCCACGCAAGGGCTCTTCATTCGCAAGCTGTTGCCACTGGGGAGCTTGAGGAGCAAGTCAATTGGACAATGATTAGGGGAATGGAGTGGTCAGTGAAGGGCTTGGAAGAGAGGAATGGACAACTGAGGGGAGGACTTGGGGATGGGAGCACGTGAAAATTAACACTGAAAAGTCAGTGGGTGTGTCCTTAGAGAAAATGTCTAAATGAGAATCTTGGACTAGCCTGCAGCAGCTCAGATGAAGTCATGCTTTCATTAAACTTGAAGCTGGGCTTAACCCTGACTCAAGGCCTACTTTAGTGTGGCTGGATCATGTCATCCATGGACAGTTTATGCAATTCATCTACAGTTGGTGTCCAGAACAAAAATATACAAATGTATCTTCAGTTCATTCTCCGCAATTATATCTATGGTAAATTCTATTACAGAGTGTACAAAAACACTCTTGGGTAAATTAAATCCTTGGCTGTTCTCCCTCTAGATCCAGGTCTTTAACTGCTTTGAAGCATGTTCAGTTACTTATCAGGAAACAACAGAAAGAATTACCTTCATACAAATTTATTTCTAGATTATTTTACATTACTTCAAAATTAAGTAATTTTGAACATTAGAATGCTTTAATGATGAGGCTCCTTTTAGAAGTGAAAATAAATGTCAAATTTAGCTTGAAGTGACTTGTTCCTTGTTTCCATATAATTTCCCATTCTTATAAGGATTACATAAAAATTTGAAATTATTTCACTATGGTTTTAGATGAAATTACATTGCAGAGAAACAATACTTTAGCACTCAGCTTATTAAGTTTCCATTGGGGCATTTGCACTGCTAGTGTAAGGACCTGATTAATATAGAGCTACAAACATACAAACTTAAGGCAGAAAATAATGTTAATATATCCAAACTACTTACTAATTAGCTTTGGAGTTTTAATCCCCCTGCAATTATCAAATGAGCTCTGAATAACCCCTCCCTTATAACAATGTGTAATAATAATACATGGCTTAGAATCTTTGCAAAATTCCATCCAAACTTTGCCAAAAAAAAAAACGTTTTTGTCTTATTTAAATGGCCTGCCAATTTTTATCAGTCTCATCATGGACAAAAAATATAGAAAATGGTTAAGAATTAAATTTAAGAAAATTAAGGTATATTTGAGCCAACATAAATACCCATTCGGACAATCCACCTAGTTTTATTAATTCAATTGGACTAAGTCTTTTTGCTACTTTGCCCACGATAACACTAAAAGGAGAAATCGCTACATATTCTGCCCAGATCATTTAACATAGAAATAATAACGTTAAATTTGTCTAAATTAAGGACAGCAACAAATTTGAACAGGTTTTCAGGCGATTAATAAAGTTATCAAGTCAATCCTCCAATATCACTTAAAAATGTATGAACTAACAAGAAGTCTAATTATTTCAGATCCATGTTTCTAAGAAGCAGTCAACATGCAGATTTACACCATCTGGTATCCTACACCACTCTACCATTAGTAGGGACAAGAAAAAATACCAAATATAACAAAAAATACCAGTACTGCTGTGGCACTCATGATCATCACCAAACCTACCTACCATTACTTCCAACCTCTAGTGATAAGCATGTACATTAATGGCTCAGGGACAGCTTCTATCCTACTGTCATCAGACTCTTGAACAGATCACTTGTTCGATAAGATGTACACTTGATCTCACAATCTACCTGACTTTGAACTTGCATGTTATTGTTTACCTGACTCATTCCTCCGAGATGCAGCACAGAGCATCATAGGAAGTCATTCCTGCCTGTGGCCATCAAACTTTATAACTCCTACCTTGGAGGGTCAGACACCCTGAGCCAATAGGCTGGTCCTGGACTTATTTCATAATTTACTGGCATAATTTACATATTACTATTTATTATTTATGGTGCAACTGTAACGAAAACCAATTTCCCCTGGGATCAATAAAGTATGACTATGACTATCTTCTTTGAGGCTGCATTGTTATCGTTTTACCTTGTTTTACCTCAGTGCACTGTATAATTATTTAAACTGTATGAACAGTATGCAAGACAAGCTCTTCACTGTAACTTGGTACGTGTGACAAGTATAAACAAATATCAATGCCAAAATCAAAATTCTAAGAGCCCATCTTAAGGTTTCTGCCAATAAGGCAACTAGCCAAAACTGTGTCTGCTTCAAATATGCAAGTTCATTGGTAGTGAAATAAAAGGCAATTTCATCAAGAAAGTTGTAAGGCTGATGTAAGGAAAGAGTTAAATTTGTAACACAAAATGGAAATGTGGAAGAGAAAATGGTGTTAGTTGGGAAAGTGGCCTGGCAATGTTTTGAGAAAGTACAGGGGGACTAGTGCACAGCAACGTAGTCAGAACTTCTGAAAGTAGATAATGCTGGAAAATATGTTTGTTCTGAAAGGGAAGATGAGTCCATAGCTGCACATACTGCCTGATAGAACTGTCCCATGGGAAAGTATTAGGATATTGAGTCCTGATGAGTCGTGACTGCTATAAAAAGGTGGAATTTCAATGTGCAAAAGAGAATCTTTTCTCAGGCTGGTCTGTGACTGGAGCCATGTGTTGGAGATAGAGACAGGAACATCAAAAGAGGGAGAGAGAGGAGTAGTGCAGCTTAGTAATTGGTTGATAAGTATTATTTTGTCTCTTTTACAACTTCATTAATCATTTTCTTTGCTCCTGTATTTATTCTTTATGTAACCAGAATGAAGTAATTTCTTATAACCTTGAATACGTGTACAATGCCTCCTTTGTTTTCAGATACCTCTTGCTGCTTAATCAGAAAAGAATGAGGAATAAATTTTTAAAAATATTTTCTTTACAACTGACTAATATAACATTGTTGAAGCAGTCCTAGTTAGGATTTCAAAAAGGTCTTTTGGTTGAATTTATATGTGATATGGACACTGCTGACAAAGCCAGCATTTAATGCCCATCTAAAATACAGACAGAATATATTCAGTAAGCCAGGCAGCTTCCACTTCGATATATATTCATTTCAGAAGAAAGGTAATTACCTGAAACATTAACTCTTTACTAATAACGATGCTGCTTATGTTATTGAGGATCTCTAGCATTTTGTTTTCATTTCATATTTTCACTTACTGCATCACTTTGCTTTTCAATTTATTACGAATACTATAAACCCCTTAACCCACTTCTCTGTGCTGCTGTAACCTTTCTGATGTGATGAAGGGATTGTAACCATGTGGCTTTGGTAATGAGACTCAGTATTAAGACCCAGTCAAGATGGAGAATTCTCAAGCTAACTGACTGCATGACTGTTAGTGTGATGCTTTTCAAATGCAACATTTACCTTGGAGAATGTAATTGGAGTATTTTTTTAAGTAACTGCAGAACACTGTAAATTGGGTGCATGTGTAAGATACTGGGCATGATACTTTTTACTGGTTACTCAAACTTCCTGTTATTCAATCTTGATACATCCAAGTGAAGAGGATTGCATCACATGGACTCAGCGATAGGTTTTTCTAAACAACAAAAATGTGCTAGACTAACATTACACCTGCTCATACCTAAATTAGAACATAAGACAGCCATTTCATGTACAATGCATGACCCTGTGCTGTATTCCACCTGGAGGCCAGCATTCAGCATTGGGCTGTGGCCTAATGCAACACAAAGTAATCAACTGTCGTGCAAAGCTTGTAGTGGGTAGCTGGCTGACTGTGTTGGTTAAAAGAGATTATCCATGAAGTCCTGGCCTCAGGTTTACTTATTGTCAAGCTGAAACTGAATGATGATGAACATCATTGATATTCAAACATTCAAAAGCACCTCAAAACTTCTCAAGAAAAGAACAATACAATTCATTAAAAACACAATTAAATATATATAAAATATCTAAATTAATTTAAATAAAGAAACCTACTGACCGTTTTTCTTATACCCATTTCTCACCAATAGGCCTGTGGTATTTACATTAGATTGACTGATACAGTTAATAATTTAAACGCGAACAACAGGAATTCTGCAGATGCTGGAAATTCAAGCATTTCCAGGCCATTGTCTCCCACACCATCACCGACTTTATCCGCTCAGGGGATCTCCCATCCACTGCTACCAACCTTATAGTTCCCACACCCCGCACTTCCCGTTTCTACCTCCTACCCAAGATCCACAAACCTGCCTGTCCTGGCCGACCTATTGTCTCAGCTTGTTCCTGCCCCACCGAACTCATTTCTGCATACCTCGACACTGTTTTATCACCCCTTGTTCAATCCCTTCCGACCTATGTTCGTGACACTTCTCACGCTCTTAAACTTTTCGATGATTTTAAGTTCCCTGGCCCCCACCGCTTTATTTTCACCATGGATGTCCAGTCCTTATATACTTCCATCCCCCATCAGGAAGGTCTCAAAGCTCTACGCTTCTTTTTGGATTCCAGACCTAATCAGTTTCCCTCTACCACCACTCTGCTCCGTCTAGCGGAATTAGTCCTTACTCTTAATAATTTCTCCTTTGGCTCCTCCCACTTCCTCCAAACTAAAGGTGTAGCTATGGGCACCCGTATGGGTCCTAGCTATGCCTGCCTTTTTGTTGGGTTTGTGGAACAATCTATGTTCCGAGCCTATTCTGGTATCTGTCCCCCACTTTTCCTTCGCTACATCGACGACTGCATTGGCGCTGCTTCCTGCACGCATGCAGAACTCGTTGACTTTATTAACTTTGCCTCCAACTTTCACCCTGCCCTCAAGTTTACCTGGTCCATTTCCGACACCTCCCTCCTCTTTCTAGATCTTTCTGTCTCTGTCTCTGGAGACAGCTTATCCACTGATGTCTATTATAAGTCTACTGACTCTCACAGCTATCTGGACTATTCCTCTTCTCACCCTGTCTCTTGCAAAAACGCCAGCCCCTTCTCGCAATTCCTCTGTCTCCGCTGCATCTGCTCTCAGGATGAGGCTTTTCATTCTAGGACGAGGGAGATGTCTTCATTTTTTAAAGAAAGGGGCTTCCCTTCCTCCACTATCAACTCTGCTCTTAAACGCATCTCCCCCATTTCACGTACATCCGCTCTCACTCCATCCTCCGCCACCCCACTAGGAATAGGGTTCCCCTGGTCCTCACCTACCACCCCACCAGCCTCCGGGTCCAACATATTATTCTCCGTAACTTCCGCCACCTCCAACAGGATCCCACCACTAAGCACATCTTTCCCTCCCCCACCCTCTCTGCATTCTGCAGGGATCGCTCCCTACACAACTCCCTTGTCCATTCGTCCCCCCCATCCCTCCCCACTGATCTCCCTCCTGGCACTTATCCGTGTAAGCGGAACAAGTGCTACACATGCCCTTACAATTCCTCCCTTACCACCATTCAGGGCCCCAAACAGTCCTTCCAGGTGAGGCAACACTTCACCTGTGAGTCGACTGGGGTGATATACTGCGTCCAGTGCTCCCGATGTGGCCTTTTATATATTGGCGAGACCCGACACAGACTGGGAGACCGCTTTGCTGAACATCTATGCTCTGTCCGCCAGAGAAAGCAGGATCTCCCAGTGGCCACACATTTTAATTCCACATCCCATTCCCATTCTGACATGTCTATCCACGGCCTCCTCTACTGTAAAGGTGAAGCCACACTCAGGTTGGAGGAACAACACCTTATATTCCGTCTGGGTAGCCTCCAACCTGATGGCATGAACGTCGACTTCTCTAACTTCCGCTAGGCCCCACCTCCCCCTCGTACCCCATCTGTTACTTATTTTTATGCACACATTCTTTCTCTCACTCTCCTTTTTCTCCCTCTGTCCCTCTGAATATACCTCTTGCCCATCCTCTGGGTCCCCCTCCCCTCCTTGTCTTTCTTCCCGGACCTCCTGTCCCATGATCCTCTCGTATCCCCTTTTGCCTATCACCTGTCCAGCTCTTGGCTCCATCCCTCCCCCTCCTATCTTCTCCTATCATTTTGGATCTCCCCCTCCCCCTCCAACTTTCAAATCACTTACTCACTCTTCCTTCAGTTAGTCCTGACGAAGGGTCTCGGCCTGAAACGTCGACTGCACCTCTTCCTAGAGATGCTGCCTGGTCTGCTGCATTCACCAGCAACTTTGATGTGTGTTGCAGTAAATAATTTCCCAGTCTTAGAAACAAGAAACTTGTATATTTTTATGAAGACCCACAGGGCTCATGTTCCTTAAGTCCAAGTCAACCTCAGACTTCTGCAAAAACACAGGTGGATCTCTCTGGTGCTGGTGCCCACGAAGAAGATGTGTCTTGTATTGACTAGCCTGTGATTTTCCAAGTGGGGCCTGCTACCTACATTTATTGGGCAGTTGACCTACACTTAGCTTGCTTGGATCTGCATGGTCAAACTTGTTGAGCACAAGCACTCAAGACCCAATGTTGAGACACTACTCAATGCATGGGCCTTGAAATACAGAGAGGGATCCCTTCCATCAGTCAGGAGGAGGTTCACTCATAACACTTGTGATATAACCTGTGATAGGTAGTAAAGCCATATCCTCAGTTTTGTTGTCTGTGAAAAATTAAATAAGAAACAAGTAAACTCATTTCTTAAATAATGTGAATATATAACTAGCTGTAAAAGCCCTGTGCCACATCAAACCTAGCACTGGATCCACAAAGCCACCTATGGGAGATCTCAAGAAGCCCACACCCTACCAATGGACTCTTAAGACTGGCAGCTGAACACGGTGGGAGGTACACTGTGGCCAACCTGCCAGCTAATTCAGGTCTTCCACGTTTGTATTTGGCATTTTCAAGGTTTCATGTTGCCACTTTTCTACAAAACTGCTCAAATTTCCAAGCACACTTTGGCTATTATGTAAATAATGCTTTGTGACGGAAGAAAATTGTCTGATTTAGATTTGTTTTCAATTTAATTCAGCAGTTTTCTAAAATGAGACAAGTCTCAATATGCTTGACCTTTATCAAATCCCTTCCACTGCATAAAATGTTTCTACTTTTAATGTCATAACAAACTCTATATACCATTACTATTATGCCTCATACAACTGAGAACTTTTACATTTTTATGTAAATACTTAAATAATATTTGCTTTGTATTATGAACATGCTTTCTAATGTCTGTTTATGAATTATGTTCTTTTTCTAACACTTGAATAGGTGATACTCAAGATATTGGTCAAGAAATTGCAGGAATTCAGCTGAGAATGGCAACTATTTTTATCCACATTGATACCAAAAAGCTTTCGATGCAAATATGAAGTCCCAAATTTGCAGTTCAACTTGCTGACTAATTGGGCCTTGGCTATCTCTGCAGTATACCTTTAGCTGTGCTTTATATATAAATATAATTCATTGATAAATGTTTATACAAAGTTGAACTTCATGATGAAACGCAATCTTGAATCTTTACTCTGCTATTAAAAGGCAGAGGTAGTGATGTGGCCCAATTTGTTTCAGAGTTTCACAATTTCACATAAAAAGCACTGGCAACAGTGAGAGCTCCAGCTGTTAAGTAGATCAGTTAGTAAAATAAAAATACTTGATACAAGTTTCTTCTTTACTAATTACCTTCTGAAATTTTTATTAGCTGTAATATCAGGGAGGTCTTTTATCAAGCAATTTCAGAAAATAGTTTCCAAACATTTCTGAACTGAAATTGTGATTTCACTGAGATCACTATTTATTTATAATACTTATCCAAAATTTCTGAATGAAGCCATATAATTTCTTGCAACTTTTTTAAAAATAAAGTTATAGTAAACCTTACATTAACTTCTACACTTGTGGAAGGCAATCTCAGTATTAATTTCAGAACAGCATTTTAATGTCACTAACATTTAGAAAATATGAGATAAGGCAAATCAGTTTGATTATTGCATTGCAAATATCATGCCACATTACTGAATAAGCCATCCTGCTTTTAACGTGGTTAATATATGAACAAAATCAGGGCAATGACTTTTCTCTGGTAAGTGTAAAGCTGGAATCTGACTTCCACTTAATAATGCACAAAGAGCAAATGTTCTTATGTTTAATTGCCGCTCCAATTTCCATTAATAGGCAATATGAGATCTGAAATAGTCAACACCTTATCAATGCAAAGAAAATATATATATATAATCTCCAAAAATTGAAGCAGTTTTTATTTTAATGCATAGCATTGTATACCAGTGTATATGTATGCATTTGTATACTGTACTAAACTACATGAACTAAACAACCCTTGTCATCTTATTCAAGTAAATATTTATGTATAAGTATTCTTCAGTCAAAAGTACCTGTTATTTTCAAAGATCAGAAACTTGTATCAAACTTGTAACAATTACATTATTAGCAGCATAGCCAGTAATATCTGGCTACGTATGGCACATGCAAAATGATTTAATACTTGAGTTTAGATAAGAGTAATGTGCTCTAATTAAAATTATACATAACTTTGAAAAAACATTTAAAGAATCAGGGTGCATGAATACAAATTAAAAGTTGCACTCAATTAAAATCAGTGTTCACTTTTAATTAGTACACAGCACAATGCAATTTGTGTTCTGGAATAATAAACATTAACTTGTAAAACCAGGGAACACTACAAATGTGAAGTGAGAAGTAAGGCTTCTACTGTAAAGTTATCAGTTTATAACATTAACTCTAATGGATTCCTTAGAGATGCAGCTGGTCTAATGATTACTTCCAGCATTTTCTGTAGTCACTTCACAACTTGAGCCTCTATGGCTTATGGTTAATTATGCCATATATAAGTGATCACAGCAAAACTATCACTCATTGTCAATAACTGAAATACTTGTAAGCTTCAAAAGAAAGAACAATGTTCCTCTGAATTACAGAAGACACACTGTTCAATTATTTTTAGAAGCATAGAAAACCTACAGCACAATACAGACTCTTCGCCCACAAAGTCGTGCCGAACATGTCCTTAACTTAGAAATTACTCGGCTTACCTATAGCCCTCTATTATTCTAAGCTCCATGTACCTATCCAAAAGTCTCTTAAAAGACCCAATCATATCTGCCTCCACTACCACTGCCGGCAGCCCATTCCATGCACTCACCACTCTCTGAGTAAAAAACTTACCCCTGACATCTCCTCTGTACCTACTCCCCAGCACTTTAAACCTGTGTCCACTTGTGGCAACCATTTCAGTCCTGGGAAAAAGCCTCCGACTACCCACACGATCAATGCCTCTCATCATCTTATACACCTCTATCAGGTCACCTCTCATCCTCCGTCGCTCCAAGGAAAAAAGGCCGAGTTCACTCAACCTATTCTCATAAGGCATGCTCCCCAATCCAGGCAACATCCTTGTAAATCTCTTCTACACACTTTCTATGGCTTCCACATCCTTCTAGTAGTGAGGCGACCAGAACTGAGCACAGTACTCCAAGTGGGGTCTGACCAGGGTCCTATATAGCTGCAACATTACCTCTCGGCTCTTAAACTCAATCCCACGATTGATGAAGGCCAATGCACCGAATGCCTTCTTAACCACAGAGTCAACCTGAGCAGCAGCTTTGAGCGTCCTATGGACTTGGACCCCAAGATCACTCTGTTCCTCCACGCTGACAAGAGTCTTACCATTAATACATATTCTGCCATTATATTTGACCTACCAAAATGAACCATTTCACACTTATCTGGGTTGAACCCCATCTGCCGCTTCTCAGACCAGTTTTGCATCCTATCAATGTCCCACTGTAACTTCCGACAGCCCTCCACACTATCCACGACACCTCCAACCTTTGTGTCATCAGCAAACTTACTAACCCATCCATCCACTTCCTCATCCAGGTCAGTTATAAAAATCACGAAGAGTAAAGGTCCCAGAACAGATTCCTGAGATACTCCACTGGTGACTGACCTCCATGCAGAATATGACCTGTCTACAGTCACTCTTTGCCTTCTGTGGGAAAGCCAGTTCTGGATCCACAAAGCAATGTCCCCTTGGATCCCATGACTCCTTACTTTCTCAATAAGCCTTGCATGGGGTACCTTATCAAATGCCTTGCTAAAATCCATATACATCTACTGCTCTTCCTACATGAATGTGTTTAGTCACATCCTCAAAAAATTCAATCAGGCTTGTAAGGCATGACCTGCCCTTGACAAAGCCATGCTGACTATTCCTAATTATATTATACCTCTCCAAATGGTCATAAATCCTGCCTCTCAAAGCATATCTGAAATCAACTTCTGTGCAATTGAATTAGATTTGCCTATTTTTTCCATTTAGTGTATACAGCAACAAGAAAAAAAAATTACAATTGGTCGACGCTGCTGTTCTTTGATCAAGTCTTCAAAACCTAGGTTTTACGGTTCAGGTTCAAGATTGTTTAATGCCATCTGCTGTATATACACGTAAAGGAGAATGAAATAATCATTATTCCAGATCAGATGCAGCTCAAAAAAACAAAATGCACAATAATTTTAAAAAGTTAGTATAAATACATTACATATCTTATATCCATAGATCAATTTTATGTCCATAAAGTGATGTTAGGCTGTATATAACGGGTATGTGAGAAGGAGGTTTGGCAGTTTTGTTGCTATTGCTGCTGTTTTCTGTGGGGGGGGGCAGAGATTTAATGTTATTGCTATTGCTTATTTTTCCTCTGTGGAGGAGGGGGTTGGAGATTTGATGCTATTGTCGCTTTTTTTTTCTGTGACCAAGGGGTGGGGGATTTGATTCCATTGTCACTGTTTTTGTCTGCAAGGAGAGGGGTGGAGGTTTTGCAGTTTGTGTGTTTTGTTTCTTTTTCGTGCTGAGGAGGAGGAGTTGATGTCTTTCCTTTCAACTGATTTCTATATTTCATGGCTATCTGGAGAAGGCAAATATCAGAATTCTATTGTATCTGCATACTTTGACAATAAAATGAACCTTTGAACCTTCTGTCATGAAATAATAAAGTAGTAGTGGAGTTAGTGGGAGGAGGTGTTGATCAACTTCCTTTTTGGGAAAAGGAACTATCTTTGAGTCTGATAGTCTCATAGCATGGACGCTATGCACCCTCATCGCTGTTGTGAGTGGGACAAACAGTACAGCAGCAGGGTGTGTGGGATCCTCATGATGTCATTGACCATTTTCCGGCACCTTTCTGTATACACGTTCTTGATGGTAGATAGGTTGGTGCCGGTGATACATTGGACAATTTTGCCTACCATTGTAGAGCCTTTCTCTCTGCCTCAGTGCAGTTTCCGTACCAAGCAGTTTCTCAACTGTGTATGATGCATTCTTGGCTTATGAGAGATTGTGTCTGATGTGCACTCCAAAGAGTTTGAACCTGCTTGCAGTTTCCACTGCTGAGCCACTAAGGTAAAGTGGAGTGTGAGCAGAGCAAGTTGCCTTGATTTTGCTAACCATCTCCTTTGTCTTGTTGATTTAAGGAGGTACAGTGTGCCGTAGTGATCCTAATTCCCCTTACCTGCAGTCAAGACATGGGCAACCTACCAATGACATTTCAAAGCACTGGAAAAATACCACCAACACAATCCATGGAAATCCTTCAAAATCAAGATGACAAGATGGAAGAGCCAATATCAGCACCCTCTTCACTATTAAATTGCTTTGGTGTCTCCTTTTTCCTGTATCTAATCTGACTCCTGAAACAAATTCTCCAGTGCAGGAAGGGATATTCAGGAGGACAAAGAAAATGTTTTGAAGAAATTTTCAAAATGTCTGTGGAAATATTGTAATACCCTGACTAACTCATAGAAATCCTGTATTTTAATCAACCAAAGTAAAGCTGGGAACTTCAAGCCTCAACCATGGGAACGTGGAAGTCACACTGTTCCAAGTACTACCTGCCAAATCTTTAAGTCCCACAAAGGATTTTTCAACCACCTTTGTACCAATGAACTGAGTTTAAGATACTCATCCTTGAAACCAAGACATCACTCAGAGAAAAGCTACTGTGATGTTACAACTTATCTTTCTTTTCATAACACTAGACAGAGAAGAGCACCAGAAAGAGACTGTATAAAATCGCAGAAATAGAATTTCAGGCATCTTACTATTCTGTTTGCAGTAATTTCTGACTTGGCTTGCAATATTTGACAAATACAAAGCAATAAGAACAGAAATTATAACTTGCAGTCATTGATTACAGCACAATAATAAATGTCTGCATAAATGATCATGTTCAGTAAAATGTTTACTCTACATTTTGGATGGTGGGGTGGAGAAATGTCTCTACCAAAGGAGGTGTAAGGTGCTCCTTCCCTCCACTAGCTTGCAGGTCACCCTTAGGCAAGGTGTAGCACCAGCTTAGCCCCCCAATCTGGGTTACATGAAGCCATGCAGCAGGCGGTAGATGCTCTTATGAGCAACTGGTGCATAACACAAGTCCACTGACAGCAGGTAAGACAATCTCAGAAGAGTATTGATAATGGCTAGGGTCATCCATATTGTAAAGACACTGCTCAGAAGAAGAAAATGGCAAACCACTGCTGTAGAAAAATTTGCCAAGAATGATTATAGTCCGGGACAAAGATCACCCACGTTATACAACATGGCACATAACGATGATGACCCTACATTAGCTTTTTTTTAAATTTCCCTTACCTACGGTAAATGATACGTGATATGGCCACAAATTTATACAAGATGCCTTTGATTCTAGTCAGCTCAATAAAATTTCTCTTCAAGGTTTTTACACGTAATCTTTGTAAACAAAATACTTATATAAAAAGAAGCTACTTTATTAAAGCTGAATAATAAGTTCTGAAGTTTTCTATCAAATTCAGCATGATTTGGTATAATTTTTATATGTTCAACTGCAACTCTTAAATAGAATTGGTACTAAATGACATTAGGAAAGGCCAATTTAAGTGTTCTTTATGGAGCAAGCTGTTTAATTATCTTTAAAGTTTATATAGTTGTTAATGAGAACCCAAGCAAAACAATTGGTTTGAGTGATTTGAAACTGAAGTTAAAGATACCTCTTGGCATGTTCAACCATTGCCAAAAAATGTAACACATACAAACTCTATTCAATCAAGATTTTATTATACGCAGTCTCTGAAAATCAAATATCTACTCTAATCTGAATGTTTCAGCTTTGGGAAAACTTGTCTGCAAAATAATGAAATGTTTACCTCTTCAAAAAGTTAATTAATTTTGGCATGCACATCAAGCATCTAATCTTTTTTTTGATCACAATTTAGATTCACCAGCACCTTTCCATATGTAGCTATCACCAGTGTTTGAGAGCCACTACTGTTTATACCAAGATCTACTCAAGCTCCACTACATTCTCCCTGATTACAGCAATGAGAAGAGGGTATGTCCTGGATGGTAAGGGTACTCAGTGATGTATGTCACCTTCCTGAGGGACTGCCTCTTGAAGATGTCATCGATAGTGGGGATGTTTTGCATCCATGAAGAAGCTGGCTCAGTCTAATACTTTCCACAGCCCTCTTCAACTCTCTGTATTGGAATTTCCTTACCAGACTGTGATGCACTGCTCAGAATGCTTTCCAGGTACATCTGTAGAAATTTATTAGAAACTTTGGTGATATGCAAACTCTCCATAAACTCCTAACAAAGTACAGTCACTGGCATATCTTTCTTGTGATTGCATCAGTATGTTTGAACCTTTGAAATGATCATGGCCAGGAACTTAAAACTGCTCACCCTTTCCACTGGTGACACTTCAATGAGGACTGGTGTGTGTTCTTCCAACTTCAACTTCCATCTGGAAATATTGGTATAGGGGAATATTGAGAGAATACACTGTATTGACAATGGGGTTTATTTGTTCTTTTTTCCACCTCATCTCAAGAACTCATTTAAGAAAAGCATTCATTCTTAATTTCCTCAGATATGGAACTGCATTCATAGCAGCTACATGATTATATGAAGAGATGCCTGTATTTTATTCAACCCCCTTTGTTACAACAAAATATTAGATATAGGAAAGCTGTTTGATAATTATTAAGAATAAAAATGGCACCTATTAAGAATAAAGATGAAGTAGAGCACTGTATAGGTAAGTGTATAGTGTATAGGTGAGATGTGTGGGTATGAAAGATGGATACAGCAAGGAAATGGTCAACAAGTAGGAATTTGTGGGTCTGTCCTGTTTTGAAGGTCAACCCATGTGTTGGGCAAATTGACCCTTGATAATAGATAAGGGAAGAACAATATATGACTCTGGTCTACCAGATAACATGCCTGAGAGCAAGCTAAAAAGTGCCTATTTGTGTAAATGTAATTCATCACCTTGTCTCTAAAAAATGTTTTTTTGACATTGTTTGGTTGTAGACTTCACAGGATGTATTGTCTCTGGGGAGGCAAAGGCCGATTGTTGAAGGTCACCCGACTGAGAGGTTAGAGTCGTATAAGCCTCAGATTGGATGCCTTGCCCCTTCCAGCTGGAATGGGAGGTGGCGATCGTGCTATAAAGGTGGGAAAGTTCTTTCTTGTGAAGACCACTCGCCTGGGTTCCACCTTCGGGCCGAGCAGCTGAACCGGCGCCAAGGACCTCTACCCTGGTCAGTCTACGGTCGATCCTGCTTCAGGGACAACGCAGACATTGCTAAGTATACTCGGTGGTGTAGCCTACTAGGGGTTGCTTAAGTTAGCCCTACTTATCAGTGGTGTAGGTAGTGTACAATATAAAGCATTTCTCCCAACTCTCTATTTTCTACTCTGTATTAACAATAATATGAGTCTTGAAGGAACTACCAAGTCTGGGTCCATTTGTTCAAGTGAAACCAAATAGTTGCAGCATCCACTCGTCACGGTTATTCTTATTGTGTATCAGTTTTGTGGAACAAGCACTTCATAAAATTCATATTTATTTATAACTTATAGTATTTTAGGAAAATTACTCATAGTTTAGAAACTTGACTCATAGGCAAGCAGATATGGCACCTTTAAGCAGATGGAGGTTCATCACCATGGTCAGAAGTGAGGCAGGAGGGAGGGGGACTCCAAGCAAGGCTGAAACATCGAGGGATGAGGCCTCCTCTACCCAGAATCTTGTTAGCAAATGTGCAGTCATTGGAGAACAAAACTAAGGACCTAAAAGCAAGGGTGCTGTATCGTAGGGAAATGAAGAATTATGCTCTGTGTTTTACTGAGAAGTGACTTGCTCAGAATACACCAGATATGACGCTCAAACATAAAGGCTTCTCAATACACAAGATGGACCAAACAGCTGATATTGAAAAGGCAAAAGATGTATGTTTAGATGATAAACTCTCTCTGGTGCTCCAAAATTATGGTTTGTTGTACTTGTGTTCTCCCAACCTTGAACACCTAACGATCAAACACTGGCCATTCTATTTACCAAGAGAGTTCTCCTCTATGATCCTGACTGCAGATTACATACCACCAGCAGCCAACTATAATCAAGCACTTGAGGTACTACATGATGCCATCACCAAACAAGAAACAATCCACCACGATGCCTTTCATATCATAGTCGGGGATTTCAATCAGGCTTTTTTAACAAAAGAAATCCCTGACCAACTGACATCAACATATAACCTGTAGCATCGGAAGTCCCAACACACTAGACCACTACTATACTATGATGAGGAATGGCTGGCATTCCATACCCAGACTGAATTTCAGGAAATCTGATCACTTGGCTCTCATTCTCCTACCTAAATACAGGCAGAGGCTAAACAGCAAGGCTCCAGGGATAAAGACAGCAAAGGGGTGGTTGCGGAAGGCAGAGGAACGGCTATTAGATTGCTTTGAGTCAGTAGACTGGGCGTGTTCAAGGACTCATCTGTGGATCTGAATGAATACACCAGATTCATCATGGACTTTATAAAAAGTCATAGATGAGTGTGTTCCCACAAAAGCATTCAGAGTCTTCCCCAACCAGCAACCCTTGATGAATCATGAGATATGCAATCGGTGGAGGGCCAGTTCAGAGGCATTTAAGTATGCCCATTAAAGAAGTTACAAGATGTCTAGGTATGATCTCCAGAAAGCCACTTCATGGGTGAAGTGACAATTCCAAACTAAATTTGAATCAACAAAATATGCTTGACAGTTGTGGCAGGATTTGAATGCTCTTATAAAGTGAAATCAAGTGACATAGCTGACAACGTATTGTCACTCCCAGATAAGCTCCTATGCTTGCATTGACCTTCAAAACATGGAGGAACCACTGTGAACTCCCGGAGTCCTGGATAACCCTGTGACTTCAGTCTCTGAGGCCAACATGAGAGCATCCTTCAGGAGGATGGATTTACGGAAAGTATCCAGCCCAGAGCATCTGGCCAAGTACAGTACTAAAGATCTGTGCTGATCAAGTGGCTGGAATGTTCACTAAAATTTTTAACCTCTCGTTGCGAAAGTCTGAGTTACCTAGCTGCTTAGGCTTTGGTTATACCAGTGCCTAAGAAGAACATAGTAACCTGCCACAAATATTATCATCCAGTAGTTTTTACATCCATAGTAATGAACTGTTTTGGGATATTGGTGATGAACTATATCAACTCCTGCCTGAGAAGCAACTTGGATCCGCTCCAATTTCCCTGCCAGCACAACAGGTCCACAGCAGATGCCACCTCATTAGCTCTTCACTCAACCCTGGAACATCTGGACAGCAAAGATGTATATATCAGGATGCTCTTTATCGACTACAGCAAAGCTATCATCCCCTCAAAACTAATCAATAAACTTCATGACCTTGGCCTCAATACCCCCATGTGCAATTGCATCTTCAATTTCCTCACTTGCAGACCCCAGTCAGTCTGGATAACAATTTCTAAAATTCTAGCATTTAGATTAAATTAGATTATGAGGACACACAGTCCTCGTTTATTGTCATTTAGTAATGCATGCATTAAGAAATGATACAATGTTCCTCCAGAATGATATCACAGAAACACAAGACAAACCAAGACAAAGAAAAACTGACAAAAACTGCATAATTATAACATATAGTTACAACAGTGCAAAGCAATACCGTAATTTAACAAAGAACAGACCATGGGCACAGTAAAAAAAAAGTGCCTAAGTCTCTCGAAAGTCCCATCATCTCACACAGACGGTAGAAGGAAGAAAAAGAAACTCTCCCTGCCATGAACCTCCAGCTCCGCAGACTTGCTGATGCAGCACCCTGGAACTTCGAGCTTCCAACCAGCCCTCCGACACCAAGCACCATCTCTGCCAAGCGCTTCGACTCCGGCCCCGGCAACAGGCAATAGGCAAAGCAGAGGATTTGGGGCCTTCCCCTCCGGAGATTCTCGATCGCACAGTAGCAACAGCAGCGAAGCAGGCATTTCAGAAGTTTCTCCAGATGTTCCTACGTGCTTCTCACGTCTGTCTCCATCAAATCAGGATTGTGCATGGCCCCTACTTAACAAATATGATATCATTTCGGAGCGGCTGCGTGCACTGCATCGCGCCGCCATCTTCTCATCCCCACCAAAATAATTAAAAACCTATTGCATACAGTAAATAGTATAATTACCTTAAATGTACCCTCAAAGTGGAGGCAATGAGACTAAATATTGGGATAAAGCTAGTAACAATTACATTACAAAAATATGGGAAGTGAATTCATTGTCATCAGCCAGAGCATACAAACATTATACTGCAGTTGTGCAAGTCACTGGTGAGGACACACTTGGAGTATAGCTCGGTCACCTTTACAGTTCTTACTCACCTGGTTTCATCTATCATCACTTTCTAGCTATCCTCCTTCTCATCCCACCCCCCACCTTTTATTCTGTCATCTTCCCCCTTTATTTCCAATCAAAATGATTGTTCATTTCCATAGATGCTGCCTGACCTGTTGAGTTCACTCCAGAATTTTGTACGTGTTGCTTTGGATCTCCAGCATCTGCAGAATTTCTTATGTTCTTCAGATATACTCTAATTTCTTTGGATTAATTGTAGGAATAAAATGAGAAAATTAAACGGAAATACCACTGATAATGATTATTTCATTACTGAGGTTGGTAGTTTAGTGGTTCCAAGAATATAAGTTCAAAGTAAGTCTTGGCAATTTAAAATACAGTTTTGAGATGACCTAGTAAGGATAAACCAAAATCAAACTGATGGATTGTTGGAAAAGTCATCTGGATAACTTGGCACAGAACATCTGGATAACATGGCATAGAACATCTGCAGGGATTGTTCGCCCACTGTCACATCCCACAGAAAAATCAATGGAATCTTGCAATCACAACATAAAAACTTGTTTGAGTATTTGCAATAGTTGTTAGTACAAGTTATGACCTGAAATTGAAAGAACTTCCATTTTAGCATAATCAACATGATCTGATCAACATAGTAAAACAGGGCAATAGAAGACAACTTATTCATAAAATGTTGCAAAATTATATGTAGGTATATAGAAACATAGAAACAATGTACCTAATTAAATTACTTATTTTTAAAGACTCAATAAAGAAGGCCATTTTCTGTCTCTTTGGGACTTTAAAACTGCTTTCCTTTAATGTCTGGATTTTCCCCATCAAGCAATAAGCCATCCTTATCATTGAAAATCCTTACGTGATTGATCTCAAATGAAATTTCTAAATATACAGCTCGAGTGGAAAAGTTAGCAAAGTACATTTTAACCAGTATGGTGGAAGCACTAGCTGTACAATATCCCGGACATTGACTGAATTCATTTGGCAGCAGATAGTTGGACAGCAAGAATTAAATCCATGCCATGCCCAATTTTTTAAAAAATCTGTCATTAGTCTATAAATGGGACGGTCATCTTATATATTCATAGTATATAATTGGCTATTCTTTTGTTGTAAATTAATACAATGTGATGTTTCTTGCAATTGTTTTTTTCTGAAAATGAGGCTTTCATAATATTTTAACCCTTTCATTAAACAACCAGAACAATATATTTTGGGATATGGCTATCCAGCCAGTTATGTCCATACAAACAAAACAAAAATGACCATTCAACTTACTAGTTTGTAGTTCATGACCTTGCTAGGGTAAGGCATCTCAAATAATTGTCCAGGTTCTTATTACAAACTGTGTTGAGGACCCTGTCCCTACAACATATTCAGACAATGAGTTACAGATCTCATTAAACTCCTGCTGAAAAGATCTTGTGAATGCCCCTTGAAATCCCCCCAAATGTCTTAACAATTAAAAAAAAAATTACTAGGTTATAATGATTTAAATATAATAGATCTGTCCAGGTCCTTGAATTTGATTAAATCTCCTGTACACCCTTTTCCTCCAAAGAAAATTTCAATCCAGCCAATCTCCCTGGATGATTGGGATTCTACAGCTTTTGTGTTTATCATTATATATAAAAAAATAACTGCAATGGCCCTGAGTTGTTTGATCATAATCCAGGAAAACCTGATAATAACTCAAAAATTTAAAAGAATAAAAAAGCAGAAAAAAACCATGGGTTCATTATTTAGACCTCATCAACATCTTCAGAAGAGCCAAAAATCTGAAATAACGAACCACCTTCGTCAAGTGTTAACATTACAATTTTTTCTATTTTACCACACAATAAAAGCATGATAAAGGACACAAACACGAGGAAATCTGCAAATACTGGAAATTCAAGCAACACACATAAAAGTTGCTGGTGAACGCAGCAGGCCAGGCAGCATCTCTAGGAAGAGGTACAGTCGATGTTTCGGGCCAAGACTGACAAAGGCTGTCGGCCCGAAGCGTCGACTGTACCTCTTCCTAGAGATGCTGCCTAGCCTGTTGCGTTCACCAGCAACTTTTATGTGTGTTGCATGATAAAGGACACTGTGTTTCCTTTAATTCAGTATTCATCATCTCAGATATTAATGGAGATTCCTACTAATAACAACATCTAAAACCTTAATATGATGCTGTTACATGAACTGAATTCTTTGACAGTGATTCTGCTGGAGCAAAATGTCTTGACTACTTCTGCAAAGACACAATTCAGGAACAGTGTTACTAGCTATTAACTCTGCCATTGATAGTCCCAAGCCCAGCTGTGAAAGGAGGAGGTTAGGCATGGGGCTGGCAACCCATCCCTTAAAAACCAAGTGCCACAGAAACATCAACAAAGCTCATTCCTGTGAGAGGAAGGATCTTCACCTTGAAGATGGATGAAGTTGTGTGGTGAAAGCAAAAGCCACAGGGCTGATCAACTGTTAGCACAGGACAGGGGATTCTAGCAAGATGCTGTTGGCAGCCTGTGCCCCAGTAGGGGTGATAGGCTTAAGAAGCAGAAGTTATCAGCTATTGGGATGGACCAGTTTCTTTAAATTTTATTTCTTGATCAACTTTTCTGTGAAATTTATGGTTCATAACTATATTCTGATACTACTCATTAGCCTATTCTTTGATCAGAACTTCCCAAGTGAAAGCCCAGAATGCAGAACACAAAATAGACCCTGTAAAATTGGAGTTCTAAACCCAAACCATGTTTCCTCCTATTCAGCTTAATTTGTGGAATTCCGGGAGCTGTTGTGAGATCCACAGAGATTTTATTCCCAATTATATCTGCTGTAAAGTTCATTTTCATGCAGAAGTAATTACAATTCTGTAAATAGAGAGGAAGACCGGCTTCATAATATTCCTTCTTCAAACATTGCAAAGAATATGGTCATAAATCTCGTTGACCTTACTTTATGAATAGCAGCAATAATAATTTGCATAATAATAATCACTATAGATTAAAAATAGCTCATTGTAAAACACTTTGTGCCATCAAGAAAACATGAAAGACACAAGACAAAATCTTATTTTCTTTGTCACTGATAATGAACAAAAAGTCACAGTCTCTATTAATTCATCAGCGCCTTTAAATAAGAATTGTTAAGTACCAGTGTCTGGAATCAAGTCAGTATGGAATGACATCTATTCCATATCCTTTTAGTATAGAATGACATATAAGCAACAATGTGGAGAAATGCAAACATAGTAGATAGGAAAAGTAAAAGTAACCAAATTATTATTGCTCAGTTAGTAATTTGTTTTTAGCTTTGTCAAATACGTATGTGTTATTGCATTGCTATTCAGCTTCCAACATTTTATTAGGTTTGTTCAGATTATCTTCCATTCTTTCTTCTCTCTGTCACCATGTGACATTTGGAATGTGTTTTGTTTTTGCTGTTGATATTGAAAGGGATCAGCAAAAGTACCTCCCAATGATGGCACAGCCATTCACATTGTAAACATAACCAAGGACACCTCTTTGCATGAAAACAGTAGAAAACAATTATTCAGCCACTTGGAATTTGATTTTCAAGTAATTTAACCAATTATCAAATTGAAATTAAATTGCCAAATCTAATTGTTCATTAAAGTGAGCTTCAGTTTCTTCTGCTATTTATTTTTATAGTATTGCTTTCAATGCCCTAGGCTATGGATTCACAACGTGTGCACATGCCTGAATGGCTAGTGATGATGAATTAAGTCCTAGAATTTCCCCTATTATTCAATTTTGAAGATTTATGAGTGATCCCAATCATACTTGATGCATATGGGTTTTGGGTACCACTCTTGGGCAGCATCGAAAAGCTGGGATTCTAGCAGACTTAATACTCATTAAATTATGAAAATAGATATAAACTACTGCAACCTGCCATATGCATTTTGATGCAAGTTAGTTAGCACAGCACAACCATCAAACCAATACAATGGAACCAAACTCCTTTCTTTGAGGACATCGCCTCTTTGTGTGGGCTAAATAATATAAACACCTTACTTGTGTATATATTGAAATGCTCTGTAATTTGAAGGAACTGCAATTAAAGAGTAGTTCGCTCTAAAGTTATGCAAATATATTTAATTGAAAATATAATTGTTTCTTTTTGTTTCGTTGAAATACCAAACGCTTTTATGTCACTTCTGAAACAATAGTGTATTGAAGCAATCAATTGAAATAGAGGAGCTTTCCATCTAAATAGGAAAAGCAAGATAAAAGCACCAGATTCATTCTCAATAAACAACTCAATATGCAAGCTGTTTTTAAAGGTGTTCACTTTTTGGAAGACACATATAGTAAGTTCCTTGAACCCTTTGAGAAACAAAAAAGCCAGTATTTTCAGTCACTGCTATACAGCATCTAACTTGTTTGCTGTCATTGCTGACTGAGATCAAGAACACAAGTTGTACAATCACTGAAAGTGAGCCCACAGATTGTGGAATCAGTTCACTACTCTACTACCAATTGCTCAAGATTCCTGTCTTCAGGAATAAGTTTTAGTATTATTCTATGAAACTTGCCGTTCTATAAAAATAAACAGTTTGCCCTAATCCATGAGTTTTGGCATAGGTTTTTGTGAACAATGGGAAGGGAATGGGTTTATACTGAATACAAATCTCATATGATAAAATTTAACTTATTTATTAAATACAGCCAGTCACCAGGTTATGACAGGGTTCCAATCCTGAGAACTGTTTATAACCAGAACTGCTTCTCAGTCAGATTGGTGGGAAGATGGGTCACCAACCAGTCTCACTGCCTCAGTGATTGAGCTAGTGAGTCTGCACAGTTCTCCCTGCCCTTCTTGGCCCCACCCAGCTCCCAATTCAGGTGGCCGGGTGGGGCATGGGGTGGAAAGGCAGAATTGCCCCATTCTGATGTAGCAACAGATACTTGCAGATTCACAGCAGCAGGACAAATCTATTCTCCCAGTCTTCCAAATATTGTTTATATGTTTAGGGTATCATAAATCAAGAGTGAGCTTTGAAATAATTCCTTAAATATTCACTGGCTCCAATTGACACATCGAGCTTTATTACACCAGCAGTTGGTCTGCAGTCCTCTGTAGCTTGATGGACAAGTGCTCATCTAAATTCTTCTTACATGTTGTGAAAATACCTGCCCCTACCACCCACTCAGACTACATACTTCAGATGCCAGTTCCCCTCAAGTGCAAATAATTTCTTCTCAAATCCCTTCTAAACCTGTTGTTCCTAAATCTAAACCAAAAATCTGAATACCTCTATATTGGAAAAAAACTTTTCTACCAACTACCCTATCTATGCTCTTCATAATTTCATACAGCCCTACCAGGTATCTCCTCATCACCTGCATATCCTGAATAAACAAAACCTATCCACCTTTTCCTTATAGCTGAAATGCTCCATGCCAGGTAAAATTCTGGTGAATCTTTGCACCCTCTCCAATGCAATCATGTTCTTCCTATAGTCTGGTGGCTGGCCAGCATTATATAAGTATTTAATGACACTTCTGAAAAAGATAGTGTATGAAAAAAATCAATTGAATTAGAGCAGCTCTCCTTCTAAATGGGAAAAGGGAGATAAAAGTACCAAGAATCATTCTCAATAAACAATCCACTGTGTTGTCTGTTTCTAATACTGTTCACTTTTTTTTGGAAACACATAGCAATTTCCTGACATGAAAGTACTTTGTGATGAACAGTGTGTGTATGTATATATCACCATATACTACCTTGAGGTTCATTTTTTGCATGTATTCACAGTAGAACAAAGAAATACAATACAATCAATGAAGAACTAGACAAGAGACAAAGATTGACAAACAACTAATGTGCAAAAGACTAACTGCACAAATACAAAATAATAAATAAATAAATGATACTGAGAACAGAAGTTGTAGATTGTGGAATCAGTTCAGAGTTTAGATTTTTTACACTGGTTCTGAAGCCTGATGACTATTCCTGACCTGGTGGTGTAGGACCTAAGGTTCCTGTACTTCCTTCTCGATGGCAACAGAAAAAAGGGAGCATAGCCTGGTTGGTGAGGGTTTTCGGTGATGGATGTTGCTTTGTTGTGGCAGTGCTCCTTATAGATGTGCTCAGTAGTGGGGAGGGCTTCGCCTGTGATGGACTGGTCTATATCCACCACATTCTGTAGGCTTTTCCAACCTTAGACAGTGGTGCTTCTATACCAGGCTGTTGGTTATGCAACCAATCAGGGTATTCTCCACTATGTAGCTATAGAAGTTATTCAAAGTTTTAGATGACATGCTGAAACTGTGCAACTTCTAAGAAAGAAGAGATATTGCCATGCCTACTTTGCAATAGCATGAACACACTGATCCTGAACAGATCCTTTGATATGATAACACCATGGAATTTAAAGTTACTGACCCTCTCTACATCTGATCCCTTAAGAAGGACTAGCTCATGGATCTCTGGTTTCTTCCTCCTGTAGTCAATAAACAGCTCTTTGGTTTTGCTAGAGAAGTTGTTGTCTTATGTTTTATGAAGTTGCAGCATAATCTCCCAGCTCTTATACACTGTGCCCTGGTACTGATGTCAAGTATCTGCATGCTTTCACCTCCTTATTTACCTGTGCTGCCACCATCAGGGATTCTATTACTTGTACACAATTTTCTGTTATTCAATACTCCCAAGGGCATTCCCATTCATTTTGTATGTTCTACCCTTATTAGTCCACCTAAGTGCATCACCATGCACTTTTCAGGATTACCGGCCATCTGCCATGGGCCTCTCCCATCTCCAATATCATCCAGCCTAAAACTATTCCTCCTCACCAGCAACCACATCACCAAGCTTCATATTATTTGCAAACTTACAAATCAGAACTCATACATTCATATCCAAATTGTAACTACGATCAAAGATCTGCGCTATAACATGAGACACAGAGTTCCAATCATGAAACAGAACTACACCTCTCCCTCTGTCTCCTTTTACTAGGTCAATCGTGGACTCAATTTACGAATAGATCAATTCTGATCCCCTGTGCTCAGTTTACCAATAGATCTATGTTAGATCAGCTTCAAATTGAGGTCCTCATCAACTGCTTTACAATATTTATCAAGTGCATGATTCTCATTAGTATATTTTGTAACCTCTGAAAATAATCAATTTGGCTAAACAGCCTTTACAAAGAAAGTCATGCTATCCTTAGTTAATTCCTGTCTTTTCAAAGGCAAATTAATTTGTGCCTTAGAACTTTTTTTTAAGGCAGCAATTTCTATATCACTGCTCATAAACTTACCAGTCTGCAACTACCTGTTTTTTTCCTGATACATCCTTAATAAAAGTACCAAATTTGATCTCCTCCATTCAATTGCACCTACCACAAGCATAACGGATGTCTGAAGATCATTAATTTATTTATATCTAGAAGAATAGAACTGATCAGAAGCAGCATTGCCTCTTAGAGATATTTTGGATGTAGGTCACACCGTGTCATTTTCTCCCTCTCTAAAAATCTATTCCTTCATTTCATAACTGTTAATATGTAAAGTTTTAAACTTGTTCAAATGATACAAACAGTTAACTAGACTAAAATCCATGACTTCAAATGGTAATTCAGCATGGGTTCTATGTTCACAGGAAAATATTCATAAGCTGATTTATGTCACAATAATTTAAGTGAAAAAGAAAATCTGCATTTTTCTCAAATGACGTTTCTTCTGTTTCCCAAGACAATGTGCCCTATGGTTAATTTGGAATAATGGGGTTATGAGTATTTCACTTTATCAATTAACAACCAAATGCAACATAAAACAGTGCAGCACACTTTGGTCCATGATGTTGTATCCAACTAAACTAATGTCTTCTGCCCATCCTTCCATATGCCTATCAAGGAGTATCTTGAATGGCCTCATCATACAGTATTTGCCTCCACCAGCAACCCAGGCAGCACATTTTAGGCACCCACCACTCTCTGTGTAATAATCCTGGACCGCACATCTCCTTTGACTCACTCCCTCCCACCTTTAATTCATGCTTACTATTATTAGGCATTTCCAACCTGAAAAAGATATGGGCTGGCCATCTATGCCTCTTACGATCTTGTAAACTTCTAACGGATCTCACATCAGCATCCACCGCTCAGAAAAAGCAACTCAATTTAGTCATTTATCTTTAAAGCACATGTCCTCTAATCCAGGCAGCATCTTCTGCAGCCTCTCCAAAGCTTCAACATCCTTCCTATAATGAGGTAACCAGAAGTGAACTGAATTCACCAGGTGAAGCCTTCCTAGGTGAATAAAGCTGCCATACAATATTCCAGCTCTTGAACTCAATTCCTTGCTTAGTAAAGGTAGATATACAATATGCTTCTTCACCAGCTTATCAACCTGTGTCAACACTGTCAGAAAATTATGGAAGTGCAACCCAAGATCTCTCTTGCCATCAACAGTGTAGTTTTTACATTGGATCTCACAAAGTGCAACATTTCACATCTGGCCACGTTAAGCTCTAACTCATTTTACTGCCGTTTATCCACCCATATCTGCAACAGATCTATATCCTGCTATCACTTTTGGCAGTTTTCCACACCACCAACCTTTGTATTATCTGCAAATTTACTGACCCACCCAACTATATTTTCATCAGTCGCACAATGGAATCCTACGGAACACCATTAGTCACAGAGACCTCCAGCAAGATGTACTGCAGTTCCATCAACCACTATTCCATCTTCTATAAGCAAATGATTTCTGATCTCTTTTAGACAACATTTGTAAGTATCAGAAACTACTTTCTTGTTTTTTGTGTGTATTGTGAAGCTTCTTTAAAATCAACAAAGTTTATATGACAAAGGCACTAATGTTATAGCTATCATGATACATGCAACTTTTATTGGTGGTGTTATAAATTATTGTTGACAGAAGTTAAAGTTGTTTGAAGTTCATGTGAACAGACATCTTGCTACAACTAGGACAGGAGATTCCATCATAGTGTAAAATGTGCTGTAATTTCCATGTACAAGAACCACCCACCCCCCTTCAAGATTGAACCAGTTAGCACAGATGTGGTTCATTACTGTGCTTGGCTCATTGAGAATATGTATTTCTGCTTGGTCCATTTCACTCAGGTAGGTGCCAAACAGAATCGTGCACTTGTGATCAATACTTCAACCAAATTTAGGTTCATATTACTGACAGTGAAATGCATATTAATTGAATTCTCAGCACAGTTAAGTCCAATGCTACATTATGCATACACATTACGTAAAGTGGCAGTCCTTACAAACTATAAACATTCTACCATTACTGATATTGAATATTTACATTCTTTTGGAAATGCAGGTTAGTGTTTAAACTCTCAAATGGTTTCACAATTCTTTTATTTCCCTTTAATTATCTCCTGTCCACAAACAGCCTAATAACAAAAATGTACCACATCATGACACAAGTGCAAAAGTATGTCTGCTGACATCTACTGGCTGCCTTCAGTTAACTTTCTGGGATCTGAGGAAATTAATAGGAAGCAAAACCCACATGACTAAGTCTGCAGCCAAGCCACCAACTCAATGAAGCAGATAGAATGCCCCTTAAAAGACAATTAGATTGACATGGGTTATTAGAGTCCAATCGCTTCTCTCACTAAAATTAAACTCATTCAAGATACGATCAAAGAAAGAATGATTTTGTTCCAACCCTCTTCACATTGCTGGGGGATGGGTGTAGTAGGAGAATGCAATAAAATTTAAATTTTAAAATCTTCCTTCCACAATTCCACTTTCTATTTTCAGAAAGTCCCTACAATTACTGATGGGGAGAATCACAGATCTTCTCAGAATCACAATATAGTCCACACTGAAACTCTGAATGCAAGAACCACTCATATCACCTGGGTAAGAATGGTGATAATTTTTTTTGGGAGCGGGGGAGATGATGGAATTAGTTTAACCCATGGAACAGAGAAGAAATATATTTAGTTAGCTTGAAAGTCAATCACAGCTTCTATTCCTGGTTTTGTGGAATTAGTGCCTTGAAAAATAAGTTTGCTTTGCAATACATTTTTAGGCTACCATTAAAGGACTCCTTCAAAGTTCATTTGAAGTGAATAATGGATCCATAAGTTACCCAAAGACATTCAGTCACTGGTAAATGATGTTTTAGGCAAGAATAGGGCATTTCACCCTTGGAGATTTCCCTGTTCTTTCAGCTTTCTGCTACAATTAACTAATTTAATATATTCTCAAAACAACCACAGGCAATTCATTGTTAGCACTAACATTATATCCAAAGAGCAAGTTGTTAATGTACTCTTCAAGCATTATGGACAGACGGAGCAGAAATTTGTTAATTAACACTGACTGTTCTAAGATAAAATGACAAAAAACTAAGTGTTCAGATGTTGAATCTCAAGCTTACTGATAAATTGGTGAACCAGTTTCATCTCCCCATTGAAATAATCCACAGGTGAATCATGGATTTATTAAGGTTTACCAACGGCTAAGCTGGTTCATGCGGTGTTTTAGGTGCATATAGGTGGATAAGTACCAAACCAATAATGCATGAAGACTGCAGTCAGTAGTACTGAGTCAATGATCAAAATCAAATGACTAGAATAGAAAAGAGACTAGATTTTGTTTAAAAGAAAACAGATATTTTGCAATAAAAATTGAAGTCACCTGTTCTTGGCATTTTTCCTATTTAATAATAACTCCATTAACTTTGACTGCATTAATTTATTGATTTTTTTTTACCATATCATTAGGCCTTCAATGGCCTTGAATTGAAAAGCTGGACAGTAAAATTTGACCTACGGATGCACTCAATAGGACACAACAGAAGCCCATCAACAGTCAGCATTTGCCTGTGAAAATAATGTAAAATATTCTTCAAAACAGAACTGAAGCTCAAAATTGTTGGTAGTGAAGGGCAGAATAACAACTTCTGAAATTCTATATTCAAAATAAATACAATTCTATTGTATACAGTAGGTAGTAAAATTACCTAAAATGTATCCTCAAAATGGAGGCAATAGACTAAATTTTAGGAGAGAGCTAATAATAATTAAATTAAATAAATATAGAAAGTGAATTTATTCTTGTCATCAGCCAGGGCATTACATATAAGAATTGGAACATTATACTGCAGCTGTGCAAGTCATTGGTGAGGACACACTTGGAGTACTGTGTACAGTTTTGGTCACCTTGTTATGAAAAAGATATAGTTAAATTGTAAAGCATGCCAGAAAGACTCACAAGGACTAGAGGGCCTAAGTTGTAGAGAGAGGCTGGCCAGGCTAGGTCCTTATTGTTTTGAATGTAGGAGAGTAAGGTGGGGGAGGAAAGAATGTTACAGAAATATTGAAAATTATGACAGGCATAGGTAAGGTGAGTGGTAACAGTCCTTTGCCCAGAGGAAAGATGTCCAAAACTAAGGGATATAAATATAAGGTGTGAGGGGTAAGATTTAAAAGGGAACTGAGGGGTAGCTTTTTCACAGAGAGATGGTAAAGTACATGGAATGAGATGCCAGCAGAAATGCTTGAGGCAGGTACAATTGTACCATGTACTGTAGCAAGCACTTGGATAGATTTATAGAGAGCGAGGTTCTTGAGTAGGGGTTCCCAACCTTTTTTATGCCATGGACCAATACCATTAAGCAAGGGGTCCATTGACCCAGGTTGGGAACCCCTACTCTAGAGGAATATGGACCGAATGCAGGAAATTTCGACTAGTGATGTGGACAGCATGGTTGGCATAGATTTATTGGGCTGAAGGCATTAATTCTATGTTGATTGCTCTATGCTTCCATGACACGCAGAGGGCTCAGATGCTGAGAACACCTTCACTGTATAGTATTAAAAATGAACAGCTTCCAGAGGAATGAAATGCAGCTACTGCATCAAAATCAGCTCTATGGTGGTCACAGACTCTTAACCAGTTCTTACTAAAAGTGCTACAGATTTTAAATAATTTAAAGAGTTTAAAGAAAATCTTTATTTGTCATATGTACATCAAAACATATATCGAAATGCACACTCAAAGGATTTGCTAGGGAGCAGCCCACTAATGTCATCAAGCTTCCAGCCCATCCGAATTTGGCATGTGGGAGGAAACCAGAGAAGCTGGAGGAAACAAATGCAGTCACACGGAGAACGTACTTACTCCTCTTAGACAGCAGTAAAATTTGAACTCCAAGTGCCTGTTGCAGGTGCTGTAACATATTAAGCTAACTGCGACATTACTGTGCCACAACATCTAATAGATCTTAATCTATTTAATGTTCTCAAGTTGTCAACTATTTTAGGAGTTTAATCCTGAACTAACTTCATAATTTTTTTAAATTTAGACCTTGATCTCAACAAAGAATTTACAAAATAATGAATTATTTTTGCACCACGTTATGTATGTTATCAATATCCCAGCGAGTAAACTTAAATATTGAAAATGTAAACTACAAAGTGCTACCTACCATAATTTTAAATGAATAAATAATTGTTAGATTTTGGTTCTGTTATCTGTTCATTCATTCACTTAAGCTTGTGCAGATCATGGTAGAATGTCAGTAACTTAAGCTCAATAAGCCAAATATATAGAGTAGTAAGGGTTAGTACGTTGTGCTGCTGCATTGGTGCTGGAAGCATGGCAACACTAGTGGGTTAACCCTACACATACTCAGACTGTGTTGGTCGGCTACTCCAAAAATGCATTTCACTGAATTTTTCAATGTTTCGAAGTACTTGTGACAACTAAAGCTAACATTTATACTTAAATATATTTCTAGCTGATTAATATAAAGCAAGTTATCAAAACAAATTCAGGATTCAGTAATCCTGAGCCATAATTTAGTTGGCAAACGATGTTTCCAAGACAAGGACTTTAAAAAATTAAACAGATTAAAATATTTCTAGCTTCTTTGATGAAGATAGTGTTGTTAGTGTTTCCTTCCATTCTTACAGAGAGAGAAGCGTAACATCAATACAAAAAGTTTTATGGTGACTGCACATTTATTACATCTGGAACATGGCTGCTATTATTAGATATTATAGATATAAATGTTAAAAACTGGTATTTATCATTTTAACTTAAGTATACTTTTGTTCAATATACTTCAATAAACTACAAGCAAAAAGCAATAACAATATTCACATTTCAAGCATCTGATTTATTAATCATCTTTACAGATACATGGGAAGCTAGAAACAAATAAGAGCCCGTGTCTGTAGCCAAACTGACAAAACATATTACTTGAAAATTGATCCTCGAATGCCTGTTTTTCATGCATAAATCATGCATAATGAGCATTTTGCAATACTTTTAAATTTTTTCCACCTATTTTCTGCTGAAACCCTGCCCAAATGGAAATTGAACCAACTGTCTCCTGCCACATTTCCCACCAAAATGTAATTTCCTTAATGTATTCTGCACAGTTATCATCAGAGTTCGAACTTCACTTCCTATGTCATTTGTAAGGGGACTGTATGTCCTTCCTGTGGAATGCAAGTGTTTTCTCTGAGTGCTCTGGTTTCCTCCCACAGTCCAAAGGTGTACCAGTTAGGTTAATTAGTCATTGTAAATTGACTCATGATTAGGCTAGTGTTAAATCGGTGGTTACAGGGTGGAATGGCTCGGAAGGCCAGAAGCATCTATTCTGCACTGCATCTCTAAAATAAATAAATTAAATTAATAAGAGTTACTAACTTAAGGCCTTTGTGGAAAAAACATTACAATAATGGAAAAACAAGAATTTCACTGTCTTAAAAGTAGTGAACTGTGCATGAATTGAAATATTTGTTTTTTTAATATAAAGTAGCACAACTGGCAACTTCTATTAAAACAAAAAATCTGTGTACACTTTGTAAAGATTGAGATGCAATGAACTGCTCACTGTAACTCACTGACCCCTGGATGTATAGACCTGATGTTGCCACTGATCACAGGACTAGAGGATACAATCTAAACCACTTCATTAAACTTACAGTGGGCTATATCTCCATGTACTGCTAGAAGTTAATCCTCCCACCTCTCTATGGCAGCTGAAGAGACCTCTGAAAAGTGCTTACCTATTTCCTTGACCATCGAACAAGGAATTGCTATATGTAAAATATCCTAGTCATGTTTTAACAGCCTTAATGGGGAGCGAACTTCAATAATGATTTCTTAAAGCTAAGATGACCAAATTTGATGACATTTTCTGTGGCTTAGAATTTTGCAATAGTGCCATATAGAGTTTTTTTAGGGCACAAATTAGCTGAAGTACAATATCTAGACATGAAAATATTATTTTCAGAGCTTCACAATATTAATACCAATAGGGCAGCTTGGTTGAATTATTGAGAAAATTAATCAGTGTTTTACCTATAATAGACCTTGTTCAGAGGACCATTATTAAAAACTGACAGGGATTTTAAATCACAGTTAACTTTCCAATAAGATTCTGGCTCAAAGTTGACCAACACCTGGTGTTTGCCTGACCTAACATACTTAAATTCCTTTTCATGTATTTTTTAAATGGAAGGCAGTATATTTTTAAAGACTAATGCACAGAATGATTAAGATCTGGATTTGACCAACTAGAAGGGCATTTGAATCACTGCTTCCAAAAAGGAATTAGGATGGGGCTTGATATGTAATAGTTGGCAGAGCCGCAGTCAAAGGAGAGGGAATGTAATTTTATAAATTTAGCTCTGTAAGGATGCAAGGACTAGATTGGCTACGGTGCACTCCTATGTTCGAGTGATTCTGCAAGCAGGCATCGTGAGAGTTGGGTAGATCTGATCAAATGGAGGCAAAGTTATCTAATGCAGAAAAGAATTGTGGAAATTATGACTTTGGTTCTACAACTGATAAGAAACCCTTATATGTACATCTGTCCATCGGTGCCCGTCATTCGTTCACCAGCAGGGCTGACTGGGTACTCATCAAACTTCGGGATAAACCATTGACAGGTAATTTCAAAAATGCCAGTCAGACATAAAACAGACATAATTACATGGAATTTTTTGTCTTGTGAACGACAAAACAAAAACATATTTAGTCTTAAGTGGTAAATTGTCCACAATATGTATTCATACTGAATCTTAAAATGTTTGCATTGCTTAACTTTTAAAAACATTTAACTTAATATCATATAAATTCATATATTTTACTGTGCCATTGGCTTGCAATTAATAGCACTAGATGAACAAAAAGCTGATACCATTTTGAAAAGGAATTTGTTTAAAATTTTTACATCTTACCACCAACAAAAAACAAGCTTATAAAAGTAAATCGTGTGAAGCACCCACCTTCAACATAGTTGTCTTCTGTGTGCACAGGCAGGGAAGGAGAAAAAGGAAAAAGACTCATTAAGCAGCATGCAAATTGGAGTTTGCCTCTGCATGTTCTGATCATGCAAGGCATTAAACACAACATGCAAGTGTTCCATCAACAACATTGAACAGAAATAAGCGTGAAAGAAGCAGTGCTCTTTAAAAGTCAGCATAATTGGAAAAAAGAAACAATATATAAAGGGAAGAAAGTGCAGTCTGCCTCTAAAGGCTTAAGTGGGTACATATTTTTTTAAAACTGTCAGGAAAGCTGAATTAGAAACAATAGACATAAAATTATTACTCTTGCATTTCCCATTCTTAATTAAACTTTTAAGACAGATTCACAGGATTTTAGAATTACAACTTCTATATACTTGAAAAGCAAAGAAGATACTAAAGCTAAACCAACAAAATATTCTATTGAATAAAGCAAATGAAGCCATTATGCAAATACTTATCTAAAACAATTGCATAATTTAGCAATATAGCAATTTTGTAAAAAAGAGGATAATTTCATATTTCATTTCTACCATTTTTCAAGTTTTCATGCAACTATCCATTGCACCACACATCATCTAAAACAAAAGATTAAGTTACTTGCACAATAGTGTCTTAATGAAAGGCAGAAGTTTAATGACAATTTATTGAAATTTGTACTGCACTGATTCAAAAACCGTAACAATGAGTTTGGTCCATAAATTTTATTAAATTACAGAACTAATGAGCTTGCTTCATAATTCAATTTTTATGCCTACTATTCCTTAGCAAAGTATTTATATTTAAACAAAAATAGAAAATGTTGAAAATATTCAGGCTAGGAGGAGTTTATCATAGTGGACTGGACTTCACAACCTCTACATTCTACTCAACAGCTTACTTTCTTTATGTTCTCACCCTATAACTGCCTAAATTGACTCACTGACCACATTACATTGTACACAGCTTAACGCCATAGTTAAACCAGGTTGCCCATATCAAATATATCCCCACCACACCCTCTCTGCAGTTTTTCAAGCTTCCTTCGCCTCCCTTTCAGTTCTGACGTTGTTGTCTATGCAGCCTGAATTACTGCCTATTTGCAGCACCTTCTGCTGTTAGTTTAGATTTCCTGCATTGCTGCTCTTTTCATCTTCAAGTATTTATTCTTCACTGTTCCATACATAATCCTTTATTACTCTATAAAGAGACAAAATTAAATAATCAAATAGCATTTAAACACTCCCCATTCTCTTTGCTCTACCTTATCTTATACTCGATGAAACATGTTGCATCATGATTCTAACCGCAAACACACAAATCTAGCATCTCATCTATCAAAATTTCATAAATTAAACATAATTTTGAAAAAGTTTATTTTAAATTATATAACACATAGATCCTAGAGGTGATATAATGTTCTAATAAAATAAGGCCATAAGGTCATAAGATATAGGAGCAGAATTAGGCCATCTAGCCCATTGAGTCTGCTCCACCATTTCATCACGCAGATCCATTTCCCTCTCAGCCCCAATTTTCTGCCTTCTCCCCATATTCTTAACTAATCAAGAATCAATCAACCTCTATCTTAAATATACCCAATGACTTGGGCTCCACAGTCACCTGTGGCAAAGAATTCCACAGATTCACCACTCCCTGGCTAAATAAATTCCTCCTCATCTCTGTTCTAAATGGATGTTCCTCTATTCTGAGGCTATGTCCTCTGGCTCTACACTCCCCCATCATCCTCTCCTAATCTTCCCTTTCAATATTCAATAGCTTTTAATGAGATCCCCCCCACCCTTCTGAATTCCAGTGATTATAGGCCCACAGCCATCAAAAGCTCCTCACATAAATTATTCAATCCCAGAATCATTTTTGTGAACTTCCTTTGAACCCCCTCCAATGAAAGCACATTCTTTCTTAGATAAGGAGTCAAAAACTTCTCAGTATGTTCCAAATGAGGCCTCACCAGTTCCTTATAGAACATTAACATTACATCTTTGCTCTTATATTCTAATCCTCTCAAAATTAATACTAACATTGCATTTGCCTTCCTCACCACTGGCTCAACCTGCAAATTAATCTTTAGGGAATCCCGCATGAGGACCCTCAAGTCTCTTTGCACCTCAGACTTTTGAATTTTCTTTTTACTTAGAAAATAGTTCGTTTTTATTTCTTCTACCAAAGTGCATGACCACACACTTTGTGACACTGTATTCCATCTGCCCATCCTCCTAATCTTACTGAAACCTCTCTGCTTCCTCAAAACTACCTGCACCTCCACATATCCTTCTATCGTCTAATAGCTTGTATCGTCACAAAACCATTAATTCCTTCATCCAAATTATTGACATATACTGTAAAAAGAAGCAATCCCTACACAGACCCCTGTGGAACATAATACTCACCAGCAGGCAACCAGAAAAGGCTCCTTTTATTCCCACTGTTTGCCTCCTGCCAACCAGTCACTGCTTTATCTGTGATAGTATCTTTCCTGAAATACCATGGGCTCTTAACTTGTTAAGCAGCCTCATGTGTAGCAACTCATCACAAAATGTAGCATTATAATTAATGGACAGCAGCTCAGTACTTTTTCCAAAATATTTATAAAACCTAAAGTACTGCTGCACCACCAAGTTATTTGCCTAATATTTTCCAGGAAACTGAAGCTCAAACATGTTCTCTGTTTGGTTAATTATATGGCATAGAGTTATTATACACCAAATGTATCATTTGCTTTTAGTTGTGCTGCAGTTTACTTTTGCCATAAGCAATCCATACTTGATGCACACTTCTGAAGTGGAACTCAGAATTCGAATCAAATTTATCACTGACATGTCATGAACTTTATTGCTTTGTAGCAGTAGTACAGTGGCTTTCAAAAAATATACTACAAATTACAAGAAGATTCCTGAGAGTATCCTTACACCATCCTGTTAGGTCACCAAGCAACCTTATCAGTATCACTCATTTGTATTATAGATGCAGTTAACTTATGAATCGATGCTGTATTTTTAAAGTATTGTTGAACACATCTCAGTTCTGCAGTAATTTTCTTTAAAGATCCCACTGTTAAATTTATAACATAGAAAGCAAGTTTTCATTAAAGCCATCTAAGAGCTACCAAAATTGCCACACCATCAAATAATTTGATTTGTAAAATACCCTCCTTTATTCAATTTAGTAGATGTTCTGCTTTAGTGTATGTAATTGCAATGTGATTTCATTATTTTTGGAATATGTTCTGCAGGGGCAGTGGACAGTGCAAACATAATTAATTTAAATGGACTCTTGATATCAAATACCCAAGCAAGAAGATGTAAGTAGCTTACAGGATCCACCCAGTTTACAACAGAGTTCTGTTCTTGTAAGCCTTTTGTAACCCAGGCAGATCACAAATCAGAAATGTGGCCACATATCGAGTCACCAAGTGACAGAAGATGCCTGTAACCCTGGAACAGCTAGCAAACCAACCCAAGTTAGTCTCCCAAGTGCTTTAATGTATATATGCACAGCACACAAGTTGGGCTTTTATAACCTGGGAAGGACCAACAGTTGCTTCTTGCACCTTATTTGCTTAACCTTAAAATTTTTTAAATAACCCTAGGTCCTTTGGTCTGTGATTTTATCACTTATTATTTTTTTTAAGAACTTGAACTCTCCTCTAAGGTATTTAATTATCTTTAATTATCAAAATGCTGTCAGGATGATGCTTCATGATGCAATGCCTAGACCAAGATACAGAAACTCCTCTGACATCAGAATCAGAATCAGGTTTATTATCACCAGCATGTGACGTGAAATTTGTTAATTTAGCAGCAGCAGTTCAATGTAATACATAATCTAGCAGAGAGAAAAAATAATAAAATAAAACATAATTATAAATAAACAAGTAAATCAATTACATATATTGAATAGATTTTTTAAAATGTGCAAAAACAGAAATGCTGTACATTAAAAAAGTGAGGTAGTGTCCAAAGTTTCAATGTCCATTTAGGAATCCGATGGCAGAAGGGAAGAAGCTGTTTCTGAATCAGAGTGTGTGCTTTCAGGCTTCTGTATCTCCTACCTGATGGCAACAGTGAGAAAAGGGTATGCCCTGGGTACTGGAGGTCCTTAATAATGGACGCTGCCTTTCTGAGACACCACTCCCTAAAGGTGTCCTGGGTACTTTTGTAGGCTAATGCCCAAGATGGAGATAACTAGATTTACAACCTTCTGCAGCTTCTTTCGGTAACAGTGTCTCATCTGAGTTGAGCAGCAGGCTGGATCAAGGAAAAATCCACCCATCTACAATTCGTGAAGTTGTTGACAAGTAATGGCAAGGTTATCAGTGTTTACCAATATTAATAAGTAAAATCAGATAGCAACCTCATATCTTTACTTATATAGTTTAATTTGCAAATCATTAGGCTGCTGTGAATGCTGCTCTCCTCCTCTTGCATGTTACTGAGAAACTTGGTTTAAAAATAATAGAATGGCATGAGCTTGTACTTAATGACATATACTCATAAAATGCATCATAAGATATTAGGATTCATTCAAACTTAAGTATAGTTTCAAACAGCGTTATTTTAAAATTACTGTAGATAATTCCACAGGCCTTGAAGAATATATGGGAAATCGGCTTGCTGAAAAGGAAGTGCAATTCTTTTCCCTTATGTACATTATCGTTTTCTTTTAATGCTCTTTCTTTCCCCATCATTTTGCATTCTGAATATGATCCAGCTTGTATTGTGAAAATACTTATACCCTGTTAATAGAACAAATTGTGGAGGCAAAGTATAACATGCTCCCATAACTATGCAAGTCCATTATAAATTGTCCAACACCTTTTCATATTTCTAATTACATAAAGTTCCAGTGCAAAAAAAAAACACTGAGGGATTGTAAATTGGTTAAGTACTAAATGACTGGGTCAGTGTATTCACTGCTGACCATATAAATCAGGCTAGCATTCCTCATTAATGAATAATTTGAGAAATGATATCTGATTAGGCTTACATGCAGAGGAGCACAAATGACTTCAGGTCTGTCCCTCTCAGGCACTTTTCTCTCCTTATTTCTGAATATGATATACATTACTAGGGACTGATGGCTATAAATAATCAATGTGTTTATCTCTGGCGTTCTGCCAAGAGTAGAAGATGAAGTGAATTCCCCTTGGTCTTCGTTCACTTCACAAGTCTGCAATACTAAGCAGAGATGAAAATGGACAGAGTTGTGTTATTATGCGAGGCGTTGGGAAGAAGGATGTTGGTAGTTGGTGGGGGGGGGGTGCACGGGAAATGGGACATTGAAAATGAACACTAGAAACAGGTAGAAGCATAATACAAGTAGATCCTTGAGCCTCTTTATATTTGAGTAATCCATGCAAACTTCACTCTCAGCTATCAAGGGAGTTCAAATTGTGCATGTGTAAGTGAAATATCTGCATAAGATACAAGAGTGTGGAAGAATAATGAGAAATAAAGAGTAATGGAAGCTGAGGTGTGTTAGAGTACTTTTTGGGATTAGGTCATTAACACATAGTAAATGGCTTCAACCACCAGTCTTTTGTTCCTTGACAATACATTTCCTAAAAGCTGTGAATATCAGAATCCCAGTCCATTTGTAACAATGCACTTTCTAAAAGTAGTGAATACCGGAATACCAGTCCAGACGCTGCTGATGAGAAGGTGTGAGGTTTGCATGCAGTTTCAAAGACAGCATTATCTATACTTTGTAAATATCGACGTCCTTCATGTTAAGCATGTAAAATACCAAACAAGTGTATTGTGGATTCAGTTTGGAACAATGGATTCCTGAATACCAGTCCTGATGCTGCTGGCACCAGTAGGATGGATGTAATCAGGAGGTGTGAAGTTTGTATGTAGCTTCAAAAGAAAGCATTGTCTATACTTTGTAAATATGAAATGGTCCTTTGTGTGTGTAGCAAATAAATATCGAGCCCCACGTTGGGCAGCAGACCTTTCCACCGAAAGGGTCTCTGTATGTCTGTTGTACCTTGTTTCGTCAAATAAAGAAGCTGCTTTGTATCTACCAATAACTCTCTCTCTGGTGATTTCATCCATGCAACAACAAGGTGAAAGTGCAGAAACTAGAAATAAAATTGTCCCAATTTCACTATTCATTTATTTCCATAAATGCCTCCTGGCCTGCTGAGTTCCTGCAGTATTTTCTGTGTATTTCAGAAGTAAACATCTAAACTGAAGATGTTACTCACCATGTTCTCAGGTATCAAATAACAAAGACGTATAGATTAGCAATAGAAAAATAATATTAGCTTTCAGAAATCAAATGAAACCAGTGCTTCCAAACCACCAAATGGAAGTTTAGTTCTCGAGAAAAACTGTATCACTCTTCCTGTCAAGATGGTGGAGTTAGTGAAACCCAACAAACTGAGAATAGTCTGCTTGCCCCAGTACATCCTCAGATTGTGTTGGCTGTTGATGCAAACAAAACATTTCACAAGAGTTCTTCCTGTCCTTCCTACCATCCCATTAGCCTCCTCATCCAACACATCATTCTCTGCAACATCCACCATTTTCAAAGGGATCATACTGCTAAACATATCTTTACCTCCTCCCCCCACCCTGCTTTTCATGGAGTTCACTCCTTCTGCAAGTTGAGAGGGATAAGGGCAGATCAGAAGTGTCAGTATTGCAGTTGAACAAAGGAGACTATGGAGCCATGAAGGAGGTGCTGGCCAAAGTTGACTGGTCGGATACCCTAGCAGAAAAGACAGTGGAACAGCAATGGCAGGTATTCTTGGGAATAATGCACAAGGTGCAAAATCAGTTCATCCCCTGGAGAAGGAAGGATTCAAAGGGGGGAAAGTAGCCACAGTGGTTGACAAAGGAAGTCAGAGATAGCATAGCATTAAAAAAGTATAACAGAGCTAAGGTGAGTGGGAAGACGGATGATTGGGAAATTTTTAAGGAGCAACAGAACTTAACTAAAAAGGCAATACGGGGAGAAAAAATGAGGTATGAACGCAAGCTAGCTAGGAATATAAAGGAGGATAGCAAAAGTTTTTTTAGGTATGTGAAGAGAAGGAAGATAGTTAAGAACAATGTTGGGCCCTTGAAGAATGAATTGGGAGAAATTGTTATGGGAAACAGAGAAATGGCAGACAAATTTAGTAAGTACTTTGGATTTGTCTTCACTAAGGAAGACACAAGCAATCTCCCAGATGTATGGATGGGTCAAGGACATAGGGTAACAGAGGAACTGAAACAGATTGACATTAGGAAGGAAACGGCGATGAGTAGACTGATGGGACTGAAGGCTAACAAATCCCCAGGTCCAGATGATCTGCATCCTAGGGTACTAAAGGAGGTGGCTCTGGAAATTGCGGATGCATTGGTGATCATTTTCCAATGTCCCTTAGATTCAGTTCCTGAGGATTGGCCAATGGCTAATGTTATCCCACTTTTTAAGAAAGTAGGGAGGGAGAAAACAGAGAACTATCACCCTGTTAGCCTAATATCAGTAGTGGGGAAGATACTAGAGTCCATTATTAAAGATGAAATAGCGGCATATCTTGATAGCAGTGATAGGATTGGGCCGAGCCAGCATGGATTTACCAAGGGCAAATCATGCTTCACTAATCTATTGGAGTTTTTCGAGGATGTAACCAGGAAGATAGACGCGGGAGATCCAGTGGATGTGGTGTACCTTGACTTTCAGAAGGCATTCGATAAGGTACCACATAAGTGAGTAAAATCAGTGCTCATGGCATTGGGGGGAGGATATTGACATGGATAGAAGACTGGTTGGCAGATAGAAAGCAAAGGGTAGCAGTGAATGGGTGTTTCTCGGAATGGCAGATGGTGACTAGTGGGGTGCCACAGGGCTCGATATTGGGACCACAGCTGTTTACGATTTACATCAATGATTTAGAGGAAGGCATTGTGAATAACATCAGCAAGTTTGCTGATGATACTAAGCTGGGTGGCAGTGTGACATGTGATAAGGATGTTAGGAGAATTCAAGGTGACTTGGGTAGGCTGGGTGAGTGGGCAGAAACTTGGTAGATGGCGTTTAATGTGAATAAGTGTGAGGTTATTCACTTTGGGAGCAAGGACAGGAAGGCAGATTATTACCTAGCTCCACACCATTCAGATAAGGGAGAAGTACAAAGAGATCTAGGAGTACTTGTTCATCAGTCTCTGAAGGTGAATGAGCAAGTGCAGCAGGCAGTGAAGAAGGCTAATGGAATGTTGGCCTTTATTACAAAGGGAATGGAGTACAAGAGCAAGGAAATCCTTTTGCATTTGTACAGGGCCCTGGTGAGACCACACCTGGAGTATTGTGTGCAGTTTTGGTCTCAAGGGTTAAGGAAGGACATCCTGGCTGTGGAGGAGGTGCAGCGTAGGTTCACTAGGTTAATTCCTGGGATGTCCAGACTGTCTTACGCAGAGAGGTTAGAGAGACTGGGCTTGTACACGCTAGAATTAAGGAGATTGAGGGGGGATCTGATTGAGACATATAAGATTATTAAGGGATTGGACAAGATAGAGGCAGGAAATATGTCCCAGATGCTGGGAGAGTCCAGTACCAGAGGGTATGGTTTAAGAATAAGGGGTAGGTCATTTAGGACAGAGTTGAGGAGGAACTTCTTCTCCCAGAGAGTTGTGGAGGTGTGGAATGCGCTGCCTCATAAGGCAATGGAGTCCACTTCTCTGGATGCTTTCAAGAAGGAGCCAGATAGGTATCTTATGGATAGGGGAATCAAGGGTTATGGGGACAAGGTAGGAACCGGGTATTGATAGTAGATGATCAGCCATGGTCTCAGAATGGCGCTGCAGGCTCGAAGGGCTGAATGGTCTACTTCTGCACCTATTGTCTTCTACGATTCCCTTGACCACTAGTCCCTCCTCACTAATTTCCTTCCCAGCGCTTATCTCTGCAAGTGACCTAAGTGCCACACCTGCCAATAAACCTCCTCCCTCTCCTCCATTAAGGGCCCCAAACAGTCCTTCCAGATGAGGAAACACTTCACCAACAAATTTGCTGAAGTCCTCTATTGCGTCTGGTGCTCCTGATGCGTCCTCCTCAACGTTGGCGAGATCCATTGTAAACTGGGGACACATTTTGTCGAGCACCTCTGCTACATCCGCCACAAGAGCCATCCATTGTTGTCTCATTTTTACTGTGTACTATACCAGCAGTTATGGTCAAAATGACAATAAAAAGTGATTTGACTTGACAGCAGAACTTCCTGGTGGGCAAGGTCATGGCCCCCTCTTTCCTCTCCTATCAGATTCCTTCTTCTCCAGCCATTAACCTTTTACACCCACCAGGCTTCACCCATCACCTTCCAGCTAGCCTCCTTCTGCTCCCCCCACCTTTTTATTTATGAATCTTATCCATTCCTTCCTAGTCCTGAAGAAGGACCTCAGCCCAAAATGTCAACCGTTTACTCATTTCCATAGATGCTGTCTGACATGTTGAGTTCCTCCAGCATTTTGTGTGCGTTGCAACACATTTCACTGTATGTTTCAATGTACAGGGTTCTGCAGTGCCTTTTTGAAATGCTACTCACGTGCTGGTCCCAGGACAGATTCTCTGATATAATCACACCCAGGAATTTAAAGTTATTGACCCTTTCAACCTCCAATCCCCAAACAAGCACTGGCTCATGGAACCCCCAATGTCTTCCTCCTGTTGTCAATAATTGGCTTTTTGGTTTTGCTGACACTGAATGAGAGGTTGCTGTTGTGGCACCATTCAACCAAATTTCAATCTCCCTCCAGTATGCTGATTCGTCTCCACCTTTGATTCAGCCCACAACATAGTGTTATCATAAATATGGCATTGGAACTGTACTTAGCCTCACAGTCATATGTGTAAAGTGAGTAGAGTGGGGGGGGGAGGTCAAAGCATACAGCCCTGTGGAACCCCTGTGCTAATAGTGATTGTGATGTAGACAATGTTTGCAATTTGTGCTGACTAGGATCTGCATGTAAGGAAGTCGAGGATATACAAAGAGGTATCGAAGCTTAGGTCTTGTAGCTTAATGATTAGTTTTGAGGGGATAACAGTGTTGAACTACAAACTTTTTCACCAGAGAAGAGAAATTATAGAGACAAAGACACATTAAGAAAGGCAGAGAAGCATAGCCAATATTGGCGTTCTTCTTGTGACTTGTGGCGAAAAAATAAATCCAAGCTAGTCATTTTGCAAGGGTCTCTCTTTAAGAAGATGCACCCACATTTAGACAGATTGACATCAAAGAAGAATAATCAGAAATCACAGCACTGCAGTCAAACAATACTCTTCCAGGTTTTGTCTATCACAACACAAGAATGTCACTAGCAAAATCCTCTCAGGTGAGAACCTTCAGTCTAGCATGACAACCCTGTAAACAGTTTTTTTAAAATTGAAGATTGACAGAAGGAAACAAATAGTTTTTGAGACCATTGGTTTTATCATACAAAATAATGGCTAATGAAAAGTGAAAAAATTGAGGAGACACAATTTTATTTTGAATTGTGCACGGAAGTGCAAAATTACAGCTAATACAGCTCAGCGCTTTGGAGTTCAAAGTTCAATCACTGCATCCTCTGTAAGGAGTCTCTGGTGCTAAACGGCTTTTTATAATTGATAGTTCTTTCAAGGTTCTATTGAAGACCCTGACCTGGAATTACACTCTGACTTCGGTTCTTTGCGGGATTGGGAACTGCTCCCAGGGCCTCACAACCAGCCGGTTTTTAATATTCCAAGGATACGGCCTGGAAGGTGAGCAAGACTTCAGGGTTCCGGATTTTCATGGCTCTGGAAACATGCTGATTCTAGGCCGGTGGCCCTGACTGAACCATCGCAGGAGAAAATGTTACAACGGTAGCAGCGGGTTAGCTGTTGGGGGTTGTGTGTCCAGAGAGCTGCACCTTTCTGGGGCTGACTCTCTGGGCACAGAGCTTGGAAAAAGCGATGCAACAGACTTTTAACACTGCAAATCAACGAGTTTTTTGTTACATCTCCCCACTTGCTATGAAATGGGGAAAACTCTTTTTCCCTTATTAGGGAGAGAGAGCTTGTGGTATGTCAAGTTACTGGGTGGACGAGTAGTTTTTGGGGTACTGCAAGACTGTCTTTATTGACGCTTGTAGCACGCTTTAGTGCTCGGTGGAGGGCACTGATGTTTTTTGCTGGTGGGGGTGGGAGGAACCATTGCCTTACTACTGCTTGTGCATAGGAGGGGGAACTGGGGAGGGGGGGCTTTGACGTTCTAATGTTTAATTGTCATTCATTCTTTGGGGTGCTCCTCTGTTTTGTGGATGTTTGCAAAGAAAAAGAATTCCAGAATATATATTGTATACATTTCTCTGACATTAAATGTACCTATTGAAACCCTCCCTGTGGAATTCATGTGCTTTCTCTGGGTTCTCCAGTTTCCTCCCACAGTCTAAAGACACACTGATAAGTTAATTGTTTAATGTTAATAGTCCCATGATTAGAATAGGGTAAAGTTGGGGGTTGTTGGGTGGTGCGCCTTGAAGGGCCTATTCTGCACTGTATCAGTAAATGAACAAACATAATCACAGTAGTAAACCAAAACAATCCCATTAGTGAAATCTGTTAAGAGAAGTGGTTTTCACAGCAGGAAGTCACAAGGAATATCAACACAGAGTTGAAGACAACATGAACAATGGATAATCGAACTAATAGAGCATTTATGCCATCAATGATAATAGCAGAAGACAGTTCAAGATAAACATAAAGTTAAATGGTCAGAATCACAAACACGAGTGAGTGAGTGTGTGTGTGTGTGTGTGTGTGTGTGTGTGTGTGTGTGTTGCTTCAGTTAAATGGCCAGTGTATTTATTTACTGGAAATAAACGTGATGTCCATTTCAGGCAAGGATATGTGCCCAAGTTCAACCAAGTACCATTACTGAACTGTGAACTACTGCAGACTTACGTCAGATGGAATATTCAAAGAGTCAAACAGGACTGTGAATGCTTGTCGTGATTATACTTATTGACCCAACATTGATACACCAAGGTTATCTTGAGAAATTAAAGCTGAGCTCGAAAGAAATCACACGAATAAACTGTTGGGAAAGCATGCAGAAATATTTAGATACCCAAACTGGTATAAAAATAACCATATTAGAAGCCAAACTAGTATAAGCTTTGACTGTGTTGAAGAAGGGGACAGAAATATGTTAGGAAAATGTGGTGAATGATGCCATTGAACTAAGGATTTGACAAAAAGGTGTACTACTGCTTCCTCCATATGATTTATATGCTGAGCTGTAAGGAACCAAAGTAATCACCAATCAAGATCTGTCATGTGCAAATGTACAGCTGAACATGGATAAAAGTCAATAGTATCTGACAATCAATACATTTATGTATTTACTCATCTACAGAACTGTATTATGGCATGAAATTGTCACCAATAATCTTTAACACCACTTCAAAATGTAGAGTAGCAGTTAGCGTGACTATTACAGTGCTGGAGTTGGAGTTGAAAGTTCAATTTTGATGTAGTCTATAAGGAATTTGTATATTCTTCTTGTGAACCTGGGGGTTTCCTCCAAGTACTCCAGTTTTTCCCCTCGTTACAAAGACATACCCATGCATAGAGTAATTGGTCATTGTAAATTGTCCTGTTGTACAGCCTGGGGTAAATAGCGGGGTTGCTGGGTGATGCGGCAGGTTGATCCAGAAGATCCTGTCCTGCACTATATAAAGAAATAAATAAAATAAAATAAAAATGTAGAATCAAGATGGTACCTGATAAACACAAGGACCCCAAACAAGAATTGCTTCAAATATTAAAAATGCTCATGCAATTATGCAAATAAAATGAAAAGCTCCAAGCGTGCATTTGTACAGAAAATGATGGATTATCTTGGGCTAAAAGTTGATGCAAACTGATTGCAATCAGCCAAAGAAAATGTAAGAACAATTGCAAAATCAAAGAAATGTAGAACTCAGATCATTCTTAGGCATTACATCAGTAACAGAAGAAAGGTAAAGAATGGAATTGGCAGTAAGAACAAAGTAGGTGCATAATTTCCTTACATTATTACCTTAAATGTTGAAATTTTAATGTGCAGTGATAAATTATGAAGTGGGACTATAATAAGTCTTGCAGTTAGTAATGATCCAGGAATGCTAATTTGCATTCTGTACAATGACGATGAGTGAAAAAAGCTCTTTTCAAATTAAGTAAGAGTCATTCAGAATTGTTTGAGGATGGACAAGTGTTTTTTCAATGTTGGAATGAACATAGGCTGCTAAATTCCGGGCTAGATGAGATTTATCTCAATATTGTTTTGGAAGCAAGGGAGGAAATAGTAGCAGTTGCAATGGAGATTCTTATATCAATGTCAGCCACAGGTGAAAGAATGCTTTTCTGATTGAAAGTCTCTCACCAGTGGAGTACCAGAATGATTTTTGCTGCAACACTTGTTATTTGTGGCATATATTGATGATATAGATGTGAATATAGGAAAGATGATCAACAGGTTTTCAGATGGCATGAAAATTCATAACGCTGTGGAAAGTGAGTAAGGTTATATACAGCTAAAGCAAGATATTGATCAGATGAAAACCTAGATGAAATTTAATCCAACAAATCCAAGGTTATGCATTTTGTGAAGTCGAAAGAGGAAGGAGGTATAGGCCTTTAAGAAATGTTGATGAACAGAGGAACTTGGGGATCCAAAAGTGGAAAGAGACTTGACAAGGTGGCGCAGGTGGCATATGGAATACTAGTCTTTATACGTTGCGGCACAGAATATAAAACTTCACATAAAATATAACACCACAACTTTACAAGACACTATTAAGGCTGCACTTTGAATATTGTGTGGGGTTGTGGTTGCCATATCTAAGCACTAGAGAATGCAGAAGAGGAGATTCACCAGGATATTGCATTGGACTGGAGGAATTAGATTCCGTGATAGATTTGATAGGCTAGGCTTATTTCCATGAATCAAAGGAGGAAGAGGGGTGACAAGATAAGAGGCATACAAAATTGTAAGAGTTATAGATTATCGTCAGAATCATTTTTTTTTCATGGTAGAGGTAACACAAGTAAGAGGGCACAGGTCTAAGATTAAAGGAAGGAGTATTCAATTTAAGGGGAACTGCTTTTTTTTAAACAGAAAGAGTGGTTAATATCCAGTGAAGGAATAAAATGTCTACATTTAAGAGACAAAAGATGTCGTGAAGAGAAGATGGTGGCGCGATGCAGCTCGCAGCCGCCACTCCGGTGGTGATGTGTTATTTGTCAAGTAGGGTGCCGTGCACAATCTGATTTGATGGAGACACACGTGAGAGCACGGAGGAACATCTGGTGACACTTCTGAAATGTCTGCTTCGCTGCTGCTGCTACTGTGTGGTCCAGAATCTCTGGAGGAGAAGGCCCCGAGTCCTCGGTTTTGCTTGTTGCTCGGCGGCCGGGGCAGGGTCGAAGCACTTGGCAGAGGATGGTGCTCGGAAAGGCGGTGTTGGAGGGGCTGGTCGGAGGCTCGAAGTTTCCTGACAGACTCAGAGTCCGCTGCGGTCGGGTGCTTCCAACGGTGCTGCATCGGCAAGTTGGCGACGCTTGGAGATTCGTGGCAGGGAGAGTTTCTCCCTTCTGCCACCTACGTGAGATGATGAGTCTATTGGGACTTTGAGACTTTATGTTTTACCGTGCCCATGGTCCGCTCTTTATCAAATTATGGTATTGCTTTGCACTGTTGTAACTATATGTTATAATTATGTGATTTTGTCAGTTTTAATCTTGGTTTGTCCTGTGTTTTCTTGTGATATCATTCTGGAGGAACATTGTATCATTTTTTAATGCATGCATTTCTAAATGACAATAAACGAGGACTGAGTGTCCTCATAATCATAAAAGACCATAAGACATCAGAGCAGAATTAGGTCATCTGGCCCATTGAGTCTGCTTCGCCATTCAATCATGGCTGATCCTTTTTTTTCCCTCCTCTTCAATCCCAGTTCCTGGCCTTCTCCCTGTAACCTTTGATGCCATGCCCAATCAAGAACCTATCAGTCTCTGCCTTAAATACACCCAACAACCTGGCCTCCACAGCTGCATCAGACAACAAATTCCACAAATTCACCACCCTTTGGCTAAAGAAATTTCTCTGCATCTCTGTTTTGAAAGGGCGCCCCTCTATCCTGACGCTGTGCCCTCTTGTCCTAAACTCTCCCACCATGGGATACATCCTTTTCACATCTACTCTGTTTAGGCCTTTCAACATTCAAAAGTTTTCAATGAGAAATATATATTGACATATACAAACGTTTGTAGATAAGCAACTGAAAAAGAATGTATAGAAGGATACTCATCTAATGAAGATAAATGGAATTAGTGTTTCTGTTTTGCGCAATTCTCTGATTCATATTGTACAGGCTATAATACTTCCATAGAGAATTCAAGCTCTTTCGTCAACAGTATCAATAATCACTACAATAAGAAAGCAAAGATGAGCCATCATTTCTATGTTTGCATAATCAAATATAGAAACTGAAAGAAATAGCACTTAAATAGCCAAGGCATAGAAGGATGGAAGTAGTGCACATAGGCAAAATGTGGGGATCCCAATGAAACCTATTTCATATTGAAAGGCATAGAGAGAGTGGATGCAGAGAGGATGTTTCCTACAGTGGGTGTATCTAGGACCAGAGGGCACAGTCTCAGCATAGAGTGATGTCTAGACAGCTATAAGGTCAAATCCATTGGTGTATTTAAAGCAAAAGTTGATAGATATGGCGAGAAGGCAAGAGATTGGGGATGAGAGGGATAATAAATCAGCCATGATGAAATGGCAGAGCAGACTCAATCAGCCAAGTGGCCTAATTCTGTTCCTGTGTCCTATGGTCTTAAAAGGCTAGTAATGACATGGTGGGACAAAGGGACTGTTTGCTTTAAAATAAATTTGTAGATATGATATAAATGTTATCATTTGAAAACTTAGACATTAATGTAAAGGAGTGATCTTGACATTGAAGATATAAAACAATGATTTTCCAGTTGAAGAAAGGATAGCAAAGAAGATATTGCTCTGATGGAAGAAGGTGAAGAAATGTAAGAAAGATAATCTGAATCAAAAACATGGTCAGATAAAGTTTAAAGACATTTAATAACTATTAATCTAACAGCAAATGGAAAAAGAATGTATCAAATGGAGACACAGAGAGCACTGTACTAAGCCTATTGAAAAGTTGGGTTTTGGAAGAATGGTTGAGTATTTAATATTCTGGATTCTGAGCATGAAGGTAATAGGTAAAAGATTTTTATTAGTCTGGATGACAATATATTCCTCTGGTCAGTAGCTAAGTACAACTGGAGAGACAAACTAACGATATCTTTCTCAGAAACAACACATTGATTGTGAAGAGAATTCAGATGAACCAACATGCTCTATCATATATTAACACAGAGAATACTATTCATGAATCAGAATCCACTTTCTCAGTCTTGGCTTCAAAAAAACTTGGTTTAGATAATGGTCAGAACTGTTACTTGTCTTTACTTGAGGTCTACATGAAACAGAATGGTGCTAAAACAAACACTTATCTAACCAGATCATCCAGTGTCACAAGGTAAGGCTAAGAAAGCTGTAAAATTGTTGAAAAAGCACAAAAGAAACATGTGTTGAAGTTTAACAATGAAATGTTAATTAACAAAACTTGTGAAGTACAGATCATAGCTATACTGCACAATAAATTATGTTTTTGTTGAGCTACTAGTGACCGGTCATTGGTATTAGGTGATCAGCTGGAAGTCAAAGGTAAAGTCCTGCACAGAGTTAAGTAGAAAGCTAAAAAGTAGGACCACAAGGGTAGTAATTTCCATCTTGCTGCTTGTGCCACACAGCAGTGAGGTTAAGAATGGAATGATTTGCAGATGAATGCATAGCTGACGAATTGGTGCATGGACAGATTTTCATATTTCTGGATCATTGGGAATGGTATGACCTGTACAAAAAGGATGAACTCAAGGACAATCAATATCTTTGTGGGAAGATTTTCTACAGCTTTTGGGGAGAGTTTAAACTAATTTGGCAGGGGAATGGAAACCAGTGTGATAGGGCTGAGGATGGGCTAGATGGCATAAAAGTAGGTGCTGTGTGTAGAGAAACAATGAGGAAGAATAAGCAAATAATAGTGCAAAACTGCAGTCAGTGAGATGAGTTAAAGTGCAATATAGGGTAAAATTGATAAAAACAGGACTGAAGGTGTTATATTTGAATGTATGCAATATACAGAATAAGGTAGATATCAAGAAGCGCAGCGAAAAATGTCATTGTGGGCATCACTGAATTGTGGCTAAAAGAACATCATCACTGGGAGCTTAACATGTAAATAAACACACTGTTTTGAAAAGTACAGGCAAGGAGGCAGAGGGGGTGACACGCTCTATTCGTAAAAAATTAAATCAAGTTGTTAAAACAAGCTACATACAATCAGAAGATGTAGAACCTGGGTAGAATTAAGAAGCTGAAAGGGTAAAAGTGACCCAGATGGGTGTTATATGCAGGCCTGTGAATAGTACCCAGGATGTGGAATACAAATTACAACAGGAGATAGAAAAGGCACATAAAAAGGCCAATGTTTCCATGATCATGAGGGATTTCAATATGCAGGTAGATTGAGGAAAAGAGGTTGGTACTGGATCCCAAGAGAGGGAATTTATAAAATGCCTACAAGAAGGCCTTTTAGAGCAAGTTATGGTTGAGCCCACTTGGGGAAAGATGATCCTGGATTTGGTGTTGTGCAATGAACCAGATTTGATTAGAGAGCTTTAGGTAAAGGAACCTTTAGGAAGCATTGATCTTTATATGGCAGAACTCACCCCACACTATGAGAAGGGGAAAAAGTCGATGTATCATTATTACAGTGGTGTAAAGGGAATTAAATAGGCATGGGAGTGAAGCTGGCCATAGTTGATTGGAAAAGGACACTAGCACGGATGGCAGCAGAATAGCAAAACCTGGGGCTTCTGGGAGCAAATTATAAACCACAGCATAGATGCATCCCAAAGAAGTAATAAGGAGAGGATGATATGACGGCAGTTGACAAGGGAAGTCAAAGACAGCAAAAAAACAAAAGAGGACATATAATACAACAAAAAATAATGGGAATGTAGAGCATTAGGAAGCTTTTGGAAAAGAAGGGAAATAAAAAGCCCTAAAGAGAGAAAAGATTCAATATGAAGGTAAGCTAGCCAATAATATAAAAGAGAATACAAAATGTTTTTCAGGTATATAAATAGTCATAGTCATATTTTATTGATCCCAGGGGAAATTGGTTTTCATTACAGTTGCACCACAAATAATTAAATAGTAATAAAACTATAAATAGTTAAATAGTAATATGTAAATTATGCCAGGAAATAAGTCCAGGACCAGCCTATTGGCTCAGGGTGTCTGACCTTCCAAGGGAGGAGTTGTAAAGTTTGATGGCCACAGGCAGGAATGACTTCCTATGACGCTCTGTGTCGCATCTGGGTGGAATGAGTCTCTGGCTGAATGTACTCCTGTGCCCACCCAGTACATTATGTAGTGGATGGGAGACATTGACCAAGATGGCATGCAACTTAGATAGCATCCTCTTTTCAGACACCACCATCAGAGAGTCCAGTTCCATCCCCACAACATCACTGGCCTTATGAATGAGTTTGTTGATTCTGTTGGTGTCTGCTACACTCAGCCTGCTGCCCCAGCACACAACAGCAAACATGATAGCACTGGTCACCACAGACTCGTAGAACATCCTCAGCATCGTCCGGCAGATGTTAAAGGACCTCAGTCTCCTCAGGAAATAGAGACGGCTCTGACCCTTCTTATAGACAGCCTCAGTGTTCTTTGACCAGTCCAGTTTATTGTCAATTCGTATCCCCAGGCATTTGTAATCCTCCACCATGTCCACACTGACCCCTGGATGAAAACAGGGGTCACCGGTAACTTAGCTCTCCTCAGGTCTACCACCAGCTCCTTAGTCTTTTTCACATTAAGCTGCAGATAATTCTGCTCACACCATGTGACGAAGTTTCCTAAAGTAGTCCTGTGCTCAGCCTCATCTCCCTTGCTGATACATCCAACTATGGCAGTGTCATCCGAAAACTTCTGAAGATGACAAGACTCTGTGCAGTAGTTGAAGTCCGAGGTGTAAATGGTGAAGAGAAAGGGAGACAAGACAGTCCTCTGTGGAGCCCCAGTGCTGCTGATCACTCTGTTGGACACATAGTGTTGCAAGCACACATACTGTGGTCAGCCAGTCAGGTAATCAATAATCCATGACACCAGGAAAGCATCCACCTGCATCACTGTCAGCTTCTCCCCCAGCAGATCAGGGTGGATGGTGTTGAACGCACTGAAGAAGTCAAAAAACATGACTCTCACAGTGTTCGCTGGCTTGTCCAGGTGGGCGTAGACACGGTTCAGCAGGTAGACGACGGCATCCTCAACTCCTAGTCGGGGCTGGTAGGCGAACTCGAGGGGATCTAAGTGTGGCCTGACCATAGGCCGGAGCAGCTCCGGAACAAGTCTCTCCAGGGTCTTCATGATGTGGGAGGTCAATGCCACTGGACTGTAGTCATTGAGGCCGCTGAGGCGCAGTGTCTTCGGCACAGGGATGAGGCAGGACGTCTTCCACAGCACAGGAACCCTCTGGAGCCTCAGGCTCAGGTTGAAGACATGGCAAAGTACTCCACATAGTTGAGGGACACAGGCTTTGAGCACCCTGGTACTGACACCATCTGGTCCTGCAGCTTTGCTCGGGTTGAGACGTTTCAGCTGTCTTCTCACCTGTTCAGCTGTGAAGCCCACCTTGGTGGTTTCGTGTGGGGAGGGGTATAGTCATGAAAGCAGGGTGGGGGACTGTGAGGAGGGGTAGGAGGGGAGTGTGGAATATGTGTTGGTCAGGGGCCGACAACAGATGACTCATGTGGGGGATGGGCAGGGGACAATGTCAAATCTGTTAAAGAACAGGTTAAGTTCGTTGGCCCTGTCCACACTGCCTTCAGCTCCTCTGTTGCTAGTTTGCCAGAACCCAGTGATGGTCCTCAGCCAACTCCAGACCTCTCTCATGTTGTTCTGCTGGAGTTTCCACTCAAGCTTCCTCCTGTACCTGGCTTTAGCCTCCCTGATCCTGGCTTAGAGAGAGAGAGACAAGAGTGGATATTGCAAGACTGAGAGAGAGACAAGAGTAGAAATTGCATGGCTGGAAAATGACGCTGAAGAGGCAGTAATGGGGGACAACAAAATACTGAATGAACTTAGTAAGTTTATTGCAACAGTCTTCACTGTAGAAGACAGTGAGAGTATAACAGAAATTTGAGTGTGTCAGGAGACAGAATTGAGTGAAGCTGCTATTACTAAGAAGGCACTTGGGATGCTAAAAGTTCTGAAGTTAGACAAATCACCTGGACCAGATGGAAACACCCAGGGTTCTAAAAAAGGTAGTTGAGGAGATTGTGGAGGCACTAGCAGTGATCTTTCAATAATCACCAGATTCTGGAATGGTTCCAGAAGACTGCAAAATTGCAAATATCACTCCACTCTTTAAGGAAGGGAAGCAGAAGAAAGGGAACTATGGGCCAGTGAGCTTGACTTAAGTGGTTGGGAAGATGTGGGGGTCCATAATTAATGAAGACATATCGGGGTTCTTGGAGGTACATGATAAAATAAGCCATTGTCAGCATGGTTTTCTCAAGGGAAAATCTTGTCTGAAAAGTCTGTTGAAATTCTATGAAGAAATAGAAAGCAGGATATACATAGGAGAGTCAGTGGATGTTGCTTATTTGGATTTTCAGAATGCCTTTCACAACGTACCATGCATGAGTCTGCTTCACAAGAGCCTGTGGTATTACAGGAAAAAAAACAACATAGATAGAAAATTGGCTGACTGGCAGGAGGTAAAGAGAGGGAATAAAGGAGGCCTTTTCTGGTTGACTGCCGATACTGCAGGGGTTGGTGTTGGCACTGCTTCTTTTCACATTATATGTCAATAATTTGGATGATGGAATTGATGGCTTTGTAGCCACATTTGCAATTGATACACAGGTAGGTGGAGGGGCAGGTAGAATTGAGGAAGCAGGGATTCTGCAGAAGAACTTAGATTAGAATTCGCAAAGAAGTGGTAGACAGATATAGTGTAGAGAACTGTATAGTCATGAACTTTGGTAGAAGGAATAAAGGCACGAGAGTATTTTCTAAACAGGGAGAAAATTCAAAAATCAGAGCTACAAAATGACTTGGGAGTCCTCGTGCTTGATTCCCTTAAGTTCAACTTGCAAGTTGAGTCAGTGGTAAGGAAAGCAAATGCAAAGTTAGCATTCATTTCAAGAGGACAAGAACATAAAGGCAAAAATGTGATGCTGAAGTTTGACAAAGCATCGGTTAGTCTACACTTAAGCGTATAGTGAGCGGTTTTGATCCCCTTATCGAAGTAAAAATGTGCTGGCACTGGAGAAGGTCCAGAGGAGGTTCACAAGAATGACCCCAGAAATGAAAATTTTAACATATGAGGAGAATTTGATAACTCTGGACCTGTACTCACAGGAGCTTAGAAGAATGAGGTGGATCTCATTGAAATCAATCAAATATTGAAAGGCCTAGATGAAGTGGATATGGAAAGGATGTTTCCAATACTGGGAGAGTCTAGGACCAGAGGGCATAGCCTCAGCATAGAGCGACGTCCATCTAGAACAGAGACAATGGTGAATCTGTGGAATTCATTGCCACAGAAAGCTGTGGAGTCCTCGTCGTTGTGTATCTTTAAAGCAGAGGTTGACAGGTTTTTAATTAGTCTGGGTGTCAAAGCTTACAAGGAAAAGGTAGATGAATGGGGTTGAGAGGGATACTAAATCAGCCATGATGCAATGACAGAGAATAATCCATGGGCTGAATGGCCTACTTTGGCTTTTATGTCTTATAGTCTTAATGCATGGAAAATTTGAAATGTCATTGAGATGCAAAAGATTTAGTGTGCTTCAGCTAAGTCTTGAGTATGGAGGAGAGGAAACTGAGATAAAAGGCATGTCTCAGGTCAGAGTCATATGTCAGCTTTGTACAGCACAGAAATGAGCCCTTCAGCACACCACCTCCATACCAACATTTATGTCCATTTACACAAAGCTCCTTTCCCTGCACTAGCACCATATTCTACAAAAGTCATGAAGCAAAGCAAGTGAGGCAATGCTGTGTAATTAGTATTTTAATATCACCTAGTGATTCAAAGATTCAATATTGGAGTTGTAGTTGACATAATTGTGAATGTAGTAGATAAAAATCATAATTGCACAAGCAAACTACTTAATGCCAGAAAGAGATACAGTGCTTATAAAAAGTATTCTCCCCGACCCTTGGAAGTTTTCATGTTATATTTTACCACATTGAAACACTGTGGAATTAATTTGTCTTTTTTTTTGACAGTGATCAACAGAAAATACTCTTTCATGTCAAAGGGAAAACAGATCTCTGCAAAGCGGCTAAATTAATTACAAATATAAAACACAAAATTATTGATTGCATAAGTATTCAGTCCCTTTAATATTTGTAAGGGATTCGCAGCCCGTTCTTTAATTAGAGCCTTCAGCACTTTGGGCATCGAGGGAGAGAGGAAGAGGAGAGCCATCCGCAGTACCACCAATGTGGCAGAGAGGGCCTCAAGATGGCTGTGGCTCCAAAGAGGAGAGCCATGGAGTCATAAGTAGCTAGCCATCTGGACAAAAGCTGGGGTCTGATCAGCCCCGGCTGGGTCACCTGGAGGAGGTTGTATGATGTTGAAAGACCTGAAACACCCGATGATTCCAGGAACATCACTGAAGATGTGTCCAGAAGCATCAGTAGATGTATGTACACAGCTGACACACCAAATCATCACTGGTGTTAGAATCACATAATTAGTTAAATAGAGATCACCTGTGTGCAGTCAAGGTGTTTCAATTGATTGTAGTAAAAATACACCTACATCTGAAAGATCCAATTGTTAGTGAGTCAGTATCCTGGCAAAAACTACACCATGAAGACAAAACACCCCAAGCAACTGCGCAGAAAGCTTATTGAAAAGCACAAGTCAAAATGCAAGAACATTTCCAAGTCACTAAATAACCCTTGGAGTACAGTTAAGTCATTCATCAAGAAATGGAAAGAATATTAGATTAGATCGAACTTTGTCATTGTGCTGAATGCAGATACAAAGCCAATGAAATGCAGTTACCATCCAACCAGAAATGCAAAGAATAGTGTTATTTACAAAATAAGTGTGAATAAAAAGTAAGTGCTACAGCACACAAATATAAAGGACTGGACAGTACAATATGAGCGCAATACTGCTTAGTGCTGTGATGTGAGGTTCAGCAGTGTCATAGCCTCAGGGAAGAAGTGATTCCTGTACCTGCTGGTGCGGGAGCAGGGGCTCCTGTAGCGCCTACCTGATGGGAGGAGAGGAAAAACTCCATGGTTAGGGTGAGATGCTGGATAATGCTTTTTGCCCTGCCCAGGCAGCGTTTATGGTAGATATTCTCAATGCTGGGCAATTGGGTGCTGATAATCCACTGGGCAGTTTTCACCACACACTGGAGTGCTTTGCGGTCCTATACGGGACAATTACCATACCACAATAAGATGCAGTTGGTGAGTATGCTCTCAGTGGTACAGCGGTAAAAGTCTGTCAGTATCCTGGGACGGAGGTGAGCTTTCTTGATGCTCCACAAGAAATAAAGGCGCTGTTGCGCCTTTTGGATCAGGACGGAGGAGTTCAGGGACCAGGTGAGATCCTTGGAAATGTGGACACCAAGGAATTTGAAGCTTGATACAGGCTTCACTACAGCTCCGCTGATGTAGGTGGGGATGTAAGTGTAGCTTCCAGCATGCCTTAAGTCCACAATGATCTCCTTGGTCTTCTGGGTGTTAAGGGCCTGATTGTTGTCGGCACACCATGCAGCCAGGTGCTTGACCTCGTCCCTGTAGGCCGTCTCATCATCTCCTCTGATCAGGCCAACCACCGTGGTGTCGTCAGCAAGCTTGATTATGGAGTTAGAACCATGTACAGGAACGCAGTCATAGGTGAAAAGGGAGTACAGAAGAGGGCTCAGCACACAGCCTTGAGGCACGCCGGTGTTCAGGGTGAGGGTGGAGGAGCAGAGGTTGTCTAACTTAACTGATTGGGGTCTGTTAGTCAGAAAGTCCAAGGTCCAATTGCAGAGGGATGAGCTGATACCAAGCTGGCGAAGTTTGGCGATCAGCTTGGAGGGGATCACAGTATTGAATGCCAAACTAAAGTCAATGAACAGCACTCTGATGTAAGAGTTGGGGCTGTCCAGGTGGGTCAGGACAGAGTGAAGTGCTGTGGAGATAGCATCCTCTGTTGACCTGTTAGTGCAATAGGCAAATTGATGGGGGTCCAGGGTAGTGGGCAGACAGGATTTCGGACGTGGTACAGCTGTCAATCTGTCTAGAGCAGGCCATCCTCAAAAACTAAGTGAACCATGCAAAAAGGGGACTTGTGAGGAAGGTCACCAAGAGACCGATGTCAACTCTGGAGGAGATACAAGTTTCAGTGGCTGCGATGGGACAGACTGCGCATACAACTGTTGCCCAGGTATTTCAGCAGTTGTGCTTTATTGGAGAGTGGCAAAGAGAAAGCCACGGTTGGAAAAAAACTCATGATATCTCAGCTAGACTTTGCCAGAAGGCATGTGGGGCACTCTGAAGTCAGCTGGAAGAAGAGCTTTTTAACCATCAGACTAAAACTTCTGTTTGGTGTAAGCCAAACACCAGACATCATCAAAACACACCATCCCTCCCATGAAGCATGGTGGTGGCTGCATCATTGTTGTGGGGATACATAAAGCCAAAGCCACACAGGAATGGCTTAAAAACAACAAAGTTAATGTCCTGGAGTGGCCAATTCACTGTCCAGATCTCCAATCTAATTGAGATTTTGTGGCTGGATTTGAAAAGGGCTGTTCACTAACAATCTCCAAGCAATCAGATAGAACTTGAGCAGTTCTGTAAAGAAGAATGAGAAAAATTTGGAGTGTCCAGATGTTCAAATCTCATAGAGACCTATCCACACAGACTGAAGGCTGTAATTGCTGCCAAAGGTGCATCTACTAAATACCAATTGAACGGGGTGAGTAATTATGCAACCAATTATTTTGCGTTTAATAATTGTAATAAATTTAGACTAATTGGTAGAAATTTGTTTTCACTTTGCACAAAACAGCCTTTTCTGTTGATCAGCGTCAAAAAAGCCAAATTAACTCTCCTGTGATTCAATGTCGTATACTGTAACAATAAAAAATGAAAACTTCCAAGAGGGGCGAAAACTTTTGAAAGGTACTGTATTTACAAGGTCATGTCAAATAGTTATATGTTTGTGCATCTATTCTAGAACTTGATCTAGTGGAAAGTGAGAATGAAACAGGAGATTTTTCCAAATTGAGAGAAGATACAATATCATACACAACTCAAGAAAGAAAGATACCACACATAGAACACGAGTTGCTTTGAGAAAATTAAAGCTATGAAAGGATGAATAAGCTAAATCTGTAAATTTTAGAATCTGAATCTGACTGTTACTTTTCAACAGGGGAGAGAAGGCAAAAACTTTGTGTGTGGAAATGTATGACATTTATGTTTGAAACATGCAAACTGCAATTGGAGTTGAATAAATCAGTTGCACTTGTTTGAACTTCTCCCATTGCTTCATTATCTACATCTTCTGCAAGCATCATGCTCAAAGTAAGGAAAAGGTATAGTACTGCTTTAAGAAAGAAACTAATATTGCAGATAACATTAGTTAAATCATAAAAGTTAATGTGGCCATTTCTTTTTAGTTTTCCCATCTGCTAACCTAATTCAGTTACACATGTATATCTCTTGTACAGTCCCAAAGTTAATACGTGGAAGTGAAATTGTTATATTGCAAATAGCTCACAAAACAGCCAACATTTTGTTTTAAGGAGATCCAGATAGTCTGGCATCCAGTAGAGGTCTGTTCTTTCTGGATTCATTGTTGTTGAAAATAATGTTCAGATTTGATTGATAAGGAAATTATTCTTTGTTATTTCAGGGTGCATAGAATAAACTGCATGAAATTTTTGCTGACCATATGTTCTAATGAATGGATACAACATTGACTGACTTTTTAATGACACAAAGAAAGATAAAGTATAAAAACAGATCTGTTGAATCTCAATGTTCCAGCTTACCTTCACTTTGAGGAAAAAAAAATTACATTCTTTGACTTGAAAGCTTTCCCTTTGTTTCTTCCTGTCTTATGTTCAACAAGTTACTGTAACTGCAGCGAGAAACTCTGTTCATTCTGAAGCTCTTGAATCTTATTCCTTTGAAATGACCATCTTCCGTGGCAGCAATCATCACATTAAGTGAAGCTTTTAAGAACATTACCAACTGCCTTTTGACAATAACCTATTTTGTATTTTTTTCTCAAATCTAAACAAAATTTAATTGATGAAGGAACAGCAGTAGACATAGTGTATATGGATTTCAGCAAGGCATTTGATAAGGTACCCCATGCCAGGCTTATTGAGAAAGTAAGGAGGCATGGGATCCAAGGGGACATTGTTTTGTGGATCCAGATCTGGCTTGCCCACAAAAGGCAAAGAGTGGTTGTTGACGGGTCATTTTCTACATGGAGGTCAGTGACCAGTGGTGCGCCTCAGGAATTTATTCTGGGACCCTTACTCTTTGTGATCTTTAGAAATACCTGGATGAGGAAGTGGAAGGATGGGTTAGTAAGTTTGCTGATGACACAAAGGTTGGAGGTGTTGTGGATAGTGTGGAGGGGGTGTCAGAGGTTACAGCGGGACAGTGATAGGATGCAGAACTGGGCTGAGAAGTGGCAGATGGATTTCAACCCAGTAAGTGTGAAGTGGTTCATTCTGGTAGATCAAACAGGATGGCAGAATATAGTATTAATGGTAAGACTCTTGTCAGTGTGGAGGATCAGAGGGATCTTGGGGTCCGAGTCCATAGGTCGCTCAAAGCAGCTGCGCAGGTTGACTCTGCGTTTAAGAAGGCATATGCTGTATTGGCCTTCATCAATCGTGGAATTGAATTTAGGAGCTGAGAGGTAATGTTGCAGCTATAAAGGATCCTGGTCAGACCCCACTTGGAGTACTGTGCTCAGTTCTGGTCACCTCACTACAGGAAGGATGTGGAAGCCATAGAAAGGATGCAGAGGAGATTTACAAGCTTGTTGCCTGGATTGGGGAGCATGCTGTATGAGAATAGGTTGAGTGAATTTGGCCTTTTCTCCTTTGAGCAACGGAGGATGAGAGGTGACCTGATAGAGGTATACAAGATGATGAGAGGCATTGATCGTGTGGATAGTCAGAGGCTTTTTCCCAAAGCCTCAAGAAGCCACAGGTTTAATGTGCTGCGGAGTAGGTACAGAGAAGATGTCAGGGGTAAGTTTTTTACTCGGAGAATGGTGAGTGCGTGGAATGGGCTGCAGGCATCGCTGGTGGAGGCGGATATGATAGGGTCTTTTAAGAGACTTTTGGATAGGTACATGGAGCTTAGAAAAATAGAGGGCTATAGGTAAGTCTAGTAATTTCTGAAGTAGGGACATGTTTGGCACAACTTTGTGGGCCAAAGGGCCTGTATTGTGCTGCAGGTTTTCTATGTTTTCTATGTTCTATGTTTTCTAAAGTGAATTATTTTACCATCAAGCTACAGGCAACGTCTTGAGATTCATCTTACAGGCAGCCGCAAAAAAAAAAGAAACCAATAGAACCCATTTTTTGAAAAAAAAGCATCAAACATCCAATGTATAGTAAGAAAATCAAATTGTTAACAATAAAATTAAGGAAATAACATTTAGAACTGAAGTTCACTAAAGTCAGTCCACAGCCACAAAGCCAAGCTCTAAAGAACTATCAAAATTCTTTACTATTGATACTGATCTCCAATCTCTAAATGCCACCCACATATAAAGCAAGCTTATAATGTACAATATAAAGATTATTTGATTCACCAAGATGGAACCTTCCAAAAATAGGAGTAAACCCAAAAGACAGTGGTGGGGCTGTCATTAGTCTGAGCATTTTCACCATCACAGGGACCCTAAAAAGCCTCCATTATATGTTTTGCTTAGCAATTAATTTGTCCAGAAGCATGTTTTTCTAATGTGAGCACTTAAAATGTTGTCAGCATTTCACAATAAGTTTGGAGCTGCCTTATGAAATGTACTGATGTGCCAAATGGTCTATTAAATAGTATCACAGAGCAAAACTCATTAGGTTGTGCTTCTTATATTTTTGTTACTGCCAATTGACAAACATTTTTTTGGAACCAGCTGCATCAACATTTCTTAAATGTTTGAACCATACATTCCAAAACTTGCATTGTTAGCAGTGAGTAATGTTAGGAAACCTTGGACATGGCAGCATGGATTTCCACTTTTGCTGTTACCTGGAAATGATGACTAATAAAATTTATTTATTTAAAGGTTTCAAGGTCCAATTTAATGTCAGAGAAATGTATACATACATTCTGAAATGCTTTATCTTCGCAACCACCAACGAAAACAGAGGAGTGCCCCAAAGAATGAATGACAGTTAAATGTTAGAACCCCAAAGTCCCCCACCATCTACCCCCCGACACACGCGTAAGTGGCAGCAAGCAACAATCCCCCTCCCCATACTGGCAAAAAAAAAGCATCAGCACCCACCACCGAGCACACAAGCAATACAATGTGGAATAGGTCCTTCTGTCCCTCAAGCCATGCTGCCAGCAACCCACCAATTTAACCCAAGCCTAATCACAGAACAATTTACAGTGACCAATTAACCTACTAACCGGTACATCCTAAGACTCTTAGAGGAAACTGGAGCAACTGGAGGAAACTCACACGTTCAAAGGGAGGATGTTCCAACTCCATACAGATAATGTCAGAAATGAACTCTAAACTCCAATGCCCCAAGCTGTAATAGTGTCGTGCTAACCACGACACCACCACAGCACCCACTGTGATTTACATTGATCATGGATCATAATGTGCTGAGAAAAAGAAAAGTTCTATCCAATTTAATTTCTAAGCACAATTTCCTATTGAATACAAAGCTCAAGTGCTTACTGCACAGCAGCAATTAGAAATTTATTTACTCAAAACAGCAATTAATCTTTCTGTTTTCTCATTCAAGCCTAACCTCCTTCAATATCCGATTTTCATGATCAATATTGTCAAGACAAGCAATAACAAAGTAGATCACAATGCAAGTAACAATACTATCAATATTTAATTTAATAGTGGGCTATTCTTAGAACATTCTCACAGGATGAAAGAAGAAACATGAGAGAACCTGAAGTGCAATTCCTGTCATATATATTTACTCTCATTAGCTGGCCATCTGCTGTTCAGTTAAGAATATGCAACTACAATGCCTATCATCCATTATGGATGGGAATAATCTCATTCTGGGGACATTTAAACCCCATTTTTACTCATACATATCAAATGAAGAGCCAAAAGGGTATTCTGCTATTTTATGGCAAATTCAATTCGATGGTTATTAGATAATTTTGGACACCCAGCAGTTGAAAAGTGCATGAATGTTCTATTAGTATAATTCTGCCAACTAAATATAAATAATAACTGACTAAAATCTTATTTTTTTTAAATAAAATGTTAGTTCACAATAGTAAGTTTCTTTTTAATCAAGTTACTAATAGTCTTAGCTTCATTTCACTGAGTGATTTTAATGTGGTGTTCTGCAGGGTTCAGTGTTGGGACTGCTTCTTTTCACATTTATATGTCAATGATTTATATGACAGAAGTGATGAATTTTTGGGCCAAGTTTGCAGATGATATGAAGATTGGTGGAGAGGCAGATGGAGTTCAGAAAGCTGGAAGTCTGCAGAAAGACATATTGGGAGAATGGGCAAACAAGTGGCAGATATAGTGTAGGGAAGTGTATGGTCCTGCACTTTGGTATAAGGAAAAAAGGCATAGACTTTTTCTAAATGGGGTGAAATTCCAAAAATTAGAGGTGCAAAGGGAATTTAAAGTCACTCTTCAGGTTTCACTAAAGGTTAATTTACAGGTTGAGTCAGATTTAAGCAAGGCAAATGCAATGTTAGTATTCATTTCAAGAGGACTATAATATAAAAGCAAAAATGTAATGCTAAGGCTTTATAAGGAATTCGTCAGACCGCACCAAGACAACTGTGAGCAGTTTTGGATCCCTTATCTCAGAAAATACAGTATGTGTTGGCATTGGAAAGGATCCCCAAAATGAAAGGGTTAACATATGAGAAACATTTGATGACTCTAGGTCCATACTCACTGGAGTTTAGAAGAATGAAGGGGGATGTCATTGAAACCTATTGAATATTGAAAGGTCTAAGCAGAGTTGATGTGGAAAGGATGTTTCCTATAGTGGGGAGTCTAGGAGCAGAGAGCACAGCTTTAGAATAGAGGGACTTCCATTTTGAACAAAGGTAATGAGGAATCTATTCAGCCAGAGGGTAGTGTTTCTGTGAAGTTCATTGCCACAGACAGCTGTGGAGGCCAAGCCACTGAGTATATTTAAAGTGGATTAATCAGGGTGTCAAAGATTATGGGGAGAACCTTTGAGGATTAATAAATTAGCCATGATGGAATGGTGGAGAAGACTCAAAGGGCTGAAAGGCCGAATTCTAACCCTATATATTATGGTTTAAACCTTAGAATTTCTCTACTGAGAAATGCCAATAATCAGAATTGGGAGAGGTTCCTCCTGACAAGATGGATTTACTCTTGCTTGAGATAGCCAAAGATATTGCCTCAGGATTGACCAGTGGTAATGGCCAAATAGTAATTATTAATAATTTATTAATTTTCTACCAGCCAGTAGCAACTAATGCTGTCTTGACATCCATATACTGCCTAGCAGTTGCAGGGATGATGCTTCCACTGGCTGGTATAACCAGGACAATAACAAGGAATTAGTCATCTCAGCTACAGGTGAAGAGAAATTTCTTCATTCAAGAGTAGTGAATATTTTGGAACTCACTAACCAAGAAGTTCACCAGGAAGAGACCAATTAAATTTTTAGATCTTAAGAGAATCAGGGGATATGGGTTGTTAATGTTTTGTGCAATTGAAAAGATTACATTAATTAAAAGAAAGACATGGGAGACAAGAGATACAAGTGCATTAGATATATTAGCAAGGTGCACATGTATTACGTGGTGATGTGATGACATATGCCATTCTCATACTTCGTACATAAAACCATAATGAATTATTTAAACAACTGCTTAATTAAACAATATATTTACTATGTGACTCAAATATTAGTGAAATATTAAATATACAACACTCTTCCCTGCTTAGCTATAAACTCTAACTCAATATAGAATGTCTTTCAACTTGTGTACGTACAGTATATATGCAGTATACTATATTACTTCTATATAGATATCCAATATTACTAAAATACTGAACACACACACTTCTCCCTGCTTAGCTATAAACTACAACTCAATAGAGAATGCATCTCAACTATTGTATATACACAGTACACTCTATAATACAACTACTCTACAGACATCCACAGCATAGTAAATTTTAAATTGTCCCATTCGGGCCAAACAATTTAATTGTTGTGGAGGCTTTCTTGGTCTTGTGGTATAAAGTCTTTCCTGACAAGGGAGGTCACTCTGCTTGACAGGTGAGATTTGTGGCTTTGAGAACAACCTTTGGTTCTGGGGCCTCCTCTGTGGTGGCTGAAGGAGTTGAATATGAATCTGCAGGAAATGATTCTGACAGCTCTGGATACCTTTCTCCTTTTCTCACTGGATCTATTTTGGTTCGTCCTTCTCTCCCAGTCATGGCTTCCTTCTCTCCCTTTATCCCACTCTCAATCACTTTCTCAATCGGATTCTCTTTCCTTATCCTTGGTCTTCTCACGATCCCTATCACGGTCCTGATCTTGCTCTCACATTCATTCCCACTCTCTTTCACGTCTTTCTTTCTCTTTCTCACAGTCCTGTTATTTCCCTCCACCTTCTTGAGAAATTAGGTTCATTTAGCCACTTCCATTTCCATAGCACTTGTGTCATCCTCCTGTCGTTTCCATTCCCTTCTTTCTGTGATGTGCATTTGGTTCACTGGAATATTCTCTTATTAGTTCTCCTATTGCTGTTCCAATATCTCTTTTTGGTTTCGTTATCCACAACAATAGTCTGGTGAATCCAATGTTTTCATATCTCCGTTAGCTCCTTTCTCTTTGGCCAATCAGCTGGGCTTTGGTCTTTGGTCTTTGCCTCTACTCTTACAAGCAGCTTTTTATATCCCACATGAAGTCCGTGCAATAATCTTAATGCACTCAGAGTAGATTCTGGCTCTTTATGCTCACACGTGGCCAAGTGGTTAAGGCATTGGACTAGCGACCTGAAGGTTGTGAGTTCGAGCCCCTGCCGGGGCAACGTGTTGTGTCCTTGAGCAAGGCACTTAATCACACATTGCTCTGCAACGACACTGGTACCAAGCTGTATGGGTCCTAATGCCCTTCCCTTGGACAACATTGGTGTCGTGGAGAGGGGAGACTTGCAGCATGGGCAACTTCTGTTCTTCCATACAACCTTGCTTTAGGCCTGCGGCCTGGAGAGTAAAGACCTTCCAGGTTCAGAACCATGGTCTCGCAAGACTAACGATGTCTTTATGCTCACAAAAGATGAATGCTTGCAACTTTCCTGAAGCATCTTGAACTCTCTTGCAGCTAGGACCAAGACACATTTCACAAGTAACTGTCTGATTAATACAGATAGGTTGTCCACAAAAACTGTTGTAGATGGACCATGACTTTCATCACTTTCATGATTCCTCTGAGTAGCATGGTCCTTCCTTGGTCCAATATGCTTCCCAACTACGGTTACAGAGGTTGGCACCAATACCTGTTTGCCCTCTGCTGGGCAACACTGCATGGAGACAGTTATGGATAGAAGTCCAATCAAGCTGTACTTGTCTCAGTCAATCAGGTCTCCACAACACTGGCCCTCCTGGTTTTACAACATACAAGCTCACTGTGGCTTATTGATTCGCAAAGCCTACTGACTCTCACAGCTAGCTGGACTATTCCTCTTCTCACCCTGTTTCTTGCAAAAAATGCCATCCCCTTCTCGCAATTCCTCCATCTCCGCCACATCTGCTCTCAGGATGAGGCTTTTCATTCCAGGACGAGGGAGATGTCCTCCTTTTTTAAAGAAAGGGGCTTCCCTTCCTCCACCATCAACTCTGCTCTAAAACGTATCTCCCCCATTTCACGCACATCTGCTCTCACTCTATCCTCCCGCCACCCCACTAGGAATAAGGTTCCCCTGGTCCTCACCTACCACCCCACCAGCCTCCAGGTCCAACATATTATTCTCCGTAACTTCCGCCACCTCCAACGGGATCCCACCACTAAGCACAGCTTTCCCTCCCCCCCACTTTCCGCAGGGATCGCTCCCTAAGCGACTCCTTTGTCCATTCGTCCCCCCCATCCCTCCCCACTGATCTCCCTCCTGGCACTTATCCTTGTAAGCGGAACAAGTGCTACACAAGCCCTTACACTTCCTCCCTTACCACCAATCAGGGCCCCAGACAGTCCTTCCAGGTGAGGCGACACTTAACCTGTAGTCAGCTGAGGTTATATACTGCGTCCAGTGCTCCCGATGTGGCCTTCCATATATTGGCGAGACCTGACGCAGACTGGGAGACCGCTTTGCTGAACACCTACGCTCTGTCCGCCAGAGAAAGCAGGATCTCCCAGTGGCCACACATTTTAATTCCACATCCCATTCCCATTCTGACATGTCTATCCACGGCCTCCTCTACTGAAAAGATGAAGCCACACTCAGGTTGGAGGAACAACACCTTATATTCCATCTGGGTAGCCTCCAACCTGATGGCATGAACATTGACTTCTCTAACTTCCGCTAATACCCCACCTCCCCCTCGTACCCCATCCATTATTTATTTTTATACACACATTCTTTCTCTCACTCTCCTTTCTCTCCCTCTGTCTATACCCCTTGCCCATCCTCTGGGTTCCCCCCGCCCTTGTCTTTCTCCCTGGGCCTCCTGTCCCATGATCCTCTCATATCCCCTTTGCCAATTACCTGTCCAGCTCTTGTCTCCATTCCTTCTCCTCCTGTCTTCTCCTATCATTTTGGATCTCCCCCCCCCCCCCACCACTTTCAAATCTCTTACTAACTCTTCCTTCAGTCAGTCCTGACGAAGGGTCTCGGCCTGAAACGTTGAACTGTATCTCTTCCTAGAGATGCTGCCTGGCCTGCTGCGTTCACCAGCAACTTTGATGTGTGTTGCATGGCTTATTGATTGCTGTATTTCAGTTACAAAATATCATTCCCACAGGAATTTTCTTTTCTCCAGTATAAATTCTTAGATGGATAATGCAGTCTTTGTTTTAGTATCCTTAGAAGCCTGTTGAAACTCATTTTGTGGAATGACTGAAGCAACCGAGCCAGTGTCCAATTCCATTTTAATTAATTTACCGTTCACTTCCAGTGTAAGCTATTTTGCTTGTCTATTGTTAGATTTCACATTAAGGCTACTCAAGCTACCTAGTCTTACATCACTCTCATCATTATCAGAATTTTCAACAACAGCATGCTCCTTTTGAAACTGCAACTTGACTTTTAGCTTTTTCTCTTCCCTGCAGTCAATTTTTTTTTTTATCTGCCTGACATGCTCTTCATACTTGACCTACTTTTTTGTATTTTCTACAGTTTTCACCTTTAACCCTACATTGGTCTAATGTATGTGAGCCCCTGCCACAATGGTAACACAATTCATTCAGGCAAGCCAGTTTCTGTTTAGACACTGCAATTTTGTTCATGCTCAATTCAATTACTGGCTGCAACTCAATTGTTCCTATCTGCTATTTCCATTGATGCAGCTATTTCAACTGCTCTATTAAATGTAAGCTGTGCTTCAGTTGGGAGCTGTTCTTGAATGCTTTCATGCAAGGTTCCACAACTAAACTATCTCTCTATACATTATTCAGCCTATCAATGAATTGACAATGCTTAGACAATTTCTTTAATTAAGCCATGTATGCTGAAATGGATTTTCCTTCCTTTTGATTCCACTTATGAAACCTAAAACCATTCTGCAATCAATAATGGTTTTGGTTCTAAATGTTCCTGCATTACTTTCACAATATCAGCAAAGCCCATTTCAGCTGGTTTGGTTGGAGCAGTTAAACTTCAAAGCAAACTATATGCCTTTAAACCCAATGCACTCGGCAAAATTCCTACACGTTTCTCATTGGCCATTTCACTTGCTCCAAAATACTGTTCAATTAGTTCAATTACAAATATGCCAGTTACCTGTTGAACAATCAGACACATTTTTCTTTCTGATACGGTCAGCTATTTCTGCTCTTTTTATATAATTATTATCATTATCCGGTACACATTGCTTATGAACCAGTGTATTCTTAGCTTTCATGCCTTTTTTAAAAAAAACTTGATAGTCTCTGCACATGCTGAACTGCTTTTTTTTAACCCAACCATTGTTCATTTTAAAAATACTTCATTGTTATGTTTGTGCAATCAAAAATATTAAACTGATTAATGGAAAGACATGGGAGGAGACAGATGAGTGTACATTAGTTTTGTTATACTTTTAGTGAGGCGCACATGTATCAATGTCGTGGCATAATGACATATACCATTCATGTACTTCATATATATGACCAGAATGAATTATTTAAACAACAAAGGATGCTTAATAAAATAATATATTTACAATATTGCTCAAATATTAAATACACAACAGGGGTCAGTGCAAAAAAAGCAGAACAGAGCTAAAAGGTTACCAGTTATCTTCTCGATCAGCAGAGCAGGTATGCAAGAGAAAATTCCTTCGTCCTGCTTCTGGTTCATTTGCTTTAAAATATTTAGAGGCACTGGATGAGGTGCAAATCGACAAGGTTTTAGGCAACAAAATATTGAATAGCACAATGCTCATCTCCCCGAAGATAAAAAAAAAATGCCCCAAAACTTATCAAAGTCCATTAAAAAGGGGATGTGGTCACAAGTTTAAGACAGGCAGATATTAATACAATTCATAATTTGAAAGAAAGTCATTAAACAATAGAATATAAAAATCAGTACCATAAGGACAAAGGTAATTTGGTCAAAATTAGAGGTGGAATACGCAGAGACTAGCATAGGACATAAAAAGTGACCAGAGTTAGGCCTAATTGCACATAATAGCCTATTTCTGGTAGAAATTATAATAAATACTCACTGATGAATCTGAGGATCTAAACTGTAACATCCATTAAGGAAGATACAATCTAGCTCTGTTCCTGTTTTACAGGTCAACTGTTTAACAGAACCAAGAATATCATAAGTGAAATCTACAGTATATAGTAATATTAAGGAAAAGTACATGTAAACAAAGACTGAAAGTTACCAAAATGCCTCCTGTATAAATTTCTGAAAATGTGATGCATGCAATCTTGTAGTCATTTTAAAGCCAATCCTAATTAAAAAAACATTAAAACCTATCCTTTATATTCCTATTTTGGCAACGACATTTGACAACACATTAGCAGCAATGTGGATACCCATAAAAATGTTCACCCTGCAGAAGCTAAATACCATGACTTGTTGATAGACCTAAAGAAACAGTTCTGAAGATAGGCAAACCATTTATTTTTCAGCAATATTATAAACAAATTACAATGTAATTGTATAAAAGCTATTCAAATATACGAATTATTTTGTGCTCTAACATGAAACTTCTATCAGAATAACCATTAAGACATAATTTTGAATATAATCAGATATATGAATAATTCGTCCACCCTACTCTTCAGTCCAATAGCTAACATAAGTTGCACTTTTATTTATTGGACAAAATAATATTCAAAACAACTAATTTGTTTAAACACATCTACCTGACCCAAAATAGTCTAAGAGGTTCCCCCCCCCCCACCAGTGGCTGAATTATTCTTTAAGATAATGATTCCTAGAAATCTTGAAATACTACTTCTATAAAATCTGTAATCTAACAAGTGGCAAAAAGGATTTTGTACATTCAACAATCAATTCCCCTGAAGCCCACCAACAAGCTGATAAAACAGAACTAATCGCAATACTCTACATTTCAGTTTGACTAAAATTAAAACTAAATCTTCCAGTTGGTGTTCCTTTACAAAAAAAAACAGACAACCAACTAGCATTTTGTATAATTGGCAAATTAAATGATAACACAAGCTACAAAGAAATAGTGACGCAATCAACACTCAGTTATACTGGAATATATCTGACAATTTTCAGAATATAAAATACAACATTTTGAAACTGCTATCATGGTTTCCTGTTCTTCCACCTGATGTGCTGCTGATGTTTTCTCAAGTGTAAGCAGCAGAAATCTGCTGACTGCTGAGAATGTCTATTTATATCACTGTAAATAAAATGGAAAATATTATATCTTGTTGAATGCAGCATAACTTTTTTAAAAAACATCAAATTGCTAGATTGAATGCTAGATTTGGTAATGACTACTTACTCAGAGAGCAGTGCAGCACAGAAACAGGCCCTTCAGCCCATTTAGTCTGTACCAGGCTGTTATTCTGCCTACTTCCATCAACCTGAACCTGGACCATAGCCCCGCATACCCCCACTATCCATGCTCTTACTCAAATCTCTTTTGATTGTTGAAATCAAACCTGCATCCACCACTTCATCCAGCAACTCAATCCACACTCTCACTGTCCTTGGAGTGAAGAAGATCATCCTCCGATTTCCCTTAAATATTTCACCTTTGACCCCTAGCTTAACTCTAGTTCTGGTTAAAATCTCAATGCCTATTCAAAGTTTATGACAATTTTTACATTTAAAGTGTTAATTAAGAATCGGTATATGAGTTTCTGAACAGTAGTCTATGAAATTGTACCATATGACTGGCCAAAGTGAATTCATCACAGATGCAGGATGCCAGATATCCTCCTGAGCTGAGACCTCATAACTGTCAAGGTTAGAAAGAGTGAAACCCTTCTATTTAGAATTTCTTCAAAATTCACTGAGTGCCATTGATTACTTGCTGATTGTTAAATCCAAGTCAACTTAATTTTCATGATGTTGCAAAGGAATGAAAATGTAAATATAATTTTGGTGCATTTCATAACTGGGAATAAAACTTTAGGAAAGCTAATTATCAAATAAATTCTTACCCGCATTCCAGCGACATATATAAATCAGACAAAATAATAGCAATATTCAGTTATTCTAACTAACTTTGCTTCTTGGCTCAATGGGAAATAGAAAACAGCAAAGTAAGTACTTTTAACGCATTGATCAAAAAAGTGCACACAAAACTTTATATGGAAAGTTAACATTAACATTGTGCCAGCAATTATTTTCACAAATATGAGAAATACAAGAAATACTAAAGATCAAATTTACTTTTTTCTTTTTATGATGATCCAACAAGTAAACTTAAATCTTGTTCTAAGCTATAGTTTGCAATATTTAAGTTTGGCAAATGGTAAGTCTGACCATAGCCAAGGCACAAATCCAGCACCTTTGATGGAAAATAGGGCAATACCTTAATCTATCCCATTTCTAACAGGGAACAGTTGGATGGTGAGTGTGGGCGGGGGGTGGGGGGGGAGGAGTCCTTCGTCCACTATCACAAGAAAATAAAACTGCGGTGTTCCCAGAAATTCTCTGCAATCCCCATTACTTTCTATCCCACAATAAAGTCAACATACTTCTGAAAATTATTAAATTGTCCTAATTATCTGAGACAATATAAAGTCACTATATCAATTACTTTTAAGTTCAACATCATACTACCCCTCAATCTACTGTTTGAGTACATTGACTCCTTCACTGCACAACTGATGATGCCATCCCAGAGTTGTAAGAGAACTCATGGTAAGAGAAGTATTTTGTTACGCCTCTAACAGTGCACTGAAATTTGCAATCTAAAGTAATGGGCTATCTTTGAATATCAAATTCACTATAATGGCATACCTGGGTTAATGTAAAAGATTAATTAAATTATACAGTGTGTTTGGCTAAACTACTCTTTTATTGGGACTTTTTATATGAGGCTGCCAGAAAGAAAATCAACATGGATTTGCCCATTAAAATCAATGGTGAATTGTTCTCCTTTTCAGCCAAATCACCTAAATTGAAAGAGAATGGGGTTCTGAGCTGGCTGTAGCATTTATTAATCTTAAATACAGTAAATGATTACTTACTAATTTAACTAATCGACTGACAAGAATAAGTTTTGAAACAGTAAGATGTCTAATCAATACATGCAGTTGCATTTTTAACTGTAGATCCAAATTTCATGATGAGAATGGTCTCTTCAGAGTGCTGAAAGAAGAGTTGAGGGTGGTGGTTGAGTAGAGAGAATGATGAGTCTGGTTGTGGCATCAATTAGGAGGTATTGTAATTTAAATAGCAATATCTCACTATAACCTTGCACCTTTTCTCATTATCATCTTGTACCTTATTTTCTACCTACAGTGCACTTTTTCTGTAGCTGTTACACTTTATTCTGCATTCTGCTTTTTTTTTAAAACCTTGTACTACCTCAATGCACTGTGAAATAAATTCATCCGTTCCAACAGTCTGCAAGACAAATTTTTCGATGTACCTTGGTGATAATAATACAAGAATTCAAATTCCAATGATCCAGCAGGTTAGGGAAAGTAGTGGGACAGAAGATGAGGAGAACAGAAATCCCATCCTTGTTCTGACAGAAGGAGAAGGAATGAGACAGGATGAATGCAGAAGTGCAGTTTGTGGACAGGTGTTGTGGACTCTTGTCAAAAATGGTGTGAAAGAACCTCGAATGGCGAATTAAAATATTGTACTGAAAACACTGTTGTGGTTGCACAGATCAAGCCTCCATCACCTGCACCTTTTCCTTCCCCCTTCCCTTCATTCAGTGATCCAATCATACCTTCAAGAAATAGTAATTTACCTGTACTACTTAACCTATTTGATGATCAGTGTGGTTTCCTTTACATTTGTAGAAATGCAGATTGGACAGCTGAATCTCCTTTCAGTCTTGCAAGAGTGACCTGAGCTTTTGGTTGCCCGTCACTTCATTTCTCCATCCTACACATGTGTCTTTTGTGACTTACCACATTCCTATGAATCTCAGTGTGAAAAAAACAGCACTGCATCTTCCTAGACCAAATTCACCAACTCCAACGATCAATTTTACCATTTTCAACCTCACATATCAGGCACTCAGCCACCCCCACCCCAGCTTCTTTTTGGATAATGCACAGCTATAAAAGCACAATGAAAATTAAAAAAAAAGATGCTGTAAACGTTAAAAAAATAGAAAATGCTGGAAATATTCAATGGGTTAAGCTGCATCTTGGGGAAGAGAAACAAGTATAAATGCTTCAGGTTGGTAAACCTTCATGAGAAATGAAGACAAACGAAGCTTGTGAAGCTGCACGGAGGCTGGGAGAGGAGGATGACTGATCGTTGATAAACAGGATGACCATGGGGATAAGCCACAAACAAGGTTATCTGTTCAACGAGTAAGTGGGAGCAGATAGAGATAAAGAATATAGATAATGGAATCCAGACAAAAGAATGTGGGAGTTACAAAATCCAGAGCAGTGTGTCAGGCTGGGCATATCCTCCACTCTCATAGAAAGGAAATAAAAATTAACTGAACTTGTATTACAGATGGATAACTGACACAGACAAAAAAAGAACAAGCTACGTGAGATTGTAGAATTCATTATTGTAGTCCAGACAGCTACAATGTGCCCAGACAGAAGATGTGCTGCTGTTCCTCCAGAATTCATTAAGCTTTACTGTAACAGCAAGGAGGTCATGGAGCAGTAGGTCAGTGTGGGAGTAGGATGAGAAATTGAAGTGGCAGGCAATGGGAAGCATGGTGTCACTCCTTTACAATGTACACACAGGTGTTCTGTGAAGCAATGACATAATCACACTTGGTTCCTGGATGCACCGTAATTTGCCAATTACCACAATCGGTCTACAGTGGATGTGACCTCATTGGAACGTCACATTGTCTTGAATCACTTGGACAATGCTAATACTTACATCAGGCTGCTGTTTATTGACTACAGCTTAGTATTGAACACAATCATTCCCGGAATTCTGATCAAAATTTGTGCCTCTGTACATCCTCCAGCAACTGGATCCTTGACTCCCTCATCAGAAGACCACAGTCTGTGTCGATCAGAAATAACATCTCCACCTCACTGATAATCAATAATGGTGTACCTCAAGCATGGGTGCTTACCCCACTGCTCCTCTCTCTACATCCATGACTATGTGCCTAAGCACAGCTCAAATGCCATCTGCAAAGTTGCAGGTTACACAACTACTGTTCACAGAATTTCAGTTAGGGACAAGAAGGCATACAGAAGCGAGATAGATCAGCTGCTTGAGTAACATTATAGCAACAACCATGCACTGAACATCACTAAGACCAAATAAATGATTAGGGACTTCATAAAGGGTGAGATAAGGGAACACACACCAGTCCTCATCAAGGAATCAAGAGTGGAAATGGTGAACAATTTCAAGTTCTTGGGTGTCAACATTTCTGAGGAACTATCATTATCCCAACATGAGCATTCTAACTGGATGTATCGTCGTCTGGTACGGGGGTGGGGGGGTGCGAGGGTAAGCAGCACTGCATAGGACTGAAATAAGTTGCATAAAATTGTAAACTCACTCAGCTCCACCATGGGAACTAGCCTCCCCAGCATCCAGAACATCTGCAAGGAGAGATGCCTCATAAAGTGACATCCATCATTGAGGACTTCCATCACTCAGGACATGTCCTCTTCTCATTGCTACCATCAGGGAGGAGGTACAGGAGCCTGAAGGCACACACTCAATGACTCAGGAATAGCTTCTTCCCCTCTGTCATCAGATTTCTGAACTGACATTGTATCCATGAACTTTTATTTTTCTTATTTAACAAAATTCTTGCTGGAGTACACCCTGAGTGAGATCCACAGTTTCGTCTGTCATCAGTAGGAAGGCAAAACGCAATGTTTGTATTATTACTGTAATTTACAGTTTTTATTATGTACTTCAATGCACTGTTACCAAGTAACAAATTTCACAACATATGCTAATGATATTAAACGGGACTCTGATTTGGATTTTCCAATGTAGAGAAGACTGCATTAACTGCACTACACTAGGTTGGAAGCAGTGCATATGAATCACTGCTTTGGATAGAAAAACTCCAGTATGACAAAAAGAGAAGACGCAAAGGACAAGTGTTGCCTAGCCTTTAGGGCAAATGGAAAGTGTGACTGGTAGGAAAATGACAGCGAATCAGAGGTTCCTGAAGGAACAGTCCCTGCAAAAATATAAGGGGTGGACAGGGTAATTTATGTCAAGTGGTAAAATTACTGAAAGTGGCAGAAATTGTAGAGAATAGGAACACTGGTAAGATAGAAGGATCAGCTCTATTCACTATATACAGTATATTTACATGTATTAGAAATTTGCTGTGGTGTTAGTGCTTAGGTATGTCGCATCCGGAATTATTTCCAGTTAGTGGACGATTTCCTTCCACGCCGCTCTGACGTACTGGGAAATTGCATACAAGGCAAGTTACAGCAGTGGTTTGCCACTGCCTTCTGCTGGGTGATTTTTTTTTTAAGAGGTCACCAGCTCTTACCAGGAGCCGGCTGGATTCAAACTCGGGACCTCTTGCCCCGAAGTCCAGCGCTGATGCCACTACGCCACCAGCCGGCCAGGTGATAAGTGCTACATCCAACAAAAAAAAAATTCAATAATTACAAATAATATAAAAATAAAGGTATAAGTACTGATATGGAATAAAATGAGCATAAATACATATATACCAGCATGTATTTACAATGCTAACAGCATTCTAGAAAGTGGTTTAAAGTGGACTGTAGTGACTGAGGTAATAAATAGAGGGCAGTGTAAGTTGAGGACAGAAGATCTCTATCCTTGTTCTGTTCCAGAGGAGAAGGGGTTGCGGGGATTGACAGTGAAGGTTACAAGAAATGGATAAGTTTCCCTCTCCATAATGAAGGTCCTAAATTGAGGGTTAGCCAATGTCCTTAACATGAACAGATGACCCAGCAAATATAGATTGGGAGCATCTGTTTGCGTGCATAGTGGGAATTATTCAGAGGAGAAACAGCAAAAAGTCAAAGTAAATATACCCCTGCAAGTTAAAAGCCAGGGTTAACAAGTATAGGGAATTCTGAATTTCAAGAGTTCAATAAAAAGAATAAAGGAAGCATTTAACATGTATGGAAAACTCATGAAATATGCCTGTCAAGTATTATTGCTTATTTATTTATCATCATTATTTCTGTTTCTTTCATATTTGCAGTTTGTCGTCATTTACATACTTGTTGTTTGTCCATCCTGTCGGGTGCAACCTTTCATCGATTCTATTAGTTTCTTTGATTTACTGAGTCTACCCACTAGAAAATGAATCTCAGGGTTAGATATAGTGACATATATGTACTTCGAATTCCAATGAACTTTGATCTTTGAGAAGTGTAGGGAGGCACTTACAAAAGAAATTAGAAAGGCCAAGAGGGAACATGAAATATCATGAGCCAGCAGGTAAAGTCGAAGGTATTTTATACCACGTAAAGTAGTTCAGTTAATGGCCAGATCTATTCTCCATGGAGCAGAGAAGCTTAAAAAGGAACATGATTGAGCTAATTAAACTTATGAGGGGTATAGTCAGTGCAGACTTCAGGAAACTTTTCGCCATATCCAAGATAGATAAAACTGAAGGACATGACTGAGGGCAAGGGAGACTTTGAGGCAATATAGGGGTACCTTCATCACCCAGAGAGTTGTAAGTTGCTCAAAGGTTCAAAAGGTTCATTTATTATCAAAGTATATGATTCTGAAATTCTTCTCCAGACAGCCACAAAAACCAAGAAAAGAATGATCATCAAGCCCCAAATCCCTCCTCCTCGCACAAAAAAAAATTAACAAAAACGGAACGGGCATATCGACGCCTAAATCCTCCTTATAAGCTGAGGCAGTGAGAGCATTTCAGAATCTAGATGAACATCTGCATCAGTTTGGAATAAGAGGCTTTAAACAAAGTGTTGGGTGATGATGTCAATATGGAAGGATGCCCACTGGTTGCCTTGGATGACTTGGGCTGAATGGCCTGTTTCCGTGCTGTACATTTCTATGACTCTATGACTGCTGGGCTGCTCCTGCTCTTCATTCTCCTCAGAGCTAAAGTACATGGCCTCACCTCTCAAAAGTACAACACTTGCTGTTTTTATTTTAATAATACTGTTGAGTAACTGGGGAGAGAAAAGTCAATTCAGTTTAAAGCCGTACTCTGTACTTTAATGTGAGTTGTAGACTCTAAGAAATTCACCCTCTTACCTTTGGGAATTTTGTTTTGTGCCCTTACCTTTGTTCCATTGTAATTCTCCCCAAATGATATTAATACTGGTACAGTGTTAAAAATTAGCCTTGCATGAGTTCCATACTCCCTGGTCTGAAAAATCAGTTCCTCATTCCTTACAAAACAATGAGCTTTCACTAATCCTGTCTTTGCACTTTATATAGTGTAGCTATGCAATTCGTGAGCACTTAGATCATATCCTATGCTCTTAGTTGGTTATTCGACCTCTTACAAGCTCATTTACAGCTTCATACATTGTGCTTGGACTGTTTTTTTTTCCTCTGTGAAGATCATTAACAATGATTGAGAATCAAACAAGATGGGAATCTGAAGTAAATGCAACGTGTTTTTATTTCATGAACACTCCTTATTGAGATTTCCCCTGATAACTTCCTACCTGAGTGCCTGAGCAAAACCCAAGAGGCCGGCCTCCTTGCACAATAAAATGCTCCCTGTGAATCCTGCTCTTCACGAAGTAGTCCCTGTGCTCTCCTAGGCATATTCTCTCACAGCAGCAACCTTCTGCCCAACCACTAATCCATCACTGCAGCATCCATTTCAAAGCAGGATCAGTCACTGGTGGATTGCTGCTTACATGAAGGTATATCTCTTAAGCCAATTGTCGACAGCTGTGAGAATTTGCAATAGATCAACAGAGAAGCACTGTGCTAAACCTGACACAAACCAGCATGATGCAGAGAACCCGACGACAATTATATGACACACAATGCTGTTTTAACACCATTGAAATGCAATGGAGCTTAGAATGAGTGAGTTATAGAACATGGAAATGGACCCTTTGGCTCAAGTTGTTCATGCTGTGTCGCCCAGCTAGCCAATCCCATTTGGCCTCATTTGCCAACAGTCCTCTAAACCTCTCTTGTCCATGCACTTACCTAGTTCACTTTTCTATGTTGCTAATGTATATGCCTCAACCACTATTTCTAGCAATATCTATCACACTTCGTATGAATATACCTAAAATGTCCCTTTTAAATCTCCTACTTCTGATCATAGATTCTTGTTTTTTGCACTCCTCCCTGCAAAAGGTTTCACACTGTTAATGCCAGGGGTTGCCAACCTTTGTGTAACGCACTGTAATGGCTTCTTTGTAATGTTTCACTGCTAAGGCTAATGAAATGGCTTCTCTGTGATGTTCACTGCTGAAGTAATGGTTTCTCTGTAGCAGAAATGTTTGGTTATGGCTGGAGATAGCAGGACCGTGGTATGCGTGTTAGCCAATCAGGATTTTGTTGCCCTGTCTTGTGAATCGGGCTTTTGCCAGAGAGATGCGGGGAAAAGATGCGAATGGAGAGATTTGGTAGACCACCGGATGGGCTGGACTCAGAGCGAGGGTCCAAAAGGCAGCGATGATCGGAGGAGGTCAATGGTGAACGACCGGCATATCAGTGAGCTCCAACTTTGATTAGGCCCTTTTTCCCCCTTTTATTCCATTTCTCTACCAACCATATATAGTCAAAGTAAGAGTTATAAAGCTTAATCGTTTATAATCACATATTGTGTACTGTTTGTTATTTCGGGGTACTGATTTGTAACAGGGAACACATTGTGCAGCATCCACCCAAACGAGATTTCTTAAGTTTGGCTGGGCCGGGGGTTATCACCCCCTATATTAAGCCGCTAGCCAAAACGAGAGTTAAATTTTTTATGCCATGGACCAATACCACTTCACAAAGGGTCATGGACCCCAGGTTGGGAACCCTAGCCTATGCCCTTCATGATATTATATACCCCTATCAGGTACCCCTCATTTCCTACATCCTAGTCTACGTAACCAGGCAATATTCTGGTAAATCCACTCCGTACTCTTACCACAGCTCTCCAGTGTCTTATAAAGTTGCAACGCAACTTCTCAACTCCTGTACTAACTGCTGAAGGCCAGTGTGCCTAACATCTTCAACACCCTATCTACCTATGATGTTGCATTCAGTAAACCATGCTTTTGCACTTCTTGGCCCTTAGTTCTATAACATGCCCCAAGCTCTACCATCCACCGTATAAGCCCTGCCCTGGTTTGATCTCCCAGAATGAAATATTTCACATCTGTCTGGATTGAGAGCTATTTGACAATCCTCAGCCCACATAACTAGCTGACCAAGATCACCGTGCAACTTTCCATAACCTTCGACAGTACTAAAATACCACCCATTACAGTATCATCTGCAAACATAGTAACCATGCTATGCACATTATATCAGAATCATTTATATAAATTACCAACAACCAGTGTCCCAACACCGCCGATCCCTATGGCACACCATTAGACACAGACCTCCAATATGAGAAACAATCCTCACCCAGCACCCTCTGCTTCCTACTACTGTTCCAATTATGAATCCAATGTATTCTCCCCACCTTCCCCAGATTCCATGCAATTTAACATTGCTTATTGACCTGCCATAAGGGATCTTGTCAAAAGCCCTGCTGAAGTCCATACAGACAACATCCACTAGCCTGCTTTCATCTACCCTCTTGTTACCTCCTCAAAGAACGTCAAAGGGTTTAACAGACATGACTTCCCACAACAAAGATATGCTGACGGTCCCAAATCAGGCCCTGCCTCTCCAAATGTTAGTAGATCATGTCCCTCTAAATTCCATCCAACAAGTTACCCACCACCATTATCTGACGGAATGACCTGTCATTTCCTGGGTTGTTTTTGCTACCCTTTGAAAACTATAGTACCACATTAGCCACTGACTGGTCCTCCGAAACCTGCCTGAGGCCAGAGATGAAGTAGAACCCTTCTCTAGCTTCCCACGAGATCCAAGAATGCACCAGGTTAGGCCACATGAATTTGTCTAACTTAATGCATTTTAAGGCCTCCAGTACCTCCTCGTTCCTAATTCATATATCGTCCAAGACAAACCACTCATTTTCCCCATTTTCTTAACTTACATCATTTCCTCCATAGTGAAAACAGAGGAGAAATATTTATTAAGTATCTCCCCCATTTCCTTTGGCTCCACACGTAGATGGACATATTGATCTTTAAGAGGGCCTACTAAACTATATCATGTTTAAATTTAGAAAAAGTCAGAAATGACATTTTTGATCCTTCGGTTAAATTTGAAGAGACTTGGAAACCATTTATTCAATATTTTCATATGATGTAATTTGACCTTTCCGAATCCTTCTTATTAACTTGAAATATATGAATAGAGGAGCAGAGTTGACGACATTACTGAACACGTTCGATTTAAGGTATTGGTCTAGCCTTGTTTTGTTCCGTTTACTTTTTTTTTGGGTTTAGTATTTAGTTTTTTTTTGTTTTTTTGGGGGGGGGGATTTCTTTGTATTTTTTCTTTTTATTTCTTTTTTCTCTATGATTAATTATATTAAGAGTTTGGAAGTCTATTATACCTGTATTATTTGAAATCTTTTTTGTACATGCTTATCAACAATAAGATTATTCCAATCTCTCTGTATCAATATTGTTACTCTGTTTATAACTTTGGAACATTAATAAAAAGATTTTAAAAGAAAGAAAGAGGGCCTGCTGTCCCTCCAGTCATCTTTTTACTCTTAATTTTCCTCCCGAGTGTCCTGGGACTGTGCTTCACCTTGCTTGCCAGATCCCTCTCATATCCTATTTGTCCTCCTAAATGCTCTCTTATGTCCACACCTGTACTTCATGTAGTCAAGAGATTCACTAGTCCCCAATGGCTGATACACAGTGTATGCCTCCCACTTTTTCTGAACAAAAGTCTCCATATCTCTCAACAACCAAGGTTCCCTGAACCTGCCAGCCATGCAACATCTAACCTTTCATATCTAACTAGTTTTTTTAGACAATATGAAGTACATTAATTACACACAGTCGACCTTTTTGGCATTGAAAATGAATTTCTATGGAATCATCATTTCTATTGTTGAAGATGTGCAATAATACTTTTTTACTTAAATAAATTTTCAACATCCTGTTTTTACCACACTCTTCATCGAATTTTTCCTCATTCTTTATTTCACTATCTGTTCCAAATTTCATTTTGAATTAAATCACTGTAAATTGTTTTTTTTACTCTCAGACTTTACAATGGCGATTTCCACAACATCTGATTAGTCAAAGAGATAATAACAATTGCTTGTCCTTTTCATTCATTTCTCAATGGCAGGTGCCATGTTAATGAATTCCCACAGTTTCAAAAACTAGAGAGTATAAAATTGGGCCAGAATGTTTTACCTATGGGACTCATTTATTGCTTTGTCATAGAAAATCAAGGGTCATAATCTACTTGAATTAAAGAAGTTACATAGGGCATGTAACTGAAAGGTAAAGGAAATATTGGAGGTACAAATACAAGAACAATTTTACTTTTACTCTCGCACTTAAAATACTAACAACAATTTAAGCATTTTGTTTGGTAAAATCAATACAAACAGCCCAGATAACATCTGCACAACTCGACGTGTGCATATAAAAATTTAATACCTCTAAAAGTATTGAACCAGATTTTGCAGTTAGCAATAAAGTGAAGATGCTTTTCATAGATCTTGAAGAAAACACTCAGAAAATTGTCATTATTTTGTCTGCCCTTAAAACAAAATCAGTACAGCTCCAATTCTTTTTTTAAATAGTCAGAATATTTCATTAAAAAGTCACTTGCCTCTTCAGTCTACTATTTTCTACAGATCAAACTTTAGAGCAATGCAATTACACCACTCAGGGAAACTTCTGTTTTTTTTTGTGTGTGTTAAAACCAATTTATGCATTTTCTGGAAGCTGTTGTCAGATTTTATTCTTTATGATGTTTAATATTGAACACTCTACATTAAAAACAACAAGCCAAGGTTTATAATTTGAGACATGAAACTATGATATTCTGGATGGGAATTTCTTGGGATATTTCATACAGGGAGAACTAAATGGATAGACTTCTAGAATTATTCACTTCAATTCAATAAAATAATGAATGAGGGTAAATTATTTGATCCAAAGGGAAGGCATCTTAGCTTCAAGATCCCCTAATGTAATTTCCTGTACACAGGTGCAAAGAATGAAATAATTGTTACTCCGGATCTGACGTAGCACAACATAAACAGAAAAGATAAAGAACATAATAATAATAACAAAACACAATAAATATACAAAATAGCTTCCTATGTAGATTGACTTTATGTCCATAAGGTGACACCAGGCTGTACATAAGGAGACTAACAGGAAATGATAAAAAAAATTAATAAAAGAAGTAAATGAGAAAATTTCTGAAGCCTCAGCCACAATCTTCGAAGTCCGTAATCAGGGATGGCACTATGGACTGGAATAGTGAAATATTACAGCTTTGTTCAAAAAGGCTATAAGAATAAATCCAGTTAGTTATTTTGTGTGAGTGGATCTGTTAAAGGCAAATCTTGTCCAACTGTTTGATAGTTTTTTGATCATAACAGAAGTGCAATTAATCTTCTGCAGATGGATTTCCGAAATGCTTTTGATAGCATGCCAATAATTGGCTTATCAACAACACTGAAGACCAGAGACCAGATTGAGTAGGCGTTTGACATTAGACTGCCAAGTACCAGGAGCTGGTAGAGCAGTGCCAGAGACAAGGGTGGAAGAAATGATGCAAACCTATAGAGATGGGTTGTACAGATTTGCTGGCTGCTCACTGCGCAGAACCTACTCTCTTCCTGGCATTACGGGGGCTGTACAGAAAAGAGCCATCAGGACCCTCACAGAGGTTGCTGAGCCTCCAGATGGCAATAGATCAAGAGGTGTGAGCTGTAGAACAATGCTACATAAGCCAGGGCCTGATCAAACCTGACTGAGCTGCCTGGGCATGAGTGCCTGATGTTGAAAAGCCCGAAATGCCCAATGACCCAGGTTATGTCACTGATGATGTGTCCAGCACATCTCACGATGTATCTCAGCATCCAGGCCAAATAAAAGATACAACAGCAACATGGACAGAAAACTGTTTAACAGAAAACAGAGAATAGTAGATAAACTTTGTTTATAGGACTTGAGGGAGATCTGCAACACTTTCCCCAGAGTAGAATTAGAATTACTGCTTGTTTTTCTTTTGCAATATAGCAACAATTTGACTTGTGTGTACAGGACTTTAATTCCAAATATGGATCACCAGTGAAGTGTAAAGAGGCTACTAATGGACTTCAAGGAGAATTAGATAAGCTGGTGGTATGGGTGGGTAGGTAGTGAAATGAATTGAATAAGTTATGTGATGTTACATTTTTGGCACAGGTACCAAGGAAGTCATGATGATTTTTTAAAATATAAAACACTGAAGTTCATTCAGATTTGGAATATTATGTCTATTTCATAGGGTTACAATTTCTGAAAGATGTAAAAATTTTGAATGGTTCCAGGAAAAATTTACAAAGTTGTTTTCCAGGGATAATAGGACTTTAGCTATGTTCTTCATGGAGGTTATGTGAAGATGTGATGTAAGTATTTAAAAACCAATAAGGAAGTAGATAGGGAGAAACTGTTCCCAACAGTAGAGAAACCAAGAAACAGGGGATAAAGAATCAAAACTGACATATTATTTTAAACTCTCAATGTGTGGTAAAAGTCAGGAATGCACTGCCAAGGACAGCATGTTCAAATTTTGGGTGAATTTTCTTGATGTGGACTGCAAGGTCTAGATGGCTGCCTTCTTCACTGCAACTATTCTGTGATTCTGGTAAACTCCAATTTACTGTCCATGCACTACTGCAACAAATTATATTATAACAAAGTAATTGTTGAAACAAAACAATATAAAAGCATTTCTGATTGACTCTTGTCAAGTTTTAAAATAATCCATATCATCTGAATTTAAAACAAATAATGAACCACAAACAGAAAGCAAAGATGCTACTTAAATGTCTCCAGGAAGGTCTCAGAAGGACACAATGGTTCCAACTGATTCATCCCAATGAAGACTGTACAGATGGTTAGCTCTGTAGGTTTGGTGATGTGTTAATTGATAAGGGTACCCATCTTCTTAAATAATTACATCAAATTCTATTTGATGTATTCACTTCCATAAGCAGGACACTAGTGGATAAGTAGATCATTCTACCCAATTCAATTAGTCTACCCAAGCCAATCACCAATCCAGTTTACTTCTCCTTAAACAATCCCAGAGTATTTAACTTAATATACTCTCTGAAGCATTTTGTCAAAAGAGTATTTATTCCACACAAAAAGCCACTTGATGGTAAGAATACGAAAGCTTGATTCTGCAGCTGAATTAATGGTACTTCCCTGATTTCACTGCCCAGTGTGAAATCGTATTTCTGATTTAATTGTTTCTAAACTTGTTCCTAAATTGAAATGCCACCTCTTGGATGTTTGATTTTTAAAATGAAACCCCAGTTCTTTTGTCAGAATTTTATCTTTATATTTGGGATCCACCACCTGTATTTTCACTATTATTCATCACCAGCTCTCATTTGACCAACACAGGTGACGCTACTTTCATTCTAGCCATTGTGATTTATTCAGCCAAGACATACATTTCTGTGCTGCTGTATTTGTCCCCACTGGTCCTCAGGATTTGATATTCTTTAAAATTTGAAAAATTAGCATTGGCTTTCTAAAATCAAGTTAAGGGTTCTAAATGAGAAAACACAGTAGTTCAATCAGTATGCGTTAGGTAGCTGTTATACCCTATGGTATCATAATACCATGGCATTGTTGCCATTTTAGTCAGTACTTTTTGGCTTCTATGCTTCTGCTAATTTGAAGGCTTGCTAAATTCTCAAAATCTGAGCTAATGCAACTTGTGAAAATTTTAACTGCATATTTGTAACCCCAAGTACATACTGTAGTACAGGGTGTTTATTACAGCTGATACAGGACATCAATTCCATGAAGAAAAGGGACCAGTCCAGCAAAATATTCTCCATGTTAACTAACGCTACTGGGCCTCTGGAATATATGCTTTAAATCATACCTTGCCTCTTTGAATGTATTCGCCCAAAGCTTTCACTTTTGTTCCGAGCCATAGGTTAATCTAGCTCAAACCATGGTCATATGGTCTATGTCTAATTATGTGGCTATAGTCATTTATTATTATTTGATATTTTTGTAGCCCAATTTAGCATCCAGCCTTGGAATTGGGGTAAGATACGAGAAATATGTGCATTGTACAAATGAAAAGGTATACACTCAATTGTTTTGGAAGCTCAGGCTTGAAATAGACACCGAGTTTGAAGGATGTAATAATAAATCAAAGGCCTCTATTTCTCCTATGACCCTCAATAGCTGCTGATTGCTTCACTCACCTGGAGGATCTGACATCCTCCTGGTCTTTTCACCGTCCATAGCTCCATGAAGGGATTCACCAGAGCTGGATAAAGACAACTCACCTGCAAAGGCATGAAGGAAATTCTCCTATAAGTACTTTAGATCACAAAGTAAATTTTAAAAGTATAAGGAAAATAACACTTTCATGTTACTTTTACTGAAGATGGGGTTTGTTTTGAAATTTTAAGATAAAGCTATATTTCACACTCAACAGAACACTAGATTTTTGTGAACATACTTTCTCCCCCGAGGACTTACAGAAACTGCTTTGTGCTCATGAAGTATAGCCACTTGAGCTTTGTGTTTTTGTTTTATTTTGTCATGCTTTTCTGGTGTGCTTTAGACCTGCACTTACTGCATTCCAGTTTTTCAACCCGCCCCCCCCCCCCCATTTAAAGCTGTTAATCCATTTTAAATATCCTTGTGACAAGTGTGGAATTCTGAAAAATCCACTGACTAAGTCAAGATCACAACCTGGACTTAGGTGTTGATTTTATACCCAAACAGGCAAATTTGTATTTCACTGGATAAAGTGGATCTATTTCCATAAAGCAAATTGAATTTTAATCTTTATTACCCTTTCATCATCTTTGTTTCCCCAGTTTGCCACCATAATAATTCAAGCATTACATTTGTTTATGTATTGTATCCCAATCTGAATTACTGAGTAACAGATTTCAGGAATTCTTTAGTTTTTAATTGGATATCTTGCCATCCAAAATTATTTAAGAAGAAACATTTCAGATATAGCCTTAAAATTTACTTCAGGTACAGTCTTAAATTGTTAATTAAATTATCCACCATCTAATCCATTATTTGGTCAATGTTGTGATATTCCTAATGCCATTCCTCTTATTTCCTAAATATTTTCTTAATAACTGTTCCTACATTGGAGACCATCAGAGTTTTTTCCCCTTATATCAGTTGAGCTTTAAGGAAGTGAATCTATCTGCTATTTTTGAAATGATTCACTGTAATTTTGGAGAATGTGCCAATATGATATATGAAATTTGTACAACAAACTTCCCAGAAATTCTGAAGGCAGGGATAGAACAAGGGGCAAAAACACAGAACGAATAATCGAGAAATGATAAATAAATGATTATCTTTACTACCAACTTACTTACATATATACACTGAACTTTCTATACACTGCCAACAGCTTGGCTGATGACTGATCATTATTCATGAAGTATGAGCACTGTCTCTGAGTGATCCCATTTTACAGCTGTTTACTGGGTAGCAATTATTTTTCACCAGTTCCAAATGTTGCTTAATATCTCATAGGAAAATGGATTGAACAAATTCAGTCATTATTATCTGATATCGCAAAGACTCACCAGAAAATGCCCATGCTATTCAAGTGTTGCTAGTATGCTTTAAGACATATTATCTGCATATCTTGCAAATAATGCAGCACATGCTAAAATATGTTACGTTGCACATTTATCATCTCAGTGATCAAGTTTTAATGTACTATTGGGCATCAGTAACTTATTTACACCATCTCATTTTTTTTAAAAACAACTTTTAGAAGAGAGTTATTATTGTATAATCATTTCTCTTCCAACGTTACCTAACTTGTTTGGCTACACAACAAGGTGTTGAAAGATGTACATCCAACAGTTTCACAAGAAATTTACACGTGATTAAATACCATCTGTCTGGGAAGAGAGACAGTTAATCAATAACCAGATATGTAAAACTATATAATCATAATTAAAGCATTTCAAAAATATTTTTCACATTATTTTTCATTATAAAATATCAGAACATAAGCTTACATCATATACGCTAACAATTAGCATGGAAAACAGCAATAATGCTGACAAATAATTTCTGATGCATTTTTAACGATCACAATATTATAGAACAGTACAGGCCCTTTGGCCCACAATGTTGTGCTGACCCTCAAACCCTGCCTCCCATATAAGCCCCCACCTTAAACTCCTCCATATACCTGTCTAGTAGTCTCTTAAACTTCACTAGTGTATCTGCCTCCACCACTGACTCAGGCAGTGGCATTCCAAGCACCAACCACTCTCTGAGTGAAAAACCTTCTTCTAGTATCCCCCTTGAACTTCCCACCCTTTACCTTAAAGCCACGTCCTCTTGTATTGAGCAGTGGTGCCCTGGGGAAGAGGTGCTGGCTTTCCACTCTATCTATTCCTCTTATTATCTTGTACACCTCTATCATGTCTCCTCTCATCCTCCTTTGGTCCAAAGAGTAAAGCCCTAGCTCCCTTAATCTCTGATCATAATGCATACTCTTCAAACCAGGCAGCATCCTGGTAAATCTCCTCTGTACCCTTTCCAATGCTTCCACATCCTTCCTATAGTGAGGTGACCAGACAAAAGATTATAAGCAGACAAAAGATATCTTATGATAAAAAAACTTGTTATAGTCAGGAAATGGATACAAATCGAATCCCTCTACCAATTAAAGCATCAATGAACTTTGAGTAGAGCTGGAAGATATAGTTCTTAATCAGAACTACAAAACACTAAGTATGATGTTTAATCTCCCAAATAACTGAAACTTTATTTCATACTATAAGACTCAATTATTTTACAACAATGCTATCTTAAAAAAAGATTAAGTAAGGCTGAACTGTCAGGTCAGGGATCAATGAAATAAAATGGTGTTTGCACTACAACGTGTAGCCCAAAGGTAGAAATGCAAGAGTAATCACGAGGAAATCTGCAGATGCTGGAAATTCAAGCAACACACACAAAATGCTGGTGGAACACAGCAGGCCAGACAGCATCCATAGGAAGAAGTACTATATTTTCTTTCAGTTAGTCCTGACGAAGGGTCTCAGCCCGAAACATCGACTGTGCTTCTTTCTATGGATGCTGTCTGGCCTGCTACGTTCCACCAGCATTTTGTGTGTGTTGAATGCAAGAGCAATGTTTGTTTCCAATAGTGGCAACATAGTGCTTTGGAAATGTTGTACTTGTTTTAAGATATTGATATAACACATATTCGTTATTAACTAGAATTATGTTACGTATGATAATAGAAAAGGGCAAAAGAGCATGCTGTGCCTATCCCTAAAAACGTATGAATTACTTTGTATATACAATGAAAGACCGCCCATCTTAAAGCTCCCTTTGCAGCATTTTTCACGAATGACAGCTGCTCTCAAGAAAATTAAATTTACATGCACTCTAAACAAGCCATCTCCCAAGTACCTGGTGTAGGTCACAACTAAGATCATCATTAAAAACAAATAAATGAATAGTTAGGAGGAAACGCAATAGTCAGATTGCAGCAGACTCTTCAACACCTATTTTCTTTTCACAGATCCAATTTCCCATTTCCCGTTTCCCGTTTGAAATGTTACTCAAGTCACGACTCAAGTACTAATTGTTGGGGCTCCGAATCTGGGTCTTGAGTTCTGATGTAAACTAGAATCCAATTGTGAAAAACATAATTTTCTCTCAAGACACTAATGAGATATCCTAATTAAATTGGAAGGCAAAGGGGTTTAAAAGGTGTGCAATATGAAAGATGCAGCAAAGGAATACTGCACAGATTTTAATCATTCTCTAACTATAGCTAAATAGAATGAAACTAATTTTAACATTTGGTTAGTTTTTGAAAGAGAATATATATTTAACCAATGATACAGTACAATTGGAAAACTCTTTCAATACAGAAAAGTCCTAGAACTTGTGTCTCCCAGGCAGCAGCCTTCAACAGAAAAATGAAATACTGGCAAAGTGGATGTCACTCACCTGTGAAGTGACAACAAAGAGATCAAACTGTTCAGTGTTAGAGCTGTTTGCAGTCCAGCATGAACGACATAAAAGTTCAAAGCTATTGCTACCTTCATAATTTTAGACAGAACAGTATGCTTTTTGACTTTTGGTTACAATTCCTATAAGGGGTGACACCAGTGACTGAAATACTGCCTATTGAATCATAGCTTTCTCACACACTATTCCTACAAAAAGCTGAAGTGAGTTAAAAACTGTTCCAAATGACCAGCATCCTTTAAACTTTCCTGATCTCTTTTGTCTTCTTTGACCCTTTGTGGGTTTTAGCTGGTCTTGCTAGTGCTACAGATTTCCCTGAAATTTTCACATTTTTGTACTGTAGTGCTGCAGGCAGTGAAGTAAAATAAGGCAGTTACAAGCAAAAGTCAGAATGTCAACAGCCCCCTAGTCTCAAAATCAGCAATAAAGTTGCTCTGAAATTCCAACAGCTGACAAACACCTTGCCACTTACCTTTTCAAATGTGGTATCTCTACAAATACCGTTGCATTTTCCAAGTGTTCACATACTAATTTTCTGGATAGGCGGAAGAATAAGTCATTAAAAAAGTCACAAATTTCCAAAACAAGTTATCAATAAGTGCAGAATCTGTATTTGTATATCACAGCAAGACCAGCTCTCAATCCTGGCACCAAGCAGCTTTGTCTTATTCATATCTTCAGTGACAAGGCAGCAGTCACTCAGTGCACAAATTCAATATCAAGGAATTTCTACCCTAAGAAATGAAACTCTCAGAACACACACTTGTTCACCACTGTATCACATGCCATCCCTACTCCCTACGCACATCACACCATAATTTCTGCCCCAACACTGGCACATCCCTGTTCCTCTTTCCACTTTGCATTGTCCTTGCCTCCTAACTAATCACACCCCTATCTCTATCCCAATGTAACCTACTCACCCCCACCACACCACACAGGCTTTGTCCTCACCTACTCTCCTTCCCCATCATGTACTCACTCGCCAATGAAACTCATTCACATTCCCCTTCCTTCTCACCACTTCACCCACCACACCTCCCTGCAATGCTCCATAATACTCCTGCACATCATCTCACCACATTTTTTTTTTAAATTCTCCACAACCAAGTTACCCTGCTCCTCTTTCCATATGATCCTTTTGTCTCTCCCCACCCACCTGTTTTCTCCTTACTCCACACAACTACTCTCCCTCTCACCAGTGCTGGCACAACCACACTCTGCACTCCACAACATACCTACTGTCAAGCATACTGCTTTATACATTACCTGCACAACCCAGAACAAACAGTCTACCCCTACAACTTGCTCTAAAATCCGCTCATTATTCCTCCATTCCTACATTATTCACTCAATTACATCCTGATATGATGGAGTGGAAAGTGAGGATAGAAGAGGATAGGGAGGAGTCACAACCCAAACAACTCCCTCCTACATACTAATACCCATTAACAACTATCCAGAACATTTCATCCCTGCTCTTCACCTCACCAAAACCTATCATTACCATCACAATCATCCCTGCTCACATTGCTATCCTTACTTAAGAGCTGTCTGGGTCACTTTAATGTCAATCTGGATTGACCTTCTTTGCTACAATGATGCCTATTCATTTGTTCTGGACCTTCCTTTTATTCTTCACCTTTTCCTTCATGTGTGCCCTCCAATCTTCTCTCATGCTTTCTCTTTTATCTCCATCCCTCCCATCTTCTTTTCTTACCATCTGTTTGTCTGCACTTATCTCTTTTCTCTTCCTGTATCTACTCAATTTCTCTTTTCTTCAATTCCCTACATTTTTGCACTTCTGTTTTTCTCCCTCCCGAACTCTCCCCTGTTCTCCTTAGACTCTATTCTCCTTGTTAACAAACCAAAGTTATCAACTCTCCCCTTATAACTGCAACTCTCCATTCCAGGCATCATCCTGGAGAATCCCCTCTGCACTCTCTCTATTGTCACCACACAGCCCTGTAATGTGTTGAGCAAACTACAGTCTTGATGAAGGATCTTGGTCCAAAATGTCAACTGTTTATTCCTCTCCATAAATGCTGTCAGACCTGCTTGAGTTCCTCTACCATTTTTTGTACACTGCTCTGGATTTCCAGCATCTGCAGAATCTCTTGTGTCTATGAGATTGGAATTATTTCCACCACTGGCGCTGCAGTGTGTATACCATCAATATCAGTGATTTCTACCCTGTGGGTTACTGAGTGACTCCTATAATAACCTATCAAAATAAGTAATTGAATATACAAGAAGCAAACTGTGTGTATGACCCACTTTACACATTGGGATCTACACTGTAATGGATATATTGACAACCATTGCTCCACAAGGTATAGTCCACCATTTTGTCTCAGCTTCTTCGATACCACCCACTAAAGCTGTGATCCTTCTAACACTGCAGGCACATCTGGACATCATTACTTGCACATTTTCTTCCAGATAAAACTCCACCGTGTTATTATCCAAGCTCAAGATTCTAAAAGTGCCTAACTAGAATCACTTCCAATACAGATAGCTACAAAGATTCAATTCAGAAACTAAGTAAAACATTAGTTAGAGCATGCATTGAATTTTGTGGGTAGTTTGGTCACCACATTACCGGACTATATACTAACAACAGAGAGAGTGCAGAAGAGATTTCACCAGGATGTTGCTTGGAATGGAGGAATGTAGTTGTAAGGAGAGATTAGATGAAATGCATTTGTTCTCGATGATATGTAGGAGGCACAGGGTTAATTTTGAAATTCATATGGATTTATAAGTCAGCTAGGTATAATAGTCAGAATTGTTGTCCCAGAGCAAGGTAATCTATAACAAAAGGGCACAGCTGAGAAAGGAAAATCTTGAAGGATATCTGAGGGGAAGGGTTTTCCACAGAGTGAGGTGCTGGAGACAGATACTATTACAATACTTACGAGGTGTTTAGAGAGTTCCTTGGTAGGAAGGAGTAGAGAATATTGGCTTAGCATTGGCAAACAATTAGCATATATTGTATAGGCATCGTGGTTGGCATGGACAAAGTGGGTCATAAGGGCCAATTTTTGTGCTGCATGCTCCTCTGATGCAATGACTTAGTAGCAGCAGATTAGAAAGTATAGAATTAACTTTTGGAATTAAAACGGTCGTTTTTCATCTGGAGCACACAACCAAATATTATCTAAACTACCTGGTGGTTTGTAATCAGGGTGATTTCTTCAAATGGTTTCTATAAGAATCAAAATCATTTCTTCTAAGCCATGACATACAGTTGTCTGTTTTTTGTTGTTCCCTGTGAAGCTGAAGATTTCTGTTGTTCTCACAGCTGCCATTTTTCTACAGCCTCCTCTTTACACTTGATGGTTATAGAGCAAGTCTCCATTGTCATATCAGGTAGGAGGCTGCCTTTTGTTCTTCATCTGTCCACTGTGAAATGATGATTCATCTGTGTTTTTCACTTCTGTGACTGTTCTGAAATCTTGTCCTTAATTAAACTCTCAGGCACCTGATTTACTGGGAGTTAAATATTATTGTGTAATTTTGCATTGGTTTCTCATATCTACCTTTGTCAGAAATATGACAAGCGCAAATCAAATTTATTCCAATCTCCATTTACCTACCACACCACTGGGAATAGACATGTGTTCTGCTGTTACTCCCACTTCCCAAAACATCAATGAAAAATTCACAGATTTAACTAAGTAAATGACAAAACAAGAATCTCATCAAACCTCTGCCTCATCTCCTCAAAAAAATCAACTTATACTGATCCTGACTCGGAAGCATCAACTTCATTGGTTATTTATCATTCCTAACCTGGACTGCTAACACTGCAATTCAAAAGTTAAGTTCAGTTTTCTTAAATCGTTGTAGTAATAGTAGTATCCACCAATTCTGACAGCCAGCTAGTTAGAGGACACAGCTCAGCATTTTGAGCGAAGGGCATGATATGCCTTGCTGTGAAATATGTCTCTCAGCATTTCCTAGAAATCTCTGCCGGAAGGATCACTGCAAAGTAATTTTAAACTTACTTTGAAGGTCAACTACTGCCAACTATAAAATGGCATGCCTAATGCTTATCAGAAGACATGAGATAATTATTGTCTTGGAATCATATTTCAGGACTGGTATGAGGCTTGATCTTCAAAGATTTGGAAAATTATATGTGACAGCAGTGGGTGCCATATTTGTATGAAAATGAAAGAGCTATTCGTCGTCTGAAAAGGACTCGTCCTCATTTTACTAAACTATTGCCAATCCTGCTTCTAATTCTTTTTCAATCTGTGTGTTTCTCATTCAATAGCACATAATCTTCAGCTCTTTTGTAGACTACCTCCATTCAATTTCATGTGTCTGTCTTAATGTCTCTATTTCCCACTAAATGTGATTTTCCTCCAAGAAGCCATTGCTCATTAATCTTTAGGCAGCATTCACTGCCAATGATATTAATCTGTTAATGCTCCTAGATTGCACCCAGCTAAGATACTCTAGTTCAGGAGGCCCTTTAACCACCATAGGATGATTTTCTTATACATTGCTAATGCTGCAATCCTGTTTGTAATCCTGCTCTCAATCCCTTTACTCTCTGTCACTTTTTCTATTCTGGCATCTTCCTTCCTCTGTCCCCTACTTGCCTAACCAATGGGTTGATCTGAGTCCTGATGAAGGGTCTTGGCCCAAAATGTCGACAGTTTGTTCCTTTCTATAGATGCTGTCCAAGCTGCTGAGTTCTGCCAGCATTTGTGCATATTGCTAAGGATTTCCAGCATCTGCAGAATCTATTGTTTCACCAAAACAATGGCTATTTTTCTTTCCTCTCCATTCCCCTGGTCTTCTGATCAGTCCTGATGGAATGGCTGAGCAGATTCGATAGGTTGAATGGCGTAATTCTTCTCCTTTGTCCTATGATCTTACTACTTTCACATTGGTCACACATATAATTTTGCTTGAGCAAAAAGAGATTCTCCCTTACACTATTCTTCTTTATCTTCTTTCTTATAACTTCAATACAGGTAACTGAATCTATCATCCATCTGTATTACTTACTAACCTCTTGCAATCGTCTGCATTCATGTACTTCTATTTCAGTATAGGTACATGTTTTTTTTAATTTATTGTTTAAAAATATCCAAATACATTCAGTGAACTACCCATCTTTATTCACATCTATCAATGAACCCACAAAGGCAATAGAAGCTGCACTATTACTAACTGTACCTTCAAGAAACATATGTTCACCAGTAAGTTATTCACTGATGTCAAGTTGGATTTTGTATGAACCACTCTGCTCACAGTCTCATCAGAATGCCGGTCCAAACATGGACCCAAGAGCTAAATTTGAAGAGGCTAGATGAAACGAACCATTGACTTCAAGACATCATTTGATTAAGTGTGGCATCAAGTCATCCTAATAAAACTGAAGTTGGTGGACATTAATAAGAGAACACCCTAATGGCTGAAGTCAGGAAGTTTGTTCAGGTTGTTACCATTCCAGCCTCAGGACAACACTGCAGGAACTCCTCAGTGCAGTATCATAGATCCAATCATTTTCAGCTGCTTCATCAATAATTTCTAGTTCATCATAACATCAGAACTGAATGTATTCTCTGATAAATATACATTTAGTCGATTACATTCACAATTCATCAGCAAACAAAATAGTTCATGTTTGCTTGCAGCAAGACCTAAACAACAGTCCGACAAGTGACAATAAATGACAAGTAATATTTTTTACAGCATAGATCCCATCATGAGCAAGAGACAGTCCAACCACCTATTCTTGACATGTAATTGCATTACCATCATCACATCCCTTACCATCAATTTTATGGGTCATCAGAATTAGTCTCATAAATACCATGAAACATTATGGTTGCACATGCATGTCAGAGGCTCACTCAGTAGCCTGTGGCAAGTGAGTTATCTCCTGATTTCCCCAAAACCTTTCCACCAACCACATGACACATCGGCAGTGGAACAGAATACTTTAACTACTCTGGATAAATGCAACACCCCCAAGTTCATACACATCCTAGAGAAACAGTCTGATTGGCTGGCACTACCAATCACGCCAAACATCCATTCCCTCCATTAATGGTACGCACCGTGGCTACTAAATGCAATGTGCCTGCTTGCTTGGGATACTTAACATAGCCATATCTACCAAGAAGGACTAGGGAAGCAAAGGTATGTGGGAACACCACCACCTGCATGTATTCCTCCAAGCCACACACCATCCTGACTTGTCAATTTCTCAGTAGTACGAAATTGCTAAATTCTGGAACCCTTCACCCAACGGCATCATGAGAACACCTTCATGAGAAGGAATGTAACAGATTAAAGTACCTCACCATCACCTTCTCAAGGACAATTACGGTTTATTGCTGTGTGCACTGGTGATGCCCAGATCCCAAAAATGAAATACAGAAATCCTTTTATGAAGTTACCCAGCTTTTCTTTTAAACTACAGTCTTCATACATTAACGCATTTCATAATTAGCTTCCTCAACACTAAGATTCACCTTTTTACTTACTCAGTGGCGTAACTGATGGCATTGCAAGAGTGGTTTGTCTCACTGACTGTGGATAATGACAGAAATAGTTCAGTAAGATGGACCAAATTACATATCAAAAACCCAAACTTACCCAAAAGGGCCTCAGTAATTTCTGAACATATAACTGGAGCGTAGGAATAACTAAAACAGTGCTCTTATTCAATTTCCATAACCATAATAGATTACAATATTGAATTGTATATAAATTATGGTATCTGAACCCCAAAATAAGATTAGCATCTTACAATTATTCCATATTCTATGATATAAATGTTAATATTTCATTACACAATATAAATATTTCATTCTCAACTATACATAATAAAAAAATCTAATACATGAACTCTGTGTCTCATTAAAATGATAAAACAAGGTTAAACAAATTGGTTGTGTTCATCCAATGGTGACTAAATTATAATATTTATGACAGAAAGGATTTGACAAAGTGGATCCAGGGAAAATTGTTTCCTATGGTGAAATATTGTTATATCATGTACATTAAAGCTCAGAAAATTGTGTTTAAAAGGAAAGAAAGCTAATGCTAATGGAACTGAAGACTAAATAATAAGACAAGCTTGATGAAATGTATAGTATAATGAGTTTAAGATGCAGTTAGATGGTTTATGCAAGGAATGCGAGAAATGATGGGAAAGAGCTTGAATGAGTAATAGACTATTAAGTTTAACAAGCTCTCTCCATAGTTTTATGTTGCCTCTTGCCTTGAAAAATCAAAAACAATGAAATTAATAGTAAATAATATCTATGGAAAAAAGTACTGTTGACATTTCAGGCTGAGACCCCTCAGCAGGACTGGCCAGCATTTTGTGTGTTTTGCTTGGACTTCCAGCATCTGCAGATTTTCTCTTGTTAGTAAATGACATCTGTCCATATTGAACCAGGTAATCAGTGATACTATGTATGAATGTGAAAGTAATGTGATGATTTATTTGATATCACTGGTGGTGAAAATGGAGAATAGATAATAATCAGGAATGTATTATCATTTTTAAAATTCACTGGAGATAATTTATGATTTAATCCATTAAACAACTTTGAGGTAATTCTAACTAGAGAAAAAAAATCAAACTAAAGAGTAGTTATTAAAAAAAAAACAAACATTCCTGAAACAAAAACATTAAGTATGTTCTTGGAAATTCATCACATTTTTTGTCAATCCCAATTCACTCAGCCACCCCTTTTACTGCCTCTTACAGCTTTTTCTACATTTCTCATTTTTATCTCTTAATTCTCCTTTCAAGATTGTTTCCTCTTCTCCACGAACGCCTCTCAGATTCCCATCTTGTTTAATTCCCTTTCAAAAATGTTTCTCACTTTGGCACTTCTTCTCATTCTCTCTCTTTTATCTTATGTTATCAGCACTTGATACATGAGGCACAGTTCTGATTCTAACCCTCTAGTAACTCAAAGGGAACCGTGGAAATTATTGGAAGTCCCTAATCACATTCCACTAAAGACAACAACGTAACATGATGATTTTAATATCGGCTCTGCACTTCCAGGGCTCTGGTTTAAATCCAGACAGACTGGATGAACTTTCGGATGAAACATCAATGATCTGAAATATTAATTAAGTTTCTCTTCACATATGCTATCTCAGCTGAGTATTTCCAGCATTCTCTGTACATATCTATGGTCTAGTCGGCATGAGATGAAAACCATAAACTGTTCTTAATTCAGCACTTATGGACAATCGCAACTGCAACTATAAAGAAATCGAACAAAAAGTCTTACACTAATGTAGTATGAGCTGCTCTGTCCGATCTAACAGCAGGCACTGAAGCGATAGCTTGTGATATCTTACCTTAGTGTGTCTGATGATGGGACAGACTGCTTAAAATGGTCTGTTATATTTTTCAACAGATTTATTGACCATTTTAAGAAAAAAAGATCTACAAAACATATGGAGATAAATTCTTTACTTCAACAGAGGTTGGAATATCTACCATATCAGGAGTTGGAACTTCATCCACCACGACTTGAATTGTGCAATACCTGCACAATTCTTCACTTATTTGTATCTCTATCTCAATCCCATCCAAAAGCCAGGTAGGTTCCCCTCCTCCCAACCCTCATATTTCCCTTGTGAAGTTGGAAATGGGTCATCTTTTGCCAGTTCTCAATGTCTTTTTTGTGGCAGTAACCAGATATCATCTGTGAAACCAATAATCCATCCCACCCCACAGCAATGAGAGAAACGAGAGTTGTGAGATGTATAATGAGCTGTGATCTGGACAGGAGCAGAAGCATCTGAAGGGAGAAAGACGGACTGGACAGCAAGATCAGATTGTGGGCTTAACACACAGTCTGTCCAAATCACATACCATCTTGAACTAACAAACTTACCACTAATCCTTCATGGCAACTGGGTATAAAGACTGGATCTTTTAACCTGTCCATTTTGCATGGACAGACTGTGGCAATACAAAAAAATCTCACCTTAGTCTCAAGGAAAATCAGAATCAAAGTGATTAGAACCAATTTTGATACGGTGTGGAACGATTTTATTGGCCTGAACACATGAAGCTTTTTTTAAAAATATGTCACCAGTCACTAGACGTTTCTCCCCTTTGTGTTGCATTCTGAGCATCGATTAAATAATTTATGCTCAAAATCATCCTTGCAACTAAACATTACCCCACAATGTAATCCCATTTCAATGAAGATCTTCTTAGAAAGTTTTACAAAGGACGTAACCCCTTCTCACAGTCTATATTGCCTCATTCAACATAAATAATATCACATACTTTATAGAACAGCACATCCAGGGAAGGAAATCCTTAGCAGTGTATTAGGCATGTCCCTGAAAAAGCTTCTCAATTACATTCTTTCAAATAACAATTCAATTAGATTTAAATGCTACAATTCTGCTGTCTCAATTGCACTACTAGTTCTAATTTTTCTCCCCTCTAGAGTTAGTAACACTCTCAGGCATACTCCAGTTAAATTTATCTTTATCCTTCTTAAATGTGAATACTTGAATATTGAGCTGGAATTTACTGGGAGATGGTGAAACGACTGCAGATCTGCAGCACATGCCATGGGCATTTATCACCTTCAGTCCAATCTAAACTTAGTGATAGGAAAGTCAGGACTTTTACGCAGTTCCTCTGAGACCTACTGCAGGAGAGTTAAGCATGTTCTTTTGAATAGAGGGGAATGTGTAGATAGGAAAACACAAGTAAAATGTAATTTAATATTTTAGTTAAGATCAGTTTTATTTAATTATTTAATCTGTAATGAAGGATGCAATGTGAAAATATTTTAAATACATATTAGGACTGGGCAAAGTTAAAATGAATGTATAGAAGGAAAAACATGTTCGACTCATCTGCAGGTTGAGCCTTTTTGTGGATGAAATAACATATTCACAGGGAAAATACTCAATGCTTAATTGGGGCAGGCTGTCAACGGATCTAGCAACTCAGTACTGGGCATCCATTAGGTATTATGGGACATCAGCAGCAGCAGACCTGTACTCAACCACCCATCTACAACCTCATCCCCACTTCTGTCATCATGATCATGCCAGGAGGTGAACCTTGGTTCAATGCAGAATGCAGGCAGCAGAATGGGATACAGCAAATGATTACAAAAGAGATTCTGCATTTCTACAAAGGTTTCTGAGTCCTGATGAAGGGTTTCAGCCCAAAACGTCAACTGTTTATTCCTTTCTATGGATGCTGCCTGATGTGCTGAGTTCCTCCAGCATTTTATACTTGTTATATTAGAGACAACAAACTGACTTAGGATGATAACTGGTCACCAAACAGAAAACCAAGAGCAGGAATAAATGGATTGTTGTGATTTGTGGGACACTGCAGGGACAGGAGCTTAGAACTGAACATTTTATAATCAATATCAGTGACTTGGCTGAAGGGATAAAATATATTCCCAAGTTTGCAGAAAAATACTAAACAACTGGCAAGAGGATAATGAGTGGGTTGGAAAATGGGAAATTAAACTATAAATGGAAAAAAATATTATTATACGCTTCAATTTACATAACTGAAAAGTGTACTTAGCTAGCAGGCCAAAACAGCAAGTGATTAAGAGGAATTAGGATTGGATTATTATTGTCACATGTACCAGGATACACTGAAAAGTTTGTCCTGCATTCTGTTCATGCAGATCAAATGATTAAACGGTGCTTTAAGGTAGTACAAAATAAAATATCAGAATGCAGAACAAAATGCAACAGCTACATACAGAGAAAGTCCAACAGGTAGATAACAAGGTGGAAGAACATAATGACATAGATTGTGAGGTCGGGAGTCCATCTAACCTCACTAGGGAAGCATTCATTAAACATAACAGAGGGTAGAAGCTGCCCTTGAAGCTTGTGGTAGATGCTTTCAGCCTTTTTATCTTCAGCCTGATGGGAGAGAGGAGAGGTGCGAATGTCCGAGGTGAGTGAGGGCCAGTGGGCTTTATTGAGGCAGCAAGAAGTATAGAGAGAATTCATGGAGGGGAAGCTAGCTTCCACGATACACTGAGCTATGTCCACAACTCTCTGAAGTCTCTCGTGTTAAGGGTGGAGCACTTGCCATACCAAGTTTTCTATGGCGTTGCACTTGCCATACCAAGTTTTTTATATGATGTTTTCTATGGTGCATTGATCAAAGTTGTTATGGGTAGGTGGTGACATGCTGAATTTCTTCAGCCTTCTGAGAAAGTAGAGGCATTGATGAGGTTCCTTAGCCTTGGCATCTACATGGTTGGACCTGGGCAGGTGATATACACTCCTAGAAACTTGAACTCTTAACCTTTTCAATCCCAGCACCATTGATACAGAAAGGAGCATGTGCAACACCCCCCTTTCTGAGGTTAATGACGAGAACTTTTGTTTGCTGACATCAAGAGAAATTTTGTTCTCATTGTACTATGTTACTATGCTGTCTCCTTTCCATACTCTCACTCAACAATATTTGAGACCTTCTATGGAGGTATCATCTGCAAACAGGGAGATGAATGTAGAGCAGAATCTGACCATGCAGTCATCAATGTACAGAGAATAGAGTAGGAGGCTGAGGATGCAACTTTTTGGAGCACCAGTGTTGAGAATAATTGCAGCAGATACGTTGCCGCCTGTCCTTACTGCGGTCTACTGGTCAGGAAGTCAAGGGGTCCAATTGTAGAAGGAGGAACAGAGTTGTTGACTCCCAGGTCTTGGAAGTTTGCTGTTGAGTCTGCTTGGAATTATACTACTGAGGCAGGGCTGTAGTAATAAACAGCAGTTTAATGTATGTCTTTACTGTACAGATGCTCCAGTGATGAGTGTAAGCCAGGGAGATAGTGTTCATTGTAGACTAGTTTCAGTGACAGGCAAATTGCATTGGGTTGAGCTTCTCTGGAAGGCTGAAGTCATGACCAACCTCTCAGTATTTCATGACACTAGATGTCAGAGCCTCTGGATAGTAGTCGTTAAGCAACATCACTTAATGTTTTTAGGTATTGGGCTGATCGTGGTCCTCTTAAAGAAGGTGGGAACCTCAGAGGCAGATTAAGAACCCCTGGCAGCTAATCTGTACAAGATTTAAGGACATAGCCAGGTACATCATCCAGGCCAGATACTTTCCACAGGTTCACTCTCCAGAAAGCTGATCTTAAGTTCACAGCAGTGACCATAGGTTTGGGTGTATTGGATGTTGTATGAAATGAACATAGATTAGATTAAATCTTTCAGAAAGAGATATGCTGTCATCAACTATACTACCTGAATTTGTTTTGTAGCTTGTTACGGCATGAAAGCCCTGTCAGAAGTGACAGCTTGCGTGGGACTCAATCTTGGATAGGTATTGTCCCCTAGCATCCCTAATATCTTCATACAAGTCATATCATGATTTCTTGTAAAGGTCAGGGTCACCTGATTTGCATGTCCAGAACTTCAGTGGAAACACATAAAAGTTTCTGGTGAATGCAGTAGGCCAAGCAGCATCTCTAGGAAGAGGTACAGTCGACGTTTCGGGTTGAGACCCTTCGTCAGGACTACCTGAACGAAGAGCTAGTAAGAGATTTGAAAGTGGGAGGGGGAAGGGGAGATCTGAAATGATAGGAGAAGACAGGAGCGGGTGGGATGGAGCTGAGAGCTGGACAGTTGATTGGCAAAAGGCATATGAGAGGATCATCAGACAGGAGGCCTAGGGAGAAAGAAAAGGGGAGGAGGGAACAAAGGGCAGGGGTATAGTGAGAGGGACAGAGGGAGAAAAAGGAGAGAGAGAAAAAGAATGTGTGTATATAAATAAATAACGGATGGGGTACGAGGGGGAGGTAGGGCATTAGCGGAAATTAGAGAAGTCAATGTTCATGCCATCAGGTTGGAGGCTACTCAGACGGAATATAAGGTGTTGTTCCTCCAACCTGAGTGTGGCTTCATCTTTACAGTAGAGGAGGCCGTGGATAGATATATCAGAATGGGAATGGGATGTGGAATTAAAATGTGTGGCCACTGGGAGATCCTGCTTTCTCTGGCGGACAGAGCATAGGTGTTCAGCGAAACGATCTCCCAGTCTGCATCGGGTCTCGCCAATATACAGAAGGCCACATCGGGTAGGGAGTTTATTTCCAGCATCAACCATGGTTTCCGGTTTGGGAATACCTGATTTTCCTCTTTGGTACAGAGTCATCACCATACTTGCTGATAAAGTCCATGATGATGGTGACCTCCTCATTTAAGCTGGTAGCTGAGTCTTTGAACACGGACCAGTCGACCAACTCAAAGCAGTTCACCTGTTTCTTTGAATCAGCAACATTTTATGGTTTTTGGTACTGGCAAACACTATACTGTAGTGTTTTATTTAAATATATATTTAAGAGGCTTGATTACAGGAGTTAGGAAGTCTTACTGCAATTGTATAGGACAACTCACCTTGAACAACATGGACAGTATTGGTTTTTCATCTAAGAAAAATGTTCTCAGCTCACAGGCAAAGTGATTTGAATATACATTGAACTGGTTCCAGGAATGACAGCATAGCTGCGTGCAATAAGGTCAGGTAGATGGGCATATTCTCTACAGTTCAGCAAAATGAGTGGAGATCTCATCAAAATATACAAATTTCTTTCAGGAAACACATTTCCCATGACTAAAGAGTCTAGGAAATTGGGACACAATTTTCGACAAAGTGTAGATTTTTATGACTAAAGCAGGAAGAAACCTCTTCACTCAGAAGATGCCAAAGGATTTAAGAGGCTCAAACTGTTACTGTATATTCATTCAAAATACAGATCAATAGATTTCTGCACATTAAGGGAACCAAGGATAATGGAGACAGTGCTGGAAAATAACAGAGTAGATTGGCCATTTTCTTAATGAATGGTGGAGCAGGCTTGAAGGGCTGCATGGCACACTCCTCCTCTTTCTCTTATTCTTAATTATTTTAAAATGGTTAAGTGATTCCATTTTCAATTTTCTATTCTTTTAAATCTTCGATGTAAGCTTGAGAAACAGTATCTCATCTGTTGATCAGATAGTCTATAGCCCTCAGAACTCAACACTGAATGGTCAATAATCTGTAAAGTTAACTCAGTTTTTTCCCCACTCCACAACTGTTGCCCACCGGATGAGAATTTCACACATTTGCTTTAATTTCAGGTTTCCAGCATTGTTTTGTACTTCTCTTGTCATTGATCTGCTTTTATTTACAACTCTCCCACACAGACCACAGGTGATTCAGACGCCTTTCCTTCAGAACAATGCCACTACCAATTATGTCATTCCGTCATTCTTGTCTCTATGCTATCTTTTCTGTTCTCTCAATACCTACCCTTTCTCTTATGTCTCCGCTTCTAATGATACAAAATATTAATTCTGTTTCTCTAGAGATATAGCCTGATCTTCTAAGTATCTCCAACATTTATGTTTTAATTTCAGATTTGTAGCATCTCAATTTTCCCTGCTTTTAAACTCCATCCCATTGATAATCAAGCCCATCAATCTATTAACTACTATTCCATGCACAGTGACAACCAAGGTCCCTCTGCACCACAGTATTCTGCAAACTTGTTCTATTTAAATAATAATCTATTTTTTAAAAATCCTTCCTACCAAGTCACATTTCCCTACATTATAATCTGCCAAAGATCTACCCACCCAAACTATACCTGTAATTGAGTAGACTTTGTATTGGCCTCACAACTTACAGTACATGATCAACAACCATTGTATCATCAACAAAATATGGTGGTTACCATCTGTCTTGAGGAACAATGGGAGATCATCACCACAAGCCTAGACGGAAGGTGTGGAGATCCTGAGATGCCCAGTCATGAAGATACCTCTCTCGGCCTCACCAGTTTAGTCCAAAGAAAAGCTTATGAAGCAATACATTTGGTACCACCTTGGCTGTAGGAGCTGCCAGAAGGATGTTCAATGACATCCAGCCACCTTGGGGGCTCCACTCCGGATTTGCTGTCTGAGTTTACTCTTGTAGCCTTTGTCTCTCCTGAGACTATCCACAAGGTAGTGGGGTTATTCACCCATACACGGGGATCTGGTAGACGAGTACCAGGGTGTACCCGCAAGCTGGTAGGCCTGTGTGCAGCAGCCAGACCTCCTCCCTGCCCTCTGTAGTTCAGCTGGTGACACATCAATAAATATCCTTCATCTAAATCAGTATTATAGATTGTAAATAGTTGAGATCTCAGCAGTTACCCTGGGATACTCCACTGATTCGAGTCTGCCAATCTGAAAACAGCTCACTGATGCTGACTCCGTTAATCTGTTAATCCTTTTTGCATACCCATCTATTACCCCTCATGCCACTAGCTCATACCTTTTTTATAGTCAATGACTGAAAGCCCCTTTAAAATCCAAGCATGCTACAGCCAGTTGTCCCATTTATTCACCCCATTTCACATGCTTAATGAAGGCAAATAAATCTATCAAATACAAATCAATTTTCATAAAAACAACTTGATATTTGATTATATAATATTCTCAAAATATCTTCCATTGCTTCCTCAATGACATATTCTGGCATTTTCTGAATGATAAGTATAGCACTCAATGTTAGTTCCCTGCTTACAGCTGGAGAGGTTGCAGTTGTAGCTGAACTGAAATAGAACTAACATCCTCGCAGGAAGGGTTGCTCACACAGTTGAGAAAGTTTAAAACTAAATTAGCAAGGGACAAGGTACAGAGGAAGCATGAGGTGGTAATGCATTCAAATAATGGAGGAAATCTACATCAATCTGTTAGCAAAGCAAGCATAGCTGTGTCAGGCACAGGGGAGGAATGAAAGGCCATAAAGCAAGGATTTAGAATAGTAAGACATGTGATCAGCCTGCAGGAATGTGATGTTGCTGTTATCAAAAGTCATGGCTGAAAGAAGGGCATGTCTCACAACTCAAAATTCCAAAGAGTGGAAGGGAGTGAGTATAGCTTCAATTATACCGGTGCCCAAGACTGAGGCTATCACCCAGTGGCACTTCCATCCACACTGATGAAGTGCTTCAGAGGATGGCGTTGAAGCATTTCAGCTCCTTTCCGAGTGGTGACTTGGATCAACTCCAATTTTCCTACTGAAGCAACAAGTTTACAGCAAATTCCATCTCATTGTTTCTCCACACAACCATGGAACACCTGGACAGCTATGATGCGTACATCAGAATGTTCTTTATCAATAACAGCTCAGTATTTAATATAGTCAATAGACAATAGGTGCAGGAGTAGGCCATTCGGCCCTTCGAGCCAGCACCACCATTCACTGTGATCATGGGCTGATCATCCACAATCAGTACCCCGTTCCTGCCTTCTCCCCATATCCCTTGACTCCACTATCTTTAAGAGCTCTATCTAACTCTTTCTTGAAAGCATCCAGAAAATTGGCCTCCACTGTCTTCTGAGGCAGAGCATTCCACAGATCCACAGCTCTCTCGGTGAAGAAGTTTTTCCTCAACTCCATTCTAAATAGCCTACCCCTTATTCTTAAACTGTGGCCTCTGGTTCTGGACTCCCCCAACATCGGGGAACATGTTTCCTGCCTCTAGTGTGTCCAATCCCTTAATAATCTTATATATTTCAATTAGATCCCCTCTCATCCTTCTAAATTCCAGTGTATACAAACCCAGTCGCTCCAATCTTTCAACATATGTCAGTTCCACCATCCCGGGAATTAACCTTGTGAACCTATGCTGCACTCCCTCAATAGCAAGAATGTCCTTCCTCAAATTTGGAGACCAAAACTGCCCACAATACTCCAGGTGTGGTCACACCAGGGCCCTGTACAACTGCAGAAGCACCTCTTTGTTCCTATACTCAACTCCCCTTGTTATGAAGGCCAACATTCCATTAGCTTTCTTCACCGCCTGCTGTACCTCCAAGCTTACTTTCAGTGACTGATGAACAAGGACACCTAGATCTCGTTGTACTTCCCCTTTTCCTAACTTGACACCATTCAGGTAGTAATCTGCCTTTCTGTTCTTGCCAAAGTAGATAACCTCACATTTATCCACATTAAACTGCATCTGCCATGCATCTGCCCACTCACCCAACCTGTCCAAGTCACCCTGCATTCTCATAACATCCTCCTCACATTTCACACTGCCACCCAGCTTTGTGTTATCTGCAAATTTGCTGATGTTACTTTTAATCCCTTCACCTGAATCATTAATGTATATTGTAAATAGCTGCGGTCCCAGCACCAAGCCTTGCAGTACCCCAGTAGTCACTGCCTGCCATTCTGAAAGGGACCCATTAATCCCTAATCTTTGTTTCCTGTCTGCCAACCAATTTTCTATCCATGTCAGTACCCTACCCCCAATACCATGTGCTCCAATTTTGCCTACTAATCTCCTATGTGGGACCTTATCAAAGGCTTTCTGAAAGTCTAGGTATACTACATCCACTGGCTCTCCCTTGTCCATTTTCATAGTTGCATCCTCAAAAAATTTCAGAAGATTAGTCAAGCATGATTTCCACTTGCAAATTCATGCTGACTCGGACCGATCCTGTTACTGCTATCCAGATGTGTCGTAATTTCATCTTTTATAATTGACTCCAGCATCTTCCCCACCACTAATATCAGGGTAACTGGTTTATAATTCCCTGTTTTCTCTCTCCCTCCTTTCTTAAAAAGTGGGATAACATTAGCTACCCTCCAATCCACAGGGACTGATCCTGAATTTATAGAACATTGGAAAATGATTACCAATGCGTCCACAATTTCTAGAGCCACCTCAAGCACCCTGGGATGCAGACCATCAGGCCATGGGGATTTATCAGCCTTCAGTCCCATCAGTCCATCCAACACCATTTTCTGCTTAGTGTGAATTTCCTTCAGTTCCTCCCTTACTTTAGGTACTCTGGCCACTAACTATTACAGCTGGTAGATGGTTTGTGTCTTCCCTAGTGAAGACAGATCCAAAGTACCTGTTCAACTTGTCTGCCATTTGTTTGTTCCCCATAATAAATTCACCCGTGATACCATCATCCCCTCAAAACTAATCAGTAAACTCCAAGACCTGGGCCTCAATATCCCCTTGTGCAATTGGATCCTGGATTTCCTCACCTTCAGACCCCAGTCAGTTCAGATCGGCAAAACAACTCCTCCACGATCTCCATCAGCACAGGAGCACCACAGGGATGTGTATTTAACCCCCTGCTCTACTCACTATACACTTATGACTGTGTGGCTAAGTATAGGTCCAACACCACATACAAGTTTGCTGAATATATCACTGTTGTGGGCTGTATCAAAGGGGCTGATGAATCAGCATACAAGAGGGAGATCGAAAACTTAGCTGAGTGGTGTAATAACAACAACCTCTCACACAATGTCAATAAGACCAAGGAAATGATGGTGGGGACAAAAGTCCATGAGACAATACTCATTGGAGGATCAGAGGTGAATTGGGTCAGTAACTTTAAATTCCTCAGTGTCACTATCTCAGAGAATCTGTCCTGGACCCATCATATCAATATAATTGCAAAAAGAGCATGACAGAGTCTCCACCTCCTCAGGAATCTGCAGAGATTTAGCATGTCATCAGAAACCTTTGCAAACTTCTGAAGACATGTGCTGTGGAAAGTGTGCTGACTGGATGTATTACAGCCTGGTATTGAATACCAATGCCTTTGAGCAGAAAATCCTACTAAAGGTGGTAGATTTGACCCAGTACATCACAGGTAAAGCCCTCCCAACCACTGAGCGCATCTACAGGAAATGCTGCCGTAGAAAAGCAGCATCCATCATCAAAGATCCTCACCACCCAGGCCATGCTCTCTTCACACTGCTGCCATCAGGTAGAAGGTACAAGTGCCTCAAGACTTGCCTCATCAGGTACAAGAACAGTTACTGTCCTTCAACCACTTGAACAAAAGGGGATAACTACACTCATTCTAGTTCTGGTGTTCCCACAACCGATGGTCTCACTTTAAGAACTCTTTATCTTGTTATTTCATGTTATCATTATTTATTGCTATTTATTTATATTTGCATTTGCACAGTTTGTTGTTATTGATCCCGTTTACTGTTACTGTTCTATAGATTTGCTAGGTATGCGCACAGGAAAAAGAATCTCAGGGATGTATATGCTGACATATGTACTCTGATAAATGTTATTCTGAACAAGATGACACTGCAACATTTCAGCAGTGAAGAGACAGGATATCACTCTTTAAGCGAGGTTATATGCATAGAACTCAACAAAAAGGGTCAATTACTTTGCTGGGACTGTACGAAAGGTCTAGCAATTAATTGGTGAAATATTGGGAAAACTCATAGAAAGATGGAGAGTAGTAAGGTTATAATAGTGAGGTATTTCAAATTCCACAATATTAACTAGGAGTGCTTACTGTGAAAGCATCAGAGGTTTTGAAGCACATTCCAAACTTTTTGAGCCAACATGCAGATAGCCCAAAATGAGGAAGCACAGTACTGGAAATAACCTTAGGGAGTGTAATACAGCAAGTGTTTAGAGTATCAATGGGAGGGCATTTTGCAGATTGTGAGTATAATTCTATCAGCTTCAGAATAGTATGGAAATTGATAAGGGATAGTCTGGATCTTAAATGTCCAGTTTGAGGGGTGGGGGAGAAATTGCAATATTATGAAACAGGAACTTGCAAAAGCAGACTGTGACATTCACAGTCAATTGGTGACAAGCATTTAAATGGAAGTAACTGGAATTCAGCACCAATGTGTTCCGATAAGAGTAAATCCAAATTACTGTAAGCTTAGGGAACCCTGGATATCAAGGAATATCAAGGCCAGGCAAAAAAAAAACAAACAGAACAGGGAACCGAAAATAGAGGCCATTCAGGAGTATAGAAAGTGTAGAAGAAAACTTAGAGAGCACAAAGGCAAAGAGAAGATGTAAATTATAATTGGAAGGCAGGATTAAGGAAAATTCCAAACATTTTATGAGTAACATTAAAAGCAATAGACTAACAAGGGCCATTAAAGATCAAAATGTCAAACTGTGTACTGAACTAGAGGATATATAGTATGTAGATGAGTTCTTAAGTGGATACTTCTTCTGTGCATTCACTCAGAATGGCACTTCAGCTGAAGAATTTAAGAAGTAGGATGGTGAAATTCGAGAAGATGTTAGTATTAAAGGAGGAGGAGAAATTAAGTGTCTTAGTAATCTTATTTATGATGGATAACTTCCCAGGGCCTGATGAGATGTATTTCAAGCTGCTATGGATGCCAAAGGAGGTGTTTACCTGGGCAATGACGAAGAATTTTTGCATCTTTGCTAGCCGTAACTGAAATGTCAGATGACTGGAGTATAGGAAATATGTTACCTTTATTTAAGAATGGCAGCAAGAATAAGTCAGGTAATTACCAGCCAGCGAGTCTAATATCAGTGTTTGGGAAATTGTTAGCAAAAATCCTGAAGAAAAAAATTAATAGGTTCCTACACTTTGAAAGACAAAGATTGTGTTTCCGGTATTTACTGTGATTGCTTGCAATAAAATGGATCTCAGGGTAGTATATGGTGATATATATGCACTTTGATATGAACTAATACTCTTGCTCATTATCATGCACTTTAATAATCTGAATATGAATGCAAGAGGGATGATGGTTGCAGATAGCATGAAAATTAGTGATGTTGATAGTGAGGACAGTTTTAGTTTGCAAGAAGATATTGATCAGTTGGCAAATGGGCACTCCATGAACACCATATGGGATTACGCAAACACAATATTTACAATGAACGATAGAGCCCTATAGAGGATTGACAAACAGAGAAACCTTGGTGTATATTGAAGAATGCCTTGAGGTGGCAGTGCAGGAAGACAAGGTGGTGAAGGCAACAGTTACTGATCTTTATTAGCCCTACTGTAGAAAATAAGAGCAGTGAGGTTACAATACAGTGTTAATAAGTTAGGACACAACATAAGCATTGTGTATATAAAGAATGTGATCACACTAGAGAGGAAATTGACCAAGATAATGCCTACATAATGTTTGCAATGGGATCTTTCTTGTAAAGGCAAGAAACTAGAGAGGTTCTGTGCGTTCACTTGGAGCAGAAAAGATGGAGTAGGAAATCCTTGACTGAGATTTATTAAGATTATGAGGAGTACCAACAGGCTCATCACAGGGAATCTTTTTCCCCATAAAGAGAAGTTAAAACTAAAGGACGTATGTTGAAGGTGAAGTTGTGGGGGGTGGGGGAGAGGTTTAGTGGAGATCATTTCAGTGAACATTTTTTTTGTTGTCTAGAAGGGGAAAAAAGCCTGGAATTTGGGGAAAGTAAACTGCCTGAGTGCCTTTCTTCTTAAGTGTTGCAGGTATTGTCACAATACTAAAGAAGTATCTAGATGAGCACCTGAATTGTCAATGCATGGATAGCAATGATCAATGGCTAGTAAAAAAGGTTAGTATATCCGGACAATTAATGGTTGAACTGGAAATGATGGGCTGATGGGTCTGTTTCCATTCTGAATGATTCTATAACTTTGTGAATCAGTCTGGCTACTGTGTTCGCAGCTTTCCAGGATCTAGGGAATTTTAGAAAATCATACACATTGCATATACCATCTTTGTGACCACTTATTTCAAGAGTCTAAGATGTCCGTCAATAGACGCAAGAGTGTGGTCAGCCTTTAGTCCATTTAATCGCCATACCACCTTTTCTTTGGTGACAGAAATTCCTTCACCCCTTTTAAGCACACTAGTAATTCCAGATTTTCTACTATGCTAAGATAGAATATTCATTCAAGTTCTCTGACATTTCCTTATTTCCCATTACCAATGTCATCCTCAACCACTAAGAGACTGATGTTACTTCAGCAGACCTCTTCTCATTGACGTGTAGAAGATCGTGCAGTTTGTTTTTAGATTGCTTGCCAGCAGACTTGCATGTTTTTGCTGCTTCTATATGCATTTTAAGAAGTATCTTCTGCGAGTATCTGAAAATGTTCCTATCATCTGATATATAACTTATTGTCATATAACAATTTTCTCCTTTAAACTGTTATCATCCTCGACAGTCTTAATTAGCCAGAAGAAGGTGATCCTTCTTCAAATTCACTTTTTCAATGGAATATATTTTGCTGAGAAATACGAAATATCACCTTAAAAGACTGCTATTATTAACCTATACATTTTTTAATCGATCTTCCCATTCCATATTAGCAATACCATCTTCAAAGCATCATTGTTATAGTTGCTTAATGCATTAATTTCACACGAAACCAAAAATGTATATTGCATTCTCTCTTCCCTTTAAGATTGCAAAGGGAGCTGGAAAAGGCATGTAATAAGGGTAATGACACAACTGTAATCAGGGACTTCAATATGCAAGGTGATTGCGAAAATAAAGTTTGTGTCAGATCGCAACAGAGGGAATTCTTTTGAATGCTTACAAGATGACCTTATAGAGCAGCTTGTGTTTGAGCCTATTAAGGGAAAGTCTATCTTAAGTTGGATGTTGTGTAATAACCTAGATTTCATTAGGCAGCTTAACATAAAGGAACACTTAGGAGGCAGTGATCAAAATATGATTGAATTCATACTGCAATTTGAGAGGGAAAAGCATAAGTCATATCTGTCAGTATCACAACAGAATAAAGGGAATTACAGAAGCACGAGAGAGGAGCTTGCCCAGAAGAATTGGTGGGAGATACTGGCAGGGATGACAGCAGAACAGAGGTGCCTGAAGTTTCTGGAAAAAGTTTGCAAGGCACAGGATAGATATGTCCCACAGAAGTTCTCAAATGGCAGGGCTAGGCAACAGTGGCTGAGATGGGAAGTTAAGGACTGCCTAAAAGCCAAGGAAAAGGCATATAAGGTAGCAAAAGTGAGTGGGAAGTTGGATGATTGGGAAGCTTTTAAATCCAACAAAAGGCAACTAAAAAGCTATAAGGGAAAATATGAAATGAGGGCAAACTAGCCAATAACATAAAGCAGGATACTAAAAGATTTTTTTTTCAGTTATATAAAGAATCAAAGAGAGGTGAGAGTTGATATTGGACCACTGGTGAGGTAGTAAAGAGGGACAAAGAAATGGCAGATGAACTTAATAAGTACTTTGCTTCAGTCTTCACTGTGGAAGACACTACCTATATGCCAGGGGTCCATGAGTGTCAGGAGGCATGAGTGAGTGTGATTGCTATTACAAAGGGAAAATTGCTAGGCAAACTTAAAGGTCTTAAGGTGCATGAGTCATCTGGACCAGATGAATTACATTCCAGAGTCCTGAGAGAGGTTGCTAAAGAGATAATGGATGCATTGGTCATGATCTTTCAAGAATCACTTAATTCTGGCACGGTCCCAGAGGACTGGAAGATTGCAAATGTCACTGCACTCCTTAACAATGGAGGAAGGCAAAAGAAAGGAAATTATAGGCCAGTTAGCCTGACTTCAGTGGCTGGGAAAGTGTTGGAGTCCATTATTAAGGAAAAGGATTTGGGGTACTAATAATAACATATGTCAAAGTCAGCATGGTTTCTGTGAAGGGAAATCTTGCCTGCTAAAACTGTTAGAAGTCTTCAAGGAAGTAACAAGCAGGGTGGACAAAGGAGAGGTAGTGGATGTCACTTACTTAGATTTTCAAAAGGCGTTTTATAAGGTGCCTCACATGAGGCTACTTAACAAGATAAAATCCTATGACATTACAGGAAAGATACTGGCATGGATAGAGGATTGACTGTCAGGCAGGAGATAGAGAGTGGGATTAAAGGGGGCCTTTTCTGGTTGGCTGTCAATGACTAGTGATGTTCCTCTGGGGTCAGTATCAGGACCACTACTTTTCACATTGTTTGTCAGTAATTTAGATAGTGGAATTGGTGGTTTTGTGGCAAAATTTGTAGATGATACGAAGATAGATGGAGAGGTAGTTAGTGGTAAGGAAGCAATGTGATTGCAGCAGGACTTAAAAAAATTGGAAGAATGGGCAAAAATGTGGCATATGGAATACAAAGCTGGGAAATGTATGATAATGCATTTTGATAAAAGGAACAATAGTGCTGACTATTACCTAAAGCAGAGAAAATTTAAACTCAGATGTGCAAAGGGACTTAAGCAGTCTTCATCCAAGACTCCCAGAAGATTAATTCGCAGGTTGAATCTGTGGTCAAGAAAGCAAGTGCAATGTTGGCATTTATTTCAAGGGGAATGGAATATAAAAACAAGGAGATAATGCTGAAGCTTTATAAGACACTAGTCAGGCCACACTTGGGAGTATTGTCAACAGTTTTGGGCCCCTTATCTAAGAAAGGATGTATTGTTATTGCAGAGTGTCCAGAGGAGGTTCACGAGCATTATTCTGGAATGAAGGGGTTAACATATGAGGAGCATTGGGCAGCTTTGGGCCTGTGCTCACTGGAATTTAGAAGAATGCGTGGGGAACTCATTGAAACCTTTCAAGTGTTGAAAGGACTAGTGGATGTGGAGAGGATGTTTCCTCTGGTGGGTGTATCCAGAACTAGATGGCACAGACTAAAAATTGAGGGGCAACCTTTTAGAATACAAGTAAAGAGGATTTTTTTTTTTTTTTTTTCTTAGCCAATGAGTGGTGAACCTGTGAAATGCCTCTGCCACAGGCTGTAGTGGAGGCCAAGTCCGTGGGTACATTCAAAGCGCAAGTTGATAAGATTCCCAATTGGTTGGGGCATCAAGGGATATGGTGAGAGGGTAGGTGTATGGGGTTGAATGGGATCCGGGATCAGTCATGATGAAACACCAAATGGATTCGATGGGCTGAATGGCCTCATTCTGCTCATATGTCTTATGGATCCTTAATTAATGGAATAATTAAGTAATCCAGTCTCATTACACAAACACCAAATCTAAAATATTCAGCTTACTGAATGCTTCAACAATTTATTATTCCAATTATCTAACTCCTTTTTTGGAGCTTTGGAACATTTCTAAAAATCAGTTATGCAAATTTGTTGAAAGCAATCCCTATAGGCACCACACTACAGGCTGTTAGATTTGCTAGTGTGGGGCTTGTTCTATGTTTTCTGTTCTATACTCACACTGCTATGTGGAGGTCCACATTATTTAGTATTGAGATGGTTTACTGCATCAAATGCCCATCAGAGGATTCAGAAAAGGCAAACCCACCACAGCTGTCAGTGATGAGCACAGGTGAGTTGAGTTGCTATTAGTAACAAATTCAGGTTTGGGCAGGAACAACAAGTAACACACATCAGTTGGAGGCAAGAAATTAGAGGGAGTGAGAGGAGAGAGGAGAGAATGACAAATGTGAGACTTTGGCAGATGTGAGAGGAGAGAGCAATGTGGCAGAGCAAGCTTTGTAGAGGACAAAAAGAGAAGGAAGGGATCAGCCAAAGGAAGGAAAGTTATAGAGATACAAAACTCAGTAAATAATCTCTGGAATCCCCTTCTCCCTTCCTAAATCATATTATCTTCTCCAGTGACTGGTTTTCTCCCCTTCTCTATCCGTAATTCCCTCTCTATCTTTGCTGGCTCCTTCCTGCTCTCTGTTTGTAAGTATTCTGCACACACTTCAGGCCGTCTCTTGAAGGTAGTGGAATGCATTCATCTACACCACAGAGTAGAAACTAAGGGCACTTTTCAGGCTTTGCAATTCAAGTCAGAAGTTTTCCCATATTATTTGCTGTTTACAGTGGAGGGGGAGCATTCAGCATGCAAACTGGACAGCTCTAGAATATATGAATAGATAAAAAATTGGGCAGAGATACAGGAAGTTTTTCAGAAATGTGTCGTCGTAAAACTGAAGGCGGAAGTTACAAAGGGGAAAGTTTCAAGTACACCAAATAATTTTGCAGCTTCTGAATTTTTTACTGCAATACTTTGAATAAACAAGAACATTCAAACCAAGAGCCGTGGTGCGTGCTTGTAAAGTGTAAAGTCTCACAGTTCAAAACTCTGTATTCTTTTTGGAAGTATACTTTAAGATGTTATTTGCTTTCCTTACTATTTTCCTTTCCATCCTCCATTCAAATCTGCCAGCAACTTTAGTCATCAAAAAAAATCCATCCTTGAACTCCCTGCTGTGGCAAGCTTTCAGATCTGCAAGGTGATTCATCTCGCAGTCAGTGCCAATTTTCAACAAAGCCTCATGTTTCAACATCTTCACATTTATAGTATTTACCTTTTATATCACAATACCTTAATAGCATTTTCTAGAATTGCGGCTGAACCAATCTTCTTCATTCTCCTTTATCTCTTTGCAGCTTTGGATGGTTAAACTTACCATCCTGCACCAAAGCCATTCTTTCCTTAGTAGGAGTGTTCTCAGTTATAACCAGAGGAACTCCTGCTAGGGTTTCTTTTCCCATCTGAAAAACAACACCTTCAGGCACTCCCAAGACACTTTCCCTTGTTGCTTTCTGGCAACACTATTCAAAGACAAGACATCAGATACCACATACGAATGAAGAAATCCAGTTCTACCTCATCACTACACCACTTAACTCCTTTACTGGTTTTCCTACAAGAGAAAAACCCGGAAGCCAATGTCTTACTTATGCAAATGTATTACAATCTTTCACTTAAATTGCATTTTCTTCAGAAACCAAGGCATTCTTGTTGGTCATTTTGTTGTTTTGACAAGTATTCAGTTTTGCCATGGACTTGCAAAACAAAATGTTCACAAAATTTATGAAGTACTAATGCAAGAACAAAAATCAAAGGACATTATTTATAATACACAATTACTGTATTCAGAGGACACTGTTGAAAGCCTTTCAAGGCCTGGGCCAAGATATCTGAATCCTGAGAGCATTTCTAACTCCCCAAAATGTCATTGTATAATAAGCAATATAACTGATATATGTTTGTTCAATTCAACAAATCTCTTACAACAACTAGCTATGAGTGATTTGGTTGTAAATATATCTACTCATGAAAACAAAATACTGAATGCACAATGTGACTTCTAACTGCAACACCAAATTGCCAATCATTTGAATGTTAATACATTTAATTAAAGCAAAACATGCTGCAAAACCAATAATTTACATTTCTTTCCACCACAGTTATAACTAGGCGATAAAAGGCTTATTTTGTTCATTTAAGAGCAAAAAAAGAATAAAACGTCTGTAAACAGCAATGCTGAGAAGCTGCCTACTGAGAAAACTAAACTGGCATCATTTGTAATCATGTCATCTGACTCATATGATGATTTATTTGCCATTTAACTTACAAGTGCTTATCTATAATCATGTATAAATAACACCTCTCTGCTACAGGGGCTGCAGGTGTCATTGGTATTTTAAGATTCTATTTCATAAAACCTCCTGTCTCCTAATGGCCCTATGTGCCATTCAGTCAAATGTTCTATTACTGTGGATGCACAGGAATGCAGAAATATTGTATCTATGCACATTACAGTAAAGGTTTCTGGCAAATAATCTACTTTATCAGTAAAAATCCATAACTATAATTCAAAGCACATAATTTGTCAGTGCAAAATATGTAACAAGTGTTCAAATCATTTGACTACAGGCTTGGTTCATGTAACTAAAAACATTTAAAATGAAAAAATGTCATGTAATTTTTATAATTGAGTTTCTTTCAGAAATATATTACTATAAATTGACAATAATAAATCCTTACTTTTACCCAACTACCTTCTTACATCGGAAAATCATATATCTGCTACATCATTGAGAAAGAGCACATCCTTCTCATATCAACCTATTAATACCACACACATCATTGTGGTTAGTAGTACCTGTATACATCCAATTTGCAGTTCACTCTATAACCAATTTATCAGTTACATATTGAATTGAACTTCCACTTCATCTAACCTCACAATTACTGCCACAAAGAATTAAAAGTGAAAACAAGTGCTGTTCATCTCCCTTAACACTCTCTTAAAACACAATCATCTATACAGGAAATAATCAACTAAAAAGCCCCTGTGATCATCGCCTGCAAAATCATGAATTAATTCAGGCTCTTCCTCAATGACAATTGGCACAAACTGCATTCGTTATAACAGAAGAAACAATCTCAGGAAACTAAAGATGAACATTTAGTTCTTCTCATATACATATATAGTTTATATTAACTGTCAACAATGGATGAAATGACAAATTAAAGATTTTTTTCGAGGGGGAATGGTCACTTTTACTATAATACTTTGTGACGTTCATTCCAGTTGCCCATAAACCACAAGGAGCAATTGTTTCATCTCAAGCTTTTGAAATCTCCTAGTATTCTTCAGAAGATGAAAAGATTATCCCCACCTTCATTTCATCGACTCACATTGGTGACACACTGTAGTCTTTAAGAGTTCATACTTTTTTTTGTAAAAGCAACTGAACAAATGTTATCATTTAAATTGGAATACATTACTGGTGAACAACAAGTGACAAGAACTGTTGCTTACAAAACATTCTGCTAAATAACAGGAAAATAGATACAAAGACAGAAGTTGCATAAATAAAAGTGCAAACCAGTGAATATTTTGAAACATCAGTCTTCTAAAAATAACATCAATAAAATATTTGGTTTTGAGCAGTTTATGGACAGTATGCCTGACTTGACTCTAAAAAAAACTTTGCAAATAAAAATGAAATATTGAATCAGCATTAAAATTATCCATGACTACTGTGCCCTTTTTACTGTTGCTGATTTTCTACACCTCTATAAATGGAGTAATGAAATCAGCAAAACATGACAACACAAATTTCACTAGTTACAGTTTTGAACCAGAAACCCACACAACTTCGCTCGTTTTAGAAATAAAATTGAGAAGAGAGCACTTTACATCAGGTTTATCCTTGCGTTAGGGGAGTTTGTAAAACAAGAAGTACATTGTGCATCATCAAATATCAAAAATTAGCTGATAACAAATGTATAAAAATATATTAAAATATCCAAAAGATACTCGTTTATGTCATAGTGCATTTTACTAGCTGCATGAGTGTAAAGTTACTGTCAATGCGCAAGTGTTATTATCATATATTACTTCCATGTGGTATTTTGCAATTTAAGTTAATATTGAGATTACAATATAAATGTGCATTCTATACCATATTTATCATGCATTGTCGCATTTTCAGATACTTACAACGTTACTTTGTTGAGTTGATATTTAACTTCAGTTCTACATCACTCCCTTTCTTTTATTTTGTTCTTTGTACATTGTGGTGCACTTGCCCTTTTTAAACTAGAATATTGTTTAAAGTTTGAAATGAGGATCATTATTTTCTTGTGTTCTCAATCTAGCATTGTTCTCTCCTTGTACACTTCCATCATCCTAGTGTCCTTATAGTTCAGATAATGTAATAAATAATTAACAATATTTTGTGTCATTTATTCTATTTAAATCATGCATGGGCACGGCAGATAAATTTGCCAACATCTCCAAATGCTCAAACACAACTGACAGAAAAATTGCAAGAAAAATTCAATGAACTGGTGATTGATGGGCCACATAAAACCTATTTTTAGTTTGAGCAAGGCCCTGCCATGGCTATCAGTATAGGGAGAACATTAAAGCATTGTCACAGTTTTCACTCATGTTTCTTTAACAAAATCCTCTGTACAGTTGGGAAGCAGGATGGAGATTCATCTCTACCAAAGGAGGTGTAAGGTGCTCCTTCCTTCTGCTAGCCTGCAGGTCACACTTAGGCAAGCTGCAGCACACACTTAGCCCCCCCACCAGTCAGGATCATGTGAAGCGACCACTGATGTAGGCAGACAGACAATCTCCTGGGGTCACCTGTCTTGCAAAGGTACTGCCCAGAAGAAGGCAATGGCAAACCACTTCTGGAAAGACCATGATTGGTCATGTTATATGACACAGTACGTAACAAACAAACTATGTCTCTACTCAATTAAAGCTCCTGAATTACTGGTAATTATTAATTTCATTAGTGGATTTTAGGAAAAGTTGTATGTATTTCAACAGTGTTACTGACCACACAGATTGGATGCAAAAGTAATTGGGGCAACGTCTACTTCAGATCATGTATGAAAACAAGAAGTAATTTTATAGAACTAAGAAAATAATGAAGGGTTTGTGCCAAGATTTTATGCTCAAAAATGTCATCAAATTAAGTGGAAATTAGTCTCCATTCAAAATATTGATTTTCCTTTGAATGGCCTTTGCTCAAAAAATATGTACTATAAAATATATATATTATATATATTTACTATATAAATATATACTAATGACTACATTGATACCAGAGATTATCCAATTTATGCCGTGTTTAGAAAAATAAAAGTTGGATAACAACAGATAAATAAAAGTACTTTAAATCTGACCAGCTTGCAGTGATGTTAGATCATAAATGGCAAAAATAAATCACTAGCAATATTTTTTCAGGAAATGGTAGTAGGAATATTATTGGTACATAATATTATCTTACTTTTTAAAACAATAAAAAAAAGTTCATAGTAAAGTTTCAACTTAATCTTTGATTTTACACTTTTTATCTCTAATTTGATTTGGAATTTGCGTCTCCAATTCTTATTTCTTCTTTGGAGAAAATAATCATCATAATATTCCCATAAGAGAGAAGCAGCTCTTTTAAGATGGTACCTTCCTCATCTTCTAATATTTTATAAGATTATGATTACAGTTTGTACATGGTTACACGTGCATTTTTCTGAAACACATTTAGTGGGCCAACTTAAATATCTGGACATAACTGAGTTAGAGTATCCAATAATGTAATTACAGTTCAAAATTACAGGTATTAAAATATTTTCCTTCCTTGGTAATACTAAATAATGATCAAAGGACCTCCACAATTTACAACTCAACAACCGATTTTCTGTATTGAAATACAAAAATCAGTATTGAATAACATTAAAAGTTAAAACTGTTGGAAGCATGATTACAAGTACAAAATAAGTTGAGTCATTGAAATATTCTTTTCTACAAATTCAAATTCATGTTTAACTTTATTCCTTATAATCAAATGAATCCTAGAACTACATAAGAAAATACATAAAATGAAAAAATATTATTTGTGGAAATCAAAATTTTGAATTGTTAGTGAATGCTAAATGAACTAATATTGCATAGCCAAATTAGTTGTAGATTAAAAGAGGACATGACATGATCTATTTAAATTATGTCACATGGTTATTGCTTCTTTAGTTCTATTTTTCACTATTCTAAACAAAATGATTTTAGAACAGTTTATATATAAACCAATTTTATAAATCATTAGCACTATCTGCATTTCATAAAGCAACATCATGGTGTGGCAAATATTATGAATGCTATTAAAAATCAAGAAGAAACAGTAGTAAATTGGTGGTATTTCGGTGAAAGTTTTAGAGGCATTGAAGCTTAAAACTTTATAAAAGTAAAATTTAGAAATAAAGTTATCAAGTTTCCTGTGTCAAAATTATTTATCTAATCTAAAAACTTACTGTACCTCATTTATTCTGAAGGTGATTTTTTTTATCTGTTTCCATAAATAGGACAAGTTATTTTATATCCATGGTTTAACTTTAGTGATACGCGTAATATTGCCTTTAAGCCATGAGTAACAACTACACTGAAGTTGAAAATAACAGTTAAATGACTTAGGAATAAAGTTAAATAAAACTGATCTTTAATAAAACTGATCTTTAACTATGTCTGAATAAAGGAAAGGACATGTTGTATATATGAGAATTTTCCAAGTTTAATCTTAGAACTTTCCATACAACTAACAAAAGTTGTAATAATTAATTAGTAAAGGTAACTTATAGTTATCTTACCTTCGCTGCAGTCTTTTCCTTGAAAGCCGGTATGAGAACAATCACAAATTGCTTTCTCTTGTACAACAGAGCAGGTTCCCCCATTTAAGCATAGACTGTGATTTGTACAAAGATAGTTTTCATCCATTTTGATTCCTTGACCATCAATGAGTGTAGTAGTCCCATTTCCAACCTTGAGATCAGTTATTAATCCCTGGAATGGTTCTTGACTTCCTACAGAAGTTGATGTTAATGACAGCACAGATGAATGAAATTCTGGTGGAATTCCACCAATGTACAATTTGCTGAAGACTGTCATATCCCTTCTCTTTGATTTCACTTCAACTGTTTTGACCTCCTTATCTACTATTAATGTTGTTTTCTTGAAATTCCTCTGAATAACTATTGTATGCCAGAGACTATCATTTACTTTAGCTTCTGACTGTAGAACAGCTGGTTCGGCACAGAAAATGGAAAAACGAAGTTGAAGGTATCCATCCACAATTAGAAGTTCTAGAAAATCACAGAATCCTTCATCATCAAAGTACACCAACAGACTGCTGGAAATATTTGTCTTCATGTTAAAACTCATCTCACTTTCACAGCATGCATTCCACTTCGGGAACCTTGCCCACTGCCCACCAGCTCCGGTAAATTCTAGGCTGACCCCAAGGTTAACAAGGCATCCAAAAAGTAGACCAAACCAAAGCAAATGACCTTTCTTCTTGATGACAAAAGCCATCTTCATAAATGTGGTTAAAGTACAGATTATAGATTATTTGTAAGAAGTCCCTTGATATAGTGTATAGATTTGCTGCTGGCTGCAGGGTGTATCCTTTCTGAATGCAAATTGGAGAGAGTTGTTGCAGTAGCTCTCCAACAGGGTCTTGTTGACAACTTTTTATGTTAGTTATTCAGCAGAAAGACGGCTTTAGGTACGCCATATTCACAGTGGATTTTGCTTATTGATCCAACTGCTTTGTTAGCTCTTTGCTGCTCCAAGTACGAAAACATATAGTATTTAAATTTTCTCTGGAGATCGGACTAATTGATGCAGATCCAAACGATGATTTTTCTCTGGATGTACTTGCGTATTTCCCTTTGGTGATCCCATTAAAATACCAAACCTGCTCTGAGAGGCAGATTCCCAATACAGATCCTCAGACTCATGCCACCATGTTAAAACAGACACACTGAGTCATTGCTCATGGCTTCCTGGGCTGCCTGCTTCCCAGTGGTGCAGAAAACTATAAACTGTCAAGTAGTTCTGAAGCCACTTTACATGCAAAGCCTGTCAGCGAGTCCTCCTTTCAGAGCCAAATTGTGATTCCAGTGTTTACAGCAGCATCAACACAACTTGCAATCTGCAAGAAATGAAAGGAATAAATAATTGGATTATCCCAACTCAGTTTAAAACCATTTTACAATGATGTATGTGATAGACCACCTGTAAATGGCTGCTTGTAGAATCAATTATTTCCCACTGTCTCCACAATGATGAATGCAATAGAAACTCCAAACCCATATGTATTACACAGAACCATTAAGTCCACTAATTATAAAGTAACTCAGCCAGAAGTATATTAGGAGAAATGCAAATAGTTCCTTTAATATTTCTTTTGCTTGCTCACATCTTTCGCAAAATTTCTGTCCTGTAAAAATTTAAACTGCATATTTTTCCTTGTTCAAAGCAATTTGATAGCAACAAAATACGATATTTTTGGAAAATAATATTGAAAGATACCATTGCTTTCAGTAAGACAATAAAAATACACAATTTTTGCAGTTTAAGTTATTACATGATATCAAAAGGATACAATTCAAAATTCAGCAAATTTAAATATACTCTATATTTTTTCCACTACACTCAAAGTGTAACAGCTCTAGCTGAACTCCTTTTTATCTGTCCTTAAAAATAATAAAGTAAAGAAAGGAGAATGCTGGCATCAAATAATTTTCTTACAAAGCACAACTGAGGATAGCTGTTTAATCATTCATGTTATTTATGAAATCTTGTTATAATAATTACAGCACTATGAGTATATTGGTGAAACAAAACAAAAATCCAGTTAACCAAGCTGTCACACAAACAACTACATTTAACAACCTATTCAGAACAATTGAGAGGGAAGGAGTATAAAGATGTATAAGTATTTTATAGTCATCTCCGTAAATCCTCATTTATGGCATGTCACCTGATGAATCAACAGTATAGTTATTACTTCATCAAAGCCAGGCCTGGCCATTGAAACAAATACAAGTATCTGGTAACCTGCGCATAAAATTCTTAAGTTACTATGAAAACTATAGTCACCATTTCAATAAAATGTGCATCCAGCAACCTCTGTCACTCTAAGTCCAAGCTTAGAAGCAATCTCTTTTACATATTTCTATTTAATATTTGTTAGTACATGCAAGTCTCCGAACGATTATATCGACCCTCCATTGAACTCCTATGCCCAATTAACGCTCTAAAATATTTGCCAGCAAGTACCAGCAATTAATATCATTGAGGGAGGCTGTGATCTTCGCCAAGGGATGAAAATCTGCCTCCCAACACTCTCAGCGCAGGGCGATCCCTACAGGTGTCTTTGCAAATGACATACAGTGTGAAAATGTGATTTTATTTAAACCCATGGAAAATCGTTTCCTACCTTACCGTTTAATCATATTCCTTCGACAAATTATTTAATATCTAGATTACGGAACGTGAGCAAGCACAACTATACCAGAGAGGAAAAAAATACTCTAATTCTATGGGAATATCAAGTTAAAATGAATTTTAAACTCATCTGATCCAGAATTCGGCAAGAATTCGGCAAGAATGGGCCAGTTCAAGGAACCAGCGTGCACGATAAATACAATACGAAACACAATGAGGCAGGATATAACAATACAAATTAGACAGGCATATTTTAACCACATTTCTGGATACCCCAAAATCGATTTTAATATCCAGGAATATAGCATGGTGACCGGATTGAAAACTCCATTATCTATCGTGAGAAGTAAAGGTGACGACTACACTTGGTTTCAAATTTAATGTCCAGCATTTATATTGAAGCATTCAAGTTCAGTACAAAAAGAGATGGGGGGGCGACTTCGCAATGTTCTTTACAGTGGCATACTAAGTGAACGGCTAATTAGAGAAAATATCCTTGCAAGGTGTTAACACCTCTCCACCACCCCCTCCTGATCTGTTAATGGCCATTTCACCACAAATTGTAGCCATTTCAGCCTCTGAACCACAACACCATGAAACTGACAGAGATAAGGGAATCCTCAGTCGAAACGTTTTTTTTTAAATCTACTCGTGCCATTGTATTCATTTACCAGAAAATCGTTTTTCTTGTCATCCGGGCTTTCTTTTAAAGATCAAATTTTGATTTTTTTCATAATTATACGTCCGATATATAGACTGGTCCATGCCATATTTTCTCGAAACGGGTTATCCTGCTGATAACATCAACACAAAGCAAAATCTCCCACCCGTTCATATTTCAGCAGTGTATAATGAAACGAAGATCAATCGAAAACAAAAATTGAAAAAAAACATACGTGGGATCCCGTCCTGATCAAACCGGATTAGAGAAAGAGTTTCTTTTCACGACCCGGGTACAAAGCGAGAAAAAGAATTGCTGCGTTCAATCCATAAATACGTGCGGCGAACACCACCTTCACCATCGCAATGTTCATGCCGGGTTTTACCTACAGCAGATGAACATCGCGGAGCCCGTCTCCGTCAGGGCCATCGTCTCTGTAGCTTCATCGCTACCAGCTCCATCACTATAACCTAGTCAAATATGGAGTTTTACCTGCAGCACCTTTCCTGCTCGTCGGAATTAGCTTTCACATACAAGATCAGGTCATCTACAAATAAGCTTCTTTCCTTTTGCTACTTTATTCACCCGCCTCTGTTTACATTGGCAGGCCAGCAGACTCCCACTGGCTCCTGCTCCGACTGTCAGCGGGTTGCTGAGCTGAACGCGTCACACGGGCGTTTCTCTCGAAGCGAACCACCAGCAGCGCTGCAGGAGCAGCACCATCACCATCGAATCTCTCGCTATCTTGTCCTCTCACTCTCAGACACTGCAACGTCAGTAATCTTACTCATTAATTCTATTACCACGCGAGAAAGACTACGATGGGAACGGCCATATACTCCACCATTACCGTTAAAAAAGAGAGGAAATCAGCAGAGATATTGTTAATAACAACGTGTTCAGCCGTATGAAATAAGAGTTTTGCAATGTTTAATGGCGATCAGACGAAAAAGTGGCACTTGCAAAAGAACACATTTCAGGTGTACTCCACTGCTGAGAGAACCATTCAAACCCCTGCAAGAAACCGCAAGCAACCAATCTCCCTAATTTGCTTCAAGGTTTGAGATGGATGTTTGCCGAACCCAAAATCCTACACCGATAAGCGTGATGGCATTGTTTCCTCCTGATATCAGTATGGTTACATGAAAGTTTTATATTTGGATTGACCTTCAAATATGACAACAGATTCACGCAAGGCTTAAACGTAAATTCAAATATTTACAGGTTTATTTAATCCTGCTTCTCACTGACCTCTGCGCTTGAATCTTTGATGTGGCTGAAGGGGTTTCTCGCCACTTCTCGGTGTATCCGGTAGGATACCAAATACTAACATTCCTACAAAAAAATTGCACCACATTATTTTTTATCGTGCAAATCTTCTCCCAATTTCCTGTCAACGTGGTTTTAATATGCTGCAGCAAGCATAATACTGAATCATTGACCTCAACAGTGACATAGCCGGTGGCTTTATCTCCTCTCAACAGAGTAAAATTGGCAAGACTGGAGGCACAGACTTCTGAATTCCGTTCTGATTTGTTCACCTACAAAAGAAATCGTTTTGTCTCATAGAATCAATCAGCTGCTGTGTTCAGTGTTCAAGAACATTCTCTATTGCCGATTTTTAACACTTGGAAGGTAGCATTAATTATTGAAGATACATGCATGTCATTTTGAAGAGTGAGGATGTGGGGAATGTCCAATTTCACAAGGTTATGTCTGCATTTTAAGGGTACCTGAAATATTTCCACGTCAGTGAGACTTTGAGAGATACATAATGCTAACCTCATATTTAAAGTATCCACTTAAAAGTGAGATAATGCTTCCCTGTGGAAATTCATCAGAAATTAAGTGGATTTTTTTTTAATATGGAGAGAACAGGATTGCTTCTTTGGATTGCAGTTTCACCATGAAGGCTGGTTTGAACCCTTCCATTTCCCAATTTCCCAAACTGCCACACAAGGATACGGATGACGGGTTCTGGTTCAAAATTAGTTGAGTTGTCTCTGAAGATTTGACAAGGTCTAAAGCTTCATTGTGAACGTACACTTAGTTTTGCATGTCATGTGGCAAACACTTTCATAAACCATAATGCAAAGAATGTACAGCATATGCAATTCACAGTGATGGAAATGGAAAGGGCAAGGGCTGACTCTGAAAATAGTCACTGAGGTGTGAGGAACAATTAATTCAGAGCAACACACACAAAATACTGGAAGAACTTAGCAGGTCAGGATCCAGGGAAGGGAATAAGCAGTTGACATTTTGGGCCGAGACCCTTCAGCATATTTCTTGTGAACAATTAATTCATTCTGGTTTGTCTGTCGGTCTAAGTACCATATCTGATGCGGACTTTAGTGACTATGGTTTTCCATATAGATCTATCCTTCGTTTTTTGGATGACTTCCATTTTCTCAATGTGTAGCCACCTGGCTATGCTTTTGTTGTACATAAGCCGAGGTCTTCCTCTGGGTTTACTCCCCTCAATCTTTCCAGAGAGTATGAGGTTTTCTAGTTCATCTTTCCGCATGATGTGTCCTAGGAATCTGACTTGTCTTTCTCTTATTTTTGGTATCATTCTGGTAGCTACCAATAAAGATCAACTTCATTTCACTTACTTCTTAACATAATTGCTGAAAGTAGGGCACACCATTTGTTTGCTAGTCTTCATGAATAGGTATCACAACTCAAGCTTACATGCACTCCTTAAGGTCAATCTTTAACTCTTAAAGGAAAAATATGCTGTGCTCCGAACTCACAGGTAATCCAAAATATATCTATAATCAAGAATTACCCAACAAGTGATATACTTGATTCTACAATTTATGGACAGTGCTGAAGGTGTTGGTGTAGGAGGTGACAATATGGCTTCAATAAGTGACAATAACATTTGATTAGTTTTTTAAAAAAATCAATTGCTGCATGTCATGGAGCAATAGCTGCTTTCTTTATTGCCACTGAAAACTTAAAAAAAAAACAGATGCTGGAAATCTGAAATAAAAACAGAAATCAGCATGCCAGGTAACACTCGAGGAGATATAAATAGTTAACATTTCAGACCAAAGACCCTGCATGTTTATATTATTCTTTATTCCACAACTAAAGTGTGTAGCATGCCTAGAACTATACAAATAATACTTTCAAAAAGAAATACATAAACATGCTAAAATAACACTAATGAAAGATTTCCTCTTTTCATAAAAGACCAGAGGACATTCCTGAAAAATATTGCAAAGATAACATGAAGAGATTTTTGTGGGGATCTATTGTATGTCAGGAATCAAGTCCTGGAGACCTAAATACATGCCACAAGTAATTCAATGACCATACAAGTATGTTCAAGGTCATTAAATATATAAACACATATTCAACATTGAACAATTTATCAATGCATATTAAAACCTGTTCCCAACAGTCACTCTCACACACGTAGCTATACCACAAAGTTCATTTCTCCATCTCACTTTTTGCACATGCTGCCAGATATTCTACCATGATTGGCACAGCAATCAAATACATGGCACTAAAATACATCTTTTACTTGCAGGACAAAATGGCATAATCATGGATAGCAGCACACTCTAGGGTAACCCCCAAGAAATTGATGGGGAGAAATAAATTAAGTGATGGCAATACCCTTGCATGTCAGTGGGTGATAACTAGATTTTCTCTTTTTGGACAATATTACTGCCTGGCACTTACGTGGCACAAATGTTGCTTGCCACCCATCAGCCCATGCTAGGATACTGTTCAGGTCTAGCTGCATTTGGTTGTCGACTATTTCATTACCTGAGGAGTAATGATGGTGTGGAACATTCTGAAATCATCAGCAGGTATTCTTACTTCTGTCCTTATGACTGAAATATCATTAATGAAGCAGCTGAGATAATTGGTCTTCAACTATCACAGCCTTTGTGTATTCATAATAATGCAGTATCTGATAGTCAATGTTTCAAATTCCATTTGCAATTCAAGCTAAAACCACTCATATTCTACGTTCTTTGTATAATCTGGTTGGTCAAATCTCTTGTAGAAATTCATTGATTGGTCCTCGACAGTAGTTGGAAAATTTTTGGGTTACTGTCCCTTTGGATCGAAGACCACATCCCCAGCGCTCCCTCCCCCCCCCCCCCTTCTGGACATTACATAAAAAACTAGAAAGAATATTGATTTATAAAGCACAGTGAGAGAAAACAGGAACTGCAAATTCAAAGCAGTGACAAATAATTGCAAAAAATAATGAACTCTGTTTGAAGATCATTTATTTATTTAGTTACAGTAAAAACAACTTCCATCAGCAATTTTAGAGCCAACATTAGTAGTCCAACTATTCACAACTTCATTGCTTTTGCACCTTTCAATGAGATAGATGGGCTTGCTGCAGTGATATCAGCTTCTCGACATTAGACTGAATGTCACTCAGAAGTCTCAGATCCCCGCATTCAGTAATTTGCAGTCTCTGTTTCATTGCTTTTAAAGAAGTTGAGCAACTGCACTGAAGCCACGCTCCACTAAAGATGATGTAGAAAAGGCAATAAAGAACAGCTTCGCCTTTCTCCAGTGCAGGATAGTGTTCAGAAATTTCTCTCTTTCTTGATATATGATATGATTTTTTTTAACCTTGGCTTCAACTCAATATTATTTTACAGTGAGATCAGTATTTCCCTCATCCTTCCAGTTAATTCCTCATTACATGTGTTCAGGAATGGACTTATTACCCAATCTAGAACTTGAATCCAGAGAAGATCCTGAATTCTCTCTGACATGTCTTTATGCAGCTCACCCAGGCAGAATAGTATACTTGAAGATCATTATTTGATACTCCTTCTTTTCTTCCAACTCAGAGACTTAGAAAATAGAAAACGTCACAATGGCTATTGTTGCACGTAAATACATTTTATTTGGACAGACATGTGGAGCAGACTGATTTGACTTTGATCAGATTCACATCATTTCCTTGCAATTGAAACTTGATTTCATTAAACTCTGCGAATAATTTTGACAAATAAGCAATGTCATGCCTAAGATTCTTCAGTTGATTTCTGAATGAAGCATTTGAGTCTTCAAAGAATTTTATCAGTTTCAAAAAGTGCATAAAGGTGTCTCAGGCAGTTTCCTTTTCAGGGCCATCTTACTTCTATGTGCAGCAGCAAACATTCAAACTGTTTACCATTCTCAGTACCAAGCTCTCAAAATAGCTGAGAACTGGTTTTATTTATCACTGTGACAATAGCATTTATTGATTTGTGCAGCCAATCACTTAGATTTTTATCACAAGAAGTTGTTTGTGAATTATAACTACATTAGGGTACAGCCTTTTTATTAAGTAAGTAATAACCCTACAGAGGTTTCCTGTCATTGATGGTCTCCCATCTGTGGCACAAGTAAGATGTTGGCAAGTGGAATGTCCTTCTCTTTGATAAATTGCTAAACAACCCAAAATATTGACTTCCCCTTTGTATCCGTTTCTAGTCCCCTTACAAATAATAACTCTTAAACCATCATTTCCTCTTTTATGAAGCAAACATATACTGGAAGCAACGATTTGTTGCCTGGTGAACTTGACTCATCTAACTGCAGAGCAAATTCTGCTGTCCTAAGTATGTTACAGAATGTGTCTTTTACATTCTCAGCTATTTATCTATGTGCCTTCGAACTGAGATGTCATTGCACAGAATCACTTTAATTATTTTGTCTGCTGACTTATGCAAAATCATACTTAGAACCTCCCTTACTGCTGGCAGAATCAGTTCTTCTTCAATTGCATGGGGCTTTGATTTAGCAATGAGCAGTGAAATGTAGTATGAAGCTTGCAAATTAACACTGTTTTGTTGTGGAGTGCTGGCAAACATGTTTGGAAGTGTTTCCCAATTCTGAAAGTGACTGAAAATAAGCCAAGTTCTTGGTGCTTTATCAGAGTGTTTTCTCTTCAAATGTTCAAGGTACCTGGATGATCTCATTGCCTCATTTGAAAAAAAAAGCTTTTCTTTTTACACAACATACACATTGGCTGCTATTGGTTGCTTGGTGCTGGTATAAACCCACATTTAAGATACTCTATGTTATATTGTCTACACTTCTTTCTCATTTGATCTTACTTTGCCATTTTTGTTATGGATTAACAGCCATGGTCAGTCACCTGTTGTTTAAGTCCAACCTGAAGCACTGTGATCAGTAAAGGGGAAAGTTGAGGCATCATTATAGCTCAAGCAAAACTCGTCTGTATGCCTGAAGGTACATAAATTGGGACAGTGACATCTCAGTTGGGCCATGGGCTAGAGAAATGCAGTCAAGACTATTTGAAAGGGCAGATTCTGAACATTACCCTATTAAATGCAAAACCCTAATTCACAGGAAATGTATCACTGTGTGATAGAAGTATGAAAATCATATTAGCTAACTCTGTACTACAGTCATTTGCAGGCTGGGCTCAGAATTAACATGATTTTTTTCAGACCGGATTCCTCATTCTATGTCAAATACAGAGGTGTCACATTGCTTTTCAACAACCATAATGCACTTTGTGCAAAGTCTAAGAGCATGGGGGAGGTTAGCAAGAAATGAGGTGATTATGTGATTATTGTAATCAATGAGGATCAAATGCTTATAACAAGTAATTTACCTCTTAAATTAAGCCTGTAATTGCTCAGCTGCCCCCCTTGCTGCAGAGTTTCCCCTTCCATTGCCCCCTTTATCTATATCACCACCTTAGAAACTTCCACCACCCCAGGGGCCTATATCACCCATTTAGGGAACCACTGCTCCAAAAGATTACTTGGACCACTGAGATATTTTCTTGCAAAAGTGGTAATGTATCCAAATAGAACAAATCTACATTTCTCTCCCAGGAGAGGACACATATAATTCATAATTCTACCAATTGCACTGTGCCTATGTCCTCACTGTGGACTTTCAAGTTGCCATCTAACAGTCCTTTCTGCTATTTGATGTGCAGTCAAAGCTACTTGAGGTCATTTTCCAAGGTAATATTGAAATGTATTTATTTGAAAAGCATTAGTTCTTCCCCAGACATGTTACAACCATTTCAACAGTACTGTCCAGGTTGATCAGCGCAGGCAAAGTCTCAAGGGGTCAGTTGTGAAGATAACGTAGAAGGGTATTTAGAACTCATTGTTTCATATTTGGGATTATTTAATTCACAAATTCTGGTTAGAATGTTTATTTCATGATTTTCATTATTTGCTTTATGGCCAAGCAGGTTCTCCAAGGCTAAGTTGTAAGCTTCATGTGAATAGTTATTGAGATTAGCAAAGTTAAATTAATTTTATTTCCCCGAAGTCCAGTCAAGTGGCTGTTCAGTCAGTGTCTTCCATCAACTTTGCCAATTCTTTTCACAATCCTTCTCCTTCTGTCTCTCCTCTTCCTGCTCACTGTTAAACCGGTGGCACTCAGGACCATCAGGCCATTCTCTCCCCCACCATCACTAACCTCATCAACTCCAGACATCTCCTACCCACTGCCACCAACCTCATTGTTTCCATACACTGTTCTGCTCATCTTTACCTCCTACCCAATATCCATAAACCTGCCTGTCCAGGGAGGCCCATTGTTTCTGCCTTCTCCTGCCCCACTAAACTCACATCCACATACCTCAACTCCATTTTATACCCTGGGTTCAGTCCCTTCCCATCTACACCCATGGCACTTCACATGCTTTTGACCTCCTCAACAACTTTCAATTCCTGGCTCTGACTGCCTTATTTTCACTCTGGATGTTGGGTCCCCATACACTCCTATCTTTCATCGAGATGGCCACATAGCTCTCTATTTCATTCTCGACAAAAGACCTGATCAGTACCCCTCCAACACCCTCTCTGGCAGAAATGGCCTTCACCCTCAACAATATCTCTTTCAATTCCTCCCACTTGCTCCAAGCTCAAGGGGTAACCATGGGCACCCACATGAGTCACAACTATACCTACATTTTTGTTGGCTTCATGGAACAGTCCATGTGCCAAACCTCTCCTGTTAATGTTCTCTAACTCTTTCTGAGTTTCATTGATGATGGCATTGGTGCTGCTTTATGCAGCCATGCTAAGGTCATCAATTTCATCAGCTTTGTCTCCAACTTCCATCCAGCCCTTAAAGTCACCTGGTCCATTTCTGACATCTCTCTCCCTCTTTTCAATCTCTCTGGGGACAAACTGTTTACCAATAGCTTTTATAAACCTACTGATTCCTACAGCTATCTTAACTGTATCTCTTCCCATGCTATTCCCTTTTCTCAGTTCCTTTGTCTCCACTACATCTGTTCCCAGGAGGAAGCTTTCCTTTCCAAGACATCAGAGATGCTCTCCTTCTTTGAAAAATGGGGTTTCTCTTCCTCCATCATTGATGCTGCCCTCACCCTCATTTCCTCCATTCACCAGACATCCGTGCACACGCCATATTCTTGCTGTCTTAAAAGGGAAAGACTTCCTCTTGTCCTCCCCTGCCACCCCAGGAGCCTCCACATCCACCATCATCCTCTGCAACTTCCACTATTTTCTACCAAACACATCTTTACCTCTCCCCCATCCCCACTCTCTGCTTTCCACAGGTATTGCTCTCTTTGTGATTCCCTTGTCCCTTTCTACTCAAGTCCCTCCTGGCACTCATCCCTGTGAGTGCTAGAAGTGCTACAACTGCCCATTCACCTCATCGCTCACCTCCATTCAGGGCCCCAAACAGTCTTTCAAGTGAGGCAACACTTCACCACCTGCGAATCTGTTGGGGTTGTCTACTATATATGATGCTCCCAGTGTGACCTCCTCTACACTGATGAGACCCAGTGATGTGGAGGGAGTGACACCCTTGCAATGTGTGGTACACCTCTCAGCTGGTACATGAAACCCATGAAGTATAGTGTATGCAGTCAATAGCTCTCTATATCACAAAGTCACAAGCTGAGTTTGTATACTCTGGCCAGGCAAAAAATAAATTGTACACATCTCCCTCACACAGTAACAGTGATCTTTATGACACTATAGGTAACAATTGTAAATTACTTCTATCCCAGTCTGATGCATTATGGTTTATGACCATAGTAACCTAGACAGCTTCTGGCAATGCAATATTCTGAGAAAGGAGTTTTGGCAGCAGCAGGTTACATCTACCTTCCTTTCAACACACACAAAATGCTGGAGGGAACTCAGCAGGCCAGGCAGCATCTAAGAGAAAGAGTACAGTCAACGTTCCCTTTACTACTCTGCCTACTGCTGTTCAATCTCCCAATAATGCTGTAGCTCAAGGTAAAAGATTACTACATACCCATGTCTGGGAACAACTACTTCTTTGCAAAGCCCTGATGACAGGACAAAGTTCTTCAGCACCTGCCACACCATTCCCTGTAGACCTCAGCAATCATAGAATGCAACAAACATTTTATAGAGCAGTCACATAGCAATAGGCAGCCAAATTACGTCAGCAAGTAGTTTGTTTTTCTTTTAAATAGCAGTGGTGGGGTGTGGGGGCAAAATCCTTCCGACTGAACACATACCCTGCTATGTGAGGTTAAGAGAAGGAACTAGTTGAAACACTGAGCTCCAGTTTGGCAGACTGAACTCCATATTGTACATAGATTGGTATCACAATCTAATACACTGTACACCTCTAGCATAGCAGTTAGCAGAAATTATTACAGCTCAGTATGTTCTGGAGTTGGGAATTCAATTCTACTTCCATTCTCTAAGGATTACGTACTCCCCGTGGAATATGTGTGTTTTCTCCACGTGCTCTGGTTTCCTCCCACAGACCAAAGACATACTGGGTAGGTTAATTGGTCATTGTAAATCGTCCCGTGATTAGGTTAGGGTTAATTGGGAATGCTAGAGCAGTGTGGCTCGGGGCCAGAAGGACGTACTCAACAACATATCCCTAAATAAATAAATAAAAGAAAATAATTAGTGTTAGCCATGGGATAGTCCAACCCATGCACAGATTATTCACCACATTGAAAGCAAATTGGCACCTTAGCACTCACACAGGTACTACGGAGACAAATTTGGTGAGCAAGAAATTTCTGAGAAATGATACAGATATTTTACTTAAGACATTTCTTTATGAGGCATAGTGATGTCAGTACAGTAGCTGAACTTCTAATAGTACACATGGTGAGCACCAACGGCACTCTGCCAGATATTGATTACCTTTGCATATGTAGCCATCATTAACGTCTGTGCTACTGACTAATAATAGCCCTTTGGTGGTAGTCAGCTCAGATTTATGTACTGCTGTTGGAGGTTGTTGGGGGATAAAAAAACATGTGGAACTATTAGAATAGATATTCTGCTTTTCTAAGATCAGTGGCCACCTATCCTCAGGTCATTTCTTGTTTCTACCCCATAGTCACATAGACAGTCATTTACTAGGAGCCCAGCTGTGCACCATCCAGGCTTTTTCAAATTAGCTAACTAGCCAGACTCACATAACATTCTAAAGAGACCTTAAGGCCCCAGTTCCTGGTTCACCAACTGTCAAAGTTGTAACTGCATTTCAATGTTCAAACACTCAAAATTATTCAGGGAACTGTCAAGAAAATATCTGTTGCAAGTTAGAAGACTTAACACATAGACACATTGAAACAATGAAGCTAACTTAATTGAATGTAACAGTTGTGTAGTGGTTAGCACAATACAATACTTTACAGTATAGGCGACTAGGGTTCAATTCACGATGCTGCCTGTAAGGAGTAGAGAGGTTATTCTTATGACTGTGTGGGTTTCCTCCGGGTGCTCCAGTTCCCTCCCACAGTTCAAAGGCGTACTGGTTGGTAGATTAATCCATCATTGTAAATTGTCGTGAGATTAGGCTAGGATTAGATCAGGGGATTGCTGGGTGGCGTGGCTCAAAGGGCCAGAGGGTCCTATTCTGTGAGGCATCTCAATAAATAAATAAACAAACAAACAAACTCCATTTACCTTTTATATGACAACTCATTTCGCTTCTATGTGATCACCCCAGTCCTCAATAGGGTATCAGTAGCTTTAAATTCCTTGCCGTCAACATATCAAAGACTCTGCCCTGGGACCAGCACATCAGCGTCATCACAAGGAAGGCATAACAGTGCTTTCACCTTCTTAGAGATTTGTGTAGATTAGTCATGTCACCAAATTATTTGGCAGACTTCTATAGATGCACACTGGAGTCTCCTATCAGGTTACATCGCAGCTTGTAATGGAACCACCAACGCTTTAGAATGCCAAAGGCTACAGAAAAGTGGTGGAGAAAGCCCAGTCCATCACAGACAAAGCTCTTCCCACCTCTGAGTACATTTACATGGAGCACTGCCACAAGAAAGCAGCATCCGTCATCAAAGATCCTCAACAACCAGTCCTTGCCCTCTTCTGGCTACTATCATTAGGCAGGAGGTACAGAAGCCTTAGGTGCCACAGGTTCATCAATAGTTATTATCTTACAACCATCAGGGTCCTGAATTAGTGGGATGATTTATCCACCACTGATCTGAACTGATTCTGTGACCTACACTTTCACTTTCAAGCACTCTTTACAACTCATGTCCTCAATATAATTTTTTATTTGCACAGCCTGCCCTTTTACACATTTGTCAGTCTTCTTCTATTTATGTATAGATTTATGAAAAGACTATTGTATTTTCTTGCCCTGTAAACAGCTGCAAGAAAATGAATCACAAGGTAGTGCATTTGAAATGTAAACTTTGAATAAGTGATTTTGTAATTGGTTTGTTATTGTCACATGTACCAAGGTACAGTGAAAAGTCTTAATTTGCATCCAGACAGATTTCATGCACAAGTACACTGAGGTAGTAAAGAAGAAAAAAAAAACAAAATGCAAAATATAGTATTTCAATTATGGAGCAACTGCAGTGTAGGTAGACAAATAAAGGCTATGACATGTAGAATGAGATAAAGAGTTCATAACATTTATAACAATGGGGTAGAAGTTGCCCTGGATCCTGGCAACACGTATACTCAAGCATATGTATCTTCTGCACCATCTGACAAGGAAGAAAAGAGAATAACTTGGTTGGCAGTACTTAATCTAGGATAAACATTTTCAAGCCCAATGATAAGGTCCAGACACATTGAAACTGAGCTAATGGATTCATGGAGTCTATCAGTGCATCACAGGGCCACTGGCAATACAGGCACCAAGGAAAAGAATGTTTTTGCCAGTTAATTCTCATACTTCCACTGAGAAAAGGCAATTCATTGCTGTACAAACACAAGAAAATCTGCAGATGCTGAAAATCCAAAGCGGCACACACAAAATGCTGGAGGAACTCAGCTGGCCAGGCTGTATCTATGGAATTAAGTGCTGCAGTTGCACTGGGAATGGAATTTATTATAAAGTTAGTAAGACAAGTGCAGGAACATGGTTCTGAGATAAAGATTATCTATGTTCTTACTCAATGGCACAGCAGACATAACAGGCTAAATGGTCTGCTCTTACGTCTATGTAGAGTCCTATTCATAGTCAAGAAGCAGTTCACTAGGTCTGTGCTAATTATCAAGTTCAAAGTTTTTACGTAAATCCTATCCTAACCTATTTTATTCATCCACTTTCGAATTAGTTCCCCATATTATCCCACTCACACACGAGGGGTAATTTCCAGTTGTGAATTAACCCACCAGCCTGCCTGTCTTTGAGTTGTGGGAGGAACTCCAATAACCCAAGTGGTCACAAGGGGATAATGCTACAGCCAATCAGACCAGACAGACCAGAGTTCAGGACTGAGCTCAGGTTTCTGGAACTGAGGCTGTCATTCTACTAGCTGCACTACTCTGTCACTCAAATATTTCTTGTATTGTTAAATCACAGAGAGCTATGTTCACCAGGAACAATTGTGCTGCGGTGATAAAGTACTGTGCTAATAGTCCCAAAGACTAGTTTAACACCTTAGAGATGAGAGTTCAAATCCCATCATTGTTTGAATGGAATTTAAATTCAATTAATAATCTGGAATTTTAGTAAAGTATTCAATGGTAAAAGTATCCATGAAAAATTCTGGACTAACATAAATCCCAAATGGTTCACAAAAGTCATTCGGGGAGGAAATCTAAGATTGTTATTTGATCAGCCTTTAACATATCTCCAGCTACAAACCTAAGTGGTTTATTCAGATGAGATAGAAAGCTACTCAGTATTAGGGGCAACTAGAAATATTTAAATATATTGCTGTTATAGCATTAATGTAGATATACAGTAGATGTACCAATAACACCAAAGCGACAGATGACGCAATAGCCACTGCTCTACATACTGTCCTTATATATCCAGAGAAGAAGGATGCTTATGTGAAAATGTTGTTCTTGGACTACAGTTCAGCATTCAACACCATAGTTCCATCCAGGCTCGACAAGAAGCTCAGAGACCTCAGCCTTGACCCTGCCTTGTGCAGCTGGATCCTGGACTTCCTGTCAGATCGTCAGAAGGTGGTAAGTGTGGGCTCCCTCACCTCCACCCCTCTGACTCTCAATACAGGAACTCCTCAGGGCTGCATACTCAGTCCCCTCCTTCACTCCCTGTATAACCATGACTGTATCATCACCCACAGCACCAATTTGCCAACGACACTATATTGATTGGCCTTATTTCAAACAATAATGAGGTGGCCTACAGGGAAGAAGGCGCCTCTCTAACACAGTGGTGTCAAGAAAACAACCTCTCTCTCAATGTCACAAAAACAAAGGAGCTGGTTGTGGACTACAGGAGGAATGGAGACAGGCTAACCCCTATTGACATCAATGGACCAGGGGTTGAGACGGTAAATAACTTCAAGTTCCTCGGCATACACATCACCGAGGATCTCACATAGTCTGTACATACTGGATGTGTGGTGAAAAAGGCACATCGATGCTTCTTTCAACTCAGACGGTTCAGGAAGTTTGGTATGTGCCCCCAAATCCTAAGAACTTTCTATAGGGGCACAATTGAGAGCATCCTGACTGGCTAATCACTGCCTGGTATGGGAACTGTACCTCCCTTAATCGCAGGACTCTGCAGAGAGTGGTGCTGACAGCCCAGTGCATCTGTAGTGGTGAACTTCCCATGAGTCAGGACATTTACCAGGACAGGTGTGTAAAAAGGGCCCGTAGGATCATTGGAGATCCAAGTCATCCCAACCACAATCTACTCCAGCTGCTACCATCCGAGAAGCGGTACCAGAACATAAAAGCCAGGACCAACAGGCTCCAGGACAGCTTCTTCAACCAGGCCATCAGACCGATGAACTCATATTGATTTGAGTGTACGCTATATTACATTGACTGTTCTAATTATTATAAATTACTATGATTGCACATGGCACATTTAGATGGAGACATAACAAAGATTTTTCCTCCTCATGTATGGGAAGGATGTAAAAAATAAATTCAATTCAATGTAAACTAGGTGTTTATTGTGAGTAGTTTAATTCAAGGATGTATTCCCTGTCTTTGAAACTTTTTTGCCACTAGGTCTCAATTCTCTGATAACATTTTCCGCTAAAAATCTCAATTGAAGTATTCTTATTACATTTTGCCACATCATAATGCTTTAGACAATGGTGTTTGGTAAAACGATGGAAAGAGTTTCTAAAATCTCCTCAACACACATCAAAGTTGCTGGTGAACGCAGCAGGCCAGGCAGCATCTGTAGGAAGAGGTGCAGTCGACGTTTCAGGCCGAGACTCTTCGTCAGGACTAACTGAAGGAAGAGTGAGTAAGGGATTTGAAAGTTGGAGGGGGAGGGGGAGACCCAAAATGATAGGAGAAGACAGGAGGGGGAGGGATAGAGCCAAGAGCTGGACAGGTGATAGGCAAAAGGGGATACGAGAGGATCATGGGACAGGAGGTCCGGGAAGAAAGACAAGGAGGGGGGGCACCCAGAGGATGGGCAAGAGGTATATTCAGAGGGACAGAGGGAGAAAAAGGAGAGTGAGAGAAAGAACGTGTGCATAAAAATAAGTAACAGATGGGGTACGAAGGGAGGTGGGGCATTAGCGGAAGTTAGAGAAGTCGATGTTCATGCCATCAGGTTGGAGGCTACCCAAACGGAATATAAGGTGTTGTTCCTCCAACCTGAGCGTGGCTTCATCTTTACAGTAGAGGAGGCCGTGGATAGACATGTCAGAATGGGAATAGGATGTGGAATTAAAATGTGTGGCCACTGGGAGATCCTGCTTTCTCTGGTCGACAGAGCGTAGATGTTCAGCAAAGCGGTCTCCCAGTCTGCGTCGGGTCTCGCCAATATATAAAAGGCCACATCGGGAGCACCGGACGCAGTATATCACCCCAGTCGACTCACAGGTGAAGTGTTGCCTCACCTGGAAGGACTGTTTGGGGCCCTGAATGGTGGTAAGGGAGGAAGTGTAAGGGCATGTGTAGCACTTATTCCACTTACACGGATAAGTGCCAGGAGGGAGATCAGTGGGGAGGGATGGGGGTGACAAATGGACAAGGGAGTTGCGTAGGGAGCAATCCCTGCGGAATGCAGAGAGAGGGGGGGAGTGAAAGATGTGCTTAGTGGTGGGATCCCATTGGAGGTGGCGGAAGTTACGGAGAATAATATGTTGGACCCAGAGGCTGGTGGGGTCGTAGGTGAGGACCAGGGGAACCCTATTCCTAGTGGGGTGGCGGGAGGATGGAGTGAGAGCAGATGTACGTGAAATGGGGGAGATGTGTTTAAGAGCAGAGTTGATAGTGAAGGAAGGGAAGCCCCTTTCTTTAAAAAAAGAAGACATCTCCCTCGTCCTAGAATGAAAAGCCTCATCCTGAGAGCAGATGCGGCGGAGACGGAGGAATTGCGAGAAGGGGATGGCGTTTTTGCAAGAGACAGGGTGAGAAGAGGAACAGTCCAGATAGCTGTGAGAGTCAGTAGGCTTATAGTAGACATCAGTGGATAAGCTGTCTCCAGAGACAGAGACAGAAAGATCTAGAAAGGGGAGGGAGGTGTCGGAAATGGACCAGGTGAACTTGAGGGCAGGGTGAAAGTTGGAGGCAAAGTTAATAAAGTCAACGAGTTCTGCATGCATGCAGGAAGCAGCGCCAATGCAGTCGTCGATGTAGTGAAGGAAAAGTGGGGGACAGATACCAGAATAGGCATGGAACATAGATTGTTCCACAAACCCAACAAAAAGGCAGGCATAGCTAGGACCCATACAGGTGCCCATAGCTACACCTTTAGTTTGGAGGAAGTGGGAGGAGCCAAAGGAGAAATTATTAAGAGTAAGGACTAATTCCGCTAGACGGAGCAGAGTGGTGGTAGAGGGGAACTGATTAGGTCTGGAATCCAAAAAGAAGCATCGAGCTTTGAGACCATCCTGATGGGGGATGGAAGTATATAAGGACTGGACATCCATGGTGAAAATAAAGCGGTGGGGGCCAGGGAACTTAAAATCATCGAAAAGTTTAAGAGCGTGAGAAGTGTCACGAACATAGGTCGGAAGGGATTGAACAAGGGGTGATAAAACCGTGTTGAGGTATGCAGAAACGAGTTCGGTGGGGCAGGAGCAAGCTGAGACAATAGGTCGGCCAGGACAGGCAGGTTTGTGGATCTTGGGTAGGAGGTAGAAACAGGAAGTGCGGGGTGTGGGAACTATAAGGTTGGTAACAGTGGATGGGAGATCCCCTGAGCGGATAAAGTCGGTGATGGTGTGGGAGACAATGGCCTGGTGCTCCTTAGTGGGGTCACGATCGAGGGGTAAATAAGAGGAGGTATCCGCGAGTTGTCACTGTGCCTCGGCAAGGTAGATCCGCGAGTTGTCGCTGTGCCTCGGCAAGGTAGACTAAAATCTCCTCCTCAATTTCATCGCCAATTTGCATGAAATTTGATCGTACACAAGTCAGGGCATCTAGCACTTTGATACAGTTGATGAAATAACAATTTACTTTTATCTTAACTATCAATATCAACCATTGTTTAAAATATAATTTTAAATGATTATGGTTACTTGTTGTCATTTTTGATAAAATAGCAGTAACTAGAGTGGACAAGTTTAAGTACTTTCAGACATTGATGCAGTTTTTGTGGTGAAATCAGAAGCACCCCTTCTTCCCTCACTTGTTAAAGTCTTCAATGATGAGAACTTCCTATTCTTGAACTCTTAAAGTTATTCAACTTGTCACTTTCATATAAATGAATTCTCAAAAACCATCCTTCTAATTATATTTTTAGTTATCTGCATAAGCCTTTTCCCAATCCATGCTTAGTTTCTCTGAAACTGTTGCACACCTTATTGACTGTAAAGCACTGTTCACACTTCACTAGCTATCTTTGAAATTGTTCTTTCATCCCCAGTTGAGATTTGAGAGTTGAGACTTGGGACTGGTGAGGTAGCAGTAAATTTGTAATTCCACAGCATGCTCAGTTCCCCTGATCCCCCTTGTGACCTCACGAAAGTAAAACATTTTGCAGTGTAGGCTGAAATGTTGCCTACATTGCAAATGTTTCAAAACTGTTCATCTATTTCATTCAGGGTGCTTTCTGGCCTTATTAACCTCAAGCATCCTATTAAGCTGTCAAATATTAAGGGAATCAATCAAACAGGACTGCAAAAAAATGAATCTCAAGGTAGTAGATGGTGACATATACCTACTTAGATAATAAATTTACTTTGAACTCTGCCCTGGCAGCATGAACTTATCACATAATCATTTTCTTGAACATAAATGGAAGATGCCTTCTTTTAGAAAAGGAAATGTTTGCAATTTTACCAAGCAGCTTCAATACTCCAGACTGAAAAACTGGAGTTGATCTTAAGTGCAGTAGTAGACAAATAATCAAAAAAATGATGACAGTGGTAACTGCCCACAAATCTTCTTTGCATCAAATAGTGGGAATAACAGTTTTGCTTGTAATTTCATCAATATCAAAAAGATCACTATTTTCTAATTTAACTTGATTTTCACACCTAATTTCCTCAATAATAAACACAGGAAGAGATAGTTATTTACACAGAAAGACCACAGGCAATGTGATGGTAGATTGCCCAAGATCAAAGCAAATATAATGAGTCAGAATGCACTGTAGTATAAGGAGCTTCATTCCTGTCTACTGCACCACCAGTATATTTAAACATCTGTCACAAATTCCTCATTTTCAGAAAACAGAAACAAACCATTTTCATCCACTGGCAGTCATATTATAAACAAATAAGAAAAATTACTGAGAAGTAATAAAATCTGACCTTATCTCCTCAATAAGCAACTGAAATAAAGTGCATCTCTTGCAATAAACTCGAAACATTTACACCCAATTTTACTGCTTATTTACTCCATATTCAGCTTCATTTATTTATAACATTGCATCGAAACAGAAGAGTGAAATACATTGTGAATTGCAAGAGTGAAGTGCTATCATGTTTGCTGTTGTGTGCTGGGGCAGCGGGCTGAGGGTAGCAGACACCAACAGAATCAACAAACTCATTCGTAAGGTCAGTGATGTTGTGGGGATGGAACTGGACTCTCTGACGGTGGTGTCTGAAAAGAGGATGCTGTCTAAGTTGCATACCATCTTGGTCAATGTCTCCCATCCACTACATAATGTACTGGGTAGGCACAGGAGTACATTCAGCCAGAGACTCATTCCACCGAGATGTAGCACAGAGCGTCATAGGAAGTCATTCCTGCCTGTGGCCATCAAACTTTACAACTCATCCCTTGGAGGGTCAGACACCCTGAGCCAATAGGCTGGTCCTGGACTTACTTCATAATTTACTGACATAATTTACATATTACTATTTAACTGTTTATTACTATTTTTCTATTACTATTTATTTCCATGACTATTACTATTTACTAATAGTAATATTACTATTTCTATTACTATTTATTATTTATGGTGCAACCGTAACGAAAACCAATTTCCCCCGGGATCAATAAAGTATGACTATGACTATGACATTGCTTGCCTTAACAACCAATTCATCCTAAGGATGTGCTGGGGACAGCCACAAGTGTCACCACACATTCCAGATCCAATATAGCATGCCTAGCATGTTCACAGAATAACGCAACAACAACAGAACATTCCAATGTTTTCATTTTTTTTCAACTCAAATGTTTCACATCTGCAGTATTTTTTTTAATTTTCAAAGCTCAATTCTGACATTAATCTCCTTTGAATCCACCATATTCAACCTTCTAAGACATTCTTGATAATCACTCTTAAACCCAATTAACTTAATAACTTAGAGTGAAGATTTGATTGTACTGGAAAATGTACACTGAAACTGGAAGTCAATTCCTGTTTGACAATTTATAAGTTGCACCTGGAATTTGTTTGCACGCCTCAAAATAACGATTGTGGGTTCCATCTGGCTCCAACGCTGCTGTTTAGCATATTACTGAATATTTAAAGGGGTGCAGCTTTCAAAGTATAACTTCAATTCTTCAAGGAGAATTTCTCATTGCCTTCATAAAGCAGGTGGTAGGTCCAAATATCTAAGAGCAAGAACATGTTGTTCCAGACTGAAAGACCATTGAAGAACAGTTCCATTTATACACAAAGTGCCGCATGGTGCCCATTCTTTGCAGTTTGGAAGTTCTATCCATAGCACAAATTACTAACACTGCTGAGGAATTACCCTAGAAGAATGGCAAGGACTCAATGGTGAATGATTAACAATCATGTTTCAAGTCAACTGCTTTCATGATTTCCCCCATTTCTACAGCAAGTGCCTTGGTCACAGTCTGTCAACCATCTATTTCAGATTTCTGCCACCTGTGGCAAGATATGGTCTGAAGTCAGGTTCTGCACTGCTCAAGATTGTACATCAATGCCATCAGATAAAAGGCTTACACCAACCTTGCCGTATTCACTGGAGTAGGAATGTAGCGGAACAACAGTACAAGAAGACTTGTAAAATAAATCAGGTAAATGCACGAGAGTGATTAATGATATTTATATGTCTGTGCTCTTCATGAGTTTGCTTTTTTTTTATTTAATTGATTCTGGTTTCATCAGAGTGGAAATGAAGCCAAAGATCACATTAGTCATACTCTTAATAAATGATGGAGGAGGTTTCTTTGGGTATGGGTGGACTTGAATTCAACAAAGAAAAGATTCTTCAGTGTGCTGCAATAGCCAATTGCCATACTCATGTGGCCCTTTCAGATATTCCCGTGCTGCAGCACTTACACTTATAGAACAGATACTGAGATGATCAACAATAGGGAAGACAGGAAATTCTGTAAATATTTCTCCTCTATTTTTCTTCACAGAGGATTTGGGCATTAATTGCAGGTCAATATTTGATTATCATTCCTAATTGCCGTCACATACATGGCTGCAGTCGTGTTCTTTTATTTAAATAAATAGATTTTTTGACTATTGGGAAATCAAGTGTCAAGGTGATCAGGCCTGAAAATGGATTTGAGGTGAAAGATCAGATCAGCCATACTCTTATTGAATGGTGGAGGTAACTACCACCATCCTAGCACTGAACAACAGCAATATCTACATCAAAGCTGTGGTTTATTGATTACAGCTCAGTGTTCAATACCATCATCCTCACAGTAGTAATCAACAAGCTTCAAATACTAGGCCTCTGCAACTGGATCCTTGACTTTCTCATTGGGAGGCCACAGGCAGTGCAGATCCGAAATAAAATTTCCTCCTCACTCTTAATCAATACAGGCACACCTCAGCGATGCGTGCTTAGCTCACTGCTCTTGATGCAATGACAAAGAAGGCATGTCAGGGACTACATCTCATTAGGAATTTGAGGAGATTTGGTATCTCACCAAAGGCTCTAGCAAATTTCCACGAATGCACTGTGGAGAGTATTCTAACTGGTTGCATCACCATCTGATATGGAGGGGCCACTGCACAGGAAGAGAAAAAGTTGCAAAAGGTTGTAAATTTTGACAGCTCCATCATGGGCGCTAGCCTCCCCGGCATTGAGGATATGTTCAAAAAGTGATTCTTTTCAAAGGTAGCATCCATCATTAAGGACCCCTATGACCCAGGACATGCCTTCTTGTTACTACCATCAAAGAGGTGGTACAGGAGCCGGAAGACACAAACTCAATGTTTTAGGAACAGCTTCTTCCCCTTCACCATTATATTTATGAACAGACAATGAACCAACTCATTAACGTAATTTTTGCATTACATATTTAATTTTATTTACTCTTATAATTTATACATTTTATGTATTACAATGTACTGCTGCTGCAAAACAACAAACATCATAACAATGATATTAAACCTGATTCTGCTTTTAAGTCTGTCTTTCTTACACATTCTTGTCTTGCAATCCCATTGAAGTAGGTATTCACAGTTTGATATTTCAGGATGTTGTAATAAGGGAAAGCAGAAGGTGTATTTACAATTTGCCCACATGATTACAAGTTGATAGTGGAGAATGAAATTTCTTATAGTGCTGCTGAATACATATGTGATGAGTTGCTGCTGTACATTGGATAAACCACAGCTACAGTTCTACAGTGAAACACAGCAATGGAATTACAGCATGCTCAAAAGGGGTACCATCAAATTCACTGTTTTAACCTGGTTAAAATTAGATTTCTTCCATGTAGCTGGACAGACACTCATCAAGGAAGCTTCACTCATGTCCATAGTAGTGAATATTTGTCATTGTGACATGAGGTCTCTCTTTCTCACTAAACCATTTACTTGCAGTATTTTTTATCCTCTGCCCTAGCTTGAACCTGTTACCTGTATTAGGTATCAACTGATGTATCAAACAAAAAGACTCTCAAACTTTAATGCACCGTGTATTTTGTTACTCAAGTTATGTAGATATATTGGCATAACAGGTCCATCCAGGGGGTCAGTGTGGACATGGTGGAGGATTACAAATACCTGGGGATACGAATTGACAATAAACTGGACTGGTCAAAGAACACTGAGGCTGTCTACAAGAAGGGTCAGAGCCATCTCTATTTCCTGAGGAGACTGAGGTCCCTTAATATCTGCCGGACGATGCTGAGGATGTTCTACGAGTCTGTGGTGGCCAGTGCTATCATGTTTGCTGTTGTGTGCTGGGGCAACAGGCTGAGGGTAGCAGACACCAACAGAATCAACAAACTCATTCGAAGGCCAGTGATGTCGTGGGGATGGAACTGGACTCTCTGACGGTGGTGCCTGAAAAGAGGATGCTGTCTAAGTTGCATGCCATCTTGGTCAGTGTCTCCCATCCACTACATAATGTATTGGGTGGGCACAGGAGTACATTCAGCCAGAGACTCATTCCACCAAGATGCAGCAAAGAGCATCATAGGAAGTCATTCCTGCCTGTGGCCATCAAACTTTACAACTCCTCCCTTGGAGGGTCAGACACCCTGAGTCAAGGGGCTGGTCCTGGACTTACTTCCTGGCATAATTTACATATCACTATTTAACTATTTATGGTTTTATTACTATTTATTATTTATGGTGCAACTGTAATGAAAACCAATTTCCCCCGGGATCAATAAAGTATGACAATGACTATGACTATATGGTTAACTTCCAATTCATTCATTGCTCTAATTTGTCATTCAAAACATCAAATCACAAGGCTTACAGCTTCCACTTTAATACTACCAATCTGAGATGAACTGACAGGCTCACTCCAACAGGCTCAATCTTCTCTGAATTCCATCTGCAATGGTTGTTCACAGGGTTGTTGCTACTGGTGTCCTCACAGGCCCTTATTTTGTACAGAATCTTCTGGTTCTTTAGAAAGTTTGTTGACATAATCGTTCCACGACCCACATAGCTCTGAAGCGACAGTCAAGTAAACAAGACCTTCACATAAAACTGCCAGTAAACGCATATTCACCTACCACGCCCCAACCCACCCAACTTTAGGATGCTGTAAGGACCATATCTTCCATAACGTCTATTTACATTTTCATCTCCACAGATACCCAGTGCCCTCACTACAGCATCTTCCCATGAAACCACAGGAGATGCGATACCTTCCACTCTTGCTAAGGCCTCCAATTAGGGATCTAAATACTTTTCTAGTTGAAGCAATGACTTTAGGGTATTGCATTTGGTCTTGATCACAGCTACATTAAATATAGATTAGTGATCGTTCTCCAAAACAATTTAATTTCAATCCACAAAGGTGATCCATTTCCACACTGATTTCTCGGTCATTGGCTCCCTACATACTCCAGTGAGGCCATCACAAGCTTATGGAAAAGTATCTTGTCTTCGGATCAGGGACAAATTAACAACAAATCCAAACAGATTTAGAAAACCAATTTATGTTTGCATCCAATCTGCCAATTGTGATGGAAAGTCACAACCTACAATTATAATCCCCTCAATTTCAACAAAAAAAAGCTAGTACTTGACCTCAGAAGGTTAAGGAGAGCAGCGGAAGTGATGCACATGCTCCTGTCTCCTTCGTGTTGAGGTTCAGAGCTTCAAATTCCTTTGTGTGAACATCCCTAATGGCCTATCTTGGTGCATTACATTAATGCAATGTCCAGGAAAGCTCACCATCACCTCGACTTGCTCAGGATGCTAAACCAATTTGGCACTTCTATCAACACTTACTATTTTTTATTGATGCACCACAGAAAGCATTCTGCCTAGATTGCTAATGGTTTAGTATCGCACCTGCTCTGCGTGAGACTGCAAGAAATTGCAGAGTTGTGGACACAGCTCATCACAGGAACCAGCCTTCCTTCTATGGGCTCTCTCTATACTGAAGCAGTGAGAAGTAAAGCAGCCAGCATAATCAAATACCGATTCAACCCAGACATTCTCATTCATTCTCTCTCTCTCTCTCTCTCTCACACAAGAAGATTCAAAAGCCCGAAAGAATATACAGCTTCTATCCCACTATTTTCAGACGCTTGAATGGACCTCTTATATGATAAGGTGGACTCTTATGATCTTGCACTTCATCATTTACCTACATTACATTTTTGGTAGTTTTTGAACTTTATTCTGCATTGTTATTGTTTTACTTTATTCCAGCTCATTGCATTGTGTAATGATTTGATCTGCGTAAACTGTATGCAAGGAGGCTTTTCACTGTATCTTGGTACATGTAACAATAATACCAATTTCCACAGAGGCTGCCAATTGATTATTTTTATCTGTTTTATTTCTTTCAGGTTTCCCCTACCTGCAGATATTTATTTCAGAACATTAATTAGAAGTTTTATTTATATTGTAGGCTATTTTGTAGTGTTAATTAACCAAGCAATATTTCAAGTGATGATGGATAAGATGTACAGCAATATTATTTGTGCAACCAAGATGACATCCTAATTGCAATAGCCATGAAAAAAGGTAAGTGCTTGGATACTCATGGAAATAACCTGAAGGCTTCATGAAGTTATTACCAGACTTAAGAAAAGTAAGCATGTCTTTGTGTAAAAACCAGTGATATACATAAATTTGAAAATGAATGAAAAATCTACAGATAGTTAAAATGGTTGCAGCCATAGTCAAAGTCAGGAAACCCTGAAAACAATTCAGACCTCTGATCATTTTTGTGGTTTGGTGCAGACCTTGCAATAGTATTGACATTGCTTCACCAACTATTAAAAAGGATGAATAATGGCATCGAGGAAATGGCAAGCAGAAAGCATATGATTGTTTTAAGAGACTCAGTAATGAGTCATTTTCAATGCATTATGATATCAATCACATGCTAAAACTAGTTTCTGATTTTGGATTTGAGCAATGATCAGCCAAGTCACGTAGATTGCTCACAAGAAGCATAATGTGCACAACTAAAAATGGAAAAATCGAAGTCTTGATATTAGATTTGAATTCAGGTTTTCACCAATTCTCACTCAGGAGACTACTTAGATTGTTTACCTATCACAATCCATTGCTAGGTATTTTAACATCAAAATAGGCTGCTACCACTTGCAGCCTTAAAAATATAGAGCTCATGGAAGTGAAAAGAATGGCAACTTAATTAAATTTACAGTTTTTAAAATATTTTAACCAAATTAATTTTTTTAAAAGGAAGTAGCATGGCATATGTTGTGACATATTTCACCACATTTATACTATTGTATGCATTAACTTAAGAATAAACAAAATTTATCTTTTTCAATTTCCAAGGATCTCACATGTACCGGTGTGTACTTTGCAATGCATCTCCTTCAAGATTAAGAACTCACACAAATCTTACATTTCCTTAAGATTCTGCTAAGATAGACCCACCTAGCCATGGACATGGCTATTCCTTCTGACCTTCTTGACCTTGATTTTTGACCATCCTTTCCTGCTTACTATAATGCTGCAGGTCATAGCCAAAGCTTTTAGGGTAGGAGGGGCATACTTAACATCTCTAATTCTACATAACCATAAGAACATAATACATACATTATATGTATCATACGTATGGTGCTGTTGGTCAATCTTTTACCACAATGGTTTTTTACTGTATTAACTGCATATCAGCTTAATATCCTAAAATCTGACAAATACTGTCTTAAATATACAATTAAAATTATCCACACCTTATTAACCCAAGAATTCCAAAGATCCATTACTGTTTAACTCAGGAAATTCCTTCTTACCTCAGTCCTGAATAGAATATCCTTTTTGAGACACTGATTTCCTGGCTCTAACAGCCCAAGAAAAATATCTTCTCTGCATTTTCCTTGTCAAACCCATAAGAACATTAAAACTGAACATGCAAATTTGAAATGAAAACAGAAATTGCTAGAAATATTCAGCAGGACAGGTAACATCTGCTGTGGGAGAAACACAGTTGACATTTCAGGTCAATGACCTTTCATGTTCCTATTAGAATCTTCAGTGTTTCACATGGATCATCCTCCATTCATCTAATTTAAAATATTACAGGCCTAGTCCACTTAACTCATATCTGCTATTCCATTATTCAATCTAATGAACTTTTTCTGCACTCTCCCTTCATAAGAATGTCATTCCTTTCATAGCAAGTATAGTCCTGTAAGTAACCTATACGTGGACCAACAAGGGTTTTTACACAAATGTAACAAGATGCCTCTACATTTGTACTTTCATATCTTTTCATATCCCACTTAATATACCATCAACTATGTTCTTGCCCGCCCTATACAGAAGAAGAAGAAAGCCCTTAACTCTGAATGGAGTCATCAGGACGCCGTCATGATGGTATTTTTTTTTAAGCAGACATTCTTATTTTTACGAGGCCAAGTTGCTAGCTCAATGCTCAACCCGGCATGGATGTAAAGCGTGCAAGGGACCCGGCTGGATTTGAACTCAGGAGCCTTTGCTCCGAAGTCCGGTGCTGATGCCACTACGCCACCAGCCGGCTGCCCACCCTACATATGCTCCTTTACATCCTCCTCACAAACCACACTGGCATATAGCTTGGTATCATTAGCATGCTTGAATATTCTACCATATTACAGACCAATCTCACCAGAGGCATACAGTCCTCCAATCAACCAATCCACAATCCATGCCATTATTTTAACCCCAAACTCATAACTCCTAAACTAAACAGAATAACTAATTGGAGAAATTCTCCTTGTTGGAGAAAGGGGCTTCCCTTCCTCCACCATCAACTCTGCTCTCAAACGCATCTCTCCCATTTCACTCACACCTGCTCTCACCTATCACCCCACCAGCCTCCGGGTCCAACATATAATTCTCTGCAACTTCCGCCACCTCCAACGGGATCCCGCCATATCTTTCCCTCCCCCCCCCTCTGCAGGGATTGCTCCCTACGCGACTCCCTTGTCCATTCGTCCCCCCCATCCCTTCCCACCGATCTATCTCCCGGCACTTCGGAACAAGTGCTACACATGCCCTTACACTTCCTCCCTCACCACCATTCAGGGCCCCAGACAGTCCTTCCAGGTGAGGCGACACTTCACCTGTGAGTCAGCTGAGGTGATATACTGTGACCAGTGCTCCGGATGTGGCCTTCTATATATTGGCGAGACCCGACGCAGACTGGGAGATCATTTCACTGAACACCTACGCTCTGTCTGCCAGAGAAAGCAGGATCTCCTAGTGGCCACACATTTTAATTCCACGTTCCATTCCGATATGTCTAACCATGGCCTCCTCTACTGTAAAGATGAAGCCACACTCAGGTTGGAGGAACAACACCTTATATTCCTCTGGGTAACCTCCAACCTGATGGCATGAACATTGATTTCTCTAACTTCTATTAATGCCCCTCCTCCCCTTCTTACCCCATCCTGTATTTATTTATTTATTTATTTATTTATTTTTTCCCTTTTTCTCTCTCTCTCTCTTTTCTCTCTGTCCCTCTCAATAACTCCTTGCCTGCTCTCCATCTTCCTTTGGCGCTCCCCTCCCCCTTTCTTTCTCCCTGGGCTTCCAGTCCCATCATCCTCTCCCTTCTCCAGCCTTGTATCCCTTTTGCCAATCAACTTTCCAGCTCTTAGCTCTATCCCTCCTGCTCCTGCCTTCTCCTATCACTTCAGATCTCCCACTCCCCCTCCCATTTTCAAATCTCTTACTATCTCTTCTTTCAGTTAGTCCTGACAAAGGGTCTTGGCCCAAAACACGACTGTGTTTCTTCCTATGAATGCTGTCTGGCCTGCTGCGTTCTACCAGCATCTTATGTGTGTTGCTGGAATAACTAATTAGTTGGTTTTTCAAAACAGAATAGATCTGGTCAGTAAGGCAGGTCTGAAGGAGTATTTTTGATCCACATTGTGCTTTAGGTGAATAAATATAGTTGAATTTGGCAAGCTAAATATCAGATCGATATTACAAGATTGATCTTACAAAATATTTACTGTGCATATAGCCTACGTATGTCAATATCAACAAAACTACCCAAATCAATTGCTATTATATCATTATAATTCCCAATCAAAATTCTGAGCAAATCATTACCAACACCGCTTTAAAAAGTACCTCATAATCCAATTTCTCAGCTTCTGTAACATTGTTTTTGATTTATTATGGAAAAGCAATTTGAAGATTTTCAAAATGGCAAGTTGTTCTGTCACCTTAGTTTCAGTGAAGCATCACTAGTGGCAAAGAAAGTGATCATGGCATGCTTCTTTTTGTGCTAGGGTCATTCTAGGTCAGCATTAATAACACATGCAGTACCAGCCAGTTTGATGTTTGCAGATCTTCCACAGAAGTGACAGATACCTTATCCTGCCAGAGGACCATCTGTGTCAAAGGTCACAGAGTTATATATGCTTTCTAACTTTTTAACATCTCAGGAAATCACTGATTTATACAGTTTGCAATTTAGACTTCCATGTTCTGTGAGACAGAATACTATATTTTATGAAACAGTTTAAATACTTTATGAAATATTGCTATATCACCTGCCTTCCCATTAATATTACCTCAGTGTAAGTGCAATGATGCATTTTTCAGAAATCAACTATATTTCCAGTTCCAGCTATCTTCTTTCTTTAATTGCACAGGGGAGTTATGGTGCAAGACTAAAGACAACCCAAGACCTGGGACAAAATTGCTTGATTTTTACTCATTCACTGGTAGTTGTCTATCCATAAAGTGAATCCAGGTTAAATTGAAGAAATGAAAGTTATCAAGGTTTATGGCTACTGCCTGCAAATCCTCCAGTCTGCAGAAATAATTTTTCCTCCAATTGTTAGTGCCTACTTTCTTTGGACAGATGTCAGAATAATTCTCCATCCAATCTATTTCCTAAAACTTAGTAATAGTAACATTCACATCACTGCACGATCATACTATATCAATACAGTATTTAAATATTCTTGGGTATTTCAGGTGGAAGATACCTAGTTGTCCAGGGAAATGAGCAGAAACGGTGCAGAAACTTGACATTCCCCTCTAAGGCCATGGTTTTAAGTCGTCAAAAATCAAAGTACATATACTTCACCACATACTACCTTGAGATTCATTTTCTTACAGGCATTTATATGAAAATAAAGAAATACAATAGAATTTATGAAAAACTATGCATAAACATATACTGACAAACAACCAATGTGCAAGAGAAGACAATTTGTTCAATTTTAAATAATAAATAAATAAAACTAACATGAAATATTTATTTTTTAATTTTAATTTGCACAATTTGTCTTCTTTTGCACATAGAAAACAGTGTACGTATACACAAATCTATGATAGTGACACAGCATATTGATGTAGTGGTTAGTAAAGCACATGAGATCCAGAAATTCATGAATGGAGTCACAGAATATAACACCAGTGAAGTTATTTGAACCTGTATACGATTGCTGTCTAGGTTGCAATTGGAATATTATCTCAACTACTTGCCACTGCACTTAAGGATGAGACAGTCCCAGAGCAGGTGTAGGGAAGATTTGCTGGAAATGTTCCAGGGCTAAGAGATGAAGCTGGTTGATTCTCTTTGGGGCAAAGTTGGGAGGGAACACAAGAGACGGCAGGTGCTAGAATCTGGAGCAGCAAGCACTCTGTTGGAGAAACTCAGCAGGTCGAGCACCCCACCCCCACAGATACTGCTCAATCCACTGAGTTCCTCCAACAAATTGAAAGTCGAGGGGAGACTGGAGAGGTGCACGAGATCACTATAGGTTTAGGTAGGATAAAATAGAGACCTATATCCATCTGCAGCCAATTCAAGAACCAAGAAAATAGCCTTAAGCTTTTCAGCGAAGTAAACAAGGAGATCAAAATAAAGGTTTGTAAAGAACTCATAGTTAGGATCAGGATGTACTGCCTGTGAATGATGTGAGCAATCAGAAGGGAATTGTAAGATTTGAAAGAAAATAATTTGTAAGTATGTGGGAAAGGTATGGGAAAATTGAACTAACGGGATGGTTTTAGTAGGAGTTGGAATAAACTTGAGGTTCAAATAATATCTCCTATGCCACAACAATTCCATGATTCTTTGTTTAGGGAACTGACACAAATAGGGTGTTAGGCATTGGAAAATTGGCCCCAAAGGGTTTAACTCAATTAACATGCAGCTGGTATCCAATTCCAACACAAAATAATGTAACCAAATAAGCATCTTCAAAAATATTGCTCAATAGTTTTATTTTAATTAAATCTTACATGCTAATCCAAATTGTAATATTTGAATTTAAAAGCCCAATTTACCAGTTGACTGACAAACGGGTGCTTGGTTTTTTGAGGTACTGCAAGGAGCATACTATATGATTAAAACAGTTAAGATTATGAAGGGTGCTGGGTTTATAGAAACTAACCACATCAAAGGTGATCAAAACTGCAAACACCATTAAAAATTCAACATAAAAGATTTGGTACAGATGTTATTGTACATGAAGTAGAGAGTTAATGAAACACAGTTCTGAATACAGTTACTAAATTTCCAGATTAGGTTAGATAAATAGATGAAGAAAACATTTCGAATGTTAAAAGTCCTGAACAGATTAGATATGGCATAAGTTATTTCCCATGGTAGGGGAGTCTAGGACAAGAGGGCACAACTTCAGGATTGAAGGACACCCATTTAGAACAGAGATGCAGAGAAATTGCTTCAGTCAGAGTGTGGTAAACCTGTGGAATTTGTTGCTATGAGCAGCTGTGGAGGCTAAGTCATTGGGTGTTTTTAAGGCAAAGATAGATAGGTTCTTGATTAGCCAGGGCATCAAAGGGTATGGGGAGAAGGCAGAAGAGTGCGGATGATGGGAAAAATTGGATCAGCCATGATCGAAAGGCGGAGCAGACGCAATGGACCGGATGGCCTACTTCTGCTCCTACAGTATACCTTATGGTCTTAAAACAAACAAAAGAATGACATGTAAAGGTTCAATGGTTTGCTTTCCCACAAAAGGCTCAATGAATTGCTTGCGCATAGGAGGCAGAGAGAGATAGTTGAAGGAATATATTCCGACTGGAAATCAGTGACCAGTGGTGTTCTGCAGGGATCTGTTGCTCTTTGTAATTTTTATGGATGACTTGATGAGGTGGAAGAGTGGGTTTGGAAGTTAACAAATGACCTGGAGGTTAGTGGTTTTGTGGATAGTATAGAAGGATGTTGTAGCATACAACCGGGCAATGATGGGATATGGAGCTGAGATGAGAAATGACAGGTAGAGTTCAATCCAGAAAGGTGTGAAGTCATACACTTTGGAAAGTCAATTTTGAGGGCAGGGTTAATGGCAGAATTCATCGCAATGTGGACAACCAGAGGGATCTTGGGGTCTACATATACAAATCCCTGAAAGTTGCCGCACAAGTTGATAGGGTGGTTAAGAAAGCATATAGCTTTAGTGAGTTAAGAGCCACTAGGTAATGTTGCAGCTCTATAAAAGCTCTTTGTTAGACCACACTTGGACTATTATGTTCTGTTCTGGTCACCTCCTCATAGGAAGTATGTAGAAACTTTAGAGAGAGTGCAGAGTAGATTTTATTAGGATGCTGCCTAGATTAGAGAGCATGCCTGATGAGGAAAAGTTGAGCAAGTTAGGGCTTTTCTCGGACAAGAAGTGACTTAAAAGTGTACAAGAGGAGAGGCATAGATAGAGTGGACAACAGAGAATTTTTTTCCCAGATAGAAGTGGCTAATATGATGAAGCATAATTTTAAGCAGATTGTAGTAAAGTATAGAGGGAAGATGTCAAAGGTAGCTTTTTCTTACACAGAGTTGTAGGTGTGTGGTACGTGCTGCCAGAGATGGTGGTAGAGACAGATACATGAAACTCTAAGATAGTCAAATAGATGAAAGAGAAGTGAGGGGCTATGTAGGAGGGAAGGATTAGATTGATGTTAGAGTAAGTTAAAAGATCAGCACAACATTGTGGGCCAAAGGCCCTATATTGTCCTGCATGGTTCCGTGTTCTACTAATGTTGACATGCACCAGCTTTGACCCAACAATCTGATTCAGTTTGTAATTTCTGATGTATTACAATGCCTGCAGCCATTACCTTCATGTCCTATTTATGAAATGGCCACAATTAGAGAAGAGTACAGTAAGGCACATGAGCAATTAGCTGGGTCAGACACAACTCAGCTGATAGCGAGTTGAATCAAGGGACTGCAAGTTCAAGAATTATAATAAATAAATGCTGACGTGGCAGTGCAGCACTGAAAGAGGGCCGGTAGTATTGTCTTTTGGCTCAGGCTCAGTCCCTGTTCTCCAGTGAATGTAAAAGATCCCATGGTACCATTTCAAGGAGAAGCAGGTATCCATGCCAATATCTATCCTCCAGTAAACATAAAGGCAGGTGAGCTATCGACCATCACATTTCTATTTATGGGAGCTTACTATGCACAAATTGCCTGCATAATGTCACATTATAATGATAACAACAGATCAATAAGTACATTTTTCTTGCTGGGGTTGACGGCAGTGAATTTGTGAATACCTTTCCATAAATGCAATTTTCTCTTCTTCAATCACTCAACAGAAAATTAGGATCATGAAGCAATAATCCAAATGCTTAGACTGATCAAATAATCAAAGGAGATGCAGATTAAATACTGCACAGGATCCTGGGAATGATAATTATTTCCTATAACAATGCTTTGTCGTCATGCAAAATGGAAGGGTAGGAATAAGTGTGATTAATCAACTACAAAGTCATTAGTGTTACTGCTGTGAATTCCCAGCATTTCACATATCCTTGTCCGCTTTGTATAACGGATTCCTTTCTAGTCCTGTTTCTTCCTCTTGCTCATGATTGCTGTTTATTGGGGGGACTGAAATGTAATTACATTGGGAAATATTTGTGATTTATACCAGCTCATGACCAATCAATGTTGTCAACTTTATTAGACTATATTGCACTCAGTATCTGGTGCACTGCTTAACATTAGCTGCTCTTCAGCAACTTTGAATTGCTTTGAATTACTACATATTATATAAATTAACAGACCAATCAGCTTGGGCACAAACTGCTGGATAAAACATCTGAAAGTACTCAACTTATTATCTTTGATGGTGTGAGCTGAGTCTGAAAGAACGGTCAGGACACCAGAACCACCTGTCTTTCTTGTTTCATATCCATATGAGACCTGATGTATTCTGAAGTCACTACCTACAGTACATCATTCACGCCCTGTGTGGGTGTACTGATGCCTGAATGAAGTGTATTAGTAGTATCATCTGCTTAAAATATTATCTTGCTCACCAGCTGATGGATCATTCTTGTTTCTCTAGTTATGCAAAGAACAAGATTAATAATAATACTTGTTTAATTAACCAGACTAAAACTAAAATTCCCTGTGAAATTGCTCAAGCTGAGTCAAGTTCTGATAAATGCTGAGCAATTTTAAGTGTTAGCTTAATCTTCCTTCCACTGGTATCATTGGCTCATTTTATACCATTGTTTTATGATGTATCGGTTTGTTTCCTGCATATTAAAGTAACAATTTATTTTAGAATGTTGTTTGTACCCCTTCTGGTAAATTTGCACAGGCAATTATAGATGATCACAGCTGAAAAGACCTTTTGTAAATTACTTTTCATTCTCACATCAGGATTTATTCTCAGCTCTTCAACTGATCCCTCTTCACATTTTTGACTCTAATAAATGGTAATAATTAACATCAAAAACTTATGACAGCAAATGTAAAAACTTAATAAAGCAATCATTCTCATGTAGGATTAAAAATATTTTCTTAATAATAATTTGAAGTCCATAATCAAATATTGTTCCCTGTAACATTTTTTGAAAGAATTGCTCCACATAGACCTTCAAATAATTTTTGTTTGCATTTATAAAGGCAAACCTAGTCCCACTGACTGGTTGCATCACAGTGTAATATGGAAACATTATGTCACATTATAATGATAACACACAATATGGAAACACCAATGCCCTTGAATAGAAAATCCTTCAAAAAGTAGCGTATACACACCAGTCTATCACAGGTGCCACCATTAAGCACATCTGCAAAGAGCACTATCACAGGAAAACAGCATCCATCATCAGGGGCCCCCACCACCCAGGTCATTCTCTTTTCTCATTTCTGCCATCAATAAGGAAGTACAAGAGCCTTAAGGACTCACATCACCAGGAACAGTTATTACCCCTCAACCATCAGGCTCCTGAACCAAAGGGGATAACTTCACTTGCTTCATCACTGAACTGTTCCCACAACCTATGGACTCACTTTCAAGGACTCTTCATCTCATGTTCTCAATATTTATTGTTCATTTATTATTTATTTTTTCTTATGTATTTGCAGTTTGTTATCTTTTGCACATTGATTGTTTGTCCAAACAAGAAAAGTTTCCTCTCCCTCAATATATGGATTGTTAGTTGCAGTCTTTTATTGATTCTATTATGATTTTGTATTTACTGAGTATGCTTGCAAGAAAACATATCTCAGGGTTGTACATGGTAATACATGCACTTCGATCACACATTTACTTTGAACTTTAATAAGCAACAAAAGTGAGCTCTATTATTGGCTATAAAACACTTGGATTTACAGCCGAGCTTTAGAGTTGACGGATACAAGAGTCAAACTCAGATTACCAGAAATTTTTATTTTGAATTAGCAATAACTTCAGCTAACTCAATTGCATAAAAGGTCTTTGATAAGCTTAAATATACAATACGTTTACACAGTATCAAATGCTGACATTGTAAATTGCCACAGAACTGCATTTTATTGCTGTATTAAACACTGCATTGCTTTAAATGCTTATTGTCAGATGTTAGCACAACACAGCTGTGATGCAAAACAGCTGCACCTTGCTATTGGTCTAATTATATTCTGCCAAGTGTTACATCATTTTCAACCCCCCAAAACGACAAGATTAGGGGACAGTTGCAGTTGTACTGCCATTCTGCAACCCACAGGTTATCTTCAATATTTTCTCTCTAACCCATTCCTGTAAGTATGGCTGAGTTGCATTGTAAGTATTTTCCCAAAGTGCTTACAATGTCAAAGCAGAAAGAAATCTTGGATCATCTACTCTTCACCTATTTAGCATCTTTCAGCACTTTTGCTGAAGGTGGTTGCAGATATTTCTTGTAGATGCATCCTTCTGGATGGACATCAGTGAGCAAAATAGAATTGGTGGTGCAATAACAGTTGGAAGTTGGTTTACACACATTTTTGGTGCACTAAAGTACAGCTACACTTAGTATAATGCCTCACTGAGACCTCCTCAAACTCTATCACATAATTAATCAAAGTCCAGACTCGAATGGTGTTCTGGCAGCATTCGCCATTATTATCCTGATTATTAGGCATTCGCCTGCTGTAGTTGGAGAATGAGTAGCCATAGAATGGGAGCAAAGCCTTTGTCCAGCAAGATCCACCCCTCCAGTTGGTGCCAGCTGCTATAAAGATGGGCTCCCTCGGGATGAAAGAGTCATGTGCGGATCACAGAAATACACAGTTGCCACTATGAAATTCTTTTTGTAATGCACAACAACCCATAAAATAAGGGAGAAAAAACTTTTCTTGTTTGCGAACTGCTGTTCATTATTATGGGGAGCCCTTACATACCATAAAAGTAGTCAATGGAAACCAGCAATTCAGGCAAAACTTGGTGCCTGAAATATGATCAGTTTTTTCTGAAATACAAACAAATAAAATAATATCTGCAAATACAATTGCTGAGTAAACTCACTGAGAAGACCTATGACCACACCCTCCTATCAGGACTGTTCCCTCCATGATCAAGGTCACGTTGACTCTGAAGGATCTTTCCAAATTGTTGTGCCTCTCCTAACGTGCAGTAGTCAGGATCTAGGACCTTAGATTAGCTGCTTTCTCTTTAGAAGATGGCACTGTCTAGAATAGCTGGAGACAAAAAAATAAATAAATGTGTGTACAGCCAAACACGATTGCTCTGGGAGTGGTCTGTGGCGGCAGGCTTTATTGACAAATCTCTGACTTAACATCCTTAAAGAACCTGTCTGCTGACACACAGTTCCTCAAACAGCTGCCCCCTCCTCCTTCCAAATACACGCATCTGTGCTGCCAATTTCAACTCAACCCAGCCACAATATCAAGGAAAAATAACAAAATTGATTTTATCAATCCAAAGAAATAGTGCATCTTTGCAAATGATCAAAATATCCAGTTAAACACCAACAGGTGTGCTCTTGTTGAAATTCCACTAAATAGCTTTACTGATGAAGGGCTACAATGAATTGTCCCTACAGCTAAGTGCCAGGATACACATACATGTTTAATGCATGCTAACTGCTTTGTCACAACCCATTTTTGTAGAACTATCACCTTGGCATGTCAGAAGGACTGGCAAAAGGAATTTGACAGAATTGGCAAAATATCAGCATTGGCGGAGGACAAACATCAGCAATCATCTACCCTGAAAATGGCTGGCTTGCACATATTACCATCCTATCCAATTTTCTGAGCACCGAGTCATGATCAGATTATATGCTTGCATATGGCACAGTGAATCCAAAGCAAATTGGCACCACAATCAAGTTTAATATCACTGGCATATGTCGTGAAATTTGTTGTTATGTGGCAGCAACACATTGCAATATAAAATAATAAAAACTGTAAATTAAAGTATATATATTTTTAAAAAGTTAAATTAAATACGCAGCACAAAAAGAGAAAGAAAATTAGTGAGGTGGTGTTCATGGGTTCAATGTCCATTTAGAAATCTAATGACAAAGGGAAAGAAGCTGTTCCCGAATCATGTGTGCCTTCAGGCTCCTTAACCACCCCATCCCTCCACCTCATGTTAGCAATCAGAAGAGGGCATATCCTGGGTGATGGGGATCCTTAATTATGGATGCCACCTCTCTGAGGCATCTCTCCTTGAAGATATCCTGGATGTCAGTAAGGCTAGTGCCCATGGATCATCCAGAACATTTTCAAGGAGCAAGTCTTCAGAGGTGGCATCCATCATTAACACCATCAGCTTCAACGACGAGAGCCTCAAACTTTGTGACCATTGTTAATGCTATGAACCAGTGTCATTATTCCTCTTTTGCACTATTACTTTACTGTAACTTAGTAATTTGTTATGCCTGCACTGTACTGCTGGCACAAAGCCACAAATTTCACAGCTTATGGCAGTGACAATAAACCTGATTCTGATACTGAGTCTGAATGATGAGGAATTATAAGGATATGACCCTGAGAAAAGCAGTTAACTGAAGGTTGTTTCTTTTTTTCAAAAAACCTCTAATCTGTTGCATCCACTTCAACAGCAAGGAATATTGTAACAGATTTTACAAACTAATTATTTGCCCAGTTTTAAGGCCATCCTTTACAACATGCAAGGAGCTATTTGACTGTGTATAACAAATTGGAAATAACTACAAGTTGACCTTCACTAATCTGGCATCATTCGGATCTGAGGAGTGCCAGATTAGAGAAAATACTGAATTACAGAATTACAGAAGGATCACATTAAGCATAATCAGTGCCAGATTATCGAAGGAACCGGATTACATGTAGTCGGATTAGTGAAGGTCGACTGTACTATTCTATCAATGCCTTCCCCGTGGATTGTCACCTTGTTGTGATAGAGAAGCTTGTGTGGTCCTGTGATCCAGAGAGCAATGCCGTCTGGAGCTATGTTCCTGGTATGGTCGCCCATGGCGGTAAGGTCGAGGATGAGGCCCCTGACAAAGAACAATCCAACCAAGACCTCAACAGTGGAACAGGCGGACGAAGCTACTTTGAACTCAACGGCTGTGAAAGCGGCTGAAGGCTGCAACAAGTCCATCAGCTCCAATCGTCGTGGTTTCCATGCCATTGGAATCAGTTGGTTGATTTGTGAAGTATCATGTGCTTCTTGGAGTGCAACATCAAGTACGCCTTAAATAAGTACATGCACAGGCGTCTTCACTCTGTGGTCCACTTCCTCAGAACGAAGACCATCATCCTCGACCTCGAGGGATTGCCACGACATCTATCAACGCACAGGTGATAACATTCTCAGAATGAGGTTTATTATCACTGGCCTGTGACGTGATATTTGTTAACTTAGCAGCAGCAGTCCAATGCAACACATAATCTAGCATAGAAAAATAACAATAATAAAAAATAATAATAATAAACAAGTAAATCAATTACATATATTGAATAGATTTTAAAATGTGCAAAAATCAGAACTACTGTATATTAAGATAAAGTAAGGTAGTCCAAAGATTCAATGTCCATTTAGGAATCAGATGGCAGAGAAGAAGCTGTTCCTGAATTGCTGAGTGTGTGCCTTCAAGCTTCTGTACCTCCTACCTGATGGTAACAATGAGAAAAGGGCATGCCCTGGGTGCTGGAGGTTCTTAATAATGGACGCTACCTAACTGAGATATCACTCCCTGAAGATGTCCTGGGTACTTTATAGGCTAGTACCCAAGATGGAGTTGACTAGATTTACAACATTCTGCAGCTTCTTTCAGTCCTGTGCAGTAGCTCCTCCATACCAGACAGTGATGCAGCCTGTCAGAATGCTCTCCATAGTGCAACTATATAAGTTTTTGAGTGCATTTGTTGACATGCCAAATCTCTTCAAACTCCTAATAAAGTATAGCTGCTGTCTTGCTTTTTTTTATAATTACATCAATATGTTGGGACCAGGTTAGATCCTCAGAGATCTTGACACCCAGGAACCTGAAGCTGCTCATTCTCTCCACTTCTGATCCCTCTGAGGATTGGTATGTGTTCCTTTGTCTTGCTGATCCTGAAGTTCACAATCAGCTCTTTCATCTTATTTACGTTGAGTGCCAGGTTATTGCTGCGGTACCACTCCACTAGTTGGCATATCTCACTCCTATACACTCTCTCGTCACCCCCTAAGATTCTACCAACAATGGTTGTATCATCAGCAAATTTATATATGGTATTTGAGCTATGCCTAGCCACACAGTCATGTGTATATCGAGATTAGAGCAGTGGGCTAAGCACATACCCCTGAGGTGTACCAGTGTTGATCGTCAGTGAGGAGGATATGTTATCACCAATCTGCACACACTGTGGTCCTCCAGTTAGGAAGTCAAGGATCCAATTGCAGAGGGAGGTACAGAGGCCCAGGTTCTGCAACTTCTGAATCAGGATTGTGGGAATGATGGTATTAAATGCTGAGCTATGATCCTTGAACAGCATTCTGACAAAGGTGTTTGTGTTGTCTAGATGGCCTAAAGCCATGTAGAGAGCCACTGAGACTGCGTCTGCCATGGACCTATTGTGGCGATAGGCAAATTGCAATGGGTCCAGGTCCTTGCTGAGGCAGGAGTTCAGTCTAGTCATGACCAACCTCTCAAAGCATTTCATCACTGTTGATGCGAGTGCTACCAGTTGATGGTCATTAAGGCAGCTCACAGTATTCTTCTTAGGCACTGGTGTAATTGCTGCCTTTGTGAAGCAAGTGGGAACTTCCGCCGTAGCAGTGAGAGGTTGAAAACGTCCTTGAATACTCCCGCTAGTTGGTCAGCATAGGTTTTCAGAGCCTTTACAGGTACTCTATCGGGACCCTCCACCTTCGAGGACTCACTCCCTTTAAAAACAGCCGAACATCAGCCTCTGAGACAGAGATCACAGGGTCATCAGGTGAAGCAGGGATCTTCACAGCTGTAGTTGTGTTCTCCCTTTCAAAGCATGCATAGAAGGTATCAAGTTCATCTGGTAGTGAAGTATCGCTGCCATTCATACTATTGGGTTTCGCTTTGTAGGAATTAATGTCTTGCAGACCCCGCCACAGTGGCCGTGCATTCGATGTCGCCTCCAACCTCATTTGAAATTCTCTCTTCACCCTTGAAAAGCCCTCCGTAAATCATACCTCGTTTTCTGGTACAGGCCTGGGTCGGCAGACTTGAATGCCACAGATCTAGCCTTTAGCAGATGACATACCTCCTGGTTCATCCACAGTTTTTGGTTTGGAAATGTACAGTAAGTCTTTGTGGTCACACATTCATCCACACAGGTTTTAATGAAGTCGGTAACAACTGCAGCATACTCATGCAGGTTCAAACATGAATCCCTAAATTTAATCCAATCCACTGATTCAAAGCAGTGCATGCTTTGAAAGGGAGAACACAACTACAGCTGTGAAGATCCCTGCTTCACCTGATGACCCTGTGATCTCTGTCTCAGAGGCTGATGTTCGGCTGTTTTTAAAGGCGCTCCTGTGTTTCCCTTGTCCAAACCTTCTTGGTCCTCAATACTGGTGCTGCAGTCTTCAGTCTCTGCCAATACTCAGGGAGTAGAAGTACAGTTAAGTGATCAGACTTCCTGAAGTGAGGGTGTGGAATAGTACGGTAGGCATTCTTGATGGTGGTGTAGCAATGGTCCAGTGTGTTGTAATGATGCAAATTCTTGACAATTTCTCACTTCTGAAGCAAGAAGAGATGCTTTCCTTCCAGGGACCCCAGAGTGCTGTCTGATTTGGTAACCCAATACTTATTCAGACAATGACGCTAAACGCCATTGCCTCTAGTGTGAAGGAAAGTTGCATGCATCAGTTCAAATTGAAGAAAATACTGAGAAAATAAAAATGTTTAATAAACAATAAAAGAAAGTGAAGAGGGATAGATGAAAATAAATGTACTTTGCAGAATAATTAGATACTTAAATTTACAGCACAAAATATTCATATAGATAAAGTGAAGGCTAAATTGTTTAAACAAAGGAATACATGTGCTAGAATCATCATGAGTGATTAACTGGACACTGTTAGACCTTGAGCGGACCCCATAACTTTTGTTGTTTGGTTTATTATGATTTAAGTAACCAGCCAGTGCTTCCAGTGCTGTGACACTTTGGTGTATAACCACAGGGTTCAATTTATTACAATAGTTAGAAGCACTTCAAACCAGCAATTACAGACCAATACACAAGAGATTCTGCTGACGCTGGAAATCCAGACTAACACACACAAAATACTCAGCAGGTCAGGCAGTATCAACAAAAAATAATAAACACTTGACATTTCAAGCTGAGAGCCTTCTTCGGGACTGAAATGGAAGTGGGAAGATGCCAGAATAACAAGGTGAGGGGGAGGGCAAGAAGGTCTAGCCAGAAGGTGAAAACAGGTGAGTGGGAAAGATGAAGGCCTGGAGAAGAAGGAAATCTGACAGAAGAAGAGAGTGGACCATGGGGAGAAAGGGAAGAAAGATGGGCACCAGGGGAAGGTGATAGACAGGAGAGGAGAAGAGGTAAGAGACTAGAGTGTGGTATAGAGAAGAGGGAAGGGAGAGGGAAAATAAAATTATTGGGAGGAGAAATCAATGTTTATGCCATCAGGTTGTAGGCTACCCAGATGTAATATGAGGTGTCGCTTCTCCACCCTGAGTGGCCTTATCATGGCAAAAGAGGCTATGAACCAACATGTCAGAACAGGAATGGGGATAGGAACTAAAATGGTTAGAGGTGTATAAGATGATAGAGGCATTGATCGCGTGGATAGTCAGAGGCTTTTTCCCAGGGCTGAAATGGCTAGGATGAGAGGGCACAGTTTTAAAGTGCTTGGAAGTAGGTACAGAGGAAATGTCAGGGGTAAGTTTGTTAGTTTGTTTTTTTTATATATGCAGAGAGTGATGAGTGCATGGAATGGGCTGCCAGCGACGGTGGTGGAGGTGGATACAATAGGGTCACTTAAGGGACTCTTGGATAGGTACATGGAGCTTAGAAAAACAGAGGGCTGTGGATAAGCCTGGGTAATTTCTAAGGTAAGGACATGTTTGGCACAGCTTTGATGGAGCAGGGGTGCTCGACAAAATGGTCCTCCAACATGCGTTTGGTCACACCACTGTACAGGAGGCTGCATAGACAAAATCCCTTCAACACGCATCTCTTAAAGTTTAGATCCATTGTTACTGTACCCTGTGATAGAAGTCATTTCAGAGATCACTACAATCAGTTTAAAGTCCTGTCGGGTACAGACGCCCAGAAGTATCAATGGAAGATTTGAAGCTACAGGCGTATAACCGAACATAGAACAGTACAGCACATTACAGGCCCTTTAGCCCACAATGTTGTGCCAACCTTTTAACCTAGTAAAAATTCAATCTAACCCATTCCTCCCCCACAGCTCTCCATTTTTCTTTCATCTGGGTGTCTACCTAAGAGTCTCTTAAATGCCCCAATGTATTGCCTCTACCAGCACCCTTGGCAGCACACTATCAGTCCACCACTGTGTAAGAAATCTACCTTTGACATCCTCAAATCACCTTAAATTTTGCCCCCTCATATTTGCCATTTCAACCATGAGAAAACACCTTGGGCTGCCCATTATCTATGCCTCTTATCTTTGTGACGAGAGTACACATAGATTAAGATGTTAACTGTCCCGTGCTGGCACCAGTGGGATCAGCAGTTGGTCTGCCACCTGCCTTCAGGAGAAAGAGAGATAAGGAAAACAATGGAGCAGCATTTGGAGATGTTAGTGAAGGGACGGAAGGAGAGCTGTCAAGATCGGCCTCCCTTTGAACCCTGAACTGTTTGAAGTGATGGACAGGCGATACCCCAGCAAGGGGGATAAAAAGGGACAGGTTCGCTAAGGCAAGACACACACGACACCCTGAGGTAACGAGACCCTGGAAGCGGTGCGTCTCCCACAAGTCGGTGGGAGGTTTTGGAGGGTTGCTCGCGGGACCAAGCCATAGACGCACAGGGTGGAAAGGTACGATCGGCGGGAACCTGGTGTGTGTCGGCCCTTGCCTGGGTGCCAGGTTCACCGCAGAGAAATGATCATATCTGGAAACGGAGGGGCAACGGTCGGTGACCTCAGAAGACATCACAAAGGGCTCACCCGAAAGCTGACTGCGAAGAATATCGAAGGTCTGTGTGGAAGCCGTTTGAATATTCATTCGTTTTGCTCTCTCTCTCCTTCCCCCCACTGTCCATCTCTCACGGCAGTGATTACTGTGAACTGAACTGAATTCAATTGAACTGAACTTTGTGTCACTTTGAAACTGGTCATTTACCCCTAGACGACGATAGAGCTTGATTGATCCTGTTATTCTAATTCTGTGTACATGTGTGTTTATCATTACTGAACTGTTGCACTTATTATCCTTTTGATTAGAGTACTGTGTTGCTTGTTTCTTTAATAAAACTTTCTTAGTTCTAGTAATCCAGACTCCAACTGAGTGATCCATTTCTGCTGGTTTGGCAACCCAGTTACGGGGTACGTAACATCTTATACACCTCTGTCAAGTCAACTCTCATCCTTCTTTGCTGCAAAAGAGAATAGCCCTAGTTCATTGAACCTGTCCTCATAAGACATACTCTCTAATCCAGGAAGGATCACGAAAACTCTCCTATAATGAGGTGACCATGATGAACACAATTCACGAAGTGAGTTTAAGTTGAGGGTTTTTAGGCCTGCAACATTAGCTCATGAGTTTTGAACTCACTGCCCTGACTAATGAAGGCCAAACACCATGACTTTCTTAATCATGATATCAACTTGCTTGTCAACTTTGAGGGATCTATGAACGTGGATCCAAGAATCCCTCTGTTCCTTCCTATTTCCAAGAATTCTGTCATTAATCCTATACTCTGCCTTCAAGCTCGACCTTTAAGTGTATTTTTTTGGATTGAACTTCAGCTGCCACTTCTCAGCCCAGCTCTACGTCCTACAAATGTCCCGTTGTAACCTACGTCGACTTTCTACACAATCTGCAACAGTTTGCACCTTCATGTTATTTGCAAACTTACTAACCCATGCTTCTACTTCCTTATCAAAATCATTTATAAAAATCACAAAGAGAGGGGTCTCAGAACAGATCTTTGCAGCATACCACTGGTTACTGATCTGCAGACTACATGTGCCCCATCTACTTCAGTGGGCAAGAGAATTGTAAATGTAGGCAGCCAAGTTTCCTTCAATCCATGCGTCCTGAATTACTGAATGAATCTACTGTGGGGAACTTCATCAAACATCTTACTAAAATTCATATACCCCACATCCACAACCTTAAATTAAATCTTTTCCGACAACCTTATTATAATCCTACACACTTATTTTAAAGCAACTGCAGGGGTATTCATTACATTCAAGGATCTGTATTTAACTTTGAACCCAGTACGATGCCTTCATAATACAGGAATGGTAGTAGCTCTCTAGTAACATTTATTAACATTGACTGTCAGCTCCATTCTCAGAAGTACAATTTCCTTTCATTAACATAAGCTATCACACTGCTGTAAGGAGTTCATACTTTCAATTGATAACTAACAACATGGGTGCACAGTAGCATAGGGGTTAGCGCAACACTATTACAGATTGAGGAATCAGAGTTCAGAGTTCAATTCCAGCACCCTCTATAAGAATGCTTACATGTTCTTTCCATCTGTACGTAGGGTTCCTGCAGGTGTCCCAAAAGACTAAAGACAAACCAGTTTGTAGGTTATTGGTCATTGTAAATTGTCCTGTGATTCGGCTAGAGTTAAAGTAGGTGGCTTGCTGGGTGGTGAGATTCATTGGGCTTGTTTCGTGCTGTATCTCTAAATAAGTAAATAGAATGTCTCTTTCCTTTCCCTGGAATCCTTTCAGGTGAATAAGTTACCTTGTCAACGGCCTGGGAATGTCAGCAAACTTCATGGCATGTGCTACTGTGCAACAATATAAAAAAAAATGCAAACCCTGAAACATCCTTGAAACACTGGAATCCAATAGACAAAGGTCTATTGAAATGCCTGGGAATCTACCCCTGATCAGCAGGCAAACATACAACTGAGGTGTATCAGCACATTTACTCTGCCTCAAACATTTATCCTAATGAAGTTAATGGATTGTATTTTGAATACGAAAATAGCTAGGATTTTTTTTCCCCTGTTTTATCTTCAGTGCATCAGATTTGTTTTCATCTACTTCTCCAGCAGTCAGTGAAACTGGGTAAATTTCATTTTTTTTAAAAAAAAAACTCAGTTAAAGACATATAAACTTCCATTATCAACAAAGTGAAGTTAAATTACTTATTCATTATTATGTGTGGACATCATATGTACATTTTGTAAGTTCTCTGCTGAAATCTTTTGATAAAAAAATTCTGAAATGATAGACTTAAAAGATAAATATTGACAACAAAATATGAACTATGCATAACACTGGGTCATGAGTGTGGATGTCCACAGTTAATATTCAGAAAAGCCATAATTGTAAACAATGAATTTAATGAATTCATTATTTACAATTATGTTAATGAATTTTCAGTTATTGATATTCTTTCTTTGCAACTATTAATGATGCAAATCAAATGAAGGGATACTCCACATTTCTATTGCTTGGGCTACTGGCAACATTGAAAAAGTTGCTAATTATGACCACTGCCCCTTTCAATATAGTAGAGTTGTCTCATTCAGATTTGCAGGAGCAAGATCAAGTATTTTCCAAACTGATGCTGTATCAATTGTTGATTGCAAAACAGTTAAAAATTAAACATCAAAGCATGGTAGATTATTATTCCAGCATGCAACCTTATCCTAAAATTGCAGAACTACATTTCTGCTAAACACTGAACCTCAAACAAAAACTAAAAACTGTTAATTGTCAGAAGTTTTGCAAACACTGATGCCAGCTTTAGATTTCTGTTGGTGATTTTAATTTTGACTCCTTACTGTTTAATCCTCGTGTATATGTGGCATAGAGTATTTTTTTCTTCAGAATAATCATCAGTGCAATACCCAGACGAAACAACTAATTTTGAAGAGGAATGTAATGGCTAAGTCAACAAAATGAAATTGCACAATTGCATGAAGCAGTTGAGTTTGAGGAACTTCACTTTAGAGGCTATTTCACCCCACACAAATTTTGTGAATTGTCTATAGTTTCCAAGTGGTCTTGGTAAAGGAAATGCAACAAGAAAGGATCATTTTCAGTACTGATCCATTTCCTCGCAGATTGCAAAGCATGTCCATTTCGACTCCCATGCACATTTGTATAAAGCAACAGGGTAAATACCACTTAGCCATAGGCTCAATATAATTCTGTTTCTTTCAAAAGGTATTTACAAAGCAACAGAAAGCAGTAAATTTAAGTAAATACTTTTCAAGCTTCATCATGTTGCTTTCAGAATTTGTGTAGAGATGCATCACATCCAGAACATTTTTTCCCCACAATGCTTGTACAGAGGAAATTGTATGCTTGTACATTTTCCTTTTCAATCATTCCTTGCACTCTCACTTTTATAGAATGTAAAAGGAACATAAACGGGAAAATTTATAGTAGAAATGCCTTGCATTTAAGGCCTTCCGTCAAGGATATGGCGTTATTACCCACCATTCTGGCAATACATTGCAAATTATTTGTAAAAAAAAACGTCAGTCAGGTACTTGCTGTAAAGCTAGCAGTTACATTTGGTTTTCTAGAGACCCTTCCAGAGACCTGGTCATTTATAAGTTTTGTTTCAAATCAGTGACTCTGGTTCTGTTCATTCTTCCAGGCTCTATGCCATGTGCTTACTGAGTGAAACAATTTACAAAGTTAAATACCTTTTCTTAAAAAAAAGTTTCTTGTTCAGCTTTATGATAATAACATTCCTTTTTAATATATAAAGAAACACATTTTTAATTTTTATTTGGATAAGCAAGTCTAAGACCATGTGATTACATTTCACTTTTCTATTCCCAATAATGCTTCAGTGGTAAAATGTTACACAGTCACGATAGCACAGAACTAGGTCCTTCAGCACAGTGGGTTCTCTTAGACCATTAAGCATCAAGTGATATTAATTCTACATCAATACAATTTTATTCTCCCAATATTCTCTTCAATTATTTCCCACATTCTTCCAACTACTCACACTCTAGGTGCAATTTAAAGCGGCCATTTACATCTTTGGATTGTGGAAAAAAATCTGAGCAACCAGGGAATACTCATGTGGTCACAGACAAACTCTTCACAGAGGTCAGGAATGAACTCAGCTCTACTGCCTATGTCACTCTACATTTTCAATTTGTTGACTTGGTTTTACTTATTCCTTTTGGAGACGAGTTATATAGAACATAAGACAGCACAACACAGGAACTGGTACTTTGGCTCACTGTGTGGGCACTGACACAATTCCAATTTAACTAATGCCATCTGCCTGTACATGACCCACACTCCCCTTTCATTGCCAATTCATCTCTCTACCTAAGCACCTCTGAAACATTGCCATCATATCTGCTTCTACCATCCGCCCCCCCCCCCAGCAGTGTTGCAGTCCCCTGTCACAAGCTTTGAAAAAGAAATTTAATTTCACAAATTTCTTTGAAAATTTCCCCCGCCCCCTGCCCCACCTTCAAGCCTTCTGTATCTGACATTTCTACCTTGGGAAAAATTCAGTAACTATTACTCCATCAATGTCTGTCATAATTTTATATAGTTCTATCAACTTGTTCTCCCACAGCCAACCTTCAAAACTATCGAGAAAATAACTTAAATTTGTCTGACCTGTCCTTAATTGTTTTTACACTCCAATCCATGCATCACTCTGGTGAACCTCTTCTGCACCCTCTCCAAAGCCTTCCATCCAGCCTCTTGTGTGGTGACCAGAATTGTACACAATGCTCCAATGTAGACCTACAAAAGTTTTATGCAGCAACAACATGATTTGCCAGCTTTCATACTCAATTCTCTGATCAATGAATTCAAGCACGTTGTTCTTTGCCCCCTATCTATTTATGTTACCACTTTTAGGGAGTTATGGATTACAGTCTACTGGTTGTGGACAACAGTGGGTAGTGATGGAGCATTTTCTTGGTACTGCAATGCAATTTTAGTTTTCTTGTTGTATTGTCACAAATCACTTTTGTTGGTGATGCTTCTTTTTCTTTCCTATCAGATCTGAAGTAAGTCAGAGACAAATTTGCATCTGATTCATCTGTTGATCTGCCTCACACCTGACAATATGCAACCTTGGAGTATCTGTTTCAATGATGTTTTTAATTTTATCCTCTATTTTCATAAATGGAGCTTATACATGCAGTAATCGTCCTCTTCACAATTCAGGCCATGATTTAGCAGGATTGTTGTGATGTTGACTTCCTCTGAATTCTACAATCAGTCTGCTGTTTATTTCTTGGTCCTGTGCAGGATAAATTTTGCTTGCCAAAAATTGTCTTGTACATTCTGCTACTCAATAGGTCAAATGGCGATTTCATGTCAGTTTTTGAAAATACAGCCCGAGGTTTAAAAAAAAGGCAAAAGTATGGTATTCCTTTTTTCTCCATGCTCAAAACGAGCTTTCTCAAATACTTGGAATCTTCTCTCTAAAAACTAATTTCCTCTCTGATAATACAAAAATGAGGTCATATGGTGGATCTGTGAATTTTAAATTCAGCAGAATGAAACTAGGTTCCATAACTTCTCAGGAATCTCCTGCTCTGTTAATCAAATTTGCTGTATTTATTATTGTAGCTCTAAGCTCTTTCATGGTCTTGCTGGATGGATAATGTAGACATCAGAAAGTGGTCGTTCATCTTCTGCCTTGCTCCTTCCTACAGTTTTGCTCTGAGGACTGTGGATCCTCAAATTTTTAACCCATTGCAGGAGGGTGATTGAGTCAAAATATTAACCACTTCTAATTCCAAAGATGCCACTTGACTGGCTGAGTTCTTCCAGTATTTGATTTTGCTTCTAATTTTAGTAGATGCAATTTTATCATTTTTTAAAAAATAACATGGAGGTACTATTCTTGGTTGTGGGTTAACAAATCAATTCCATCGTCAGCCACAGCCTCAGTGGTATCTCAGTGCTCATTACTTCTTCTTTGTTGTATGATGGTACCTCAAAGATTCTTGTGCATATTGTTCCAGTTTAAAGCTCATATAGCTCTCATTCTGAATTTCTCCATATCCACTTGGCTTGTCTCCCTCTTCTGAAATAATGGTCCCTGCATGTTATTGAGTATAATATTTTTCAATTTAACTTTTAGTGAAATGTCATCACAGTTTTATAGCCATCACAGACAGCATTTCATCTTTCCAGAGCATCCCTTAATCACATGCTGAAAAAGCATGTGCAATATTTGTACTTAACAGTTTCCATAATTTTGCTCAACATTTTTGATGCCATATTTTCTTGCGAGTGCATTTGCCCACCTAAACCTCCCATGCAATGCTTCTCCTATGGTGGCAACTAAGATAGTGCATCTACTTGCCTTTTCCTGTTTAGTATTTCAGAGGAAAGTCACAATCTGGAACCTAAAGTCTAATCCTTGCAATTTGATGACACTTTGTTTATTTTCTCCATCTTCTATTACTGTGAGTGCATTAGATGGAAATTTTATCTGTTCGCTACTTTGGACTGGAGTTGTTCTTGTGTCTTGTATGTATAAAATTATAGGGTGTTTTTAGCCCAGTTGCTATATTAACTGACAAATAATGTGCACACTATTTCCTTGAATGTTGAAACTCAAGTTTTGACTACTGATATTATTTCAGTATGTTTTTCCCAATACTTTTCAGGTTTGTGAAATGTTTTATCAGAGGAATTTAAGAATTTGTATGCTAGTTTATTCTTAGACAACTTTAGTACTATCATGTTTATTTGTGCTTCCATTCCAGCAACAAATGACATTTTCTGGGCTTAGTTTCCCTCCATCTGGTGTTTATAACCATTCCAAAGTACTGGCATTTTAATTTTTACAACACATTTGCATTGGAACTTCACGTTCTTGGCTGCTTCTATAGCTTCATGAAGATCATGGTCACGTGCTACGCCATCAATTCCATGAACATGGACATGATCAGCTCTGGGTATCAGAAAATGTATCATCCAAATGGAGCATGAACTTTGTTTAACAGTAAAAAATCCTCATCAAGCCTTTAATGGTCCAATAGCCTTTGTTTGCTGAAAACTTTGGTTTCTGGCAATGCAGGTGGGATTCCTTCCGGAGCTACACTTGGACAGAAATTTCTTTTGATCACTTGATTCAATGGAGCAAATCTTAACCATCCATTACAATTCCTTTCAACATAATGAAGTTCATGCAGCTTGTAAGTTTACATAAACAGAAGAGATTTTGCAAACACTGGAAATCTTGAGAAACACACATAAAGATGCTGGAGGTCCTCAGCAAGTCAGAGAGCATCTATGGAGGGGAATAAACATTCAACATTCTGGGCCCTTCATAAGGATTGGAAAGGAAGAGGGAAGGGGGTAGAAGCCAGAATAAGAAGGCAGGGGTTGAAGAAAAGGAGTACAAGCTGGCCAGTGACAGGTGAGAACAGGTGGGGGGGGGGGGGGTTCGAATTAAAAAGCTGGGAAGTGATGGGTGAAAGAAGTAAAGGGCTGACAAAAAGAAATCTAATAGGAGTGGGTATTGGCCATGGAGGAAAGAACATGGAGGGAAATAAGATGGCGGATGAGAAGGGATGAAAGGATAAATGGAATAGGGAACAGTAAAAGAGGCAAGGAGGGAGGGGTAGAAATTACCGTAAATTGGAGAAATCAATGTATATGTCATCAGGTTGGAAGCTTCCCAGAGAGAATGAGGAGTGACTCCTCTGACCTGAGGTTGGCCTCGCCAGGGCAATAGAGGCGGCCATGGACAGAATGTCAGAATGGGAATGGGAAGTCGAATTGAAATGGGTGACCACTGGAAGACCCTACCTTTTGCGGCAGAGTAAACAAGCTCAGTAAAGCCGTCACCCAATCTGCACTGGATCACTGATGTACAGGAGGCTGCATCAAGAACATCGGATAAAATCGATAACTCTGACAGAATTGCAGATGAAGTGTGGCCTCAGCTAGAAGGACTATTTGATACCCTCAATGGTGGTTAAGGAGGAAGGTATATCGCCAAAGACACGGGCAAATTTCTACAGAAGTACTATGAAGAGCATTCTACCTGGCTGTATCATTGTCTGGAATAAAGGGGCCACTGCCCAGGATCAGAAAAAAGCTGCAGAAAATTATAACTCGGCCAACTCCAGCATGGACACTAGCCACCCGTGCACTGAGGACATCTTCAAAAGGCAATATCTCAAAAAGGCAGCATCCATCATTAAGGACTCCCATCACTCGAGGAAATAATCTCCTCTCACTGCTACCATTAAGGAAGAAGTACAGAAACCTGAAGCCACACACTCAGTATTTAAGGAACAGCTTCTTTCCTTCTATCATCACGTACACTAACTCACTACATTTTCTCTTTTTTGGCACTACTTATGTAGGACGTTTCTCTTCTTTTTCCTGATCTGGATGGCAATGTAGATTTCATAGAACATAGAACAGTACAGCACAGTACAGGCCCCTCGGCCCACAATGTTGTGCTGACTCTCAAACCCTGCCTCCCATATAACCTCCCACCTTAAGTTCCTCCATATACCTGTCTAGTGGTCTCTTAAATTTCACTAGTGTATCTGCCTCCACCACTGACTCAGGCAGTGCATTCCACGCACTAACCACTCGCTGAGTAAAAAACCTTCCTCTAATATCCCCCTTGAACCTTGCACCCCTTACCTTAAAGCCATGTCCTCTTGTACTGAGCAGTGGTGCTCTGGGGAAGAGGCACTAGCTATCCACTCTATCTATTCCTCTTAATATCTTGTATACCTCTATCATGTCTCCTCTCAACCTCCTCCTCTCCAAAGAGTAAAGCCCTAGCTCCCTTAATCTCTGATCATAATGCATACTCTCTAAACCAGGCAGCATCCTGGTAAATCTCCTTTGTACCCTTTCCAATGCTTCCACATCCTTCCTATAGTGAGGCGACCAGAACTGGACACAGTACCCCAAGTGTGGCCTAACCAGAGTTTGATAGAGTTGCATCATTACATCGCGACTCTTAAACTCTATCCCTCGACTTATGAAAGCTAACATCCCATAAGCTTTCTTAACTAACCTATCTACCTGTGAGGCAACTTTCAGGGATCTGTGGACATGTACCCCGAGATCCCTCTGCTCCTCCACACTACCAAGTAGCCTGCCATTTACTTTGTACTCTGCCTTGGAGTTTGTCCTTCCAAAGTGTACCACCTCACACTTCTCCAGGTTGAACTCCATCTGCCACTTCCCAGCCCACTTCTGCAACCTATCAATGTCTCTCTGCAATCTGCGACAATCCTCTACAACACCACCAACCCTTGTGTCATCTGAAAACTTGCCAACCCACCCTTCTACCCCCACATCCAGGTCGTTAATAAAAATCATGAAAAGTAAAGGTCCCAGAATGGATCCTTGTGGCACACCACTAGTCACAATCCTCCAATCTGAATGTACTCCCTCCACCATGACCCTTTGCCTTCTGCAGGCAAGTCAATTCTGAATCCACCTGGCCAAACTTCCCTGGATCCCATGCCTTCTGACTTTCTGAATAAGCCTACCATATGGAACCTTGTCAAATGCCTTACTAAAATCCATATAGATCACATCCACCGCACTACCCTCATCTATATGCCTGGTCACCTCCTCAAAGAACTCTATCAGGCTTGTTAGACATGATCTGCCCTTCACAAAGCTATGCTGACTCTCCCTGATCAGACCATGTATTTTAACAACTCCAACACCTCCTCTGCCTTAATATCAACATGCTCCAGAACATCAACCTCACTCATATTGTCCTCACCATCATCAAGTTCCCTATCATTGGCGAATACCGAAGAGAAGTATTCATTGAGGACCTCGCTCACTTCCACAGCCTCCAGGCACATCTTCCCACCTTTATCTCTAATCTGTCCTACCTTCACTCCTGTCATCCTTTTGTTCTTCACATAATTGAAGAATGCCTTGGGGTTTTCCTTTACCCTACTCGCCAAGGCCTTCTCATGCCCCCTTCTTGCTCTTCTCAGCCCCTTCTTTAGCTCCTTTCTTGCTCCCCTATATTCCTCAATAGACCCATCTGATCCTTGCTTCCTAAACCTCATGTATGCTGCCTTCTTCCACTTGACTAAATTTTCCACCTCACTTGTGATTACTGCAACATCCAGAGGTATACCTCTTGATCATAGAACAGTACAGCATAGGGACTGGCCCTTCAGCTCACAATAGTGTATGGAACTAATGATAACATATGCTTTATTTTTTTTCTTGTGAATGTTGCGTATCTGATGCTATCTGCCTGCAATGCTGCGACAAGTACTTTTTCTTTCCTTTGGAACTACACACAGAACAATAAGCTCAACTTTGACTCTAAACAAAATTGATCCCTTCTGCCTAAACAATATCCATCCCTTCATTCTCTGCCAATTTATGTGCCCATCTAAGAACTTCTTAAACAGCTATTTTTGAACACCTCTATCGTATTTGCATCCACTATGCCTGCCTTCAGACGGGTTGACCAAACCCAAATGAACTTACAATGGAAAAATTAATTGCATTTTTTTTTAAATTTTAGCTGTCTTTTGCTGAGTTATATATTGCTGTAATGTTTTTATCATTAATTCGGTACAATAGGATGAAGAATTACACAAGTCCCTTAGCAAAGACATTCTTTCCACCAGGCAGTACTTAATGATTAATATAGGATGATATAAATGTCAATTTAAATATCGAACTGTGCCTCCACTTTGAGTTGGGAACTGAACTGAGTAAAACAAAATGCTTCAAACAACAAGCAGATCACATCATTGAACCATTTCTGTTCCTGCTTGGTGCATTTCAGCTTTTAAAACCCTAACCTTGATTTTTCACAGTTCTTAATAGCAATTAGCAATATCCTGTGATCTGCTAACAAAATAACCAGGTTATAAACCTTACTGAGAAGCAGCAGCAGTAACAGTCAACAATGGCATTTTTTCAGCAGGCAATAAACCACTCCCAGCATATAAAAACAGGAATTTGTGAATTCAAATATGGTTAACTTAAAATGTTGCAAAATGTAAATGGAAAGTTTGTGATAGATCTTGAAAAGTACACTCTTGTGGTACGCAGCATACCCAAGGAGTAGAAGAGTTTTGCACAGGAAGGCATGCCACAAAGGGCAGAACCAAGTTGAAAGGCACTTTGTACATGCAAATCAAAGTATCTTGGAGTACTATGGGGAACTATGCAACAGGTGGCAGTAGAGCAAAACTATTAAGCAAGGTTGTTGGTCATTTAAAACAGCAGCAACTCCCAAGGAGATGAATGAAAACAGATAATTTATGCAAATTACTTTACACATGAATTAATTAGCATTTGTACAGCAAGCTAAAGAGAGAATTTCAGAGCTTGCAGTTTTGGTTTTAAAATGGTAGAGAGATATTATTAAAATTGAGATATTGATCAGTTGCAAGACAACGTGGGTAAGAAAAGTAAGAGGTGAATGGAACTAAGGATGAATTAGGCCAGAGTATAGAATGAGCTGAACACAAGAAACCAGGAAACAGACTTGATGAAAATTCAAAGTTCAAAGTAAATTCGTCATCAAAGTACATATATGCTACCATCTACCATTGTGTGATTAGTTTCCTTGCAGGCATTTACAAAGAAAAAGAAATACAATTTTATGAAAAACTATCCATAAACAAAGAATGAAACACCAATATGCAAAAGGCAAGCTGTGCAGAGAATATTAGTTGTAAAGAGTCCTTAAAACTCTGCAGATCATAGATTCAGTTCAGAATAGTGGTGAGTGAAAGTTATCCACACCGGTTCAGGAACCTTTTTGTTGGAGGGTAATAACTCTTCCTGAACCTGGTAATATGGGACCCAAGGCCTCTACTTCCTACCTTATGGTAGTGAAGAGGGCATGCTCTAGTCAGTGGAGGTCTGTGATGAACGCCGCTTTCTTCTGGCAGTGCACCATGCAAATATACTAAATGGAAGTGCTTTTGAGTGAGTGGCAACAGGAAGAGATAGAAGTGAGGGAGGGCAAGAGGACAACAGAAGGGAACACATGAGGAGGAGTGAAGGGGAAAGAGCATGATCAAACGCTGAGGGGAAAGGGGATGTTTGAGAGAGGAAAGCAAGAGAGAAATTAGTCAGAGTGCAAAAAGGTGTACGAGTAGTGAGTGGGCCAGCAGGCAGCAATAGATAATGAGCAGGATATTGTTTTAGTGCAGAATGATAAGCTGAAATACAAGTTGTTAGCTTCCCTATACTTAATTTGACTCCAAATAATAACATTTTAGAAAAAGGGCCTAGAAAGATTGTAGATTAATCCAAGTTAAGTTGTAATTGTGTGGAAATTGTCGTTATTTTTGAATAACGTTACCAAGGAATAGCATATGGATGAGAAACAGAGGGCTAAAGACAAATCCTTGGAAGACATTAAAAGTAATGGTGGACCTTGAGAAAAGAAGCAATTTGCAGATGATGTTCTGGTTCTAATTAGATAGACAGTATTTAACCTCACTGAAATGAATGATTATAGAAGAACACTGGGCAGCACGATAGCTTAGCAGTTAGCGTAATGCAATCACAATGCCCACGACCTGGGTCCAATTCCGCCACTGTCTGTAAAGAATTTATACATTCTCCCCGTGGTTTCCTCCACATTCCAAAGATGTAACGGTAGCAGGTGAATTGGTCACATAGGTGTAATTGGTCTCAGTGGGCTGCAGGGGCCTATTATTGTGCTGTATCTCTGAATCAAACTTTGGAAAAGGGATGGTTAGCAAAAACAAAGTACAGATGCATGCATGAAGGAAGGAAGAAAAGACTTGCCCCAGTCATTGCAGTCAAATTTAGTTCATTAGTGATTATTGTCAAAGAGATACAACGTACAGCAAAAATAATAATTTAAGTTTAAAAATAACAGATTTAAAAGCTTAGCTTACACGAGAAAAAGAGTAAAAACTTACATTTGTATTGTACTTCCAAGATGACCATTGGGAAAAGAGGCGATATAGTGTGAACGAAGTGAAGGCGACAACAGTTTTGACACTTTTTTTCAAGTGGGGGAAAAAATAAAATTAAGTTTAGAAATTTAAAGTCACAATTCTGGTAAATGGTTCTAAAGTAGGTTAGTGTGCAATTTGAACTAAAACGTCATGTAACTGATATATTTGGTGTGCATTAATTGCAGTTTCAATAACTTTATTAATCAATGGAATAACAGTTATATATTTGAATTAAATGTTTTAATAATATTAAATATTTTAATTTTGAATTGATTAATTTCTAATATAATACTTCCAGGATTTCTTAATGTTTAAGATATTGAGAAACTTTCAATGTGCATTTTCAAACCAGATTTGACATTGATCCACTACAATGTTTGATATCATTTGCAATTCATCAGCAGATCAAACAGTTTATTTCTGCAGACAGAAAGTCAGGGACAATATACAGATACTGTAGAGCCTGAAAAGAAGCTGTGTCTTGGAAATTCTAACTGGCCAAGGTCTAACCAGCCACACAATCAACATTCTAAGGTTCACTGTTGTATCCTTAATATTTCAGTAATATTAGAGCAATATTGTAAATACATTGTTTGATTAAGCATTCTTTGTTTACACAATTAATTATAGGTTATATGTACAAAGTACATTAAATGGCATACATCGCCACGCCACCATATGCGCGCACCACTAAAGTAAAAACTAAACATATAGGAGTTATCCCCAGCTCCATGTTTATTGGAGTTATAAAATATAACTGTGGTGATGAGCAAGTTTTAAAATGAACCCAAGACAACTACCTACCGCTTGAAATGCAGCAGTTTTCCTCTTCTGAAGGAGAGACAGAGTGTGACAGAGAAAATGGAATAGCCAATGAGAAACAAATACCAGTTTTGGTGAGTGTAACTGGTAGAAGAGCAAATAATTTGCTTTGAATTTTACTGCTGCATCAAAACCAGCCAAAATGAACTTTGCTGATATCATAAAAGAAATGCAGGAACATTATGAACCAAAAACATTGTTGATTGCAGAATGCTTTAGGTTTCATAAGTGAAATCAAAAGGAAGGGGTGTCCATTTCAGTGTATATAATTGAGTTGAAGAAGTTGTCTGAGCATTGTTAGTTCATTGATGGGATTAATGATTCACTGAGAGATTGTTTAGTTTGTGGCATCTTATAAGAAAGTATTCAAAAACAGCTCCTAACTAAAGCACAACTCACGTTTAAAGAACAGTTGAAATTTCTGTATCAATGAAAACTATAGCTAGAGATGCAAGTGAATTGCATTCTGGAATGAAAGTAAGCATGAACAAAATTGCATTGTCTAAACTGAAATCTGCATGGCTGAATAAATTGTGTTAACATTGTGGCAGGATCTCACATACACCAGACTAATGCCAGCTTAAAGGTGAAGCTTGCAGAAAATGCAACAAAGTCGAACACATACCAAGAGCATGTTGGGCAGGCAGAAATAAATGGACTGCATGGGGATGAAAAAAAATATCTAATCTGCATGCTGTTGATGAAAAATCTGATAATCATGAGAGTGACACAGGACTGCTTAGCCTTGAGATATATAGTGTGAAAACTGACAAGCAATATGGATTACACCAGAAATGTATGGCAAATTAATTAAAATGGAATTGGACTATAAATCAAAATGGAAATGAAACTAGTTTGGCTGTTTCAGTCATTCTACAAAATCAGTTTGAATGTCATTTTGAAGATTCTGAACTGAAGCCTGCAGATATCCGATTAAGAACTTACACTAGAGAAAATGTAACTCCTGTGTGAATGACATTTGTAATAGTGAAATACAACAACCAACAAGCCACAATGGGGTTGAATATGGTAACAACATGAAGCCGCCATTGTGGGGCCATGATTGGTTGAGACAACTACAACTCTACAACTTGATTGGAGATTCATCCACAATTTGCATGCCATATCTACTGCAATAAAGTCAATTGAAAGCGAATTAAGAAAGGTACTTGATGATGCCATAGCAGTTTTCAAGAATGGCACTGGAAAACTCAAATATATCAAGGGTTAAGTAGTGTTAAATGAAAATTCTACACCAAGTTTTACAAAGCCTGTGCAGTTCCTTATACCATCCATGATAAATTAGTCATTAAGGTGGATCGAGAGTGAAGGAATTCTTTCCAATGTTGAGTGCAGCCCATGGGCATCGCCAGTGGTCCCACTAACCAGGAATGGGCCTGTCAGGATCTGAGATGACTTTAAGGTCACCATCAAAACCATGCTACTGGCTACTGTGCTCCACCCTTTGAACTCATTACTACAGATCAGGAAGAAATGGCAACGGACAAAGGTAACAGAAATGGTGACATCAGACACTGCACTCAAATTATGATCCACAATGCCCAGTGAAGCTTGCCTGTGACACCTCACCTTATGGTATAGGTGCAATCATGTCGTAATGGAAGTGAACTTCACATACCTTTCGCGTCACATTTTCCTACCACCGCAGAGAAAAATTACGTACAGATTGACAGAAAGGCCTTGAGTTTGGTCTAGGGTATAAAATGCTCCAACCAGTAGTTATATTGGAGAGAACTTACCCTTATTTTTGATCTTCAATCAGTAATGTCCATTTTCAGTCCACAGAAGGGTATTCCACTAATAGCAACAGCCTAAATCAGTATCAGATTTAAGATCACCAGAATATGCTGTGAAATTTGTTATGCAGCAGCAGTATATTGCAATACATAATAAACACTGTAAATTAAAGTACATACATTTTAAAATTTTAAATTAGGTTGTGCCAAATGGAGGGGGGAAGGAAAAGTCATGAGGTAGTTTCATGGGTTCAATGTCTATTTAGAAATCTGATAGCAGAGAGGGGAAAAAAAACTATTCCTGAATCAATAAGTGCTTGCCTCAGGTGTCTTGATGGTCTCAATTACAAGATCGAATTCTACAAGACAACTAATCATGGAAATGATGATGCATTGTCCCATTTACCCTTGGAAAACTAAATACCTGAAAAATTTACAAAAGAGGACATCCTGCTTGATATATTCTCCCTGGTACAAATCAAAAGTTTCCCTAATACGGAAGATATGATCCAAAGGAAAACCAGTAAAGACCCCACACTGTCTACATGGCAACCCAAAGAGGCTGGAATGTGCAGCAACTCCCCCATTTTTTAACCAGCGCTGGCAAAACCTTGCTCTTGATGGAGATTGCCTTAAGTGGAGATTGAGATTTGTTGCAACGTACAAGATGACAGCAGGAGCTACACTACATGCTATTCATCTAAGGCATGGTCAAAATGAAAGAGCTGGGCTGAAGCATTGTCTAGTGGCCTGGGATAGATCAGCAGATTAAGTAGCTTTTTGTGCACTGTTTGGGATGCCAACACGTCCAGAAAATGCCAACAGCAACTCCGCTTCAAGCCTAGGAATAGACTGCATTGCCCTGGCAGGGGAGTCCTGTGAATTTTGCCGGACCATTCATGGGCACAAATTTCTCGGTAGTAAAGTATGCAGCTACAAAGTGGCCAGAAAAGTTCCCAATGGCTTCCACTGCAACTTTGCAAACTGTTGACATCTTGAGAAGTCTCTTCTCAAGGACTCGTATTCCAGCGCACTTAGTCAGTGACAATGGACCACTGTTTATTGCAGAAAAGTTTCAGTCTTTGCTGAAAATGAATGGAATAAGACATTATATCTGCACCATATCACCCAGCTACAAATAGCTTGGCAGAAAGGTTTGTTCAGAATCTGTGAACAACGTCAGCAGAACACACTACACTGAATCAGAAGCTCGGCAATTTCCTCCTTACATATATTCTAATGTAGCACACTGCACAACCAACAACTCAGCGACTATGCTGCTCCTGGGTCGACCCTTGGATCTTCTCAAACCCAATCTCAAATGGAGTAGGAGGGACAAACAGCTGAGACAAGCTGAGAGCTCCTCAAACAATGAGGCTCAATGTTTCACTCCTGGACAAGCAGTCCTGGCAAGGGACTACAGAGGTGAACAAAAGTGGGCACTTGGAAAGATTAAGGATAGAACTGGACCACCCTCCTACACAGTGGAAAATGCAGCTGATGTCATCTGGAGATGACACATTGATCAGTTGAGGACAGCAGACACAACTGTTAGAGAAGAAAGGTGTCTAGAGCTGTCAGAACAAGTTCCTGTAGTCCAAAGTCAGCTCCTATAACCACCACAGAGGAGGCCACAGAACCTGAGATTATTTCACAGCCACAAGTCTCACCTGCCAAGCAAAGCAACCCGCCCCCCACCTTTTCAAGAAAGATGTTATCCCACAAAAGTAAAAAATTCTCCACAGCGATTAATCTTCAGGGCTGAAGATTGATAGATATATATACAGTAACGAGTAATATTGTAAATATATTGATTAAGCATTCTTTCTCTGTTTACATAATTCATTATGGGCTACATGCATAAAGTACATGAATGGCATACATCATTACACCACCACCTCATATGTGCGTACCTCACTGAAGAAGTAAAACCAAACTTCCACAAGTTATCCCAGCCTCAGTATTTTTTTTCAATTACTTTGATGCTTTGGAGTTACAAAACATAATACTCACCTGTGACCAGAAATCCAACTGGACTAGCCACATAAATATGATGGCCACTAATCAGGTCAAAAGCTTCCTTTCTGCATCAAATTCAGGAGAAAGTGGCCCACCGGACTGGCATGCCATTCACTCTGCTATCATTGCATGATGGGAGCAATGTACATCATCTGCAAAATACTCTGATTTGTTTTTGCCTGGGGTACTCCAAAAGCATCTCCAAATTTGTTTCTATCACAAATAAGGACCAGGGCAGCGGCTTTATCCCCAACTGCAGGTTCTTCTCCAAGTTATACAATATCCAGATGTATCACCATCTGTCATCACTGCTCAGCCTAAAACCTTGAATTCTCAAATGACCAGCCACGTGGGACCATAGAAGAACTGCTGCTGTTCAAGATAGTGGCTTGGGCACTGGCAATAGATGTTGTTGTTGATACTGTTGGTCAAATGTAAACCATTTCCTTGTGAAACAAAAACACCCAAAGTTAATGTCTTCACGTTAATTGCACAAATTGTGATTAATTGATAGTCCACCTCCAAATTCTGACTATATATAATAGATAGGGAGAAGTGTTGAGATATATAGTGTCAGTACATTCTGAAATAGAAGGCCAGGGAATATTGCAGAGCAAAATTAGAACAAAACCACAGACAATTTGAAAATGAGTTTTTGAGATTAGTGTGATTAAGAAATAAGGAACTCAGCAAAACAAATGAAAGAGGACAAAAATTTTGCTTCAACACATTTAACATTGAATGCTGGATAGAAGACCTCATTATCATTGTGGTCTATTTTCCATTATCCAAATCAAAATTGCACCAGCATCCTCCTACCACTGTTAAATGCAGAAAAGCTCATAGAATGCAGGACAATGATGGAGGAAGAATCCATCGATACTCCCAGCAGCCATTCACTGCTTCCTCAGTCTTACACCAAAATTGAGCAAATTTCTTACTCATTTTTAAATTTGTAATCACAATTACATCAGCAATATTCATCCAATACAAACAGCATTATGGACATGCTTTGCCAGGTCACTCTCCTTGCCACCCACCCCTCATTTTTTGCCTTTAACACAACTTTAAACCCAGAGAATTGAATTACGGCTAATTGGATCCTAAGTGGTAATCAAAGAGAATATTAAAGAAATGAATCACCACTCACTTTGAACAAAGATTTCAGAAGGAATGCAAAAATGATAATAACGAAGGACAAACAAACAAATGGCATTGTGAAATATGGATCAGATATGCAATTTGAAGCTCAATCCATAATTAAACAGGATAGGGAGATTATACACTTGCAGGTTCATTATGGGTAATGTGGCTGTGAGAAAGACTCAAGAGCGTCAGATGTAAATTTCTGCTGGGAGAATTTAATCAAACTGGCAAGAATAATTTGGAAGATGAATTCGTACATTACACTTTAGATAGTTTCTTGCACTGATACGTCCTTGAATGAACCAGTCAGTGAACAGGCTATTTTAGATCTTAATTTTGTCTAATAACCCAAGATTAAAAAAAGGCATTGCAATAAAGATTCCTCCAGGAAAGGTCATGTTTTAGGGGATATAACACCACCATAAATAATAGGGAATCAAGAGATGTAGCAGATGTCTTTTTCATATAAGTGCAATGCCCTGTTAAAGATTTTAGTGTTAATGTTGTAGGGCATTTCACACAATGGTTCTCAGTAGAAGCAATGTGTTTTGCTGGTAGCGGTTGGGTTACTGTTAAAGATAAGGGATGCTTAGGAACCTTGTATCATTCTATCAGGATGGTGCAACTGGGAGAAGATTCAACAGAGTGCTGGGGCAGAGGTTTTGTGATGGACACTGAGGTGGGACACAGTCCTTTGCAGCAGGAGATGGAGAAAGAAGAACCTCGAGAAAACCAGCTGTAGGATTTGATCCAGAGGGGATGCGTGATCTGAAGAAGCCCAAGAGGGATCAGTGATTAGGAGTTAGTGCCATGAGTATATTAGACACAACAGCTTGTGGAAGATTTGAGCTCCAACCTGTGCATATTTGACGTTTAATTATGATGGGCCCTTTTGGTTCTTTTTCTTTCCTTTCTTTAATAACCTCGGCGCATCTCAGCGGTGTGTGCTTAGCCCATTGCTCTACTCTCTGTATACACCTGACTGTGTGGCTAGGCATAGCTCAAATACCATCTATAAATTTATTGACAATACAACCATTGTTGGTAGAATCTCAGGTGGAGACAGGAGGGCGTACAGGAGTGAGATATGCCTACTAGTGGAGTAGTGTCGCAGCAACAACCTGGCACTCAATATCAATAAGGTGAGAGAGCTGATTGTGGACTTCTGGAAGGGTCAGACGAAGAAACACATACCAATCCTCAGAGGGACCTGAAGTGGAGAGAGTGAGCAGTTTCAAGTTCCTGGGTGTCAAGATCTCTGAAGATCTTACCTGGTCCCAACATATCAATGTAGTTATAAAGAAGGCAAGATAGCAGCTATACTTTATTATGAGTTTGAAGAGATTTGGCATGTCAACAAATACACTCAAAAACTTCTATAGTTGTACCATGGAGAGCATTCTGACAGGCTGCATCACTGTCTGGTATGGAGGGGCTACTACACAGGACTGAAAGAAGCTGCAGAAGGTTGTAAATCTAGTCAGCTCCGTCTTGGGTACTAGCCTACGAAGTACCCAGGACACCTTTAGGGAACGGTGTCTCAGAAAGGCAGCATCCATTATTAAGGACGTCCAGCACCCATGGCATGCCATTTTCTCACCGTTCCCATCAGGTAGGAGGTACAGAAGCCTGAAGGCACACACTCAGCGATTCAGGAACAGCTTCTGCCCCTCTGCCATCTGATTCCTAAATGGATATTGAATCTTTGGACATGACCTCACTTTTTAAAAAATATACAGTATTTCTGTTTTTGCACTTTAAAAAATCTATTCAATATACGTAATTGATTTACTTGTTTATTTATTATTATTATCATATTTTTTCTCTGCTAGATTATGTATTGCATTGAACTGCTGCTAAGTTAACAAGTTTCACGTCACATGCTGGTGATAATAAATCTGATTCTGATTACTGTTTCGTTAAGTTAACATTCATAAATATACTTTCTTTACAATTGTATGCAGTGTACGATCTGTTATTTCTTGCTGACAGGTGATTGTAAGGAGACAGTAATTTACAGAGTATTCACACAGCTCGGGATTCAGGCGAGACACCCCAACCTCCCGGGTTTGGCGGGACCCAAGTCACATCTACCCTAGATATACAGAGTCTGAGAAAGGTGGTCTGCTCAGCACTGAGTCCAGTGGCTGCTGGTGAGGGGGTAACAAGCTGCACCTCTAGAGGCAGCCAGTAAAAAGGGGTTCATTATCATTCAAAAAAAATCTTTTTATATCAAAAATATATAATAAAACATCTTTGTGTCTCTGCATAGCTCAGCAACAAAACAACCTAGAAACCTTTAATTTTGTAAACATTGCACTACACTCTCAATTTTTCTAAAACCGTCAATAAGTGACACTCTATAGCCTAAAGGACCTCATTTTAATATCCTACATTGGAAATTGAGTTTTTTCTTTTAAAAAAAATCATCAGATCTATTTTTGAGGTACAAAATATTTGGGTGGACCTGCATGGAGTACTTTTGATCTACTTGAACTACGAAAAGAAACACTGTGCACAATGTGTTTGTGAGAAACTAGCTATGATTTAAACCAATTAAATGTATCCAAGAGAAAAAACAAAGTTTAGTGAGATACAGAAGAAATAGCTTAGATAACATTGTAGAAGCTGTTTATAATGATTAAGATATCATTTCTTTTAAATGCTCCTGTTGATAAATATCTTTTCTTATTAATCTACTTTTAACTGATGCTTGAAGACAAAACATTACTGCCCTGACTGTAACATTATCAGGTATTTGACTGCCTTTACATTTAAAAAATCCTTAAGAATCCCCACCAACTGAGCCATACCATCTTCTCACAGCTACCATTGGCCACAAGGTACAGAAACCTGAAGTCCCACACTGCCAGGTTCAAAGAAAGTTACTTCCCTTCAACCATTCACTTCTTAAAGTAACGGAGATAACACTGATCACTATTTCAGTGTAGTAGCACAATGACCACATGGATTTTTTGTTCTAAATGTGTTCTTTCATGCATAATTTTGTTATTTTCAATGCGAAGGCTGTGTCTCGAACGGTATGTGCCTGTGATGCCACTACAACTGTGTTTTTCATTGCACTTACGCATACATGTACTTGTACACATGACAGTAAACTCAACCTTGAAGTGTTTACAATTGTCCAGCATTATAATTTCAGGGGATCTGTCCTGGGTCAAGCACACAAGTGCCATTGCTAAGAAAGCACAACAGCACCTCTATTTTCTTAATAGTTTGCAAACATTCAGCCTGTTATCTATAACTTTAACAAACTTCTGTAGAGGTGTGGTGGAGTGTATATTGACTGGCACCATGGTCTGGTATGGAAATTCCAATGCCCTTGAATGGAAAAGCCTACAAAATGCAGTGGATACAGCCCAGTTCTTCACAGGTAAAGCCCTCTCTACCATTGATCACATCAGCAAGGAATGCTGTCACCGGGAAACAGCATCTGAGTATTAACTGCTTATTTATTATTTTCTTTTCTTTTTGTATTTGCACAGCTTATTGTCTTTTGCACACTGGTTGTTTGCCCATCTTGTGTGTAGTTTTGTCATTGATTCTATTGTGTTCCTTCGTATGTGAATGCAGCAAGAAAATAAATTGCAGGGTTGTATACGTGACATACATGTACTTTGACAACACGGTTACTTTGAAAACTGCTTCAATCCACTTTGAATACACATCGTCTACAATCATTATTATTTTCCTAGAAATCAACTGACACAATCCACGTGTATCCTTAGAAATGGTTTGTTCAGAGAGACGTGAAACACTGAGAATAGTTATTGACAGATTCTTGTTTGATCTTGACAGCACCTTCCACTGCCCATCTATTTCAGGCCATCAGGCAAAACATCTAGACAACTGTTTCACATGAGACATACCTGGATGTCCTTAAAGTAAATGCATCAGAATAACTGCTCTTCCTTGTGCTGGAGCAGCTGTTCTGGATCTCCACAGAATCACACTATTCTAAATACATTGCTTAGCATCTTTTCTGTAAAATGTATAATTTTCATATTCAATTCCCTGCATGAGAGAATAGGGAACACCTCATCAGGGTAGCAAACTGTGAAAAAGTACTGTGTATTTTACAATACAAATCCAATAAACTGCTATCAAATTCATTGCAACTGTCTGGCTCCCTGAGGCTCCCCTTCTGACAAATCATATCTCGACATCCTTATTGTTTTGCATGCATTAATTTCATTCCTCTTTACAATTTACTTTTTCTCTGTTGAAAACTTCTCATTATTCCTGTTGTCTTGTATATCTTTTCCCCCATCATTCATGTAAACAATCCCTGCCTCTGCTTTTTATTAAAATTTGAACTCTCTTGTTAAATGATTCTCTGCTTCCCCTGAACTCTGGGTTGGGTGGCAGTAGCTTGTTTGTCAAAATATGCCTATTTATCAAATAAAATGCATGCTTAGTATTTTCCATATTAAGCTTCAACTTGCAGTCTGTAGACAAGTATCAATTGAGCACATTACAAACTTACAAACTTGCTTGGACCTGTAGTTTTCATTTCTCTTCCATTATTAGTAGGTTTTAGAACTACATTTGTATATTAATTGATTTCCTAGACTGAAAATTCAGACAAAAAAAATCAAGAAATTCAAGATGTTTAATGTCATTTCCCGTATGCAAATGTAAACAAAATATTGTTACTCCAAATACATCCTGAAGTCAATAACCATCTTCTTTGTCTCACTGACATTGAGGAAAAGGTTATTTGCTAGGCACCAGGCCTTGAGCTCTTCCGCCTCCTCTCTGTAGGTTGTCTCATCATCGTTACTGATGAGCCCCACCACCGTTGGAGTCATCGGCAAATTTGAAAACGTGATCGGTCGGGTGCTCGCTCACATGTGAGCACAGCATACAGCAGTGGGCTCAGCACACAGCCCTAGAGGGAACCCATATTGAGGATGATGGGGATGGCGTTTTTGCAAGAGATAGGGTGAGAAAAGGAATAGTCCAGATAGCTGTGAGAGTCAGTAGGCTTATAGTAGACATCAGTGGATAAGCTGTCTCCAGAGACAGAGACAGAAAGATCTAGAAAGGGGACGGAGGTAATATAGGAAGTGATTGGGTAGACTAGGACTTTATTGCTTGGAAAGCAAGAGATTGAAGGATGATCTTACAGAGGTCTACAAAATCATGAGAGATATAGAGGAGAAGCGAAAACTAGAGGACATATGCTTAAGGTGAGATTTAAACAGGATATGAGGGACGACCTCTTCAGGCAGAGGATAGTATGGCCATTGAATCAGCTTTTGGAGAAAGTAGTTGAGCAAAGCACAAAAACAAAATTTAAAAGATATTAGAATAAGTACATGGATAGGAGTTTTGGTGAATATGGACTAAATGCAGGCACATAGCACTAGTTTAATGGGTACTATGATAACTGGGACCAAGGGCCTGTTTTCATGCTGTATTATTCTCTGACTATCATTTCTGGTTTTTTGGTGAGCAGCACAATGCATTATTAAAAAAATCAATGATTAAAGACACTTATTTTTTCCATCCCTGCAAAAAAAAAGGCCTATTACAGCCAATGTTTTGTTCACATAAGCTTGTTCAAACATCCCAGAAAAATCTTACATCTCTACTTCAGGAATAGTCAGATTCAATCCTACAATTTATTTATCATCTTCACTGCTGATGATGGACCAGGATATTGCCTACAACCACAAGTTTCTTTGCATAAGTTTCTTTATAAGACACTGGAAGATAGCTTTAGGGTTCTGCAGGACAATTTCAATATAACTATAAAATTGTCCATTTCTCAGAAACTGGACAACACAGTCATCACACCAGCTCTTCTACTCAATTATCACTACTCACCTGCTCGCTCATCCACTCAACTTCACTTCCCAGACCCACCAATGAGCCTGCACGGCAACTTCTCCATTTGCTTGTTCGCTGGGTAGACAAGTCTATGAACAAAAGTCAAAGAAAACAGGTGAGTGGCAAAAAAAACTTAAGGCAACAAGAGAGAGAATAATGGAAAGAAAACAGTATCAAAAATGAAAGGACAATAGAGGATTAAAAAAAAGTTCAAAGAAAATATAATCCCCTCACTGGGCTGATATGCAAACTTGGCTCGATAGCTGCTTCTCACTACTAAGTCACATAAGCTGTTAGCAGAATGCTCACTTTCACAAACGATATACATTTAAGGTCAGTATGATTTGGAGTTCAGCCAAACAGATAAGTTGAGATGTTCCGATTAATGGATCCTTGATTGAGCGAATGCTGTGTAAATACTGCCCATACCCAATTATCTGTCAGCAAGAAATAACAGATCTTGTATGGCATAAAAAAAAATTATAAAATATATTTACTAATTTCTGCTTCATCAACTGGTTATTAAGAGAGACAAGGAAAATAAAAGGCCCATTACAGTTAAACCAGTCTAAATGTGCTGATTACCATTGGAGCTAATATCTTCCAAAGCCAGGTATGACCATTACTTACAGAGCCAGTATGCGTGATACCACCAGCCACAATTTGACCTTCCTTTGACATCCGTCTCAAATCAATCTCTCTCTCTCCTGCCCTCCTCCCCCCGCCCCGCCACGAAGCCATTCATTTGCATGAAGCACTTCTTACAATGGGATCTCTCCTCCCCACAGCATTCTGCGGCATCTTCCTTCCCATCACGCTCTGCAGCTCCTGCCCAAAAGACCATGAATCACACTACTGTCCATCATAAATCTCTCCCTGCCCCGCTCTCTCTAGTATTTTCTCCAGATCCCACCATCCTGATTAGCTGACAGAACATTCCTAATTTCAACAGCGGGGCTTCTTATCTTAGCCGAAACAAAACATTCTACCTGCACATCTACTGAAACAGGCTTTTACAGAAACTGCCAAAATAAAATACCTGCAACAAAGCAGGAGAAATCTTAACCAGGGCATGATATAAAATTATCAAAATACGTCACCATACACAACCCTAAGATTCATTTTCCTGCTGACATACACAGCAAATCTACAGAATAGTAACCATAACAGGATCAATGAAAGATGAACTGAAATGCAGAAGAAACTGTGCAAATGCAAATATAAATAAATAGTAATTAATGACATGAGATAATGAGAAGAAGAGTCCTTAAAGTGAGATCACTGGTTGTGGGTACAGGTCAATGGATATGGTAAGTGAGCGCAGTTCACCCCTTTTGCCCAAGAGTCTGATGTTTGAGGGGTAGCAACTATTCTTGAGGCTGGCGGTGCAGGTCTTGAGGCTCTTGTACCTTTTACCTGATGGCAGCAGTGAGGAAAGAGCATGGGTTGGGTGGTGGTGATCCCTGATGATGGTCGTCTCTCTCCCACAAAAGCACTTCTTATAGGTATGTTCAATGGTTGGGAGGGCTTCACCTGCAGTGTACCGGGCAGAATCCACTTCCCCTTGCAGGATCCTCCGTTCAAATGCACAGGCACCTCCACACAAGGCTGTCATGCAGCTAGTCAACACCGCCCCCCCAACCACACAAGCTTCTCAAAGCCCTAGATGTCATGCTAAGTCTCCATAGACCCCAAGGAAACAGAGGCACCCAATCGTGCCCTCCACCGCACCCCCCCTCCCCCACAATTGCACTTACGTGCTGGGTCTAGGACAGATCCTCTGAAATAGCAACATCCAGGAATTTAAAGTTGCTAACTTTCTCCACCTCTGATCCTCCAATGAGGACTAGCTCATAGACCTCTGGTTTCCCTCTTGTCAGATGTCAGTTCCTTGGTCTGGCTGACACCAAGTGAGAGACTGTTGCCATGACAGCACCCAGCCAAATTTTCAATTGCCCTCCTGTACGTTGACTCATCACCACCTCCAATTCGGCCCACAACAGTGGCATCATCAGCAAACTTGAGTATGACTTTGGAGCTGTGCCCAGCCCCACAGTCAGAGGTGTAAATTGAGTAGAGCGGGGGGCTAAGCACATAGCCTTGTGGTGCACCTGTGCTGACAGAGATCACGGAGGACATGATGTTGTCCATCTGAACTGACTGGGTCCATAAGTGAGGAAATCCAGGATTCAATTACACAAGGAGGCATTGAAGACAAGGTCTTGGAGCTTACTGATTAGCTTTGAGGGGATGACTACATTGAATGCTGTGTCATAGTAGATAAAGAGCATCCTGATGCATACCTACTAACATCTGGGGAAGTATAACTACCAGAGAAATAGGAGTAGAGATTGAACGACGAAATACAGGGCAAGATAGAAATGAAGGAGAAGCAGACAAGTAAAAGGAAAAAAAAAACCTGGGGGAAACTAGAAAGGTGGAAAGAAAAAGGTAAGATAAAAACTGAGTAGAATAAAAGCAAAAAAAAAAAAATAATTGAAGGAAGGAAGGAGATAACAAGAAACCAAAACGACACACAAATATGTAAAGCAGGAACAAAAACAATATATTGTTGTAAGTGCATTGACATGGAAAGCCTATTGTTAGATATAGAGCCCAAAAATTAGAAGTTATTGTGCTGCTGAATTACATAATTGAATTGTGCTTTTCCTATACTTTTATCATTTTGTTACAATAAAATTCAGGGACAAAGTATTTAATTGTTTACTCATTCTGACAACTTGTGAAAACAAAGTCAGAATTTCTTCACATGTGATTTAGGTCCAAAGAGGGTGACAGAAGGTAAGAATCTCATTTGTGCCAGCTCTTTGATATAACAAACTCAAAGTAATTCCATTCCCTAACTTCACAGAAAATACAGGAAGCACTCAACATGTCAAGCAGCAATCAAAGGGAGAGAAACAGACAACATTTCAGATGAAGGACTCTTCAGCACCTTGGTATACTTCTTTTCAGATTTGTTTTGCATAACAAATGTACCCAATTTTAATATAAAAGACACAGTCTTTGCCACAACTAGTCCATATTAAAATACGTACAATTTCTCACTTCAATCAATTGTAAAACAATTCAAATTATTCTTGATACTTCAACAAGAAAAATGTTTTAAACCACAGTTCAAAGGTTCATTTATTATCAAACTCTGAAATTATTCTTCTCCAGGTAGTCAGGAAAGCAAGAAAGAACGGCAGCACTATCATAAACCCCCAAAAATCTCCTCCCCACACAAAAAAACAAATGAAAACTGATCAGGTACATTGACCCCAAAACTCCACCCCCCCCCAGCACCAAAAAAAACAAGAAAGATTGGGTGAAAAATACCAAATATAAAAAAACCACACGTCTGGAGAAAAAAAAGTCTATAGTCCAAGTTCATATCCAAAATGCAGAAAACCGGGCACAGCAGCAAGCCTTTTCCTCTGTGTTGCAGAGCGAACCCACCTGTGATCAAAAGGCAGTCTCCCTCTTTGTAGCACAGCAATCTCACCAGAGATCAAAAAGCAGTCTCCTCTCTCCGTAGTAGAGCGATCCCACCAGCAATCAAAAAGCAGGCAGCAGATGCTAACCATCCAAATTCGCCTCATTGTTTCAAACTCCCTTGCTTTAATCAGTGAACAATGCAAGTTTTAACTGAGGAAAAGGAGTCAAACATCAGCTCACAGCCACCTCACCATGAAGTTCATGCACACTGTGTTATCCTGCCGGAATCCTCTCAGAGACTGCAGAGCACTGGAAATCCAAACAATCTCTAAACTGCAAATCACAGGCTCCAACTATTCCAAAGTCACATTCACAATGAAAACAAACATAAAAGATATAAAAGTAGTAAAATATATGGTTTTATGAACTAGCCAGATGTCAACCGAAGGAGCAATATTACATAGGTGCCATCTTGACAGGAAGTTATTTCCATAATTAACTTAAGTAAGTGGATTGTGCCAATAACAAGAATGGCCCAGTACTAACTCAAACCTTCTCCAAAGTGAGCTGTAACATTTACCCTACTTGTGTTTTTAAATCAAATAACATAACAGAATTGCTCTTTTCCATTAATTCCAAAAATCCCATTTTTCCCCTATGAAACATCTTATTAATATTCAGAACATGGTTAACAAACAAGTTAACCTTCAGCTATCCTATCAGTCAAGCATTCATCTATACAATTGGTATACAATATTAAACTTGTCAGTCAAAACTCACCTTTACTGCTAATGTCAGGTACCTATACATTTTCAACATTTCCTAATTTGATCTTCAATTAGAGTTATTTATTTGACACAACTAACAATAAACAAACTGTCTAAAGTTATTCTGTTTGTATTCCTTTCTTAAGGCATGTTAGGTACACTAAAGTTCAAAGATATGACCCACAGTTCTGACGATAAAAAATATTGTGCAATTGGACCATTACTGTTTTTTTTTCCCCAACATCGTCGGATGCAATCCCATGAACCTAATTACTTTTCAGCATAAAGTCTGTCAATTGCTTTCAGAACAAATTTTTTTTCTCATCTATTTCTAACAATTTGTATCTTCCTCCAACAGACCTACAGATGCGCTTTCGCCATCAAGTTTATGTATAGGAATCAATATATCTCCATAATTTGATTTCCTCCTTTAAATGTTCCCACAATAATTGCATTATTTTCTATTTATGTGCTTAAAAAATCATTGATAATTCAAGTTCGAGTCAATGAAAAGTACAGCACAGAAACAGGCCCTTCGGCCAACAAGTCAGTACCTATCCATTTAAACTGCCTAATCTCATCGACCTACACCAGGACCACAGCCCTGCTATCCATGTACCTATCCAAAATTCTCTTAAACATTAAAATCAACCTCGCATGTACCACTTGCACTGGTAGCACTTTCCATGCTCTCACGACCCTCTGAGTGAAGAAGTTTCCCCTCATAATTCTCACCTTTCACCCATAACCCATGACCTCTAGTAGTAGTTCCACCCAACTTCAGTAGAGAAAGCCAGCTTGCATTTACCCCGTCTATACCCCTCATAACTTTGCACTCCTCTATCAAATCTCCTCTCAAACTTCTACGCTGCAAGGAATAAAATCCTAACTGATTCAATCTTTCCTTTTAACTCAGGTCCTCCGGACCCAGCAACATCCTTGTAAATTTTCTCTGTATTCCTTTAATTTTATTTACATCTTTCCTGTAAGTAGGTGACCAAAACTGTGCACAATACTCCAAACTAAGTCTCACCAATCTTTTATACAACTTCAACATAACATCCCACCTCCTGTACTCAGTACTTTGCTTTATGAAGGTCAATATTCCAAAAGCTTTCTTTATGACCCTATCAACCTGTGGTGCCACTTCCAATGATTTATGGACCTGTATTCCCAGATCCCTTTGATCTACCACACTCGTCAGTGCCCTACTGTTCACTGTGTAAAACCTACATTGGTTGTTCCTACCACAGCGCAACACTTCACACTTGTCTGTATTAATTCCACCTTCCATTTTTCAGCCTGTTGTCCAAATGGTCCAGATCTTGTTGCAAGCTATGATAGTCTTCCTTACTGTCCACAATACCCCCAATCATGGTTTCAGCTGCAAATTTGCTGATCCAATTTACCACATTATCATCCATGTCATTGATATAGATGACCAACAACAACAGACCAAGCATCAATTCCTGGGCACTCCACTAGTCACAGGCCTCCAGTCAGAGAGGCAACTATTTAATACCACTCTGATTCTCCCACAAAGCCAATGTCTAATCCATTTTACCACCTGATCATGAATACCGAGGGACTGAGCTTTCTTGACCAACTTCCCAGTCAGGACTTTGTCAAATGCCTTGCTGAAGTCCATGTAGGCTATGTCCACTTCCTTGCCTTCATCAACTTTCTTAGTAACTTTTTTGAAAAGGTCTACAAGTTTAGTTAGACACAATGCACAAAGCCACGCTGACTATCCTTAATCAATCTATGTCTACCCAAATTCTTATATTTCTGGTCCCTCAGAATAGCTTCCAATAACTTTCCCACAACTGCTAAACAGCAGTGATCTGACATTTTCTGCACTCGCCACCTGCAGGGTCCGAGGGAAAATCTTGTCAGGCCCTGGGGATTTATCCATCCTAATTAGCCTCATCAGCAAACACCTCCTCTGTAAATCTGTATAAAGTCCATGAAGTTGATGCCGCTATGCCTTAACTCTATAGACTGTGTCTGTCTCCTAAGTGAATACAAATGCAAAAAAAAATCTATTTAAGAACTCCTCCATCTCAATTGGCTCCACACATGGATTACCACTCTGATCTTCCAGAGGAAGAATTTTAACCCTTGCAATCTTTTTGCTCTTAATACATCTCTAGAGTGCCCTAAGATTCTCTTTCACCTGGACTGCTAAGGCAACCTCATTCCTTCTTTTAGCCCTTCTGATTTCTTTTCCAAGTGTTCTCTTCCATTTCATATACTACATAAGCTCATTTGTTCCCACCTGCCTCTACCTGCTATGAACCACCTATTTTTTCCATAACCAGGGCTTCAATATCTCTTGAAAACCAACGTTACTTACAACTGTTATCTTTACCTTTTATTCTGACAGGCACATGCATGTTTTGCACTCTCGAAATTTAACTTCTGAAGGCCTCCCACTTAGCTAGTACACCTTTACCAGAAAACAGTCTGTCACAATCCACACTTGCCAGATGCTTTCTGATTCCATCAAAATTGGCCTTTCTTCACTTTCGAATCTAAATCCGCAGACCAGACCCATCTTTTTGCATATTTACTTTGAAACTAATGGCATTGTGATCATGGATGCAAAGTGTTCCCCTACACAAACTTCTGTCACCTGCCCTGTCTCATTCACTAATAGCAGATCAAGTATCATGCGCTCTCTCATTGGGAGTTTTGTACTGATTAAAAAAAACTTTCCTAAACACATTTGATAAACTTCATCCTTTTACAGTACGGGAGTCCCAGTAGTTGTTGTTTTGAATGGCAGGTGTATTTCTCTTCACACTTTTGGTTTTTGTCAAGCCACTCCTGCAGCTCATGGTTGCATCAATGGACCATGGCAAAGCCATCTTGGACCATGGCAAAGCTGTCTTGGACTTTGGTGAGAGGGCATGGTTGGACCACATGGAGGGTCTCCATTCAGGAGCCGGGGTTGGATTAATCTTCGTCTGGCATCTTGTCCACAGCAGTTCCAAAATCGGTGGGTGGCCCTGAGCTGTCATCGCTTGATGGAGTCCTTGAAGGACAGAAGCCTCCACATGACGTCATTGTGTTGATCCAGATTGTGGAGGGGAGTTCCAGTCAATAGGAGGAAAGTTAAAATCACTTAATATAACAACCTGATGCTTCTTTCAACAGTCTGCGATCTCTCTACAAATTTGTTCCTCTAAATCCCACAGACTGTAGGGTAGTCAGTAGTATAGCCTCATTAGCATAGTCATAGATTTCTTTTTACTCAGTTCCACTAGAAGGCCCCACTAGAGTTCTCCAGTCTATCCCAACTGATCACTGCTGTGACATTTTCCTTATCGAGTAATACCACCCCTCCTCCTTTAACCCTCCCACTCTGCCGCATCTAAGGCAACAGAACCCTGGAATATTGAACAGTCAATCCTGCAACAAAGTCTCACTGATGGCTATAATATACAATTCCAGGTGTTTATCGATGCTCTGAGCTCATCTGCCTTTCCTACAATAATTCCTTCATTGAAATATCCACAGCTCAGGACACTAGTCGCACCATGCTCAACCTTCTGATTCCTGACTTTGTCTGTGGTCTTAACAACATGTCTCCACAACCGCTCTCCACTAACTGTTCTGGTACCCTGGCTCTCATCCCCCTGCAACTCCAGTTTAATTCCCCCCACTGCCACTATCACCAACTGTGCAGCACTAGCAAATTTTTGCACCAGGATATTAGCCCCCTTCAAGTTCAGGTGCAAACCATCTCATCAGTGCAGGTACCCCCTTTCCTGAAAGAGAGCCCAATGATCCAAAATTCTTATGTCCTCTCTCCTGCACCAACTCCTTAGCCATGTATTAAACTGTATAATCTTCCTAGCTCTGGCCTCACTAGCTTGTGGAACAGGTGGCAATCCTGAGATCACAACCCTGGAGGCCCTATCCTTTAACTTAGCACCCAACTCCTTGAACTCACTTTGCAGAACCTTGTCACTCTTCCTACCAATGTCATTGGTACCTACATGGACCACAGTCTCTGGCTGTCCACTCTCCCACTGAAGAATGCTGAGGACTCGATCAGAGATGTCCAGACTCTGGCACCCAGGAGGCAACTTACCATCTGGGAATCCTATTCTTCTCCACAAAACTTCCTTTCTGTTCCCCTTACAAATCCCCCATCACCATAGTGTGGCTCTTCTCCACACTTCCCTTCTGAGTCACAGAGGCATATTCAGTGCCGGTGACTTGACCACTGTAACTTTCCCGAATGTTGATTGGCCACTGCTCAATGCTCCAAACTGCTGCGAGTTGCTGCCTTTTTTTTTACTGTTATCTAAAATCATCTAACTCTTAACATTTTTATTTAACATTCTAATTTTATTTTTAAATTTCCCTCAACATTCTGTGTATTTGTTTTTATTTTACAACAGCCATTTCTAAATTTATTGTCTACTTATATCTATTTGAGCTTTTAAGTGGAACTCTAATCCATCACCTTTCCTGGGACTAATTTGTGGTATATTCCTCTTACATTTTAAGATTTTGTTCTTCTAAGTTCATTGATTTGTGGATAATATTTCTATCCTGTTAAATCTGCGCCAGAACTCCACTTTTCTTACTGAACTATATTTATTCTTCACCCAGTACAGTAGGCTTACATTTAAGTATGCATCATACATTCCTGTTTTTATTTTGTTCCATCTATGTGGTTAGTTTTCTAATTACCCTCTTCTCATTACTTGTACAATGAATAGTAATCCTACCTTTAGCATATGCATTTTCTTTATTTGACTCTTTTCAAGTTAGGTCAAACCCTGGACACTGCATCCACAGGCACCCTGACCAGCTTCCTTCCTTTTTCTCCATAGCACCCTACATTATACTGCTGTCAATAATGTCTAGCTAGCCCTCTTATGTACCCAAGGCACTGCCGCTACTTGTGCCACAAAGTCTCTGAATTCTTTGAAGTTTGCAACTTGTTGAATGATTTGCTGCTCAACAGACATTAGTCCTGTCCTTGGTATACATAAAGAATAGCATGGATCTAAATTGGTACATTTCAAATGCATCACTTCTCTTTTCTAAATCACCATCATAAAGATCCATCAAGATGTCTATAATATATTACAAGAGTATTTCTCCCCCCCATACCCCCCCCACCGTTAAGCTGGACAGATTGACAGATTCTAAAATGATATCACAATGCGCCACTGGGAAATATAGCAATGAAGAGTTTGAAGATTTCTATCTCAATCTCATCTTCAGTTTTTGATGACTTATAATGCACTATGAAGGGTCCAGCATTTTCAGTTATATGCACAGACTAGAGAATTTATCATTTTGCGGTTTGCTACAATTGCAGCAACTAAGTTGGCGGGGTGGGGGGGGAGGCGGGGTAAGGAGTGCCTGGAAATTGATTTGCACATTTTTAGGTACACTATTATAGTTATATATAGTACTACCACCAAAATGGATTGCCTTAAGAGAAAACAAAGTAGTAAAAAAATAAGAATGTAAGCACGTTAAGATGTATAACAAGCAAGTAGAAATTAAAGATTTATGCAAAGGTCACCACAGCTACCAACCTTTTCATTTCAGCAATCAGAAAAGGTAGTCAACACTTAGAAGGCATATCCACTTGGAAGTCAAATGCAGCAACACATACTATGGCTGCCGTGGTGAAGCTAGCTCCCAAATACACAGACAGAGATATAGTTATCCACAGGAGATATATACCAGGAGGGTAGCCTGGGTCTCATAGGGGACAACAGAAAAGTTTGGAGACCATCTCCTCCGAGAATGAGTATTGCTACATAAGGAAGATATGTTAGAATGTATTTCATGAGTTCAAGACATACTCGGGTGAGCAGCAGGCCATTAAATTCACTACTTACTTATAGAAGTAAACTTATCCAGCCATACACACACATAAAACAGTTGCTCAATCTATACACTCCACCCATCTTTATCCTGTCATTTATATCTTAACAATTATATCTCTGACAGAGCAATCAAGCCTTTGGAAAGATAGGATGATGACGACAAAGATTACTCAGTACTTCAATTCCATTTTGTCTAAAACATTGAAGGATGGCATCTGGACTCAAAAGCAAAGAAATAAACAACCACGAAGAATGAAAAAGGAGAACAAATAGAGCCACCGAATCATTAAGCACTACAGCACAGAAACATACCCTTTGGTCCATTTTGGTCTATGCCAAGCTATTTCTCTGCCTAGTCCTATCAACCTGCACCTGGACAATAGCCCTCCACACTCTTCCTATCCATGTTCTATAAATGAACCTGCACCCACCACTTCTGCTGGCAGAAAAAGGAGATGATCATGATGAAGAGCAAAGATTATGATGCCTGATAGTGAATAACCCCCTCTGAACATGTGCTGAAATACCACCCGACTTCTGCCATCACCTCTCAAGGCCTCTCAGATTTTTGCAGAACATAGAATTTCATCTTGAGGAGACTGCTTTCCGTTGGTATCCTGGTACTTTAGTAGCTATAATTATATTGGTGTTCAACTAATACACTGACCTGAAAGTGCAGAAGTTCTCCATGATCCATCCTTCAGAGCAAGGCAGTCTTGGTACTGAAAACTCTCTCAGGACCACTATGTCCTGGACGCTGCCAGGAAACAGGACATTCACCAACAAGAAACTCTTCCTGGCTGTGCACTTATGGAATGGAAACTAATTCCATAAATATAAAGGTTTGGATTATTAAAAATGCAACTGTCCATGTTTCTAGCAAAATCCAGCAGCCAATATGATAATTTCCACTCAATGAAATAAAAAAAAACAAGATGAAAGGTTAACAAGACACTCTTAGCTATCTTTGATGCCGTGGTGATCATCAGTTTGAGATGCGCTGCAGCTGTCTGAAATGATCCAAAGTCCAGCATGCTAAGCATTACCAGCAGCTTGATCTCCACGTGAATGAGCAAACCATACATTGTAAAATTTCACATATCAGACACATTGCTTACCAGACAGATGTAGGAACAACGTTAGTCCTAGAAAACTCTATCATTAGTCTATTTGTTGGTGGGCATGTGTTTGCTTCTGTCCTCCGAGCTCCTAGACTCTCCCCTTGAGTAATCAGCCACTCCAATCCTGATTATTCCAATTGCTGAAAGCTTACGGATTGCTACCAGCAGCATCATCACTGAGGTACCCGTTGGATGAGCAGTTCAACAACTGAGTGCCGCAAAAAAGCTCTCCCTCTTAATTTTAGCATAGATTTTGAACTTTGATATGGGTTAGTGCAGTCTGCAATCTATTCGGAGGTTGTCATTAGTATGGCATGAGAAAGTCCCTTCAAGCAAAGACCATGGCAAGGGTGTGTCCTAGTTCTATTGAGACTGTTTCTTCAGTGTCATTATGTGGAGCTTTAAGCTCCCACTTATTTGTGTTTAGTTTTGAAACTTATATTGCACCACGAGTGTCATATCCATGGCACATGGATAGTATGTAAAGCTTCGGAAGTTAGGATCAAACAAAGTACATGAGGGGTATAAAGCAGCCAGAAAAGAACTAAAGATGGGAATTAGGAAAGCCAGGAGGAGTCATTTAAAATCCTTGGCAAGCAGGATTAAGGTGGATCCCAATGCATTCTATACGTAAATCAAGAACAAAAGGATAACTAGGGATAGTGTGGGACTACTCAAGGATAAGGGAGGAACATTTGCTTGGATGCAGAGAATATGAGTGAGGTATTTAATGAGTACTTTGCCTCAGTATTTATCAAGGGAAAGGATATGGAGGACCAGGTAATCAACGCTGAGTGCATAAATACGTTAGGATATTTAAGAGATCAAGGAGGAGGAAGTAGTGGGCTTCCTAATGAGTATTAAGGTGGATTAGTCCCCAGGGCCTGATGGAGTTTACCCCAGGCTATTGAAGGAGGTAAGAGGTGAGATGGCTGGGGCCTTGACCAGTACCTTCATATCCTCTCTACCCACAGGCGAGGTCCTGGAGGTCTGATGAGTGTGTTGTATCTCTATTTAGGAAAGGAACAAGGGAAAATCTTGGGAACTAAAGATTGACAAGTCTTTTGTCAGTTGGAGGGAAATTGCTAGAGAAAATTCTTTAGGTTAGGACACTTGAGCATTTGGAAATCCAAGGCCCAATTAGGGAAAGCCAACATGGCATTGTGCAGGACAGGTCATGTCTTACAAACTTGATTGAGTTTTTTTGACCAGGTGACAAGAGAGATTTATGAAAGTAGATCAGTGGATGTTGACTACATGGATGTGAGTCTTTTGACAAAGTCCCTCATTATCTGGAAGATTAAGATGCACGGGGTCCGTGGGGAATTGGCTGTTTGGATTCAGAACTGGCTTGTGCATAGAAGACAAAGGGTAGTGGTGGAAGGGACTTATTCAAGCTGGATGTCTGTAATTAGAGGAGTTCTGCAGGAATCTGTGCTGGGAACTCTGCTGTTCGTGATGTATATAAATGACCCAGATGAAAAAGTAGATGGGTTGGTTAGTAAACTTGCAGATGATACCAAGATTGGTGGAGGTCTGGATAGAAAGGATATAATGACACTGGAGAGGGTTCAGAGAAGATTCACAAGAATGATTCCAGGAATGAAAGGGTTACTGTATGAGGAACGTCTGGCAGCTCTTTCTGCAGGTCAGGAAAATGAGGGGCCATCTCATTGAAACATTCTTAATGTTAAAAGGCCTGAACAGATTAGATATGGCAAAGTTATTTCCCATGGTAGGGGAGTCTAGGGCAAGAGGGCACAACTTCAGGATTGAAAAACATCCATTTAGAACAGAGGTGTGGAGAAATTACTTTAGTCAGAGTGTGGCAAGTCTGTGGAAATTGTTGCCACAAGCAGCTGTGGAGGCCAAGTCATTGGGTGTATTTAAGGCAGAGATAGATAGGTTCTTGATTAGCCAGGGCATCAAAGGGTATGGGGTGAAGGCAGGGGAGTGGGGATGACTGAAAGAATTGGATCAGCCCATGACTGAATAGCAGAACAGACTCAATGGGCTGAACGGCCTACTTTTGCTTACATACGGCCTACTTTGTCTACTTATGGTCTATAGTGTAGAAGACTGGGAAAGAACTTAGCACAATATAGATCGGTTGCAGATATGGGCTGAGAAATGGCAGATGGAGCTTAACCCAGGTAAATCTGAGGTGTTGCACCTTGATAGAGCAAATTCAAGGAGGCAGCACACTTATGGACAAGATTCTTAACATTGTTGCTTAGCAGACAGATCTTGAGATTCAAATTCATAGCTCCTTGAAAGTGGCTACACAAGTCGATAGAGTGGTTAAGGCGGCTCATGGAATGCTTGTTTTTATTAGTCGAGGCATTGGGTTCAAAAGTCAGGAGATTATGTTGCAACTTTATAAAACACTGGTTTGGCCACATTGGAGTACTGCATGCAGTTCTGGTCTCCCCACTCTAGAAAGGGTGTTGAGGTTTTGGAAAGGGTGCAGAAGAGGTTCATCAGAATGCTATCTGGTTTAGAGAGCATGTGCTATCACGAGCCTGGATAAACTTGGATTGTTTTCTCTGGCTGAGGGGAGATTTGATAGAAGTTCATAAGATTATGAGAGACATAGGTAAAGTGAACAGAGAGCATCTGTTCCCCAAGGTTGAAATTCTTAAGCCAGAGGGCATGCATTGAAGGATAGAGGTGATAGGTTCAAAAGGGATGTGAGGGGTAAGTGTTTTAAACTCAGAATGGTGATTGCCTGGAATGAGCAGCTTGGTATGTTGATAGAGGCAAATATATTAGAGGATTTAAGTGATGTTCATACAGGCAAATACAGGGGAGGAGGAGGGATATGGTAATGGTGTAGCTCAGAGGGATAAATGTTTGGGTGCTTTCGATTTGCTTTTTAACTGGTTCAACACAACATTGTGGGCTGAATGTGTCCCTAGATTGTGTTCCTGTGCTGTTCTATATTCCATGGAAATTATCTGTCTGAGTGTGCGGTACTCAAACTTCTTAAAAACTGGCATGGAGAGGAATATTACTGGGAACCTAATACTGGTAAAGTTTTCATGGAAACAAGAAAAACACTAGCATTGAACAAAAATAATCACAGAACTAGGTAAGGATGATGCAATAAATAGGACAAAAGCAGAGACAAGCACTTCAGAATTACAATAGCATCACACATAAAAGTAATGGGGCAACTTACATTGGTGTGGGTGTTAATGTTCGCAAAAGGAAGCTTTCTCAACAAAATCTAGACAGGTAGCTGACAATATTGATGGGCATGAATTGCAAATTGACATCAGCACTGTTAGGGTGGAATTCAAAACAATAGCCATTGCTCTTTCTTATATCACCAAGGTGAAGCATGCGCTCAGCAACAGGGAAGTGTCTCCACAGCTATTTCAAGTTACAAAGGTCTGCTGAAAGTCATGTGGCAGATGGTAAAAGATTATTTGGTGATGTCAAAGCTGAAGAATTAGTCAATTTTTCCGAGAAAAATATCATTCTTTGCTGTTCCCTTCAGAGTACAGCATGTGTGGGAAAAATGCCCAGATGGCACTGAGAACAGAGAAAAAAAAAGAGATCTCCAGGAATAGTAGGAAGAAAAGAGCTCACCAGAGGAAGCCACATCCATCAATGATATTCAGACAGCAACTTGTCTCAGATGTCTCACATGTTGCACCTCACTGAGCTGCAGGTACAACATGTGAGAACATCAATGAAATATCAATCAACGAAGATAATTCTCTCCTTGAAATATCCCACCTACTGCAATTACATTTTGAAGCTCAGAGTAGGGCAAGTAGTGGCAGTTGCTCTCCAATGACCACAGCTATTATGAACTTGATGCCTTTCTAGCAACTGATAGCTAACTAAAGGATGATTCTTATGCAACAAGTATTTTTCCAAGTTATGCTGCTTGACTACAATAAATCCATATACACTACATCTACTGTTCTACCTTCAATGTGTTTAGTCACATCCTCAAGAAAATTCAATCAGGCTCGTAAAGCACGACCAATCTTTGAGAAAGCCATGCTGACTATTCCTAATCATATTATGCGTCTCCAAATGTTCATAAATCCTGCCTCTCAGGATCTTCTCCATCAACTTAGCAACCACTGAAGTAAGGCTCACTGGTCTATAATTTCCTGGGCTATCTCTACTCCCTTTCTTGAATAAGGGAACAACATCTGCAACCCTCCAATCCTCCAGAACCTCTCCCATCCCCATTGATGATACAAAGATTATTGCCAGAGCATCAAATGTGCCAAATAATTTTGCTACAGCCCTATCAACCTGTGACACCACTTTCAACTAATTATGGACCGGTATTCCCAGATCACTTTGTTTGATAGCACTCCTCAGTTCCCTACCATTCACTGTTTAAGACCTATCCTGGTTGGTCCTATCAAAGTGCAACAGCTCACACTTGTCTGCATTCAATTCTATTTGCCATTTTTTCAGCTAGTCCAGATTCTGCTGCAAGTTCTCATAGTCATCCTCACTGTCTACTACACCCCCCAATCATGGGGTTATCAGCAATTTGCTGATCCAGTTAACCACATTATAAATCAGATCACTGATATAGATGACAAACCGCAACGGACCCAGCACCAATCCCTGTGGCATTCCACTTGTCACAGGCCTCCACTCAGAGAGGCAACCATCTGCTACCACTCTCTGGCTTCTCCCACAAAGCCAATATATAATCCCATTTACTACCTCACCTTGAATGTCAAGTGACTGAACCTTCTTGACCAACCTCCCATGCAGGACCTTGTCAAAAGCCTTACTAAAGTCCATGTAGACAACATCTACTGCCTTTCCTTCATCAAATTTTCTGGTATTTTCCTTGAAAACCTCTACAAGATTGGTTAGACACAGCTTACCAAGCATGAAGCCCTTAGTCAGACCATGTCCATCCAAATACTCATATCTGGTCCCTTGGGATATCTTCCAATAATTTTCCTACTACTGATGTCAGGCTCACCAGCCTATAATTTCCTGGTTTGCTTTTATAACCTTTCTTAAACAGCTGAACAACATTAGCAATCCCCCAGACTTCTGGTATCTTATTTGTCGAAAAGGATGATTTAAATATCTCTGCTAAGGCCCCTGCAATGTCTGCACTAGCCTCTTACAGGGTCTGAGAGAATACCTTGTTAGGCCCTGGGGATTTATCTACCCTACTTTGCCTCAAAATAGCAAACACCTCCTCCTTCTCTGTAACCTGTATAGGGTCCAAGATATCAATGCTGCTTTGCCTGACTTCTATAGATGCTATGTCGGTCTCCTGAGTAAATAGAGATACAAAAATTCATTTAAGATCTCTGCCATCTCTTTTGGCTCCATGCAGTTATTACCATTCTGATCTTCCAGAGGACCAATTTGGTCCCTTACAATCCTTTTGCTCTAAACATATCTGTAGAATGCCTAAAGATTCTTTAATTCTGGTCCTTCACCTTGTCTACTAGGGCAGTCTCATCTCTCTTGATTTCTTAAGTGTTCTCTTGCATTTCATATACTCCATAAGCACCTCAATTGTTCTTATCTGCCTATACTTGCTATGCACCTTTTTTCCCTTAACCAGGTCCTCAAAATCTCCTGCAAACCAAGGGTTCCTAAACTGATCATATTTACCTTTAATTCTGACAGGCACATACAAGACTTTACTTTCAAAATTTGACGTTTGAAGGCCTCCCACTTACCAAGTACTGTACACGTTTGCCAGAAAACAGCCCATCTCAATCCATACTTGCCAGATCCTTTCTGACACCAGCAAAATTGGCCTTCCTCCAATTTAGAATCTCAATGTGTGAACCAAACCTATTTTTTCCATATTTACTCAAAGTTCAAAATAATATTTCAGTTTACATATAGGTCACCACATACAACCCTGAGATTCTTTCTCCTGTTGGCATACTCAACAAATCTATGGAATAGTCTTGACGAAGGGTCTCGGCCTGAAACGTCGACTGCACCTCTTCCTAGAGATGCTGCCTGGCCTGCTGCGTTCACCAGCAACTTTGATGTGTGTTACTTGAATTTCCAGCATCTGCAGAATTCCTGTTGTTTGCTATGGAATAGTAACTGTAAACAGCATCAATGAAAGAACAAAAGTATAGAAGACACAACCTGTTGAAATGCAGCCATAAATAAATACATAGCAATAACTAAAGAGCATGAAATAATGAGATAAAGAGTCTTTAAAGTGAGATCACTCATTGTGGGAACATCTCAATAGATATGTGTGGTTATCCTCTTTCGTCCAAGAGCCTGATGATTGAGGAATAGTAACTGTTCTTGAACCTGGTGGTGTGAGTCCTGAGACACTTGTACCTTCTGCCTGATGGCAGCAGCTAGAAAAGACCATGGTCTGGGTGGTGAGGATCTTTGATGATAGATGCTGCTTTCCTATGACAGCATTTCACATGGATGTGCTCAATGGTTAGGAGGATTTTACCCGTGATGGACTGGGCCGATTCCACTAACTTTTGTAGAACTTTCTGTTCAAAATCATTGGTGTTCCCATAACAGGCCATGATGCAGCCAGTCAATACACATTCCATTACACTTCTATAGAAGTTTGACAAGGTCTTTGAGGTCATGCTGAACCTCCACAGACACCTGAGGGAGCACAGGCACTGTTGTGCTTTCTTTGCAATTACATTTGCATGATGGGTCCAAGACAGTTTCTCTTGAGACAGTGACACCCAGGAATGTCAAGTTCATAACCCTCTCCACCTCTGATTTTCCAATGAGTATTGCCTCATGGACCACTGGTTTCCCTTTCCTGGTCTACAATTAGTTCCTTGGTCTCGAGAGGTTGTTGTTCTGACAACACAGCCAAATTTTCAATCTCCCTCCTGTATGCCAATTCATCACCACCTATGATACGGCCCACAACAGTGGCATCATCAGGAAACTTGAATGCGGTGCTGGAGCTGTACTTAGCCACCCAGTTATAGCTGTAAAGTGAGTAGAGCAAGGGGGCTAAGCACAATCCTGTGGTGCACTTGTACTGATTGAGATTATGGATATGTGTTTACCAATCCAAATTGATTGGGTTCTGCAAGTAAATCCAGGATCCAATTGCATGAGGGGGTATTGAGGCCCAGATCTTAGCCTTTACTGATTAGTTTTGAAGGGATGATGGTTTTAAATGCTGAGTTGTAATCGATAAAGAACATCCTAATATATGCACCTTTGCTGTCCAGATGTTCCAGGGTTGTGTGAAAAGCCAGTGAGATGGCACCTGCAGTGGATTTGTTGCTCCAGAAGGCAAGTAATAGTGGATCCAAGATGCCACTCAGACAGGAGCTGATATGCTTCAACACCAGCCTCTCAAAACACTTCATCACTGTAAATGCAAGTGCCACTGGGCAATAGTCATTTAGACAGGTTAACACATCCTTCTTGGGCACCGGTACGATTGAAGCCAGTTTGAAGCAGGTAGGTAACCACACACTGCCGGAGTGAGAGGTTGAAGATATCAGTGAATTGGTCGGCACAGGTCTTCAGTACTCGAACAGATATTCCATCTGGACCAGAGGCTTTCCTCAGATTCACTCTCTTGAAGGCAGCCAGCACATCACCTTCAGATATTGAGACCAAAGAATCATCAGGAGATGTGAGTATCCATGATAGCTCCTCAATGTTCTGGTAGTCAAAACGAGCATAGAAGGAATTGAGTTCATCTGGATGTGAAGCTATACTGTCCATGTCACTTGACTTAACTTTGTTGGAGGCTTGGCGTCAAGCATCCCTCATTGATTTCCATCTAGTCTGAAATCTCCACTTTCCCCATGAGATGGCTTACCAGAAATCATACCTGCACCTCTTACAGCATTCTTGATCTCCAGACTTGAATTTGATCTGGACCTCAGCAAATTCCAGATTTCATTGTTCATCCAGGGCTTCTGATTGGGGAAAAACCATGAATGATTTCATGGGGATTCACTCAACTAGTTATTTTATTAAAGTCTGCTACAATCCTGGTGTTGTCACAGATGAGTACCTGAACACAGCCCAGTCCACCGACTCAAGGCAATCCTGTTATCATTCTTTGGTCTCCTGTGACCACCTCTTACTTGTCCTAATCTCTGGACCCTTGCATTTTAGGATGTCTTTCTGCAGGTAGTGGGAATAGAGCCAAATGATCCATCTTGCCAAAATGTGGCCCAGGAAAGGAATGATAGGCATCTTTATCATAGTGTAGCAGTGGTCTAGTGCTGGTGCAACAGGTTACATACTGGTGATGATTGGGCAGGGTTTTCTTCAAACAGGCCTGGTTGAAGTCACCGACTACAACTTGAAATGCATCAATTGGGCTGTTTCTTATCTGCAAATGACATAATGCAGTGTTGCAAGGACTTTCTTATAGTCAGCCACTGGTGGAATATAAATTGCAGTCAGGATCATGGATGATTACTCCTGAGGCAATTAGAATGGCCTACATTTAATCATTGTGTTCCAACCCAAGGGAATAAGAGGTCAATATAATCCCCATATCAATACAGCAAAAATTACCAAAAAGCACATTCCACCACCTTTTTTCTTTCCAAAGTTCACAGTTCGATCCATTCTGAAAATTATAAAACTTTCTGGTTTGACAGCTGCATCCCATGTATCCACTGATAGCCAAGTCTCGGTAGAACAAACCATTGAGTTCTACGTCCGATACAACAGCCTTGCCCTAAGATCATCAGTCTGATTTTCCAGTGACTGCATATTTGCCAACAGGATGCCGGATAGAGGAGGCCACATTCCTTGGTGTTTCAGCCTGGTTTGAATTCCACCCCTCCTGCCGCGTTTCCACCGTAGTACTGACCCTTAAAGACTGCACTTATCTGCTCCACATTTAATCATCAATCGTGAGATTTGAAGAGCATTGATACAATTTCAAAGTCCACTGTTAAGTGGAAATTTAAATGCTGCAGATATCAGTGAAAGTAGTTCAACAGTATATTTAAGGGGAAAGCTGGAACAATTTTCTGCACCTGCTAAAAGTCAAAGCTCACCGGCGCCATCTTGGAAACTAATGGCATTATGATCACAAGACGCAAAATGTTATCCTCCACAAACTTCTGTCACCTGCCCTGTCTCATTCCTGAATAGCAGATCGAGTACTGCACACTCTTTCATTGGGACTTCTACATACTGATTAAGGAAATTTTACTGAACACATCTGACAAACTCCATCTCATCCAGTCCTTTTACAGTATGGGATTCCCAGTCAATTCCTGGAAAGTTAAAAATCACCTTGTGTTTCTTGCAGCAGTCTGCAATCTCTCTACGCTTTTGTACCTCTAATTCCTGTGGACTGCCGTGTGGTCTGTAATATAGCCACAACAACGTGGTCATACCTTTCATATTCCTCAGTTCCACCCATAATGCCTCACTAGACAAGCTTTTCTGTCTGTCCAGAATGAGCATTTTCCATGACTAGTAACGCTACCTTTCTTCCTTTAATCCCTCCTGCTTTGTCACATCTAAATTATGGAACCCAAAATATTGAGCTGCCAGTCCTGCCCCTCCTGCAACCAAGTCTCACTAATGGCTACAAAATCATAATTCCATGTGTTGATTCATGCCCTGGGCTCATTCCGCCTTTCCTACAATACTTCTTGCATTGAAATACACACATCACAGAACATTAGTTGTACCATGCTTAACCTTTTGATTCCTAACTTTTGAACTTCTCCACTATCTGTTCTGGCACTCTGGTTCCCTGCAACTCTAGTCTAACCCACCCCCACACCACCAGCAAACCTGCTAGTGAATCTGAGGAATTCATTGCTATGGGCAGCTGTGGAGACCAAGTATAAAGTGGAGGCTGATAGGTTCACAGTTAGTCAGAGCATCCAAGATTATGGGGAGAAGAAAGGAAAATGGTGTTGAGAGGGATAATAAGTCAGCCACAATGAAACAGTGGTGCAGACTCGATGGATTGAGTTGCCTAATACTGTTCCCATGATTTATGGTCTTATGACTCCTTCCAATTTTTATAGATGCACCACAGAAAATCAGAAGTTCATTAACATAAGTACATACAAGTACATGTATGCACAAATGCAAAGAAAACTTATTTCCAGCAAGATCACAGGCTCATACCGGCATATGCAAGTAACATTCACAAACAAAAACATTAAACATAAATTATATACATTTTCAAAAAAAACTGGAACATTTTTTAAAAATCCCATCCAGATAAGCATCCAATCCAGATACATCCAGCTTGGAATGACAACTTCAATTTTTTGTTGTCTAGGGTAGAGCAGAGAGTTTTGTGAATGCAGCACAGTCCATCACACAAATCAACTTCACCTCTACTGACTCTATCTCTACTTCCGGGTGCCTTGGGAAAGCTGCTCACTCCAACCCTAGTCTCACACATCAAAGTTGCTGGTGAACGCAGCAGGCCAGACAGCATCTCTAGGAAGAGGTACAGTCGACGTTTCAGGCCGAGACCCTTCGTCAGGACTAACAACCCTAGTCTCTCTATCTTGTCCCCTCTCTTGTTGGGTAGAGGATTCAGAAGCCTGAGTGCATGAATGTCGGACTCAAAGACTCGTGAACAGACCTCTTGTAGGCTAAAAGATGAACTTGAACTCACACAATAATTCATTATGGCCCTTATTAGTCTACCTGCACTGCACTTTCTCTGTAACTGCAACTGCAGCACCACCATATCCTTTTCATTTTACTACCATGAAAATTATGTATGGCATAATCTGTCTAGAAGGCAAGCAAAACAAAAGCTTTGCACTGTAACCTGAAACAATAATAAACTAATACCAATCAACAGAATCACAGGAGACTGCAAACAATTTGCAGACAGAATAATGAAATAATAGAAGAATTAAGTTATCCTATTAGAGTATTAATAGTGCAAGTAGCCAATAATAAGTACAAATGAGCAAGAGAACTGTTTAACTGGAACATTTTTTGTCCCGAGAAGCAAAGATGAATCTAGTCCTGGGGGCAATATCACTTGCGAGGGCATTGAGAAAAACAGATGATAATATTGTGTACAATAATTATAGTAAAGAATAAGCTATAAGAAAGAAAAATTAAACGTAAGAGAGAGGTGAGAGTGGGTATCCGACCACTGGAAAATGATGCTGCAGAGGTAGTAATGGGGGACAATGAAATAGCGAATGAACTGAATAGGTATTTTGCATCATTCTTCACTGTGGAATACACTAGAAGTATGGTGGAAGTTCCATGTGCCAGGGGTCATGAAGTGTGGGAAGTTACCATTATAGAGAGAAGGTTCTTGGGAAACCGAAAGGTCCGCAAGTAGATAAGTAACATGGACCAGATAGTGTATAGCCCGATGTTCTGAAAGAGATGAGTGAAGAGATTGTGGAAGCATTAGTAATGATCTCTCAAGAATGACTAGATTCTGAAATAGTTTCAGAAGACTGGAAAATTGCAAATGTCACTTCTCTCTTCAAGAAGGGAGAGGCAGAAGAAAGAAAACTATAGGCCAGTTAATCTGATCTCAGTGGTTGGAAAGATGCTGGAGTCAATTACTGAGGATGAGGTCTCAGGGTACTTGGAGGCACATGATAAAATAGGCAGTAGTCAGCATGGTTTCCTCAGGGAAAATCTTCCAGGACAAATTTATTGGAATTATTTGAAGAAATAACAAGCAGGATAGACAAAGGAGAATTGGTTTATGTTGTGTACTTGGATTTTCAGAAGGCCTTTGACAAAGTGCTTAACAAGCTATGTGCCCCTGGTATTACAGCAAAGATTCTAACAGTGGTTGATTGGCAGGAGGCAAAGAGTGGGAATAAAGGGAGCCTTTTTTGACTGGCTGCCATTGACTAGTGGCATTCCACAGGGGTCTTTGTTGGGATCAGTTCTTTTTACGTTATATGTCAATGATCTGGATGATGGAATTGGTGGCTTTGTTGTAAAATTTGCACATGATATAAAGGTAGGTGGAGGGGCAGGTAGTTTTGAGGAATTAGAGAGTCTACAGAAGAACTTAGATTAGGAAAATGGGCGAATAAATGGCAGATGGAATACAGTGTCGGGAAGTTTGTGGACATGCTCTTTGGTGGAAGAAATGAAAGGGTTGACTATTTTCTAAATGGAAAGAAAATACAAAAAAATCTGAGGTGCAAATGGACTTGGGAGTTCTTGTGCAGGATTCCCTAAAAGTTAATTTGCAGATTGAGTCTGTGGTAAGGAAGGCAAGTGCAATGTTACTATTTATTTCAAAGGGGACAAGAACATAAAAGCGAGGATATAATGTTGAGACTTTATAAAGCACTGATGAGGCCTCACTTGGAGTATTGTGAGCAGTTTTGGAGCCCTTATCTTAGAAAGGATATGCTGAAACTGGAGAGAGTTCAAAGAAGCCTCACAAAAATGATTCCATTATTGAATGGCTTATCATATGAACAGCGTCTGATGGCTCTGGGCCTGTTTTCACCAGAATTCAGAAGAATGTGGGATGCCTTCATGGAAACCTATCGTACGGTGAAAGAACTCGATAGAGGGGACCTGGAGAGGATGGTTTCTATAGCGGGAGAGTCTAAGACCAGAGGATACAGCTTCAGAGCAAAGGAGTGTCCTTTGAGAATGGAGATGAGGAGGAATTTTCTTATCAAGAGAGTGGTGTATCTGTGAAATTCTTTGCTACAGGCAGCTGTGGAGGTTAAGTCTTTATATAGATTTAAAACAGAGGATGATAGATTCTGAATTAGTTAGCGTATAAAGGGATATAGGAGAAGGCAGAGGATTGGGGCTGAGAGGAGAATTGGATGAGCCATAATGAAATGGTGGAGCAGACTTGATGGGCCAAATGGCCTAATTCTGCTTTTACGATCTTATTACTGTCTGCTGAAGGATTAAAGATCAAGAAGTTGAGGGAGTGGCTTGGAGGAAGTAATTAGAATTATGGTGGGTAAAGAGAGACTTGATTGACTTACAAATATAAAACTGGCGATTAGGAGATCTTTTAAAAAATGAGTGAGAAACAAGATACTAATGACACATATGCAATAGTAAAGCATATTTAAAGCATAAACTGCACAGATCTAAAAAGTTAGTGAGAGACTAACAGTGCAGAATCGATCAGTGTAAAACATGGCTAAAACCTTTCAAGAACACAATTATTGAAAAAAGTATGCAAAGGGTATGACCAAATAAGGTTCAAAATTAGAACATCTTGATGAATCAGACAGTGTGAGGGAGATATGAATTAACCATACGAGGGTGGCTGAAGCAATGGTAAACAAAGTACATTGTTGTGATTGACAGATGAAATGATGAAAGAGTGGGAGAAATTCAATGGCATTATTTGACTTGTATTATTGCTTGGAAGTAAGGTATGTTATTCTTTGAATAAGCAGGGTAATGAAATTAATTGGGTAATTTCATTAAAGAGGCAATATGGGCACAAAAACCAAAACTTAGTACAATGTAATTTTAAGATTTTCAAATATATCCATATCAATTTTGTTTTAACAACCTAGAATCCCCTAAAAATTCTAGCACAGTAACAGAATCCTTTGCAAACACTGCCTTCACACCTTCCCAACGCTCTGAAAATGTTCTAACCAGAAATAGCAGTTCCAATCCTGTTAGATCCAAAGCTAAATTGCTTCTTTAATATAGCTGCAATATTATCTTAATAATAATATTTTATTCTCTTCATAATGATTTTAACTCTCTCATTTTGTTTGTAATGCTTTGCACAAATACACATAGAACTCAGTCATTATTTCCTGAAAAGATTACCATGCCTTTCTTTTTTCCTAAATCAATACTTTGTTCATTTTCCTGCCTGTGTTCGTCCTTAAACCTCTCACTACCTCACGTATTTCCATTTTTGCTCCTTCAATATTATTCCTTTATATTATTACACCTGCTAATTGTCAGTTTACTAAGTTAACAATTTAGCTTTTGTCAGCTGACCCCATGGAAGAAATGACTGCTGAGAAAATATCATGCTCAGTATGATTACTTTTTTTAAATTAATATGATTCAGTTGGTTAAATTTATTAAATGTAATTTAATTAGATGATACATGCATTTTGTAATAGCTCAAGTACTTTGAATGGTTTTATATGCCTCAGAGCAAGTGCAAATCAGTGGCACAGTTAAATGGGCAGCACACTAACACAGGTAATAGAGTTGCTGTTTTATCACCAATGACCCAGGCTCATCCTGACTTCGGGTGCCTGTCTGTCTGGAGGCTGCACAGTTTGCTTATAAGCACATGGGTTTCCTTCTAGTGCTCTGTTTATTGTCACATCTCAAAAATGTGTGGTTAGTAGGTTATCAAGACATTGTAAAATGCCTCTAGAACATAGGTGAGTGTAGAATGTAAGGGAAGTTAATGTGAACATGAGGAGAATAAATGGTATTAGTATAAATGGGTGCTTAATTGCAAACATGTATTCAGCGGATTCAAGGACCTGCTTTTGTGCTGTACACCTCCTAAGAGTATTAAAGATAACCACAAACATTAAATTTCAGTGACAAATTTGACCACCAAGCAACAGGGCTTCTACTGTCAAAGCTATTCTGTGGGAGCAATCGACTTCTTATGCTGGGGACAGCCTTAGGCTAAATCGCCAACATGTGAGTCCAGATAATTAGATGAGAACTTAAACGGAGAAGAAGGCTGATGGACATGTGTAATAAGATGCTTCGAATATCAGATATCCTAGCTGCAAACATACATGAAATAGTAAGGAACATGGGAGAGAAGCCCAGCTCCTGCTCTGTAACAGGCTTTGTTGGAAGCTGGAATTTATCCTCCTAGTATGGAATATGCTAGCCATCTCAATTTCAACATCTGCAGCTCAAATCATAACACAATAGCTGGCAGCTTTCATAGCAGCATAAACAGAACTGACATCTGAATGTTACACCAGAACTTACATTTATGCCATATGAGTTCAGGTTGTTATTACAATGTATATCAGGAATCAAAAAAAATCAGAGGATGCAATAATCCTCAACAGATTAGAACTGATGAAGCCTTATCACAAGAGAATCAGACATTCATTATCCTCATTTAATAAGACAATATTCTGATCCCATGATTACTATTTCACTAGTTTTCCTGCTGTTGCCCTGCATTCAGCACCCAACCACCTCAACCTAGTACTGAGATTGTCCTTTACAGCCATTGGCAACCATGTTTAAATTATATCTGATTGTGGTCATGGGAAGAACCATAATCATGTGGGATGGATTTGAACTACAACAATGCCAAATATGTGGAGAACAGACACTAAAAATTTATAAAAGAGGGTATGTACCCAGCCTTTAATTGTTTTAGCTTAAATATGATACACAATATTTATTGAGTGTGTTCATAAATAGTAATAAAGTGGACTAGAATAGACTATGGTAAACTAGGAATTTTGGAGTGGTGAATAATTTATGGGAGATTGGTATCATTTGCAGGTCAGAATTGAATTATCACTAATAGTTCTTAAGAAAATGGGAAACTTCTTTCTCAGTTTACTGCAGCACTTGCATAGAAAATCTTCTACATTGCAAAGTCTATCTGTAGTTAAAGATGGAAACAACTATTTGTCTATTCTTTCTTGCTGGATGTGCATTTGTTGTAATAAAAGTAGAAAATGATAAAATCAATCAGTAGATTAGGCAGTATTTGTGGAAAGAGAAGCCAATCTTACATTTCAGGTTTGATACATTGAGTGCTTCCAACATATTCTGCTTTCATTTCAGATTTCTAGCACTTGGAGCTTTTGAATTTCATTTACTAGGCATTTGCTATGATCTGTCAAGGACATCAGGCAAACAGCAAGGTTTCTTGAATGGATAAAGTTGATCTGGGAAGGATGAAGTGAAGAATTCAGCAATGTGCTGCATAAGATTAGAGAATGTTTGGAAAATCAGGAGGAAAGAGGTGGAGAAGTAGAGAAAAAGTAATTGATCTTTGGGCCCTTTTATCTATATGACAGCCATCAGTAACAACATTTCAAAACCTGGCAGTTTCCATACAGATATATGTCCACACTGTTCGATCAACCACCAACTCCCTATCCCTTGAGTACTTCTAAACTCTTGACAGCTTGGTGAATATTCAGCACGAATTAGTTAACAAATCCACCCCCCCCCCCAAAAAAAGCCACTGCCTTCATTTTCTGTACCTTTGCAAATGAACTTCGGAGTAACTGAGCTAGCAGCAATTTCACCTCTGGATTACGTGGCTGTAAGTTCCAAGCTGCACTTGAGTGACTTGAAGAAAAAAAATTGGGCTGGCATTCCAATACAGCAGTGAGGGGGTGTTCTGCAGTCAGGGATGCCAACTTTCAGCTGAGCTGCTAAAACAAGGCCCTGCCCATCTCTAACAGATGACAGAAATGATCCTGATGCAATACTTCTAAGTAGTGCAAGGGAATTAACCTCACTGTCCTAGCCTTTCTTCATTCGCCACCTAACATTGCTAAAACATTGATTACATAATCATTATCCAATATTCCTGGGAGCTTACTGCGTGTAAACTGGCTACTTTTTTTCTAACAGCTGGAAAAAAGTGCAGGTCTTTATTTAACACACTTAATCACACACTTTACTTAACACCCTTTAATGCTCTTAAATATTTGAATTTATCTTTTTCTGAACTCAAAAGCTTTTCTGATTTTAAACTACCTATCACCGGCTGCTGCACTCTGAAATTCCACAAACTCTCATCCTGTCTTAGATTAAGACAATCCTTGCAAACTCTCTCACCAATCCTAATGCGAACATGTCAGATTTTGTTTGATAATATTCCTTTGATACACAGTGGGATATCTCACTATGTAAAAAGTGCTATTTAACAGATGTTGTAATGAACCCTAGTTGATCATAGAGAATGGAAGGGATGGAAGAAAATGAAAGATGAGTTAAGTGACAAAAACCAATAAAAGATTAAATATAAAATGCTGTGGGTGAGGCAAAACATAAACTGATTCTGAAAACCCTGGCTCAGGCACATTTATATTTATTTGCATTCACGTGAAAATAAAGGTGTATCTTATAATATTCTGAAGCAACATTGTAAAATATATATTGAGACCTTTGGCTCCATGGCCAGTTAAGCTATTTGACGAAACACTCAATGAGCTTTATTCGTGGATTTTACAATTGTCGTCATACATCTGGCATGCTTCACTACGCTTACATCTCGGTAACAAAGCTTCATTCATTGACTGGTACTGTACAACCTTACTTGTTGACATGTTTGAAGAAATTAGTTTGCATTTATATTCAGCACGTTTTTTTTCTCTCTTTGATTTTCACATGTCTTATTAGCTTCCTCACACGACACCTAATGAGCCATCACACCCTTCTTGGATTGTAAAAATGCTTGAAGTGCAGCATGACAGGAAATCTAATTACGAATGTACCACGGTAAAATGCAGCATGGAAATTATGAGACAAAAGAATGCTACAGTTTGACACACTCTTTAAAGAAAAAAACGCCACCGATATGCGTCTAGCATGCTAACTTTGCCTCCTGACTTCCTGCCTTCGGAAACAGCAGCCTATGCTCATCTGAGGACACTTATTGTCACGTAACACACAATTTAAATTTGCATATAACAACTAATTTTAGACCAACCTATAAAAAGAGCTGTATCTTATTAGGCCAAATAACACGAAACGGCCAAAATAAATAAATCTCACGCTGATTCGAAGTGGGCATAGACAATTGCACATTGATCTTGTGCTTTCCAGATCAAAACGTTGACCTTAACATTGGGATACTACTGAAGCACAGAAGTCCTATTCAATGGCCAACTCCGTTTACCCCTCCAACAAAAAAAATCTTTCATCTGATGCCACGGAAAGGGATTTCATCCCATAAATCATTAATTAGCCGTTCTCCTTGAGTTAGGTAAGAACTGTAAGGTGGGGGGGGGGGGGAGAGAGAAGAGGATTTCGGTCGCTCATTGATGTCTTTGAACTGTTGGTCGGGAGTCTGCAAAAAGAACAACACCCTATCCACAGACCAAATCTGCAACCTCTTCCTACAGTGATGGCTGATTTTAACCACTCACCTGGTTCACGCACTCTCCTGTATATTGTGTTGCAAATGCGCATTTCTCCCCCCCCCCCACAACAACGATGGGCACCAAGAACACAAAAGCGGCTATGCTATTAGATGTAAATTTTCATTTGCGGTGGATTTATGATGTAAAATCTTTCGGGATTTTTTTTGTCTCAAGCCAACCCCGTAAATCTGGACTTCCCCGCTAATGGATATGATGAACAAATGCGATCACTACACGGCTGCAAAGAAGAGAGACAGAGAGAAAGAGCCCTGAAGGATGTCTGTGCTTGCCTTAAACTGATGCCATAAACTATTTCCAGGAAAGAATGCTGGCCTTCATGCTTCTTTATTTTATTGTAAAGAAACGTTTATTTTTAACAAAGTGAAATACTGGTATTTTCACACCAGTCTACATCCGTGTTAAGAGAATACCATCTATATTCCTATACGTCAAAATAGTGCTCTGAAAGCGAACCTCCGCCTTCTGGTACTCGGAACCGCTGGTAGTTGATGCAGATTACTCCCATTAAATTAAAAATAATTGTGTTAAAACTGTATTTTTTTTCCCGCTGACTTCTCTCGATGAAGTTAAACCACAGAGACAGCATGAAAATCCACCTTTCCTACTACCAACACCACCCCCACCCTCTACTCCCCATAAAAGAAAACCCATCAGTGACTTACTGAAAATACACGGGGAAAGCTCGCCAGGGCGGGTGCCACTGAGGTGGAGTAGAGGAAAGTGGTTAACCTGCAGGGCGGTGAAGGGCGCAGGATAGGATACTGGCGCCAAGACCTCGCTTGCACGAACTGGGCTGGAGAAGCCTCCCGAACCACTCCAGCCGCGCGCGCAGCCGCACAGCGCCGACGAGAGGCAAGACTTAGAACGGAAAATGTGCAAAAATAGCTCTTCAACTACTATTTCTCTCCTTTTTCAAATGTATTATCATGGCTAAAGTCGCAATTACCGAAAGGTGGGTGGCATCACTGTCAGTTTACCTGTGTTATTTTTATTTCCCGCCCCTTCCTCAGTGACAGACCTGTCAAGACTGACTCATAAAAGGCGTAAGACTCCCGTTATTTCTATCCTGAAATGTAGTCTTTATAGACACTCTTGCGTGCCGAGCGCTCTAAATATTGACAGCAAAATACTGAGCTATTTAATTTTGTGTTACAGAACTACACCTTGAGAAGCGCTTCAAATTCAATTACGGAAAACTCGAAATGTGTAGCTTGTTTTGAAAATCCTTTTGGTTTTATATTGTTTATGAAGTCTGACCAGGACAAGTGATGTGTTTGATAGAACCAAAATCTCTGCGAATGGCATTGCATTTCATCGTTCATACCATTATGTTTGTTTTGTATTTATTTACAAAACCGACTGCAAATGCTTCTCAATTTCTTTCACATTACTGTAGACATGTAATGATAAAGCTTCGGTGTAGTAAACTCAATCTTGCTGTACCTTCACCACAAGCGTAAGGTACGTACTTCAAACCGAAATATTAATAGAAAAAGTAAACAGTATGTGCTGAATTTTATATACACTATGGACTTCTCTTGATGGAAATAGGAGGTCGCATGCTTAATTAACATAGAAACTAATCCCATGCCACCACTCCCCCACCCCCATCCAAATCTGTGAGTGATCGTTCAACTTCCAACATAGTGCTGGATGTCATAAAGCGAAATGAAACAGAAAAAAGTGGACTCGTTTTGAATACAATAAATCTACTGCTTAGAAAATTAGCAGGACATCCTGACTTCAACCAACAACATCAAATGTCAAATCATTCACTTCACTGTTATTTCCTGTTGATTTTCACATAACCTTCATAACAATGATTGCACTCAGTTATGAAGTACTTCAGGATAACTTGAGGTAGTTAATGGCCATGTATTGATGTGTTGCCGTTTTTCTTCATTTATTGAACTATATTTTCAGAGTGAGGAGCAGTTCTCAGTTTTTCCTCAATTCATTTTGAGTTAAGGCAGAGTACCTAATGATAAGTGTTTATTCATGAAGAGAATTGGGCAGCAAGAGGAGAAAGAGCAAAATACACTAATGTGTGCAGTAGGAAACATAGCTTGGTCATTTTAATACTTTAAAAAATCTTAATTTTTATTGCATCTAAGAAATAGTTATTAAAACCATTAAGAATACTTGTTATTTCAGAAATATTTGGTAAAAGAGAAAAGTTGAAACGAGTGTAATAGAATGTCCTCCAGTAATGCTGCTACACCAATAAAGGGTTTGATTATATGTTAATTTTAGTTGCCTGCTTTATTGATTCCCAAAGAATAATATTTTTGAATATTATTCTTCCTAGTTCTGTGCATCAATGAAGCATTATTTAATGGATGTGATTTCTGGTTTGATAACAACTTCCCAATTTTCTTGCGGTGTATTATCTTGTATGAATTAATTTTAATGATTAAGTAATCAGGATATAAAGAGTTGATTTTCAGAAAAAAAAATTACAGCAAGTTATGGATTGGTTTTAAAACAAAAATATTAGTTTACATCATTTTTTAAAGAACCAACATTTAAGCTGTATATATTAAAGTCGAATAAACTAGATCAAAGAGAATCGGAGCACAAAGATAAATGTATTGTACATAAATATAAAATGGGATGGATCAATTTTCATATCTCAAGTTTATGACCTAAATGATCTGCATTTATTTTTGCGAAGGACAGAATATGTTCACTTTAAGATAACATTGGGGATGCTGCTAGACCATTTGCTATAAAACAACTTCATATTCCAGAAAAGAAGAGATGGTGTTGATCAGGTTTTTAAATGTATTGTTATGAGATGTAGGCTGGAAGCCTGAAACTAGAAGTTAGTGCAGTGAGGATTTATTGTTGCCGCTAGAATAGTCGAGGATCTAATAACCTTAAAAACAAATGCAAGTGCATGGACTGAAAAGTTGGAAGAAATTATTGTTTTTCTAGTTGGCAACTAAAATTGAATGAATTAATGGGATTTAATTTGATAGTTACTCTGTACATACATTGTGGATTTTGAAATAATGCCATTTAATAATTCATATATGATCCTGTTTCCCCAGGTGTTTCACAGTTCACATTCATAAAGATTAGTAAAATGTCCATGAGACATGTTCCTGGATTCTCTCAGTTGGCCACAGTAACTGATTACATGAAAGCCTGGCTACATTGTATAAATAGGAGTTCTTCATTAGAACAGCTTCTCAGGACCTCTCTGAAGGTTCCAGAAATGGTATTTGTTTCAAAACCTGAGATATTCAATTATTATACAGATGAATAATGGAATTTTTAAATTAGTTATTGGACTGAATCAACAAAAACTCAAGAAGTATTTGAACTGTTGACAGGAATCTTAGCCATACTATTGATGAGAAAACAGCTGAAAGAAACTTATAACTTCAAACAGTGATCAAAATTCATCATTTTTAATCACATTTAGTTAAGTTAGTTGTTTAACTGTGGTGAAGTGACCATTGTAGTATTCTAGAAGCATAAAAGAAGATATCTATTAAAGTTAACTGGATTCATAGCATAAAGGCGAAGCATCTATAATATAAGATAAATGATATCATATTGTATTTATCGTTTTCAACCACGTAGTATCTCAAGTTACACTGCCTGGATGGAATTGCTAGTTTTCTGTCCAGTCAACAATTCATTCTAGTAAAACATTATGTGCCCACTTGATACTTTCATGCAAGGAATTCATTCTCCATTAGTTAGAATTTAAGGGTCCTTTTTCCTGCCTGGATACAGTGACGTTAATAATGGGAATGTTTTTGGCTATCTTGCCTTTAAGCAGTGAAATAACTTGCTAACTTCACATTTTAAATACTTGCAGGTTACCATTAGGGCTGATTGCATTATTTGCTCAGAATATAGAGGTCAGGGATATGAAATCTGGAACTACAATATACAGCAGTAGTAGTGACTTCCATCACCCAAATAGTTCAGGAAATAGGCAACTGCATCCAAGATGAGGAAAAGCATTGAACTTTCTAATGCCAATTCAAAAGATAGATCCCTGGAATCATTACCAAAGCTGCAAGCATACTGGTAATAAGCTGAACTAATTAGGCTTTTAATAAATTCAACAGGCAATCTATCTAAGGTTATTAACTTATTAGAGATATAAGAAATGAAGCAATGAATTTTTCCTGCCTACTTTATATGTGTTGTAGAAAAGGAAGCACAAGACAGACAGTAGAGGAAAATGGTTGCTTTTTCAGACCAAAGGCTGTTACCCTGGACCATATTTGAACCTTACTAAGACCACAGCTCTTTTTGGTATACAGTGGATTCCAGTTCATTTGGACACCTCCAGACCAGTATATTTAGGCCTAATTAAACGCCTGCCCAATTAGCTGAATTTTCAAGGAAGTAGTTAAAAATGTACAAAAAAGGCAAACTATCATTTAACTAAGTAACAAATTTTGTATTTAAATGAAATATAGTATAAATTAGTAATTGTAACAATACTACTAGTTCCTAATAATTATTGACAGAGGAATTCATCCAGTATCTGCTGCCAAGTTATTTTGATTAGTTTTAAATAAACAAAATTAGTGCGGCCATATAGTGCAAATAATAGACTGCCTTCATACAATGCTTTTGACGATTAAATCCTATAAATCTTCATTTTCATTTTAACATTCAAGATATTTGTTGATACCTTCAAATTCTTCATAATTCCTGTTCAGCAGGGAAATTGTTTCATTTTCATTGCTGACCGTTTCTGGCATCTCCAAGACTGAATGCTTGAAACTGCAGTGAGCAAAAGAGTTCTGAATGTCCTACTGTTTATTTCCCATCACCTATCAGTGATAAAATCACTGCTTTGTGAACACAACCAGATGCAACTGACACTATTTAAAAACTGTTCACTCTAAGGTCAGTATAGTGTTTTAAAGCCACACAAATGCACTTGACTGATGCTAGTTAGAAACTTCCGCAAGTCTCCTGTCCCAATCAAATGGCGTTGTGTCCCAATTAAATGAAGGGAACTAAGTCTACTTTCTTGATTAGCTTTGTTCGTTAAGAGTCGTCCCAAATATGCAACTGCCCCTACTAACCAATAGACCAATTCAACAGAATCCACTGTACTTCGATGGTATGGTAGTAAACTGAATAGTTACTTCTTATGCTCTTTTTGTGGAAGTGAAATAAGGCATAGTGGCAGACTTCAGGAGAATGTTAACAGACACATGCTAGATTAAATTTAACACTGAAATCTGAAGTGAATGAAGTTGAAAATAACCAATGAGGCAATGTATGATGGTACAACCTTTAAAATTGCACATGAAGGCAGAAACATGAAGTTTATTTCTGCTGACATGCTAGGTGAAAGGATGTTGGTATAGTTATTTAAAATAATGTGAGTTAATTGGTACAGTACAAAAGCAAGGAAATTATGCTGAATATTTAGAAATGGTGATATAGAGTTGGCACATCACACTTTAGGAATGACGTTAAGATACTGGATAGGGAGCAGTGAAGATTCAAATGAAAGATAACCGGCTTTGGATATATAGAAAAATGAAAGAAGCTATAATTCCTTCTAGGTGAAGAGAAATCTTAAAAATGCATTCAAAATGTTCATAAGCTTTGATAAATTTGTTATTATTATAAGTAGGTTTGTTAATCAACACATATTTTAGATGACAGACAAAAATCCAAAGAAAAGATCAGAAGTAGTTTTTTAAAAAATATTTGACTTTGATGCAGAATTTTCTGCCTGAAAGAAAGGTGGAAGCAAATCCAGTATTAATTTTGTAGTAAGTGTTAGTGTATTATTAAGAACCATTTGCATGATGCAGTGTGGTACATTGTTATGTCTGCCATATTTGTGTGTTGAATGCTGCTTACCTTCAATAAAGAATATTTTGTCAAAAGCTGCCCCTTTCTTATTTGCCTCAGTGAACAGCAGCATGAACGTTATAATGTTAAATAGGGAGCAAAATAAATACTTGAAAAAACGGCTTTGCTGGAAAACAGCAGAGAAAGGAGACAAATTTGATCAAAGTACATTGGCCAAAGTTGAGATTGGGACTACTTCCATCTTGAATGGCTGAACGTTATATGGAGTGATCATCTATACAATGTATAATATAATTTATTGATTTTCTTTTGACACTAAGGAGCTTCTTAAGCATCAAAAGAAAATCAATAAATTATAAAAATAATGGATACAGCTGAATCCAACTAAGGTTTCCCATTTTAAACTTGTAAAAAATTAATGTTTCAGGTGAACTTTTGAGATGTTTAGGTTCCTTAAGCTGGAAATATATCCCACAAAAACTAAAGAAGGGTTTTCTTTAAATCAGGTTTCCACATGGAACCTCTTCTGTAATGAATATATCTCGCAGAAAATGGTTGACGTGTAGCATTTTGGATATTACAGCTGCTGTTTAGCTAAGGTGAACTGATAGAATTGAGGATATTTCTAATGGGCTGCTCTCCAAGTTCTCTCTCTGTAATGTTCATAAATCTGCTATGTCACCTTAAAGGCTGTACTTTTGCTCACATTTTCAGCTTATTGTTTTGTACTCTGGAGCTCAATCCCCAGTCAGTTGTGAAGAGTAACACTGTGGGGAACACACCTTATTTGCAATTTCCACTTCTTAAAGAAGTTGAAAGCCATATTGAAACTGGAGATCTCTAAATGTAAAAAAACAATCAATGAGTTTACCTAAATACTAAAGAAAAAATTAGAGGGATAATGGTCTGTGAAAGGACATATGGATTTTGGCAGCTTTTGCTCAATGACTACAAATATGAAGAAAAATATATATCCATATAAACATATCTAAACAGTTTGCTGTATAACAACAAACTACATACAACAATTATAAACTAATTCCAAAACCTACAGTATTAATGATAAGAGCATAAGACCATAAGCTATAGGAGCAGAATTAGGCTATTTGCACCAACAAGTTTGCTCCCCCCTTTCATCATGGCTGATCCAATTTTCCTCTCAGCCGCAATCTCCTGCTTTCTCCATGTATCTGTTCATGCCCTGACCAATCAAAAATCTATAAACTTCTGTCTTAATTATACTTAAAGTCTTGGCCTCCACAGCTGCCTGTGGCAAAGAATTCCACAGATTCACCATCCTCTGGCTAAAGAAATTCCTCCTCATCTCAGTTCTAAAAGAACATTCTTCTATTCTGAGGCTGTGTCCTCTGATCTTAGACTCTTCCACCACAGGAAACATCCTCCCCACGTCCACTCTATCAGGGCTTTTCACCATTCAATAGGTTTCAATGAGATCACCCCTCATTCTTCTGAATTCCAGTAAATACAGGCCCAGAGCCATTAGACACTCTTTATGTGATAAGCCATTCAATCCTGGAATAATTTTTGTGAGCCTCCTTTGAACCCTCTCCACTTTCAGCACATCCTTTCTAAGATAAGGGCCCAGAACTGCTTGCTATACTCTAAGTGAGGCCTCAACAGTGCTTTATAAAGTTTCAACATTACATCCTTGCTTAATATTATAGTCCTCTTGAAATGAATGCTAAAGTTGCATTTGCTTTCCTCACCACAGACTCAATCTGCAAATTAACCTTTAGGAAACCCAGCACAAGGACTTCCAAGTGCCCTTGCCTCTCATTTTTTTGTATTTTCTCTCCATTTAGAAAATAGTCAGCCCTTTAATTTCTCCCACCAAAATGTATGACCATACTCTTCCCAAGACTGTATTCTATCTACTATTTCTTTGCCTATTCTCCAAATCTGTCATAGTCCTTCTGTAGTCTCTCTATTTCCTCAAAACTACCTGTCCCTCCATCATCCAAATTATTGACATATAATTTAAAAAGAATTGGTCCCAACACAGACCCCTGTGCAACACCACTAGTCACCGGCAGCCAGACGGAAAAGATTCCCTTAATTCCCATTCACCTTCTGCCAACTAGCCACTGCTTTACCCATGCTAGAATCTTTCCTGTAAACTAAGAAAAATGATACTGTTTGTATGATATATGTTAGGTCTGCATATGCTTAGAAAGTCAGCAATCAAAAGACCAAATGACCAAATCTCTCAAATGTCTTCTTTCTGTGTTGGGCTGTCCTAACAGACAGGATGTTAACTTCTTTTCTGATAGAAGAATGGATTGTCAACTAACTATTCTAACTGAGACAGTTGTTACTTCTTGGAATAAGGGAGTAACAAGTACATTAAGTGCATCAATGATTTTGAGATCCATTAAGAACAGTATTCTTTGTTGAAGATGAGGAGAATTTCACCATGGAATGTAGCAAGTCTCGTTCCAAGTTTCTGTAGAATCCTAAGCTCTATACACATACAATAACTCTCAAAAATATTCAAATAGATTATCTATCTCTATTCTCTTCTACTTTTCTGGATCTTTTTAGTGTTCTCATATAAGCAGAGCTTCTGCATTGACTTTTCTCTTCTAACTGTTTCAAAATACGTATTATTGAAAAGGGAATCAGTAGGAAGAAGTCCTGTAAAAGAGTGAAATCCGGAAATGTTCACGAGAAAATAGTATTCATAAGGTTGACTTCCAAATGAAGTTAAAGACACCTAAAATGGAAAGCCAAAGAAATAACAACAATCAAAAATTTTTGTTATCAATTGAGCACCACACAATTTACTTCCAAACATTAGTGTCATACGTTCCTTGGTTACCACTCAAGATTTCCTTTTTATGACTGTGGCTTAAATTGCAAATGCAAATCTTACGTAGCCTATAATATAGAAAATTTAAATTTAGTGACCATGAAACAAACCATCTAGGTTCGGCGCCATCGAAATCCTGCAAAATCTCCTTAGTGAAATAATCTAACTATTTTATCATTGTTAACCAGTACTAAACCTATTCTACTATATTACTCTGAATTCCACGTGCTCCAATCTTGTTCACTAGTGCTAGTCTCTTATACAAACAATAAGAATTGCAATATTTTATGCACATGACCCTTTAGTTACATAACAATGTACCAAAATATCTCTCATAACTGAAAACTTGTTGCAGTTTGGTTAAGTATTGGTTGAGGCAGATTCTCTTGCAATGTTTTCGTATATAACTAGAAATATAAATGCACTACTTTCAGAAATTGTAGGCAATGGTGATATGGATGACATGAGAGTGACAAAGCATCTGCATCCCCTTGAAACAAGAACAGCCAAAGGAAGGAGAAAAATTAATCAAGAAAACCTGCAACCTATTGCCAGATTAAGAGAAAACAACTGATGCCCCCAAAATTTCAAAAATAAAAGGCTAACTCACCAATACCTGATTGATCTCATATACTTACTGTTTCCAAAATTGTTCAATGCCTCCTCAGAATCCCTGACTGTCACGTTTCCTGTCAGTTACTACGGGTTAATTATAAAACAAACTGATTGATAAACAACTATTTCACAAAGCTAAATGTAAGAAAAATGAATGACCACAAATGCAATGAATGGTACAGAAATTTAGAATAGTTGACAATTCCACTCCTTTAAGGAAGAATTTTATGAATATATAGTTATTTATATATATAAAATCTGCAATCAGTATCATTCCCTTTTGTGCAATTGTGGTGGGATGTTATTATTAATTGTCCAAATGTCACTTGCACTCAAATAAATGTCCCACTTGGAATCCTATTGCACATGTACTGCTCAGAGGAAAAAGAGGAGTTGTATTGGAGTATCAAGTAATATTTAGGATAGTGGACCTCTCTTACTATAATGTCCCTTCCATAGAATGACAAAGTGCTATTGTAACAAAAGATGCATTATGACAATAAATAAACCTCTGAAAGTGCTTCTAAGTCTCAGCATGAGAGATATACTTAATACAAAGCATCTGCACGTGCATGCTTTTGACGTCATTCGTCAAAAGCACATCTCATACTATTTCAAAGCTCTTTTGGTTCACAGTTCCAGTTCATCTTTTACCCCCCTCATTAATTGAACAACATACCATTTTAGGCATCAAAAATAACAAACTTTAATAATGAGTATAATGTCCTTTTGCATCGTTCTCCCTGCTCACTTCGCACTGAACTTCATCTCTCTACCTGTCTTACTCCATGTTGTTCTTTAATTACAAACACAAAAAAACCTGCAGAAGCTGGAAATCCAGAGTAACACAAACAAGATGCTGGAGGAACTGAACAAGTTAGGCAGCATCCACGGAAATGAATAAACAGTCAACATTTCGGCTGAGACCCTTCATCAGGACTGGAAAGGAAGATGTCCTGACTTCTCCCCTTCTGTTCCAGTCCTTATGAAAGGTCTTGGCCTGAAATGTTGACTGTTTACTCTTTTCCATAGATGCTGCCTGGACTACTAAGTTCCTCTAGCATTTTGTGTGTGTGGTGCCCTGTGTTTTAATCATCTCTCTCTGATTTTCACATTTTTGATAACCCATTCTCAGCAAAGTCTGCAGCTTCATTGTCCTAAATCTCCATCAGTTTTGAATCTGCATAAATGTTAAGGGACTATCCTCTGTAAGACTCCCTTGATCAATTTTCCATGAACACCCACTCCCCTTTTTGTAGTATGTTTTCCATTCCCGTTCTCCAAGGATCCAAAGCCTTCTTCCAGGTGAAGTAACAATTCACTTGTGCTTCTTCCATTTTAATTAGTTGCATTCAATGTTACATTAATTCTTCATCTCACTTGCACAGCCATCTCTCTGCCTTTTGCCTTTATTTTTGCTGCATCAAAGAAAACCAATGTAAATTCTTGGGAGAGCATTTCATTTTCTGTTTGGTCAGTTCTATATATAAGTAGAATTTTTCCTTTTCCACAGATGCTGCCAAACTGGCTGAGTATTTTCAGCCTTCTCTTTCAGCTCCATGGATCTTTTTCCCTCTCTCTGACCCTATTCATCTCCTTCTATCTGCTATCTTCTCCAAACAGACTGTAATAAGTATCAGTTGCGATAGATTGAAATGTGTTGCTTGTGGGTGTGCAACCAAATTCGTTTTCCTCACTTCTCTTGTGACTTAACTCCCAATAAGCCAGCACAACATCAACCCAAAGCAGACAAGCACAACAAATTTCACAAATTAATGAATTGCAAACATCTGCAATTTACAAACCTTCACTGCCCTCTTTCAGCTGGCAACACCACAATTAGTCTTTCTAGGCCTCAACTTTACCATAGGCATCACCAACATTCTCTTTACCACTCTCCCTAGCATTTCAGAGTTTACTTCATTTCCAATTTTTCATAGTTCTGATGAAATGTTGTTGACCTGAAATGTTAACTTCATCGCTCTTGCCACAGATGCTACCTCAAGTATGAATATAAGTAGCAATTTCTGTTTAGCTTCTAGAATGTTTAATATCCATAAAATATTCTGATGTCTTCAGACAATTTTTTTCTATTTACTTACAGCAAGGTTTCGGCAATGAATCAGTAATGTGGCTGTCCCAAAGACCACTCAAGAGTCTGTGGCTAAGCTTGAGTAACTGTTTAGTTCTCTCTATGGTAATGAAAGTCACCCATGCATTCAAGTTTTGTGGCACAGAGCCATTCCATCAGCTACTAGAGATCTCTGTTTGATTGCTGAACTAGCATGCATCTGTCAAATTACTGGCACTCTGACTGATAAAAGTGGGAAACAAAACACCTTTGGCATTGGAACAAAACAGTAATAAGTTAAAACCTTGTAATTCACAAACTTATAGTTTATTCAACATATTAGCCATGATTTATGAGTAAAATAATTTACGAGTATCCCTCCTAAAATTACTTTACATGTCTTAAATTTATTTAGGTATTTTAAACTAACATCCTATTTTTTCATTGTCCCCATAAGAATTGTACGTAATTCCATATGGTCAACCTTTGGATGCTTCTTTTCAGATAAGTGAATAGTTATTCAATGTATTAATATTTCCTTTTATCTCAAAAGCTTAGTGCTCTGAATCTGAATTTTAGCTCTTCACCACATTATGTTCAGCACTTGAAAGTTTCATATGCTTTGTAACCAAAATTGGATGCATTATTGTAACAGAGAACAATACTGTCTAATCATTGCCCCCCTTCTGTTTAAATTATACATTTCCATATTTGGCTTTTATGATTGTTTCTTTGCATTTGTTGGATGAACTTGGCATTGTCTAGTATAATTTCCAGGTATCTTTCAGTTTAATTTTTGGTTATTACTACCTCTCTGATGGAACAAGTACTGCAGCTACTTTTTTTTTAATCTATGTAATTTTACACTCCTCTACATTAAACTTCACTTCGCCATGTTTCTGCCTATTTGGATATTTTCCTCGTCCTTTTGTTTGACTTTCTTTGGATCACACAATGTCCTATTTCCCCACTCTGCTCTAACACTTTTAAATAAATTGTTGTTTCTTCTCTCTTCAGCTTGTTCTAATTCAACCACTGCATTTACTATGAATCCCACAGCACTCTCAGATTCATGGATGAGATTTCCTTCCTAAGTTATACTCATGCAGATATTTAATGTGTGATTTTAACCATTACGTCCACAACTTGGAAATAAACAGCTGAAATCATGTGTTGGTGAAATTATAGGAAACACACAATGGCATATAGGTAAGGAGCAATAATAGATCATGAGTGGTATGTCTTTCTCAATTGCATATAGTCATCCATTCTTAAATTTGTGCAAAAATAAACAAAGTGTAGAAGTATCGATGACTAATATACATAACTAGCTAACAGAATGGGTCATTCCATGAGTCATGATGTTGTGTGGACTCAATGTGATTAAACACATTTGGTAGTAATTTCATGGCATCGCTTTTGGCCTAAAATCATTGAAGTTAATTTAGATATTGCTAGAAAATACACACTGAAATCAAGAGTGAATAATTCCTCGACATTCAACTTAGTGCAGGTTGCAAATCAAATGTGTGCTCCCACATTGTTGTTGTGGTTGGAAATAAAGAGACTGCAAATGGAGCATAAGGCAAACTACTGGAAGAATTCAGTGGGTCAGGCAGCATCTGTGGAGGCACAGGGTCAAGACTCTGCATCAATCCTGACCCATTCAGTTCCTCCCACCAGTTTCTTTGGTGCTTGTTTTGTGATTGTAGTATTCAGCTAAAAATAGTGTTGCAATTTGAAGGTCTAGCTCCTCTTGAAGGAAATTTACTCAGTGCTTGTAGCTCCAGGTGAAAGACCTTTCAAAAATGTGCAAAGGTTTTGGAAAATCTGTGTGGTGGAGAATAAGCACCCTATTCTATTGCCCCCTTGAGCATCCCAGGAAAAGGATTGGATGGAGAGTACTTCCTTACTCTGAATGGCCAGGCTGCCATTCAGAATCAACATTGAAACAGCAGTGGAAGGGAGTTGTGTGAGGTCACTTCAGTTGTTAGGACATGGTTACGGTGTCTCAACGGACTGACTGATGTATGACTCCAAACTGCAGTGATGCACTGACTCTGAGCAGCTAGGTATGCCACTGCGGTCACTCTCAGGGATGCTTACCATGAAGAAGTTTAAATCTTCCCTTCGGTGGGATCTCAGTGAAGCTCTTTGTGACCTCTGCTGCCCTCTGGCTCTTCGCTACCTCCCCTCCCCCACCTTCTTACTCTGACTCATCATATTTTCCTGATGAAGGGTCTTGGCCCAAAACGTCAACGATACTCTTTTCTATAGATGCTACCTGGCCTGCTGAGTTCCTCCAGCATTCTGTGTGTGTTGCTTGAATTTCCAGCATCTGCAGATTTTCTCTTGTTGGTGTTTCCATACTTGACTGTGATGCAGCCAGTCAATACTCTCTCTAAGACATATCTATAAAAGTTGGTGAAAGTATAGGTGTCATGCTGAATCTTTGCAAACTCCCAAGGAAGTAAAGGTGCTGCTGTGCTCTCTTCATATTTGCACTTACATGCTGGGCTCATGACAGGTCCTCCAAAATAACAACACCAAGGAATTTAAATTTTCTAACCCTCTCTACCTCTGATCCTCTGATGAGGACTGACTTGTGGACCTCTGGTTTCCTTCTCCTGAAGTCAATAATCAGTTCCTTAGACTTGCTGACACTGAGTAAGAGGTTGTTATTGTGGCACCACTCAGCCAGGTTTTCAATCTCCCTCCTGATTCATCACCATCTTTGATTCGGCCCACGACAGTGGTATCATCAGCAAACTTGAATATGGCATTGAGGCTGTGCTTAGCCACACAGTCATAGATGTAAAGTGAGCAGATCAGTTGGCTAAGCACACAGCATTGTGATGCAACTGTGCTGATGAAGATTGTGGAGATGTTGTTGCCAATCTGAACTGACTGGGGTATGCAAGTGAGGAAAAGGAGGATCCGATTGCACAAGAAAGTATTGAGGCTAAGGTCTTGGAGCTTATTGATTAATTTCAGGAGCTGATGGTATTGAATGCTGTGTTGCAGTTGATAAAGAGCATCCTGATCTATGCATTTTTATTGTCCAGATGTTCCAGGGTTGAGTGAAGAGCCAATGAGATGGCATCTGCTGTGGAGCTGTTGCTCCGGTAGACAAATTAGAGCGGATCCAAGTCGCTTCTCAGGCAGGAGTTGATGTGTTTCATCATCATCTTCTCAAAATACTACATCACTATGGATGTAATTGCTGTGGATGTTATTGAAGCAGGATACCATGTTCTTCTTCGGCACCAGTATAACTGACACCTGCTTGAAACAGGTGGGTAGCTTAGACTGCTGAAGTGAAAGGTTCAAGATCTCAGTGAAAACTCCAGCCAGTTGATTAGCATGGGTCTTTAGTACTCAGCCAGGTCCCTGTTGGGCCAGATGTTTTTGGTGGGTTTACCCTGCTGAAGGCTGCTTGCCCATCGGCCACAGGGACTGAAATCACAGGATCATTGGGGGCTGTGGGAATTCATATTAGTTCCTCCATGTTTTGACAGTCTAATCAAGTATAGAAGGTATTGAGCTCATCTGGAAGTAAAGCCTTGTTGCTGCCTATGTTGCTTGATTTAACCTTATAAGAGGTGATAGTATCAAACCCTGCCACAACTGTTGAGCATCCTTTGTTGATTCAAGTTTATATTTTTAAAAATCCCACCTCTCTACAATTGTACCCGAACTTCACCCACTATTCGATGTATATACTTTAATTATTCAACTACCAACAATCACTGTTGATCTGTGCTCATACTTATCACATTAGTATTGATACTCACATCTCTTGGTTTATCTACTAACATAAGTGATTCAAAATTCACAGAGTGCTCAGCAAGGTGAATATAGGGAGGATATTGCTACTAGCTAAAGATTCTACAGCTACTGATCGCAATCTCAGATATGGTCTGCTGTTGCTCTTATTTCTTGTATTCTCATATTCTTACAGCTATTTAACCAGTGAAAGCCACACAAGTTGGACACCATGCCAATGATGGCTCTTGTGGGACAAAGTTAATGCTATAACCAATGTCTGTGTCCATCATCTCAACAGGCTAAAGGAAAGAATCCTGTCATTAGGTGCAACAGCCATCATGTGATCAGGTGATCTGCCTTACCATGCCCTTGTTCCCCTTCAGTGCACTATTTCTTCTGATTTAGAAGATATATGTGGTCTAAACAAGTTTCTCTCATTTATCTTCTCTTTTTACCATCATCCTGATTTGTGTATTTCTTCTTTCAGGTAGATAGGGACTATCCCTCAGCCATAGACTGACTGCTGAGCACCAAGGTACTAGGAAACACTCACTTTGCCTTTAAGTTGGAGCCAGCATCATAGATATGGCCATAAGACCACCAGAGGCAACTTCGTCATTCAATAAGGTCGCTGGTGATCCACCTCAAATCCCATTTTCTTGTCCTCTCACCATAAACTCATCTTTTTTAATATCTAGAAATATGCCATCTCCGGTTTAGACGAAAGCAATGTTAGAACATCCACAGCCCACTCAGTTAGAGAATTCCACAGAATTTTACCAACATTTTTATGAAGAACTTTCATTTCATTTCATTTTTAAGTGACCTATCCCCAATTTTAAGTCTTGAAATTACTCCGTTTGCAGTATGTGGGAAGTCAGGGCGAGCACAATCGTCCCTGATGACTACACCTGTAAAAGGTACATCCAGCTGCAGCTCTTGACTAACCGAGTTAGGGAACTGAAGTGAAGCTGGATGAACTTCGGATCATTCGGGAGGCAGGGGCAGAAATAAACAGGAGTTACAGGGAGATAGTCACCCCTAAGAGTCAGGAGACAGGTAGCTGGGTGACTGTCAGGAGAAGGAAGGGGAACAGACAGAATGAGCAGAGCACCCCTGTGGCTGTTCTCACCAATAATAAGTATATCATTTTGGATACTGTTGATGGGGATGACCTACCAGGGACAAGGTGCAGTGGTTGTGTCTCAGGCACCGAGAAGGTACCCTCAGCTCAAGAGGGAAGAAGGGAAAAAAGGAGAGAAGTAATGATAGGGGATTCAACAGTCAGGGGAACAGATAAGAGGTTCTGTGGAAGAGATAGAGAATCCCGGATGGTCTGCTGCCTCCCTGGTGCCAAGGTCCATGACATCTCGGATCAAGTTCTCAGTATTCTCAAGAGGGAGGGTGAGCAGCTGGATGTCGTGGTCCATATAGGGACCAATGACGTGGGTAGGAAGAGTGAGGCGGTCCGGAAAGGTGAGTTTAGGGAGTTAGGCACCAAGGTAAAGGACAGGACCTCCAGGACAGCAATCTCAGGATTGCTACCAGTGCTATGTGAAGGCGGGTTTAGAAATAGTAAGATAGCGCAGATCAACACGTGGCTGAGGACATGGTGCAGGAGGAGGGCTTCAGATTTTTTTTAATTGGGCAGTTTTCCAGGGAAGGTGAGACTTGTTCCAGTGGGACAGTTTACATCTGAACTGGAGGAGGACAAATATTCTTGCAGGTGGGTTTGATAGAGAGACTTCCATGGATTTAAACTAGATACAAGGGGGAAGGGGAACCAGAGTGTAGGAACAGATGTAGGGGAGAAGGAAGAAAAAGAAAATAGTAAAGTTGTTTGCACCGTTAGTGATAAACAGACAGTAAGAGGCGGAAAATTTCTTAAATGCATTTATTTTAATGCTAGGAACATTGCAAAAATGGTGGATGAGCTTACAGCATGGATTGATACCTGGAAGTATAATGTTGTAGCTATTAGTGAAACATGGTTGCAGGAGGGGTGTGATTGGCAACTAAATATTCCTGGATTTTGTTGCTTCAGCTGTGATAGAATCAGAGGGGCAAGAGGGGGAGGTGTTGCATTGCTTGTCAGAGAGAATATTACAGCGGTGCTCTGGCAAGATAGATTAGAGGGCTCGTCAAGGGAGACTATTTGGGTGGAATTGAGGAATCGGAAAGCTGTAGTACCACTTATAGGGCTGTATTATAGACCACCTAATGGGGAGCGAGAATTGGAGGAGCAAATTTGTAAGGAGATAGCAGATATTTGTAGTAAGCACAAGGTTGTGATTGTGGGAGACTTCAATTTTCCACACATAGACTGGGAAGCCCACACTGTAAAAGGGCTGGATGGCTTGGAGTTTGTAAAACATGTGCTGGATAGTTTTTTGCACCAATACATAGAGGTACCAACTAGAGAAGGGGCAGTGTTGGATCTCCTGTTAGGGATTAAGATAGGTCAGGTGACGGAGGTATGTGTTGGGGAGCACTTCGGGTCCAGTGATCACAATGCTATTAGTTTCAATATAATTATGGAGAAGGATAGGTCTGGACCCAGGGTTGAGATTTTTGATTGGAGAAAAGCTAACTTTGACGAGATGCAGAAGGATTTAGAACGAGTGGATTGAGACAAATTGTTTTATGAGAAGGATGTAATAGAGAAATGGAGGTCATTTAAAGGTGAAAGTTTGAAGGTACAGAATCTTTATGTTCCCATTAGGTTGAAAGGAAAGGTTAAAAGTTTGAGAGAGCCATGGTTTTCAAGGGATATTGAAAACTTGGTTTGGAAAAAGAGAGGGATCTACAATAAATATAGGCAGCATGGAGTAAATGAGTTGCTCAAGGAATATAAAGAATTTGAAAAGAATCTTAAGAAAGAAATTAGAAAAGCTAGAAGAAGATACAAGGTTGCCTCGGCAAGTAAGGTGAAAATAAATCCAAAGGGTTATAACAATTATATTAATAGCAAAAGGATAGTGAGAGATAAACTTGGTCCCTTAGAGAATCAGAGTGGAAAGCTATATGTGGAACCAAAAGAGATGGGGGAGATTTTGAACAATTTCTTTTCTTCGGTATTCACTAAGGAGAAGGATACTGAATTGTGTAAGGTAAGGGAAACAGGTAGTGAAGTTATGGGAAGTATGATGATTAAAGAAGAGAAAAGACTGGCACTTTTAAGGAATATTAAAGTGGATAAGACTCCGGGTCCTGACAGAATATTCCCGAGGACCTTGAGCGAAGTTAGTGTAGAAATAGCAGGGGCTTGACAGAAATATTTCAAAAGTCATTAGAAACGGGGATGGTGCTGGAGGATTGGCGTATTGCTCATGTTGTTCCATTGTTTAAACAGGGTTCCAAGAGTAAACCTAGCAATTATCGGCCTGTTAGTTTGACGTCAGTGGTGGGTAAATTGATGGAAAGTATTCTTAGAGATGGTATATATAATTATCTAGATAGACAGGGTCTGATTAGGAACAGTCAACATGGATTTGTGCGTGGAAGGTCATGTTTGACAAATCTTACTGAATTTTTTGAAGAGGTTACTAGGAAAGTTGACGAAGGTAAAGCCATGGATGTTGTCTATATGCACTTCAGTAAGGCCTTTGACAAGGTTCCACATGGAAGGTTATTTAGGAAGATTCAATCGTTAGGTATTAATATTGTAGTAGTAAATTGGATTCAGCAGTGGCTAGATGGGAGACGCCTGAGAGTAGTGGTGGATAACTGTGTGTCAGATTGGAGAACGGTGTGTAGCGGTGTGCCTCAGGGATCTGTACTGGGTCTAATATTGCTTGTCATATACATTAATGATCTGGACGATGGGGTGGTAAATTGGATTAGTAAGTACGCAGATGATACTAAGATAAGTGGAGTTGTGGATAATGAAGTAGGTTTTCAAAGCTTGCAGAGAGATTTGGGCCAGTTAGAAGAGTGGGCTGAAAGATGGCAGGTGGAGTTTAATGCTGCTAAATGTGAAGTGCTACATTTTGGTAGGACTAATCAAAATAGGACATACATGGTAAATGGTACGGCATTGAAGAAAGCAGTAGAACAGAGGGATCTAGGAATATTGGTGCATAGTTCCCTGAAGGTGGAATCTCATGTGGATAGGGTGGTGAAGAAAGCTTTTGGTATGCTGGCCTTTATAAATCAGGGAATTGAGTATAGGAGTTGGGGTGTAATGTTAAAATTGTACAAGGCATTGGTAAGGCCATATTTGGTGTATTGTGTACAGTTCTGGTCACCGAATTATAGGAAAGATGTCAACAATATAGAGAGAGTACAGAAAAGATTTACTAGAATGTTACCTGGATTTCAGCACCTAAGTTACAGAGGAAGGTTGAACAAGTTGGGTCTTTATTCATTGGAGCGTAGAAGTTTGAGGGGGGACTTAATAGGGGTATTTAAAATTATGAGGAAGATAGATAGAGTTGACGTGGATAGGCTTTTTCCATTGAGAGTAGGGGGGGATTCAATCAAGAGGACATGAATTGAGAGTTAGTGGGCAAAAGTTTAGGGGTAACATGAGGGGGAACTTCTTTACTCAGAAAGTGGTAGCTGTGTGGAATGAGCTTCCAGCAGAAGTGGTAGAGACAGGTTCGATATTGTCATTTAAAGTAAAATTGGATAGCTGTATGGACAGGGAAGGAATGGAGGGTTATGGGGTAAGTGCAGGTCTGTGGGACTAGGTGAGAGTAAGCGCTCAGCACGGACTAGAAGGGCCGAGATGGCCTGTTTCCGTTCTGTAATTGTTATATGGTTATATGGAAATCCTGTATGAAATCCTGACAATGCATTCTTTTGGACATTTGCTGTCTATATCAGGGAAGTGAGTAATACTGCTGGTGCCACTAATGGGGCAGGTTTCACATAAGTTCTGTTCCAGAACACTCAGATGAAAGTTTTGTCTGCATAATACAGTATTCATGGCATTGATAGTGCTACCTGGAAACCTTCACGGAAGGATAAGGGGTGAGGAAGGATCCCGACGTTTATCGTCCTTTTAACGTCCTTTCCCCAGTTTTATATTGCTGAGTTGCCATCTAGAAACTTTGTCATTAGTACTGTTGATTAGGAAATTTAATTTAAATTCAACGATGATGAAGTAACTGTGAAATATTTCTAGATCTGGAAGGTGATCTTGGAGTGGAAACTGCAGGTACCATTGTTCCCATGCACTCACTGCCTGTATTAGACGTCTCGGGTTTATGAAGTGCTATCAAAGTTGCATTAATGAGGGCATTTGTAAATGATACACATTGCATTTCCAATGTGACGGTGATGGAAGATGACGAATGGTGTGCCAAACAAATAGTTTATTTACTTTTTGCTTCAGATTCCAGCATTTAGTCTCTTGTTTCTCCAACCAAGTGGTCTGCTTTGAGTTGAATTGAGTAGAATTAACTGTTGTTGAAATTTCACTTAAAGAAGCAAACAGCTCAACGGTTCATTTTAATGTCAGAGAATATATATAATATACAATCTGAAATTCTTACTCTTCGCAGACATCCACAAAACCAAAAACCCCAAAGAATGACTGACAGAAACAACAGAACCCCAAAAACCTCCTACACCTCCCACGCACAAGCAGCAAGAAAAGCATTGACTTCCCCCCTTCCCCTCCACCACTTACACCGATCCCCACTTCCTCTACCAGGCAAGTTATAGTAAAAGTTATAGGAGAACTTGATTTAGAGTCTGTCAAAAACAACAGTAATCTTCCATGTCGCTTCTCTAAGTCTCCAAATCGAAGACCAACAGGCTCTCACTCGCTATCAAAAAGAGAGAGAGAAGATCACTCAAATATAGGGGCCTTCTTCTGACAGTAGCGTACACCGCCTGCTGTCTCGATCTTTCAGTCTTCCACAACGTTGGTGAGGAACCGGGCTGTCCATGGAGCTGCATCACAAAGGCACACATCTCCCAGGCTGCACCTGGATATATCTAAATGGCAAGTGCATGGTGAGTCTGAGAACAAGAAACCACTGCTCGTGGAGAACCATAGTTTGAGCTACAGCTGTAGATTACGGACTCCGACAGGACCCTGGCCACCTTGAAAAGAAAGGAAGACATGAGAAAAGAAGAATAAGCTATTTCATGGACAAACTGGAAGAAATTGCTTCGGTCTGCAAAAACCTCTGGCGCCATCTTTTCTAGCTCCTCCCTCACTCCCAAATTCTGAATATTCCATTCTATTTCTAACACGTAGCATGCAGACTGTAGTGAAGCTTTGGGAAGTCAGAAATTCAGTTACTTTGTCAAATGACATCAGATTCTGATGTGCTCTAATAGCAATATTAATTATGCGTGCAGTTTACAAACATTTCTGCTCAAAAGCAATATTGCAGATGATGAAGGAACTAACAATAAACAATCATAATGCCACTTAATGTCTCAAGATTTACTCAGTGGGGGAAGTTATTTACACAGTGTGATTGTTGTTTACCAAACCTAAATATAGGCATGGAATTGATTAATTTTTGAGTTTTCTTGTTGCTATTAAGTCTCCTTTCAGATACCACAGGAAGATTATTTGGCCCGTACAACATGTCCATTGAAGGTTACTTGACATTGGTTTCTCCTGTAATTCTCCTGCGGCTCTTTTCTTTCCTTCTCCTCTTCTTCCTTTTATTGCTCATTCTCCTTTTCCAGTTAGGTTGTTGTCAGCAAGTGCTGCATGTGCATAGTTGCAGCACACAACATATTAAGTCACAGTGAAGTTTACAATTCTACTTTGAGCTTAATGGAGAGGTTCTTGAGATATGTTCAGGCACATCTTCTTGCTTGAGCAATCCAATTATTTTCTTTATTGTACTTCTAGTGGTTACATAGATTTTTTTCTGAACTAGCATTTCACAATTCTAGTCAGAGTCCTGATGAGAAGTAGAAGCTAAATATCTGAGATTGCGCCTTACCTATAGTAATACTCATTGGCTTGGTTTGAAATATGAGGGAAGCACCTGACAGCATGATAGTGAAAAATACAATGTAAACTTCCCAATTTTCTTTTGTTTAAAATGTGCTCAGCCTCATACATCTTGTACTTTAAGGAAAAAAAGTCAAAGTCTGTCCTGAGCCTTTTGTGGCTTATGCCGGTTTCTGTGGTGTGAAGCGACTGAGAGTACGAGACTCCGCCCCCCCCCCCCCCCCCGGATAGGACGCCAGTCTATCGCGAGGTTAACCCCCAGCATTTGCCGGTACCCATTTTCAGCTGGACTGGAGCAGTGTGTGGTTAAGTGCCTTGCTCAAAGACACAACATGCTGCCTTGACCGAGACTCAAACCCACAACCTTCAGATCGTGAGCCCAACGTCCTAACCACTTGGCCACACACTTTAAGGAAACTCTGGTAAATATCTAGGTTATTTAGTGGATCCATTATTCCACATGGGTGCAATATGTCAATCCCCCTCATCTGCCATCATGCAGGTGCCTACAGTGTCATACTGTGAGCTACTTCCTTCTCATAGAAAAGTGATGAGTTCTGTCCTTAAATGGAAAGACTGAATCTGCAAATGGGGATACTGTAGGGACTCCTTAATTTCATTAGTCAGATTTCACTCAGAATGTTAAGGGTTAAGTGCACTGTGTATGTAATGCGTTACGTTGTACATTATTACATGATGGAGGCGGGTTTTTTTTCTGATATATATACGATGTCACCATTTGTTTTGGGGGGTAATTAAAGTGTATGCTAGAAGTAATTACACTCCTGTCAATTTTTGTCGACACTCCTACATTGGTGACCCTGACACTCATCCAGATGACTCCAGAGTGATTTCGCCTGTTTTACAATCATGACTGCAAAGCTTTTGCTCTCAAACTCCCTGAATTCTGGCAGGAACATGCCGCCGTTTGGTTTGCTCAGGCAGAGGCCCAGTTTGCAGTGCCGGGAATCTCGCAAGATGACACAAAATATTACTACGTCGTCACAGTGTTTGACAGCTCTACGGTGACCAGGCTGATGAGCATCCTACAGCAATCCCCGGAAGTCGTCAGGTACAAGGCTCTTAAGCAACTCCCAGTAGAAACTTTTGAACTTTCCAAATGTGAGCACGCCTGTCAGCTCCTCTCACTGCCCAGTTTAAGCAACTCCAATCCGTTGGAGTTGATAGACCATACGTTGTCCCTCCTTGGTATTCCATCTTCAGAAAGCTTTTCCTGCAACAACTACCAGGAGAGGTGCAGCCGGCTCTGGCTGGCTCTCCCTTCGAAGACCTCTGGGCTTTAGCGAGAGAGACTGACAAGGTGTTATCCATCACCAAGAGGGTTTTGCAACAATGCGGTTGGACGCCTTTGCCAGCTAGCCACCACCTGAACATGAGACAATCACCATGGCTCAACAACGGTCTCCTACCTTGTATTTCTACCATGCAAGGTTTGGGCTGAGAGTTAAGAAGTGCTGCCATCCTGCGGGTTCAAGGAGTTGGGAGAACGGAATGGCCAGTGCCCATTAGCTGCTAAGGGTGTTGGCAGGTCAGGCAGTTTGTTATTCATTTCAGACGCTGTTTCCAGGTGCTGTTTCCTCTGTGACATGCTGCTCAGGTGGGGGTTCTGCCCATATCTAAATTAGACACACAAGATGGAAAATATGGACCCACACTTGAGGCTGTGAATGGCGTCACATCCAGACTTTAGGAAGCATGGAATGGCATTGTGCTTTGGTGGGCAGAAGTTTTGCTGGAATTTTGTGTTGGTGGTGGTGTCTACACCATTACTGGGGGCTGACTTCCTCTGTCCCAACAGCCTTCTTGTTGATGTCCAGAACTGGCACCTCTTCAATGCAGAGACCTTCTACTCCCTCTCCGGCACACTCTGCACCACTGTCACCTCAAAGTTTCCACCTCTGATGACTTCCTCCGCCTCGCTGAGTTCCCAGACCTGACTGAGCCCATCTTCTCTCCTCCACCGCTAAACACATCCTCACCACCAGCCCGCCCGTTCATGCCCACTCCAGGCGCCTCAACCCAGAGAAGCTAGCTATTGCCAAGGCTGAGTTTGACGCCATGAAGTGCCTGGGCATTGTCAGGCAGTCCAGCAGTTCACGGGCTTCCCCTCTCCACATCGTGCGAAAACCAGGGGGTGGGTAGTGTTCATGTGGCGATTACCACCGCCTCAATGACAACACAACCCCTCACCAATACCCAATCCTACACATCCAGGATTTCTCTGCCCACCTGACAGGGAAAACTATTTTCTCGAAGGTGGCAACACACATAAAAGTTGCTGGTGAATGCAGCAGGCCAGGCAGCATCTCTAGGAAGAGGTACAGTCGACGTTTCGGGCTGAGACCCTTTGTCAGGACTCGAAGGTGGGCCTCATTCATGGTTATCACCAGGTCCCTGTCCACCCGCGGTGACATTCCTAAAACCACTGTTCTTACACCATTTGGTTTGTTTGAGTTCCTTCAAATGCCATTTGGGCTGAAGAATTTGGCCCAGACCTTTCAGCGCCTCATGGACAGTGTTCTCAGGGATTTACCTTTCCTGCTTTTTACTGAGATGACATTTTGGTAACCAGCTCTCTAGGAATGAATATCTCTTACACTTGAGAACTGTTTTCAAATGCCTTAGTCAGCGCTGTCTAATAGTCAACCCGCGAAGTACCATTTTGGACTGTCCGTGGTCAATTTCCTCAGTCACTGCATCAATCCAGCAGGGGCAGTTTCCCTGCCAGCTAAAGGGCTATAGTTGCGGCTGTTAAGCATTTCTCTCAGTCAATTATTATTAAGGCTTTGCAGGAGTTTTTGGACATGGTGAACTTTTATCACTGTAAGCGGCTGAGCTCTTGTACCCCCTGTACGAGGCCCTTAAGAGCAAAGCAGTGAAGACTGGAGGAAAGGTCCAAGGCTTTCTCACACACTTAGCAGGCATTGACTAATACAACGCTGCTGGTGGATCCCTTCCAAAACGCGCCAATCACTCTCACCACGGAAGCATCGGATTGTACTTAAGCGTGCAGGCGCTGTGTTCGGCAGACACAGGGTAGAAATTGATGGATGTTGCTTTCAGTGACTGTGGCGTTTCACTGCTCTGTAATGTGTCAATGGGGCAACGAAGGCTGGTTGTGCCAGCAAACTGACAGTGGCGTATTTTCAGTGCGGTCCATGGGCTTTCTCACCCAGGCTGGAAGGCATCGCAGAAACTGGTGACAATAAAGTTTGTGTGGCATGAGCTTAAGAAGGGCCTCAGGGACTGGGCTAGTGCTTGTTTGGTGTGTCATCACATAAAGGTGCATCGACACTCCTTTCCTGGCCCCTGAGCAGCACTTTGACCATGTGAATGTGGGTTTGGTTGGCCTGTTTTGCCCGTCCCGCGGGTTTACTCACCTCCTCACTGTCGTTGATAGGACCACACGTTGGCCAGAGGCAGTGCCGCTGTTGTCCATTTCAGCGAGTGTTTGTTGACTCATGGATCGCTTGGTTTGGTGCCCCGTCGGATATCTCTTCAGACCGTGGGATGTAATTTATGTCCAAGCTTTGGTGTGTGGTTACCTGTGATCTGGGGGTCAAACTGCACCAGATGACAGCTTATCACCCTCAGGCCAATGGTCTGTGTGAGCAGTTCCACTGTTCAATGACAGCCGCTCTCTGTGTATGTCTCCATGACAGTTGTTGGGTGGACAGTCTGCTGTGGGTCATGTTGGGCCTGAGGACAGCCTGCAAGAGGGACGTTCAGTCCTCTTTTGCGGAGATCATTTTCGAGCAACCCCTGCAGGTGACAGGAGAGTTTCTCCCAATATCCACAGGCCCATGGTCCACTTTGCAGCAGTGATAGGCTTTTATAAGCAGCTCCAAAACTTTCGCTCCGGTGCCTACAATGTAGCATGGCCTGTATGTTGCCCTGGTTGCCGGATCTGTGGGAGGTGAAATATCTGTTTTTGCATCATGATAGCTATCAGGATCCCCTGAGGCTGCCTTACGACAGCCGTTCTGCATGTTGGAAGTGGGGGATAAGTTTTTCGCGCTGGACTTTGGAGATATTCCGTACAGTGTTTCTGTGGATTGTCTCAAGCCTGCTCATTTGGACCTGGACTCTCCAGTGAAAGTGGAACAGCGCCCTTGGAGGGGCCAGCCTCCTACCTCCAGACCTTCTGACGTTGACTGCCCTTCCTCTCCCGCACCTGAGCATGAAGGCAGGAGTAGGTTCGGCCAAGCTTTGCGGGCCCCTGCTTATTTGACTTTGCCTGCTAGGGTGAATTCTGTTGGGGGGGAGAGGTCTGTGTAGGGACTCTTTAATCTTATTAGGCAGAATTCATCCAGACTGTTTAAGGGTTAATTTGTTGTTTATGTTACGTGTTACATTGTACATGATTATGTTTTGGAGAGATGTGATTTTTTTCTGATTTATATACAATATCGCCATTTGTCTGGGGGGTAAAAAGAAAGTGTACGTTAGAAGCAGTCACACTCGTGTCAATTTTTATAAATGCTCCTACAATATTTCACTTATACCTACTGCTCCTGCCTGAAACAAGCAAATACAAAAGCAAAGTTCAAGGCCACTCTTACCTTCATGACCATAGGAAAAATCTACCAGGCATTGTTCTTCATTGTTGCCAGCATAATGTGGCAGATCTTCCAGATTACATCCATGGTGAGCATTTGTGTTGATATTGATGTTCCTCAGAAGGCACCAAAATGGAATCAAAAGTGTTGCAACCCATTTTTGTTCAGAGAGGTGGAGATGGAGGAGTTGACTACACAAACAAGAGAAAATCTACAGATGTTAGAGTCTTCATGAAGGGTTTTGACCCAAAACATCGACTGTTTATTCTTTTCCATTGATGCAGCCTGGCCTCCTAAGTTCCTCCAGCATTTTGTGGGAGTTGATTTCAGATTAGTTTAGTACAAAGATTGATTTTGTAAACCATCTACTCTGCGCACTTCATTATGCATATAACTGTCATGTGCTGCTACCCTATCAATTTATTGAGAACATTTCACACTGAAAATATGACCAAAGGACATAGTAGCAGAATTAAGCCATTTGGCCGATCGAGTCTGCTCCACCATTCAATCATGGCTGATCAATTTTCCCCTCCTCAACCTTATTCTCTGGTCTTCTCCCAATACCCTTTGATGCCATGGCCAATCGAGAACCTATTGAGCTCTGCCTTAAATACACCCAACCACCTGGTCTCCACAGCTTCCTGTGGTAACAAATTCCACAAATTCACCATCCTCTGGCTAAAGAAATTTCTCCGCATCTCAGTTTTAAATGGATGTTCCCCTATCCTGAGGCTATGTCCTCTTGTCTTAGACTCCCCCACCATGGAAAATATCCTTCCCACATCAGTCTAGGCCTTCCAACATTCAAAAGGATTCAATGGTATCCTCCCCCCCCCCCCCCCAAATCCTTCTAAATTCCAGCATGTACAGACCCAGAGACATCAAACGTTCCTTGTATGATAACCTTTCATTCCCGGAAAAATCCTTGTGAACTGCCTCTAGATCCTCTTCAATGCTAATATAGCTCTTCTTTGATGAGGAGTCCAGGACTGTCTACAATATTCAAGGTGAGGCCTAACCAGTGCCTTATAAAGCCTCAGCATCTTATTCCTGCTCTTGTATTCAAGTCATCTTGAAATAAATGCTAACATTGCATTTGCCTTCCTCACAGTCGCTTCACCTGTAGGTTAACCTTTAGGGTGTTCTGCACAAGAGTGCCCAAGTCCCTTTGCATCTCATATTTTTGGAGTTTCTCCCATTGAGAAAATGGTCCACACATTTATTTCTACTACCAAAGTGCATGACCTTACATTTTCCATCATAATTATTTCATTTGCCAATCTCTTATCCATCCCCCTAATCTCTCTAAATCCTCCTGTAGCCTTCCTGTTTCCTTACCACTACCTTCTCCTTCACCAATCTTCATATCATCTGCAAACTTCACAAAACAGCCATCTATTCCATCATCTAAACTAATATATAGCACAAAAAGAAGTGGTCCCAACAATGACCCCTGCAGAACACCAATAGTCACTGGCAGCCAACCAGACAAGGATCCTTTTATTCCCACTCACTGCCTTCCACCAATAAGCCAATTCTCTCTCCATGTTAGTAACTTTTCTATAATATCATGGACTCTTAACTTGGTAAGCAGCCTTATATGTGGCATCTTGTCAAAGGCCTTCTAAAAGTCCACTGCATCCCCTTTATCTATCCTAATTGTAATCTCCTCAAAGAATTCTAACAGATTCATCAGTCAAGGTCTTCCCTAAAGGAAACCATGGGGATTTTGCCTTATCTTGTCCTGTGTCACCAAGTATCCATAACCTCATCCTCAACAATTGACTCCAACCACTGAGGTCAGGCTAACTGGTCTATAGGTTCCTTCCTATTGCCTTCCTCATTTCTTAAAGGGTGGAGTGACATTTGCAAGTTTCCAGTTCTCTGGTACCATGCCAGAGTACAATGAATTTTGAAAGATCATTTCTAATGCCCCTACAATCTTTACCACTACATCTTTCAGAATTCTAAGGTGCAGTTCATCTGGTCCAGGTGACCTGTGTGCCCTTAGATCTTTCAGCTTTTTGACCCCCTTTTCCTTGTAAGAGTAACTGCACTCACTTCACTTCCCTCACACCCTTCAACATCTGGCACACTGCTAGTGTCTTCCACAGTGAAGGCAGATGCAAAATATTCATTTAGTTCATCTGCCATCTCCTTGTCCCCTGTTATTATTTATTCAGCCTCATTTCCTAGCAGTCCTATATTCACTGTCATCTCTTATTTTTTACATACTTGAAAAAGCTTTTACTATGCACTTTGATATTGTTTGCTAGCTTGTTTTCATATTTCATCTTCTCCCTTCTAATGATTTTTTCAGTTGCTCTCTGTAGGTTTTTAAAAGCTTCTAAATCCTCTATCTTCCCACTAATTTTTGCTTATTTGTATGCCTTCTCCTTCATTTTTACATTAGCTTTGATTTCCCTTGTCAGCCATTTGAGTATTTCTTTGTTTTTGGAACACATATGTCCTGCACTTTCCTCATTTTTCCCAGAAACTCATGCCATTGCTGCTCTGCTGTCATCCCTGCCATCAGCTTCTTCCAATTTACTTTGGCCGACTTCTCTCTTTCATAGAAGTACTGACACTTTTAAGGAATATAAAAGTGAATAAGCCTCCAGGTCCGAACAAGATATTCCCTAGGACTTTGAGGGAAGATAGTGTAGAAATAGCAGGGGCTCTGACAGAAATATTTCAAATGTCATTAGAAACGGGAATGGTGCTGGAGGATTGGCGTATTGTTCATGTGGTTCCATTGTTTAAAAAAGGTTCTAAGAGTAAACCTGGAAATTATTGGCCTGTGAGTTTGACGTCAGTGGTGGGTAAATTGATGGAAAGTATTCTTAGAGGTGGTATATATAATTTTCTGGATAGACAGGGTCTGATTAGGAACAGTCAACATGGATTTGTGTGTGGAAAGTCATGTTTGACAAATCTTATTGAATTTTTTGATGAGGTTGCTAAGAAAGTTGACGAGGGTAAAATGGTGGATATTGTCTATATGGACTTCAGTAAGGCCTTTGACAAGGTTCCACACGGAAGGTTAGTTAGGAAGGTTCAATCATTAGGCATTAATATGGAAATAGTAAAATGGATTCAGCAGTGGCTGGAAGGGAGACACTAGTGGCTAGTAGTGGATAACTGTGTGTCAGATTGGAGGATGGTGTGTAGCGGTGTGCCTCAAGGATCTATAGCGGGTCCAATGTTGTTTGTAATATTTATTAATGATCTGGATGATGGAATGGTAAATTGGATTAGTAAATATGCAGATGATACTAAGATAGGTGGTGTTGTGGATGATGAGGTAGCTTTTCAAAACTTGCAGAGAGATTTAGGCCAGTTAGAAGAGTGGACTGAAAGATGGCAGATGGAGTTTAATGCTGAAACATGTGAGGTGCTACATTTTGGTAGAACTAATCAAAATAGGACATACATGGTAAATGGTAGGGCATTAAAGAATGCTTTAGAACAGAGGGATCTAGGAATAATGGTGCATAGTTCCCTGAAGATGGAATCTCATGTGGATAGGGTGGTGAAGAAAGCTTTTGGTTTGCTGGCCTTTATTAATCAGAGCATTGAGTATAGGAGTTGGGATGTAATGTTGAATTTGTATACGACATTGGTAAGGCCAAATCTGGAGTATTCTGTACAGTTCTATCACCAAATTATAGGAAGGATGTCAATAAAATTGAGAGAGTACAGGGGAGGTTTACTAAAATGTTGCCTGGGTTTCATCTCCTAAGTTACAGAGAAAGGTTGAACAAGTTAGGTCTTTATTCTTTGGAGCATAGAAGGTTGAGGTGAGACTTGATAGAGGTGTTTAAAATTATGAAGGGGTTTGACAGAGTTGACGTGGATAAGCTTTTTCCATTGAGAGTGGGAGAGATTCAAACAAGAGGGCATGGGTTGAGAATTAGAGGACAAAATTTAGGAGTAACATGAGGGGGAACTTCTTTACTCAGAGAGTGGTAGCTGTGTGGAATGAGCTTCCAGAAGAAATGGTTGAGGCAGGTTCTATGTTGTTGTTTAAAGTTAAATTGGATAGATATATAGACAGGAAAGGAATGGAGGGTTATGGGCTGAGTGCAGGTCGGTGGGAATAGGATAGGGTAAGAGTTCGGCACAGACTAGAAGGGCTGAGATGGCCTGTTTCCATGCTGTAATTGTTATATGGTTATATACCACTGAAATTTCCTTTAATTGACTGAAATACTGCTACGTCAGACTTTCTTCCTGTCAAATTTCAAGTTGAACTCAATCATATTGTGATCACTGACTCCTAAGGGCTCTTTTACCTTAAGCACCCTAATCGCTTCCAGTTCATTACATAGCACCCAACCAGATATAGCTGATCCCCTAGTAGGCCCAACAACAAACTGCTCTAATTAGCTATCTCATAGGCATTCAACAAACTCACTCTTTTGAGATCCATTACCAACCTGATTTTTCCAATCGACCTGCATCTTGAAGTCTCCCATGACTATCATAACATTGCCCTTTGACATACCTTTTTTTATTTCCTACTGTAATCTGTGGTCCACCTCCCAGCTGCTTTTGAGAGGCCTGTATATAACTGCCGTCAGGGTCCTTTAACCCTTGCAGTTTCTTAACTCAACCCACAAGGATTCAACATCTTCTGGATCCTATGTCACATCTTTCTACTGATTTGATGTCATTCTTTACTAGTAGAGCCACACCATCCCATCTGCCTACCTTCCTATCCCTTTGATATAACGTGTAACCTTGGACATTTAACTCCCAACTACAACCATTCTTCAACCATGATTCAGTGATGGCCACAACATAATACCTGACAATCTATAATGGTGCAACAAGATCATCTACCTTATTTCTTATACTCCATGCATTGAGATACAACACTTAGAGTGCTGTATTTGCTACAGTTTTTAATTTTCTATCCCTAATGCACTGATTCTCACTCTGCTAGCTGCAATTATGTGCTATCATCTGCCTGCCCTTCCTGACAGTCTGACTTCACAATATCTTTGTTTTTTTTACCATCTGTCCTTTCTTGAGTCTTTTCATTCTGGTTCTCACCCTCCTGCAAAATTAGTTTAAACCCTTCTCAATAGCCCTAACAAACCTGCCCACGAGAGTATTGGTTCCACTCAGGTTCAGGTGCAACCCATCACTTTTGAACAGGTTATACCTCCCCCAGAAGAGATCCCAATGATCTAAGAACCCAAAGCCCTGCCCCCTGCACCAGCTTCTCAGCCACGCATTTATCTGCCAAGTCATTCTGTGTCTACCCTCTCTGGCATGTGACACAAGCAGCGTCCCAGAAATTACTATCCTGGAGGTTCTGCTTCTCAGCATTCTGCCTAGCTTGATAAATTCTCTCTACATGACCTCAATTCTTTTCCTTCCTGCGTCATTAGTACCAATATGTACCAAGACATTTAGCTGTTCTCCCTCCCTTTCTAAATGTTGTGGACATGATCCGAGATGTCCCTGACCCTGGCACCTGGGAGGCAACATACCAACTGGGTGTCCCGTTCATGTCCACAGAATCCTTATCTGTTCATCTGTCTATTGAGTCCCCTATCACTATCACTTCCCTCTTCTCCCTCTTTACCTTCTGCACCACAGACCAATGCTCAGTGCCAGTAACCTGGTCTCTGTGGCATTCCCCACAACGGTATCAAAAACTGTATGCTTATTTTTGAGACGAATGGCCACAGGGGTGTTCTGTGCTAACTGCCTATTCACATTTCCATTTCTTCTGACAGCTACCCAGCTACTCGCCTCCTTCAACTTTGGGGTGACTACTTTCCTGTAACTCTGATCAATTATCTCCATACAAGCTGAAGGTCATCCAGCTTCTGCTCCAGATCCCTAACAGGGTCTTCAAGGAGCTGCAGCTGGATGCTCTTCTGGCAGATATAGTTCCCCGGGAGTCTCTGGGTCTCTCATAACTCCAATATCCAGCATGAAGAACACAAAACAGCCATTTATTACACTATGTACCCCAAATGTACATAAAATAAAGAAAGATTAGAAAGCTTTTAAAAACAAACAGAAAACCATGAAAAAAACATAAGGAAAAAAAGATAAAATATGCTATCCAAAAAAAGTACCAAAAAGGACACCAAAAGAATTTTCAAGTATATAAAGAGTAAAAGAGTGGCGAGAGTGGCACTTAAAAATCATGCTGGAGAGATAAAAATATGGTGCAAAGAAATGGCAAATGAATTTAGTAGGTGTTTTGTCTCAGTCTTCACTGTGGAAAAGTGAGCAGTATGCCAGAAGTCAAGAGTGTCAGGGGGCAGAGGTGTGTGTGATTGCTATTATTAGGCAGAAGGTGATTGGGAAGCTGAAATATCTGAATATAGATTAGTCACCTGGACCAGATGGACTACACCTCCTAGTTCTAAAAAAGGCAGCAGAACGAGGTAATGGAGGCATTAGAGATGATCTTTCAAGAATCTCTCAACTTCTGAATGGTTCTGGAGGACTGAAAAATTGCAAATGTCCCTCCACTCTCTAAGAAGGGAATGAGGTAGATAAAGGATAATATAGGTCAATTAGCCTGACTTCAGTGGTTGGGAAGATGTTGGATTCCATTATTGAAGATGAGGATTAGATGTACTTGGAAGCACATGATAAAGTAGGCCAAAGTCAGCATGGTTTCCTGAAGGAGAAATTTTACCTGACGAATCTATGGGAATGTCTTGAGAAAATAACAGGTAGGATAAAGAAAGTAGAGTCAGTGGATGTTGTTTACTTGGAGTTTCTGAAGGCCGCACATGAGGTTGCTTAACAAGATAGGAGCCCATGATATTACTGGAAAGTTATTAACATGGATAGAAGATTGGCTGTCTGGCAGGAGGCAAAGAGTTGGTATAAAGGGAACTTATTCTGGTTTACTGCCAGTGATTAGTGGTGTTTCACAGGGCATTGAGACGGCTTCTTTTTCATGTTATGTGTCAATAATTTGGATGACAGATTGATGGCTTCTTGTCCATGTTTAGAGATGGGTGGAGGGGCAGGTAATGTTGAAGAAGCAGGGAGTCTGCAGAAGAAATTGGACAGTTTGGGAGAATGGACAAAGAAGTGTCAGATAGAATATAGTGTGGGGAAGTGTATGGTCTATGATCATGCACTTTGGTAGAAGGAATAAAGGCATACGCTACTTTCAAAATGGAGAGAAAACTCAAAAATCACAGGTGCAAGGGAACTTGGGAGTTTTCATGTTGGGTTCTCTAAAGGTTAACTTACAGGTTGCGTCAGTGATAAGGAAGGCAAATGCAATTTTAGCATTAATTTCTATAGGACTAAAATATACGTAAGAGTAGGGATGTGGTGCTGAGGCTTTGTAAGGCATTGGTCAAATCACACTTGGAATATTGTGAGCTGCGTTGGCCCTTTATCTAAGAAAGGATGTGCTGGCTTTGGAAAGTGTCCAGAGGAGGATCATGAGAAAGATTCCAGGAATGAAAAGGTTAATGCATGATGAGCATTTGATGGTTCTACGCCTGTACTCGATGGAGTTTAGAAGAATGAGAAGGAATCACTTTTAAACCCGTCAAATATTGAAATGCCTGTACAGAATAGACATGGAGAAGATGTTTCCTATAGTGGATGAGTCTAGAATCTGAGGGTACAGCCTCTGAATTGAAGAATATCTACTTAGAACAGAAAATTCCTATAACCAGAAGATGGTTGATCTGTGGAATTCATTGAAATGAACATCTGTGGAGGCCAAGTCATTGAGTATATTTAATGCAGATGTTGATAGATTGAGGAGTTTTGGATTCCTGATCAGGACCTTCAAGGTCACATAAGTACAATCATTGCCAGCCTTTACCTGAAGGAATTGTGCTAGACCATGAAAATTTATATTCATTCCCTTTGCAATGTAGTGTCCACTGAGAATGTGATAAGTTGAGCTGCTAACATCAGCAGAGCATCCATAACCATTCTTAATATAGTGGCTCATGGATGGATGACCGATGCCACTATGCTCACTGGACAGCTTAGATGGACCTAGTTATATAATATTCAAGACTGTGGCCACTTTCATAGTTTCTGAGAAAGCTGTGAATGGTAGCATATGTGGCTCTAAAAAGGGGAAGCAAGTGTTTCCAACTTATTGTCAATAAATCCTTTTGAATGGACATCCATAGGTCATCCATTCATGCCTTCTATGGAATTTTCCTCTTCTTTCCTCAGTTAATACAAATACAGTCATTATATCCTGGGCCCTTTGACATATCCATGAGTATACATGCCATAATTTCAGTAGTATTTCACTGAATTCAACTTGGAAACTTGTAACCTGACTTTCTTTTCAATTTAAATATCTTTGCTGGTAGATTAGAGAATATAGCTCAAATGGTTCAATGGTTCCATGGTTCCATTTTAATATCAGAGAACGTATACAGTATACAATCTGCAATTCTTAATCTTCGCAAACATCCACAAAAACAAAAAAGAGCCCCAAAGAATAAATGGCAGAAAAACATTAGAACGCCAAGGCCCCCTCTACCCCTTCCACACACAAGCTGCAGCAACGCATCAACCTCCCCTTCCCCTCATCCCCCCTCAGAAAGCATCAGTGCCCACCACCCACCAAGCGAGCAATAGCAAAGCCCTCAAAGAGAGACTATGATCTGCAGCCAATGTAGATTGGCAGACCACTTTGTCCTCCCATTTCATTTCTACTTCTCATTCCCATTCCATGACCTTCTCTACTGCCATGATGAGGCTGCAGAAGGAACACCTTATATTCTGTCTGGGTAGCCTCCAACTTGATAGCATGAACATCGATTTCTCAAAATCCAGTAATTGCCTCCCGCTTCACCATTCCTTCAAACCTATTTCCCTCTCTCAACTTATCTCCTTACCAGCCCATCACCTCTCTCCGGTGCTCCTCCCCCTTCCATGGTCTTCTACCCTCTCCGATTAGATTACCCCTTCTCCAGCCTTTATCTCTTTCAGCAATCAGCTTAAAGAAGATGTGAGGGTTTATTTACACCACTGCTTGGGTTGGGCTGGCCAGGATAGTGGTTGAAGCACATATGATAGTGGGGTTTATGAAGCTGTTGGACAGATACAAGATTATGAAAGGAATTACATGAACATGCAATGAATAAATGGATATGGATCATGTAGGGGCAGGGGAGATTTAATTTAATTTGGTGTGATGTTCAGCACGTGCTTAGTTGGTCCAAAAGCCTGTTCCAAAGCTATACTGTTCTCTATTCTATATTCCATATTCTATGCAAGATTTTTCCCTGTGCTCAATCACAAAATATTTATCAGTGTTTTACAAATTCCAGGCTTCGCACAGTTATCAGAGAAAAATCCTTTCCTGCGTGTTTTGGCTTTTTATAGATCTAAGTGAATAATGATAACTCAGCCAGACATGTCAGGATCTAATTTTACCAAATCTTCCTGAATTTATTTTCGTGATTCATAATCGTAACTAACTTTTAGTAAACAAAAGCAGAAAATTCTGAAAACATTCAGTGGTTCATGCTGCATCTGTGGTGAGGAAAAGAGTCAACATTTCATATAAAATTCACTTGGTTAATGCTTGGATGTGAGGTCTGTGTGATTAAAGAAATTAGATCTATGTCATTTCAGAGTTTAGGAGAGAGGTGATTTTATTATGATCCTTAAGGGGTATGACATGCTAGTTATCAAGATGTTTCTACTCCTGGGAGAACCTCATATGAGGGGCCATGGTTGCAAAATTACAGTTGGTCTTTTTAAAACTTAGGTGTGAGGAAACTATTTCTTGCACTGGGTGGTGAATCTTTGGAATTCTCTACTTCAGATGATTCTGGAGGATAGATTGCTGAAAGCATTTATAGGGAAAGCAAATAAATATTTGGAAATTCAGGGAATTGAACCGGCATAGGAAGTGAGGCCTTCGACATACCATCTATAATTATATTGAAAGGCAGGGCAGTTTTGAGAGATCTGCTTCTTACATTCTTAGAAATAATCTTTCTCCAGAATTCTTTTAATTGTGTTTCTCTTTCTACAACTGCTTCCAAACCTTTTTCAATGTTTCTAACATTTTCTTTTATTTACAGCATTTTAGATTTCCAGCATTTCACGTTAACTATTTTATTCATTAGTTCTGAGCCAAAGAATAGTGAAGAGAATGTTTTAAGTTGGTATCAGTCCAATATAGAACTATTCACACCTATTTGTATGACAGGGACCAAGTATTAAAACTGACTAATTAGTGGTTCCAGTTGTTAACTTTATATTTATAAATTCTGCTGCTCACAAAAAGTCTGTCTCATTTTCAGGTCTTCATTACAAATTCGCTATGTATCATTTATGCATTTTTGAAAATGGGTTTTTGGAATAATGCATCAATCAATATAGAAAGATTTAGTTTCAGATGAAACCAGGAGCAAATTATATGTTGATGTGTGCAAATTTGCAAAGTGATGCATTAAAGAAGAAGCTTCAATACTATAATATTCCTTTTTATTTTAATGCTATCATTAGGCTAACATGTCAGTACCCTACAGTAAGTCAACAACTTGCTGAAATTACTGCCTTTATTGACATCAGGATGCCACTGTACTAAGCATCTATTCTTTAGAACAGTAAAATTCAGCATAGCTGATTTAATACAGTTGGAATCACCTGCACTTTTTCATTTTGCTTGACCTTTAATTTACTATTCGAGAAAAAGATGCTGGGAAATTCCAGCTGAATAAATTGATTTTGCTGATGGGAATTATCAAGTGAGGATAGCAAATACAAGTTCATCAACTTCTAATGCACTTCATGTTTGGCGATTATTATTAAAGCAGTGGAACTCCTTGCTTAGAACATATGGCATTTTTATTGTTCATTATTATTCATATTATTGGGCAAAGTTGTAATTTTTTGTTCATTATGCAGGCAAAGGTCCTATTTCCCACCATTTCAAAAAGACTGTAAGGACAGTTTAGTACTCATCTTCAAGGAAAGTTTGTCTCAAAAGTTGCGATATTCAATGATTGTTGCATTTCTTTACCAATATCTTTATCCTCCTCTGCTGAGTTCTCAAATGCTCTTGATCTTCAGGGTAACTGTTATACTTGTTAACTTTATAAGCCTTGACTATCAATTTGATGCTATCTTTAATTTCATGGATGATTCATCTCCCTTAAACATAATGATTATACTTGAGCCCACCACCTTATCTAGCAGTGAGTTCCAGATATTAACTACTCTCTGGATAAAATATCCCCTTTAAACCTCCTTCCTCTCATCTTAAACCTATGCTTATGCCTTTTCTGAACAATCAGAAGTACTGTGTAACCATTGTGAGGAACTTCATGGAAAATCATTGCATCACATTTTACAATTACAGATTTTAGATTGTCTGATGGATTCATTTAAGAACTTTCCAGGAACATCCAGACACTGGGCCATGGCCAAATTTAGCCTGAGCCATCTCTTGGCTTATTTCTAAGAGCAAGAACATTCCTGAAGTTTCAAAGAATAGAGTAGACATGTTATAGAGTAGAAATTGCTATCTTTCTACCATAATGGAATGGAGTTTATGGAGGAATCTCACTGGTCAGAGTGTACATTAAGGCAATGAGAAGTTTAGAGAAATTATTCAATTAGGGAAATGAATCAAGAACATTTGGAGGATGGCTGAGCGGGTGATGGTTGATCAGAATTGATTAGAGAGCATAAACTAAAAAACCACAGGGGAAAGATCATAATATATGTAACACGCTGTAAGGTTTCACTGCTAATGGAATGGTTTTCTCTGTAGCAGCAATGCTTGGGTTATGACTAGAAATAATATGGCTTTGGAATGTGGGGCTGTCTAATGAGAGGGATGTTGTTCTTTCTTGCGGGTCTAGGAGCAGGGATTTTACAGGGGAAAGATGAGGAGAGAAGACGTGAATGGAGAGAGTTGGTAGACTGCCGGACAGAGTGGACTTGGAGCAAGGTTCTGAAGGTCAGCGACGCTCAAAGGAGGTCGATGGTGGATGAATGACCTTATCAGTGAGCTCCAACATTGCGCATTAGACTGTTTCATGAGAATGGGCCCTTTTCTTTTTTTGTTTCTTTACTAACCATATAGTTAAATAAGAATTATAAAGCTCAATTGTTTGATCGCATATTGTGTACTGTTTGTTATTTCACGGTACTGAATTGTAACAGGAGACACATTGTGCAGCATCCACCCAAACAAGACTTCTTACATTTGGCCGGGCCGAGGGCTGTCTTCCCCTAGATTAAGCCGCTAGGCGAACTGAGCATTACAATTGTGGGGGTATCGTTCAGAATTGGTTTCATTGGATGTTGTGTGATTACCCTGAGCAACGGACCAGTGGGATAACTATTCGTACTCCGGATGAATTGTTTATTTGTCTGCTAAGTACTGTTAAAGTTGTGATTGAGGGGCAGAGGTTTGATAAAATGATGAGCGCAGCTCTCGTTTTAATGCAGAACAGTGCTGATGTAGCAGTAGCTGGAGCGGAGATTGCAAAGACCGGGTTCTCTCGTTTCTGAGGAGTGAGGGGAAGGAGTGGTCGGATTTGGATGTCTAAATAGTCCACGTCCCCCAGTGAAGAGTGAGAATTCTGAGTTAATATCCACCCTTACCGCTGGCAAATAAATGGAAAAATGCCCAGGTTCAAAGTCCCTGCTAGGATAAGCTCCACCTTTTCTCCAGAATAATGCTCACCCCTAAAGGGGAAGAGGTGTATGATACTTGGGCTGAGTGGACCTCTCAGTTGTTAGATGAGTGGCAGTGCTCGGATGATGAAAATCGACAGAGGTTGGCTGAAAGTTTGAGCGGGCGGACTGCTGATGTTGTGAGAGCTGTCAGGTTACGGTATCCCCTAGTGACAGCTGTCAATTACATGCAAGCACTGGATAATGCTTTTGGCCGGACAGGAAGCTCCATGGAGCTCATGGTGAGGTTTCAGAACATGCGTCAGGAGAAGGGGGAGAAGCATTCTGCCTATATTTTTCACCTAGAGAGGCAGCTAAATTGCTCGCAGCGCAGAGGGGTCATTCGGGCAGCTGAGGTGGATCAGTGGACCAGGTAGCTAGGGCGCCCAGTCCCAGGACCTGATTGCGTGGGGTCTCCGACAGTCTCCATCTTTTGTTGAGCTGATCAGAGAGGTATGGGAAAAGGAGAATGTGTTGGAGGCAGGGGAGGCCTCTGTCAGCAGGGCACAGTCCTCGGTAGTGGTCACCTGCGGTGAAGTGATCACGAATAACCTACCCCGGGGAGCAGTAGAGGAGATTGTGGCAGAGTAGAGAATGGAGATATGTTGGCTGTTATCAGTGGGTGTGACCCACCCCCCCCCCATATGATGGAGCTGATGGGAGGGGGGATGCAGATTCCCCAAAGGGATGAACAATGTGAAAGGGAGTGAGCCCTCGGGTACCTCAGCAGGGAGAGTCGTTGGGAAAACTTAGAAGAGACTCAGTGAGGAAATGGCCTGGTGTCTCTGGGGGAACACGTTCCCAGAAATATACCAAGGAACCCCGAATGCGAAAGGCCATATTCCTGAAGGCTAACCAGGGCCATGCTCAAATGTGTCGCTGCGGATAGAGGGTATTTATGTTAAAGCCATACTCGACACCAGGTCGCAGGTCATGTTGTTTCACCGTTCGTTTTACACCCGGTATCTGAAGCATTTACCATTTACCCCATTCAGGGCACTGGAGATCTGGGGTCTTAGTGCCAGTGATTATCCATACGACAGTTATTTGTCAATGAAGTTGGAGTTCTCGGAGGCCGATGTGGACGTGTCTGAGGTCCTTGATACATTAGTGCTGGTTTGTCCGAACCCTGTTGAGTAGGGCGGCGTTTCATTTCTGGTGAGGACCAACACCCCTCTTGTGAGGAGGCTCATGGGGGCCTGCAAAGAGGAGGCTGGCGTGAGCTCTCTGGGAACGTTGTCTGTGCACCCAGTGTTTTGAGCCGCTTTTGAGGAAGTGCATGGCTGCATTGGGCCAGATACCGAATTTAGACAAGGGACTGTGTGGTTCACCCATAAGACGATAAGACCATAAGATATAGGAGCAGAAGTAGGCCATTCAGCCCATCGAGTCTGCTTCACCATTCAATCATGGGCTGATCCATTTCTTACAATCATCCCCACTTCCCTGCTTTCACCCCATAACCTTTGATGCCCTGGGTAATCAAGAACCTATCGATCCCTGCCTTAAATACTCCAAACGACTTGGCCTCCACAGCACTCGTGGCAATAAATTCCACAGATTTACCACCCTCTGACTAAAGTAATTTCTCTACATCGCAACTCTAAAAGGACCTCTTTCAATCCTGATGTCGTGCTCTCCTGTCCTAGAATCCTCTACCATGGGAAATAACTTTGCCATATCTAATCTGTTCAGGCCTTTTAACATTCGGAATGTTTCTATGAGATCACTCCTCATTCTCCTGAACTCCAGGGAATACAGCCCAAGAGCTGCCAGGTGTTCCTCACCTCGTTTCTCACCCAGTCGAAGCCAATGGTGGTACGGCCCGGGGAAATAGCGAGAGTGATGGGGACCCGGTTGTACAGGTGAGCAGGATGGCAGTGGTTGTCAGGAACACCACAAAGAGGGAGGTCACCTTCAAGCAGGAGATGCCCCTGGCACACCTGTTCCTGGTGACGGGTATGTCTAGACTCCTTGAGAGACAAGCTGGAGAGAGACTATTGGAAAAAGGGGTAAAGTTGACCACTGAGTCATTCAACATCAGGGACTCCCCAGTTCCTGTGGGTTGGAAGAGGAGGTTGATACAGAAGATGTTGAAGCTGGAAGGTGTCTTTTCCACTGACAAGTTTGATGTGGGTTGTTCCAAGAGCAATCATCACACTATCTGGGTGACCAAGGACACCCCGTTTAGAGAGAGGTCACGGCAACTGGCCCCTGGAGACGTGGAAGATGTGCAGCAGCATTTGTGTAAGTTGAAGGAAGCTGGGATCATCACAGAGTCCCGAATCCCCTATGCAAATCCAATAGTAGTGGCCTGAAGGAAGAAGGTGAAAATACGGATGTGTGTGGACTAAAGGACTCTGAACAGATGCACCATCCCTGACCAGTATACAGTCCCGAGGATTGAAGATGCGCTGGCCTGCCTGAGTGGTGTGAAGTGGTTCAGTGGCTGGACTTGAGGAGTGGATATTACCAGATCCCCATGAGTGAGGCCGATAAAGAGAAGACAGCATTTATATGCCCCCTGGGATTTTTCCAGTTTGAAAGGATACCCCAGGGCATCTCGGAGCTCCTGCAACTTTCCAGTGGGTCATGGAGAAGTTGGTGGAGATATAAATTTGCTTGAGGTATTGGTGTATCTGGATGAGCTCATAGTGTTTGGATCCACCTTGGAAGAACATGAATCGAGGCTGCTGAAGGTGCTGGGCATCTGAAGGCTGAAGAGTTAAAATTTTCCCAGGACAAGTGCCAGATCTGCCAAACGTCTTTTAGTTACGTTGGGCACATAGTTTCACGGCTGGAGTTGCTACAGATCTGACTAAGATAGAGGAAGTGACCACTTGGCTAAGACCCCAGACAGTGAGCGCTTTGTGCTCATTCCTCGGTTCTGTAGTTACTATCGGAGGTTTGTGAAAGACTAAGTGAAAGTAAGTCACCTGTTGAATCAGCTTCTGTGTGGTAACCATCCCTTGGGGAAGAAAAGGAGGGGGGAAAAGGACAGGAGGGTGGAAGGTATCTTCGCTCATCAGAGCCCTTTGGACCAAGGTGGGATGCAAAATGTGAGGAGGCCTTTCAGTCGCTGAAGGAGCTGCTAATGCAGGTGCCAGTGCTGGCTTTTGTGGACCCCTGATTGCCGTGTGTATTGCACACAGATGCCAGCCAAAAGGGCTTGGGGGGGTGTCCTGTGTCAAAATCAGAGCACTGGGTTGAGACCTGTTGAGTTTGTCAGCCGGAGTCTGTTGCCCTCTGAGAAAAACTATCTCACGCACAAGTTTGAATTTCTGGTGTTGAAATGAGCGGTTGTGGATAAGCTGAGTGACTACCTCTAAGGGGCCAAGTTTGAGGAGGGAATGGACAACAATCCCCTAACTTATATCCTAACCTTGGCGAAACTGGATGCCACAGGCCATCAGAGGTTGGTGGCGCTGTCTACCTATGATTTCAGCCTGAAGTACCAACTGGGAAGCAGGAACATTGATGCTGATGATTTGTCCCGACGGGCGAATGAGGGACTGGTCAGGGACGAGGAGTGGGAGAGTGTCCTGCCCAGGGGTGAAGGCCATGTGTCAGTTTGCCATCACCATGAAGGCAGAAGGAAAGGAGGGACAGGATTGAGCGCTGGATCAATTGGGAGCTTCTGATGACGCCATTTCCCCAAGTTTACTGTAACCTGACTGCTCTGCAGACAAATCAGCTGCCGGAATTGAGTTCTGGGGAAGTGGCAACTGCTCAGCGAGATGATCCAGGCATTGGTATCATTTGGTCAGCGTTGAAAAAGGAGACATGGCTCAGGCGGAGAAGACGAAACACGCTGTGGTGCCTCCATTACTGAAAGAATGACCTCGGTTGGAGTTGCGGAACCAGATCCTATACTGGGTCACGTCACCCCTGGACCGACCTCAGTGTTGCCGGCTGGTTCTGCCTGAGAAGTATCGGAGGATTGTGTTGAAGTCACTGCATGGTGATTCTGGACATTTGGGGGTTGAAAAGACCTATGGATTGCTCAAAGACCAGTTTTACTGGCCTCGAATGAAGTCGGAGGTCAAGAAATACTGCAAGTCATGCATTTGATGCATACGGCGGAAGACCCTGCCCACGTGGGCAGCTCCCTTGTTCCATTTGCAGAGTATGGGGCCTCTGGACCTGGTGCGTATGGATTTCCTGTCAATAGAACCCGATGCTAGCAATGCGGCGAATGTCTTAGTCATCACGGACCACTACACCAGATATGCACAGGCTTTTCCCACCAATGACCAGAGGTGTCCACGGTGTCCAAAGTGTTATGGGAGAAGTACTTCATTTATTATGGCCTTCCCAGGTGGATACATAGTGATCAGGGATTGGATTTCGAAAGTAGGCTCATCCATGAGTTATTGAGCATGCTTGGGGTCGAGAAGTCGAGCACCACGCCCTATCACCCACAGGGTGATCCCCAGCTGGAGAGGCTTAATCAGACCTTGCTAGACATGCTCGGGACCCTGGAGATCAGCAAGAAGAGCAAGTGAAGTCAACATAATGGACATCTGGCCCACAGTTACAACTGCACCCAAAGTGAAACTACCAGGTACTCGCCATACTATCTGGTGTTTGGGCGCAAAGTGAGGTTGGCCATTTACCTTTGTTTTGACGAGGGTGACTTACCACTGAAGACTTATCTGAAGTATGTGTCTGACATGAGAAGAGAGCTGAAAAGGGCTTATGAATTAGCTGGGGTCACAGCAGCCAAGCAGAATCAAGTAAATAAGAGGAGGTATGATCAAAAGGTGTGGTTCTCCTAACTCCTGCTGCGAGACTGGGTCCTCATAAGAAATTTGTGGCTACCGGGGAAACATAAGTTGGTGGACCGTTGGGCAGCTACACCCTATGTGGTGGAGAGTCAGATGCCAAACCTACCAGTTTTCCAAGTGAAAACAGAACAAGAGAATGGGCCTACAACAGGAATTCTGCAGATGCTGGAAATTCAAGCAACACCCATAAAAGTTGCTGGTGAACGCAGCAGGCCAGGCGAAGGGTCTCGGCCTGAAACGTCGACTGCACCTCTTCCCAGAGATGCTGCCTGGCCTGCTGCGTTCACCAGCAACTTTTATGTGTGTTGATGGGAATGGACCTGTTAAGATTCTCCATCAGAACCATCTATTGCCTCTGGGACAAGAAGTGCAGGTAGACCCAGAGCCCGACTTGGAGCCTACACCAAGTAAGAGGACTCTGTGGAAACGTGGGGCGACTGTAGGGCCCACAGCAGGAGAGGTTAGGCCGACACCCACCCCTGAGAGGGAAACTGATTCGGAGGATGAGGACCTGGATGTGTGATATATGCTGCCTTTTGCTAACTCCCCATTGATTGGGGAAGAGACTTCCAGCCCTTCTTCCAGCTGAGTCAAGTGAAGTTGGGGTAGGGGGGAACTATCTGTGGACAGCCTGTGTTGCAGTAGGACCCTGCAAGGGGTGAAGCAGGGCTTGGCCACAGGACCAAGGAGTCTGAGTTGCAGGTGGGCACAAGTGATAGGTTGGGGGAGGCCTTGCCAGGTAGATCGCAAGTATCCCCAGTAGTGTCTGAACCTGAAGAGTTAGGTGAAGGGGTACAGAGTTCTCAGAGACCATTGGTCAGCTGGCCTACATAGCACCAGGGGAACAGAGTGGGACCCCTACTGTGTTGGGGAGCTATGTCACTGTCTTTTACATCTCGATTGGACTTCATGTTTTGCAGGAAGAGTTGGTGAATTATCTCAACATCATGAGGACGTGACTAAATTTGGTGGGTGAAGTGTGTAACCCACTCTAAGGTTTCACTGCTAATGTAGTGGTTTTCTCTGTAGCAGCAATGTTTGGGTTATGACTAGAGATAACGGGGCTTTGGAATGTGGGGCTATCCAATAAGAGGGATGTTGTTCTTTCTTCTGGGAGCAGGGATTTCACGGTCTTTTGGAGAGAAGACATGAATGGAGAGAGTTAGAAGACTGCCGGATGGAGTGGACTTGGACTGAGGGTCCGAAGGTCAGCGACACTAGGAGGAGGATGATGGTGGACAAATGGCCTTATCAGTGAGCTCCAACGTTGCACATTACACTGTTTCATAAGAATGGGCCCTTTTCTTTTTTTGCTTCTTTACTAAGCATATAGTCAAATTAAGAATTATAAAGCTCAATCGTATATTGTGTACTGTTTGTTAATCTCCGTGGACCTTCTCCATGGATTGTCACCTTGTCGTGGTGGAGAAGCTTGTGTGGTCCTGTGATCCTGAGAGTGATGCCGTCTGAAGCTATGCTCCTGGTAGGGTCACCCATGGCGGCAACGTCGAGGGTGAGGCCCCTGACAAGGAACAATCCAACCAAGACCTCAACAGTGGAACAGGTGGACGAAGTTACTTCAAACTCAATGGTTGTGAAGGCGGATGAAGGCTGCAACAAATCCATCAGCTCCAGTTGTCATGGTTTCCATGCCATTGGAATCAGTTGGTTGATTTGTGAAGTATCGTGTGCTTCTTGGAGTGCAACATTAAGTACACGTTAAAAAAATACACGCATAGGCGTCTTCACTCTGTGGGCCACTTCTTCAGAACGAAGACCATCATCCTCAATCTCGAGGGATAGCCACGACTGTTTGTTATTTTGTGGTACTGATTTGTAACAGGGGACGCATCATGCAGCATCCACCCAAAAAAGATTTCTTATGTTTGACCAGGCCGAGGCCTGTCTTACCGTAGATTAAGCCGCTAGCCAAACCAAGAATTACATATAATTGAATTCATCCTGAAATTTGAGAAGAAGAAACTAAAGTCAGATGTATCAGTATTACAGTTGAGTAAAGGAAATTATAGACGTGCACGGGAGGAGATAACGAGAATTGATTGAGAAAGAACAGTGGCAGAGGTGATGGCAAAGAAGCAATGCATGGAATTTTTGGAAGTAATTCAAAAGGTACAGGATATATACATCCGAAAGAGGAAGAAGTATTCTAAAGGAAAGATGTCATACCCATGGCTAATAAGGGAAGTCAAAGCCAATATAAAATCCAAAGAGAGGACATATAATAGAGCAAAAATTAATGGGAAGTTTGAGATTGGGAAGCTTTTAAATACAAACAGAAGGCAACTAAAAGAGTAATTAATAAAGTATAAACAGAATACAAAAGTAAACTAGCCAACAATATTAAACAGGATACCATATGTTTCTTCAGATACAGAGTGTAAAAGAGAGGCTAGAGTGGATATTGGACCACTGGAAAATGATGCTGAAGACATAGTACTGGCGGACAAGGAAATGATGGACAAACTGAATAAGTATTTTGCATCTGTCTTCTCTGTCAAGCCACAAGCAATATGGTGGATGTTCCAGATGCTTAGGGTCACAAAGTGTGAAGTTACCATTACTAGAGAGAAAGTTCTTAGGAAACTGAAAAGTCTGAAGATAGATAAGTCTCCTAGACAAGATGGTGCATACCCCATGCTTCTGAAAGAGGTGGCTGAAGAGACTGTGGAGGGATTGGTAATGATCTTTCAAGAATCAGTAGATTCTGGAATGATTCCACAAGATTGGAAAATTGCAAAATGTCACACCACTCTTCAAGAAGGGAGAAAGGCAAAAGAAAGGACATTATAGGCCAATTAATCTGACCTCAGTGGTTGGGAAGATGTTGGAGTCGATTGCTAAGGATGCAGTTTCGGGGTACCTAGAGGCACATGATAAAATAGGCCACTGTCAACATGGTTTCCTCAAAGAAAATCTTGTCTGACAAATCTGTTGGAATTCTTTGAAGAAATAACAAGCAAGATAGACAAAGGCGAATCAGTTGATGTTGTGTATTTGGATTTTCAGAAGGCCTTTGACAAGGTGCTACACATGATTCTGCTTAACAAGCTATGGGCCCATGGTATTACAGGAAATATTCTGGGATGTATAAAGCAGTGGCTGATTGGCAGGAAGCATAGTGTGGGAATAAAGGGAGCCTTTTTTGACCGGCTGCCATTGACTAATGGTGTTCTACAAGGGTCTGTGTTGGGGCTGATTTTTTTACATTATATGTCTGTGATTTGGGTGATGGAATTGACGGCTTTGTTGCCAAGTTTGCAGATGATACAAAGATAGGTGGAGGGGCAGGTAGTTTTGAGGAAATAGGGTAGCTACAGAAGGACTTAGACAGTTTACGATCTAGTCATGAACTTTGGTATAAGAAATGAAAGTGTTGACTATATTTTTAAATGAAGAGAAAATACAAAAATCTGAGCTTCAGAGGGATTTGGGCGTACTTGTTTAGGATTATATAAAGGTTAATTTTCTGGTTGAGTCTGTGGTGAGGAAGGCAAATGCAATGTTAACATTCATTTCAAGAGGACTAGAATAGAAAAGCAAGGATGTAATGTTATGACTGTATAAAACACTGTTGAGGCCTCACTTAGGGTATTGTGGGCAGTTCTGAGCCTCTTATCTTAGAAAGGATGTGCTGAAACTGGAGAGGGTTCAAAAGAGATTCATAAAAATAATTCCAGGATTGAATGGCTTATCATATGAAGAGTGTCTGTTGGCTCTGGGCCTGTATTTGCTGGAATTCAGAAGATGAGGGCTAACCTAATTGAAATCTATCAAATGGTGAAAGGCCTTGATAGAGTGGATGTGAAGATGATGTTTCCTATGGTGGGAGTATCTAAGACCAGAGGATACATCCTCAAAATAGAGGAGCATCCTTTTAGAATGAGAAGGAAGTTCTTGAGCAGAGAGTGGTGAATCTCTGGAATTTGTTGCCACAGGCAGCTCTAGAGGCCAAGACTTTATGTATATTTAAGGCAGAGGTTGATAGGTTCTTGATTGGTTGGCAGATGAAGAAATATGGTGGGGGGGAGGCAGGGGATTGGGGCTGAGAGAAAAAATGGATCAGTCGTAATTAAATGGCAGATCAGACTCGATGGGTCAAGTGGCCTATTCTGCTCCTGTGTCTTAGGGTCTTATGGTGATTGTAGGTTGAAGGTTGATTGTGGAAGTGGGATCAGTTACTTTGGAATGCTAAGACCATAAGACAAAGGAGCAGAAGTTGGCCATTTGGCCCATCGAGTCTGCTCTGCCATTTTATCATGAGCTGATCATTTCTCCCATTTAGTCCCACTCCCCCGCCTTCTCAACATAACCCTGGCTACTCAGATACCTATCAATCTCTGCCTCAAATACACCCAATGACTTGGCCTCCACTGCCACCCGTGGCAACAAATTCCATAGATTCACCACCCTCTGGCTAAAAAAATTTCTTTGCATCTCTGTTCTGAATGGGCGCCCTTCAATCCTTAAGTCATGCCCTCTCGTACTAGACTCGCCCATCATGGGAAACAACTTTGCCACATCCACACTGTCCATGCCTTTCAACATTTGAAATGTTTCTATGAGGTCTCCCCTCATTCTTCTAAACTCCAAGGAATACAGTCTAAGAGCGGACAAACATTCCTCATATGTTAACCCTCTCATTCCCGGAATCATTCTAGTGAATCTTCTCTGTACCCTCTCCAACGTCAGTGCATCCTTTCTTAAATAAGGAGACCAAAACTGCCCACAGTACACCAAGTGAGTTCTTACCAGCACCTTATAGAGCCTCAACATCACATCCCTGCTCCTATACTCTATTCCTCTAGAAATGAACGCCAACATTGCATTCGCCTTCTTCACCACTGACTCAACCTGGAGGTTAAGCTTAAAGGTATCCTGCACGAGGACTCCCAAGTCCCCTCGCATCTCAGAACTTTGAATTCTCTCCCCATTTAAATAATAATCTGCCCAATTATTTCTTCTGCCAAAGTGCATAACCATACACTTTCCAACATTGTATTTCATTTGCCACTTCTTTGCCCATTCTTCCAATCTATCCAAGTCTCTCTGCAGACTCTGTTTCCTCAGCACTATCGGCCCCTCCACCTATCTTTGTATCATCAGTAAACTTAGTCACAAAGCCATCTATTCCATAATCCAAATCGTTGATGTACAATGTAAAAAGAAGCGGCCCCAACATGGACTCCTGTGGAACACCACTGGTAACCGCCAGCCAACCAGAATAGGATCCCTTTATTCCCACTCTCTGCTTCCTGCCAATCAGCCAACACCCTATTCACATATGTAACTTTCCCGTAATTCCATTGGCTCTTATCTTGTTAAGCAGCCTCATGTGTGGCACCTTGTCAAAGGCCTTCTGAAAATCCAAATATACAACATCCACTGCATCTCCCTTGTCTAGCCTACTGGTAATTTCCTCAAAAAATTGTAATAGGTTTGTCAGGCAGGATTTTCCTTTTAGGAAACCATGCTGAGTTCTTCCTATCCTGTTATATGCCTCCAGGTACTCCGTAACCTCATCCTTGACAATCAACTCCAACAACTTCCCAACCACCGATGTCAAGCTAACAGGTCTATAATTTCCTTTTTGCTTCCTTGCCTCCTTCTTAAATAGCGGAGTGACATTTGGAATCTTCCAGTCCTCCGGAACCATGCTGGAATCGATTGTCTTTTGAAAGATCATCGCTAATGCCTCTGCAATCTCCACAGCTACTTCCTTCAGAACATGGGGGTGCATTCCATCTGGTCCGGGAGATTTATCTACCTTTAAACTATTCAGCTTCCTGAGTACTTTCTCTGTCGTAATTGTGACTGCGCACACTTCTCTTCTCTGTCACCCTTGAGTGTCTGGTATACTGCTGATGCCTTCCTCAGTGAAGATTGATACAAAATACTCATCTAGTTCCTCCGCCATCTCCTTATCTCCCATTACAATTTCTCCAGCATCATTTTCTATCAGTCCTATATCTACTCTCACCTGTCTGTTACTCCTTGTATACTTGAAAAAGCTTTTAGTATCCTCTTTGATATTATTTGCTAGCTTCCTTTCATAGCTAATCTTTTCCCTCTTAATGACCTTCTTAGTTTCCTTTTGTAAGCTTTTAAAAACTTCCCAATCCTCTGTCTTCCAACTAATTTTTGCTTCCTTGTATGCGCTCTCCTTTGCTTTAACTTTGGCTTTGACTTCTCGTCAGGCACAGTTGCATCCTTTTTCCATTCGAAAATTTTACTTTTTTGGAATATACCTGTCTTACACCTTCCTCACTTCTCGCATAAACTCCGGCCACTGCTGCTCTGCCGTCCTTCCTGCCAGTGTCCCTTTCCAGTTAATTTTGGCCAGTTCCTCTCTCATGCCACTATAATTTCCTTTACTCCACTGAAATACCAACACATCGGATTTCGACTTCTCTTTTTCAAATTTCACAGTAAACTCAATAATGTTATGATCACTATCTCCTAAGGGTTCCTTCACCTCAATCTCTCTAATCACTTCCGATTCATTACACAATACCCAATCCAGTACAGCTGATCCCCTAGTGGGCTCAACAACAAGCTGTTCTAAAAAGCCATCTTGCAGACATTCTACAAACTCTCTCTCGAGATCCAGTGCCAACCTGATTTTCCCAATCCACTCGCATGTTGAAATCCCCCACAGTTATCATAACACTGCCCTTCTGACAAGCTTTTTCTATTTCCTGTTGTAATTTGTAGTCCACATCCCTGCAGCTGTTTGGAGGCCTGTATATAACTGCCATCAAGGTCCTTTTACCCCTGAGATTTCTTAGCTCAACCCATAAAGATTCTGCACCTTCCAATCCTGTGTCACCTCTTCCTAATGATTTGATATCATTTCTTACCAATAAAGCCACGCCTCCCCCTCTGCCTACCTTCCTACCCTTCCAATACACCGTGTGTCCTTGGACGTTCAGCTCCCAGAGACATGCATCCTTTAACCTCGTCTCAGTGATGGCCATAATATCATACCTGCCAAGCTGTAGCTGTATGGCAAGATCATCCACCTTGTTCCTTATGATACATGCATTTAAGTATAATACCTTAAGACCAGTATTTGGTACTTTTTGCTTTGATTGCACTGCAACTCATCCCAATGGCTACAATTTTGCCCCAGCACCTGCCTGTCTTTCCTGACATCTTTACTGCTCACTATCTTAGATTTATTTCTGTTTTCCTCTTCCTCTGCTCTATCATTCCGGTTCCCATCCCCCTGCCAAATTAGTTTAAACCCTCCCTAACAGCTCTATTAAACCTTCCCGCCAGGATATTGGTCTCCTTCAGGTTCAGGTGTAACCTGTCCATTTTGAACAGGTCATATTTCCCCTAGAAGAGATCCCAATGATCCAAGAATCTGAAGCCTTGCCATTGGCACCAGTCTCTCAGCCACACATTCATCTGCCTGATCCTACTATTCTTGCCCTCGCTAGCATGTGGCACAGGTAGCAATCCTGATGTTACTACCCTGGAGGTCCTGCTTCTCAGCTTCCTTCCTAACTCCCAAAAATCTCTCTTCAGGACCTCCTCCCTTCTCCTATCTATGTTATTGGTACCAACATGTACCAAGACAATTGGTTGCTCACCCTCTCCCTTCAGAATATTCTGGACCCAATAGGAGAGATTCCGTACCCTGGCACCTGGAGGGCAACACACCATGCGGGAATCTCTATCAGGCTCACAGAATCTCCTGCCTATTCCCCTGACTATGCAATCCCCTATGACTACGGCATTCCTCTTCTCCCTCCTTCTCTCCTGCACAACAGTGCCAGGCTCAGTGCCAGAGACCCAGTTATCTTGGTGCACCTGGTGCAGATGTGGCCATCAGGGAGACTGGAGGTCTCCCAGGATTCTCTTGGTCAAAGGTTGACCAAGATAATGCCCCAGACTTTTTGGCAATCCAGACCTCAATTTTTGGTTAAGACCTGTTTTAATATGATTATTTGAGAACATAGCACATATCTTCTGGCCTTTGAGCATTAGTGTGTCACTCACATGGCCCCATTGGGTCTGCTGTGACCTGAAAATAGCGGTTTTACCCAAAATTTTGTCATCAAAGGCATATTCAGTTAAAAATGGCACAAACCTTTTTTTCTATTTTTGGAGTCTAGCAATTAATGCAGAAGCAATTTTAAAATCATCTAATGCTATTTCTTCCTGAAAGTCAGTGTCAAGTTTGAGGTGGCAAAATTATTCCAAGTGCCAAGCTACATCAATGGTCTTTGTAGAATGATCCCACTTATCTATTTTATATTAAATTTTCCCCCTGTTTTATCTGTGTGCATATGCAATCTGTCTTGTTAACATTCTTTCATCTTGAACTTTCAGTCTTACTTCTCCTCCTTGTGTTGTTTCTTCACAGTCTCACATTTTATGTTCTTGCCTCCAGTTTCAGCATCTCCAGCTGGTACGCAGATTCTTCGAATTTTTCCTCAGCTGCCAAATGAACTAGTTCAGTTTATCTATTTTTGTCTCTCAGTCTTCACAGACATTTACATCTGTTCCTTTTTTTCTTGATAATCAACGTAATCCGAAGTTCACCTATGTCTGGATAACCTATTGATATGTGCATTGCATTCTTTTCCCTACTTGTATGCCAACACAGTTTGTAATGGAACAGGCCAGCTCTATTCCCAAATGCAAGTTGACTGAAAATATTGAATTTGATATTGAGTTTGGAAGGTTGCAAAAGACACAGATGGAAGATAAAGTGATAATTCTGAAGCCTACTTTAGGCATTATTACTAAAGCGTAGGAGGCGAAAGACATCCCACTCCCAACTTGATCTATGTGTCTATGGCATCTTAGTCTTTTCCAGTGAAGTCTAATGTAAGCTTGAGGAACAGCACCTCATCTTCCTTCTGGACACCTTGCAGCCTCCAACAAATATTGAATTCAATAATTTACGGTAACTCATTTTTCCTGTTGCTATTTGCACTGGTTGTAAAGTTTTTCACCTGTATTTTCAACTTAACTATTCACTCTCCATAGATATTGACTGCTGAGATGGTCTTTCCCAACATTCATCTTTTGGTTTCAGGTCTCATATGAACTCAGCAACTGAACTTCCTCAGTCCTAGACAGAAAATGCCAAAGAACTACTATTGTCTGGGTGAAGAAATTTCTCATTATCTATTCTGATTAGCTGATCCGTTATTTGGTGACTCTGTGTCTGGATGTCTCAGACAAAGAAAATATTATCCTGTCAATGCAACACACGCACACAATACTGGAAGAACTCAGCAGGTCAGGCAGCATCTGTGGAAAAGAGTAAACAGTCAATGTTTTGGGCCAAAGTCCTAGAAGACCCAAAATGTCCAGGGCTGCAAAATAGATTTGCTTTTGGCTCGCAGAGCATAACTACCTGTAGGCTTCTTTCTATTCTGCAGTTCTTGGGGACTTCTTGGAACAGGAACTGAGTGGCAGTTCCCTCGGCTGAAGAGTCAAGAGTTACTCATATTTTCTCAGCATGAGGTCAGTTGTCAGTTAGAATGAAGAAAAGGAGAATAATCTCAAATCCCTAAATTATCAATGTTCGGACTTGGCTATCCCAAAGGCTGATAGATTCTTGGTTGCTTTGCATATTCAAAAACAAAATTCATGGATTTAAAGCATAAGTGGATAGGATATGGAATGAACACACAAGAGAATGGTTCCAATCTATAACTTGCTGTAATGTGGAAGGGTCGTGACTACCAGCAGAAAATCTTGAATTGTTTATGAGGAAGAATGGAAGAAGGGAAATGTTATTGTGAAATGTATTAGGGTAGGGAGAAACTTGTTAAGAGCAATATACAGTTTATTGACTATGATATGTTCTGCACAAATCTCTTTTTGTAAATATTACAGATTATTTCAGTACACAGATTATTTTCTTGCTATTGGTAACATGCTCGGAGTGAAGAATAGGTGGCTTAGTTATGCCATATTTAGTTACTTAAATGAGCTGATCATGCTTTCTTATGTGCAACACATCTGATATTGTTCTCTATCAGAACTCAGTTGTGCTGAACTGTAAATGTTTTCCAATGTCCTGCAGATATATCAGAGGCAAAAAGGGAATGTGCAAGCAACTCGTGAGAAGCTGCAGAAAACTAGGATATATTAGACAGATATTTTTGTAAGTAAGATTTAGCAAATACTGATTGTCATTTTAAAATCTTTGTCAAACATCACAAGGCACACTTTACCAATATTTCATATCACTATCAGTCCAGTTTAACAAATCAAGGATGTACATGATACTTCCCATAAATTAGATTGTGTTTGTCCTGTGAAAGGGACTGGTCTGAAATATTGTCCAGGTCTCAGATGTTTTCAACAGTTTCTAGATGACTCAGATAATCAGAAAAAAAATCAAAATGTTTGAAAATTTTTGAATTGTTAAACGAATTAAGAATTATGTAAAAGTGATTTTAAAAATCTACTTGCCCATATCTCCCTCCTGGCACTTACCTCTGCAAACAGCCAAAGTGCTGCACCTGACCATTCACCTCATCCCTCATCTTCATTCAGGGCTCCAAACAGTCCTTCCGTGTGATTCCCTATGAATCTGCTGGGGTCGCCTATTGTATTCAGTGCTCTCATTGTGGTCTCCTCTGTATTGGGTAGACCTGTTGTAAATTGGGGGACCATTTCGTTGAGCACCTCTGCTCAATCTGTCAAAAGTGGAACTTCCCATTGGCCCACCATCTTAAATCTGATTCTCCTTCCCACTCGACATGTTGGTCCATGGCCTCTTCTTGTGCCACAATGAGACCACCCTCAGCATGGAGGAGCAACACCTTATATTCCATCTGGGTACCCTCCAACCTGATGGCATGAATATCAATTTTTCCTTCTAGTAAAAAAAAATCCCTCTCCCTCCTCTCTTCTTCTATTTCCCACTCTGGCCTTTTACCTCTTCTCATCTGTCTATCACCTAGTACAGCGGTCCCCAACCACCGGGCCGCGGACCAGTACCGGGCCGCGAGGAAACGATATGATTTGGCAATAGGAGTCAGCTGCACCTTTTCTCATTCCCTGTCACGCCCTGTTGAGCTTGAACGCAGGCGAGGTCATTACGCACGCGTCATCCATGTCAGCGCGGGAAGGAGATCAACTCCTCGAGCTTGCAAATGACAGCGGGCTGAAAAGTATGCTTTACATAACATCTCTGCCAGAAGTCTGGATCTCAAAGTCAAGGCTAAATATCCTGAGGTAGCCACGAAAGCACTGAAAACGTTGATTCCATTTTCAACATATGTCTGCAATGAATGCAACGAAAACTAAACTGCAGAATAGACTGACATAAGGAACCCCCTTCGAGTATCGATGTCTCCCATCACACCTGGATGGGACCGTCTTGTTGTAGGAAAGAAGTATTCAGCCTAGCGCTCCCACTGATTCAGCGATATTAGTGTGTTGCAATGATTTTATATGTTCATGCGGGGAAAATATGTGCTGTGTGTTTAATATCCAAACATTACTTAAAATGTTATGATGCTATTGACTTACTTATATAACGATAATAGCAATTACAGGACGGAAACAGGCCATCTCTGCCCTTCTAGTCCGTGCCAAACGCTACTCTTAGCTGGTCCTACCGACCTGCACTCAGCCCATAACCCTCCATTCCCTTCCTGTCCATATACCTATCCAATTTTTCTTTGTGATAATATAGAACCTGCCTCTACCGCTTCTACTGGAAGTTCGTTTAACCCTTACTTCAAGCTCCCCTGTCCTCCCCTGATAATTGACTTATCGCTATATTCATGCGAGGAAAATATGCGTTGTGTGTTTAATATTAAATTAGTTAGATAAACCCATTTAGAAACGAAATTGAGTGTATTAGCCACTTATCACCTATATTCCGGTCGTGATTAACACCCCCTCCCCCCGTACAGAATTGCCAAAAACTATTTGTAGAACAAAACTGGCACGTACATGCATGCACAAATCGTGCATGCGCACTGGTGCCCGTGCAAGGCTTCATGGTCATTGTAGTCTCCCTGTGTAAACAACGTATTAGACTGCTACTCTTGTCCATTGGCAACCCTACACCACCCGCCCCCGCCCCCTGCCGGGTCGGCCGGTCCGCAAAAATATTGTCAATATGAAACCGGTCCGCAGTGCAAAAAAGGTTGGGGACCCCTGACCTAGTGCACTTCCTCTTTCCCTTGCTTCCATGGTCCACTCTCCTCTCCAATCAGATTCTTTCACCTTCAGCCCTTTACCTTTCCCACCCACCAGATTTCACCTATGAACTTCTTTCTATCCTTCTTCTCCTCCCCCCACCTTCTTATTCCGGTGTTTCCCCCCTTTCTTACCAGTCCTGAAGAAGGGTCTCAGCCCAAATCATCCACAGTTTGTTCATTTGCATGGATGCTTCCTGAACTGCTGAGTCCCTCCAGAAATTTATATATGTTGCTTTGGATTTCCAGCATCTGCAGAATTTCTTCTGTTTATGACTTAACTCTATTTTTGTTTTCCATTCGGGCAACCTCTTTCAAATGAGTGTGGCACACCAGATTTGCCATTTAAGGCTGGCCTAATGCTGAGGGTACAGATAGAAAGAGTACCCGGTCCCTAATCCATTCTCCTGTACTCAAATCATCTTATATTGAAGGCCAGCATGCCATTTGCTTTCTTAACTGCTTGCTACACTCCATGTGAGTTTAAAATGACAGCAGTACAACACCAAAGTCTCTTTGTACATCAACATTTCCAAATATGACACCATTTGAATAATTCTATTTTTAGTTTGTTAGTCATATTTAATATAGTAAGTCTATTTTTCCTATCAAAATGGTTAACAATATTGTTTTGCAATATGCTATATTTGGAAGTTTTTCTGCACTCACTCAAACCTCTGTACTTGTGAATAAGAACAGTGTGCGTTTTACATTGCGTAAGCAAGAAGATAATGATGTTCGGCTTTTTCTTCCAAAGGTTAATAATGTCGTAAAGTTTTGTAATTGTTATGGTATAGAAGGAGACTATTGAGTCCATCAAATTCATATTGCCTCATGCTATAGCAATCCCATTCACTGCTCTTCTCCCACAATCCCACAACTTATGTTGGGAAACCCCACAATAATGAAAAAAATTGATAAAATGTCAGTAAATAGTTGGGGACCCAAATTCCAAAACATTGACCAGAAAGTTAAAAAGCAATCTGTTGTAATGGATCTTCACCAATTTTCTGCTGAGTTAAACTCACATTATACTCTTTAATTTGTCAAGATCAATTGGAAGATCTACCCTTATGTCAATTTGAATTGGCATGGAATTCTATAAAAGTCATGTCTGTTTTCGGTGCTTCAGTATAAAGTTACAGGAAAATAGATATGATTTCCCTTATACCAGGTTTAAACTGTCAAAAGTGATTTGAGAGAAATGTCATTTATGTGAGACAATAAGACAGCTGAATAAATAAGGGATTTCATCTTTGCTTCTGACTATGAAATAGCATTTGCCCTGGATGACCTCATAAATTCCCTATTTAAAGTGGAGTGAGGTGGGAAAATGACACTGACTCACTTTGGAACAGAAGTATGACTCTCAAACAAACTTTCAAGCCAAGCTTTTCTATAACAATATTCAGTCAGTCCAAAAAATGATAAAATTACCTTTAGAAAGTACAAGTGAAATAAAAGAAGTAATGAAGATCCTGGAAATCTGAAGCAAAACATAAAATGCTGGTTTCAGGTCAAAGATGTTCTCAATTCTGATAAAGAGTCTTTGACCCGAAATGTTAACACTGTTTCTTTTCCCAGAGATGTGGCCTAACCTGCCAAGTGTTTGAAGCATTTCTCTTTTTGTACTGGAATGTAAATGACTGCATTTATTTAGGAGCAGAAATATTTATATCTGACAACATGAAGTAAAGAATGCAACACCCTCCGTTGCAATACAATGACATGTTAGACTTACTCCTGGTTAAGATTTAGGTTTCCTCAATGATAGTTGACTAAATTTCTGTGATCATCAGATCCCAAGATCAGGACATACATCAGTTTAGAATCAGATATCAGTTTAATTTAACAACAGTTCAATAGAGATTATAGTGAAATGTTTCCCAAAAAATTTTATTTCCAAACTACATTTTTAATATGCATATAAGGATGACCCACGCGTATAGTGGCGGTGTAATAAACTAGGTCACAATATGTTAAACAGCAGTGTGCAGCACAGTATCACAGTGGCTGGCATTACAGTGCCAGCAAATCGGCTTCAGTTCCACTGCATTACAAGATCCATTACAACAGTTTGTACGTTCTCACTCTGACCACATGGGTCTCTTCCGACTTCCTCCCCAATTCCAAAGGTGTGTGATAATTGGTTACGTGGGTGTAATTGAGCAGTACGGGCTTTTTGAGTTGTAAGGGCCTGATACCATGCTTTATCTTGAAATAAAATAAAGTCTGAGCAGATGACAATCACTCAGTTTTGCTGACCTGTGCCATCTGCTTGCAATCTCTGCCTGTGGTCACCCCGCAGCAGAGCTTATACAGTTCATTTGTAGAGTTCGATTTTGAAAGCTCAATGCATTTTGAATTCCAGCTGTATCAGGGAGAGTGCCACCCATGAAGCCACCATGAAAGCATCTGAGAACTGACAAAGATGTGCCCACGTTTGTTTGCTGGCAACGCTGCCAGGATTTTTAATGTAAAAATTACTTACAACAATATTTAAATATATAATATTAATTTCTCAGAATGTGAAATCAATAAGGATACTTGCAAGTAACTAACATAAAGAAAAACACAATAATTACAAAAAGGAATTTTGCCCTTTTCTTACCTTTCTTTTCTCACTACCATAAAATTCCTATTGAAATTTAAGGTATCGGGTTTGCTGCATCATAGTTCCCCAGCATAAAAATACTGGACTTCCTGGGGAGTATTGACAGAAATATATACATATATATGTACGCATGTGTGTGTGTATATATATATCTCCCCAGTATCTGTCAACTGGGGAGTATTGACAGATAGAGTACTGACATATATTATTCATTGTATCAAGACTTTTATGTTTGACCGCACAGGCTCCCATTTATACAGCTAATTGTTGATAGTTCTTATAGCACCGGTCCAATGAAATAAAGCCCACACAACATACAGATGTCCTTGAAAATTTATTTTTATTTTTATTTCTTTCTCTCTCTCTCTTCAGTAGACACCGTGAAAACTACAAGAAAATAAAAGACATAAAGCTTGAAACATACATCTCTCAGTCTTTTAAAGTCTTTCAAGCTAGTGTCTGCCGATCAACAGGCCCAAACACGTTAGCACATCAGAAGTGTGCTGAAATCAAATAAATCACTAAGACATATCACACTGTTCATATAAAACAAATTAAGAAAAACAATTACCATCTGCGCCTCTTGGACCACATGCAGAATGAGGTTATTTTAGGGCCACGTGTCTTTCTCTTCTTCCATGTTGGTTCTGACCCATAATAGCACAACCATGCTTTTATCAAACTCTGTTCATGTGATCTGTTAACTCTGGTCATGTGACCCATTAAACTCTGCATTAAATAAACCTTACATAAAATATCTTAAGGTGATAAATTAATCATGCATTTATGACAAAAACATATAAAATAAACATTTCAATGAAACCTGTCCCTAAGACAGTTACAGTTCTGTTTTGGCTACTATCAACTAAATCTGGTCCAACATTTCTGAATGGCTCTTGGAAATCATGTTGATCAAGGCAAGGCTTCCTCAGAATATTATCCAATTTTCAGATGGTGCTGAAATTTTAAAGCAAAGAAGTAGCAGCATTTGATTTTTGACAAGATAGTTGCACTAAGAATTCATAATGATTTATTGGCAGCCGTGGTGAAGAGGAACAAGGGCATCCTGTATCCACAGGAGAACAGGGGAATATCTTCCATACATATGCTGAGGATCCAGTGGGAAGAATGAAATGCAGCATTTAAAACCTCAAGTGTAATAGTAAGAAGTTGGATGCATCACAATTCAAGATTCAATATTCAAGATTGTTTAATGCATTGATTTAATTCAAGTTGTCAAGGTAAATGAATTCACTCTTCAACTAGAAAAAAACATTCTCCAGGTTTTGCTGAATTCCCAGAGCAAGGTTTACCAGGCAACTTATATCTATAACCATCTTCCTTCAGCGCAAAATTTTAAAAATATATTGCGGGGCCAGCCACGTCTTCAAACATTATCTTCCATAAATATATACAGTTTCATGAGTAGCTGGAAGAAAAATTATCTCTAAGCAACACAACAGGGTATACTGCTGATGTATTAAATGTTGTTTTCAGCCATATAATGTTAAGGTTGTTCGCAAACTGGAGTGATGACTTAAAATATGGACTAGTGGCTTCATACTAATGTGTTACATTCTATTATCATCATCTTGTTGCTCCATGGCCTGTGGCAAGTGGACACTCATTGCTAGGTGTGCAATTGTTTTTACTATGATAGCATCCTACACATTCCTCTCAGAAATGTGGCTTGATCTCACATTCTGTTTCCAGGCTAGGGATGTAGGCTGGTGGAGGTGATAGAGGGAGGGGTGAGGAAGAGAGTGAGTTGAAATCCCTTGCCTTATAATGTGATCTGCAGTTGGCTGCTATTGACTAGACGTATTGAGCACTGAGGCTCGACAAGTAGCGACTGAAAAGTTGAACACCCACCAACCTCATTTAGATCATTCTGGTAGTCTTTTCCCATTGTCTGCAGATGTATTCTCAGGAAGGTTTTCATTTGAATTTGGATGGAAAGTTTCTCCCACTAAGCAATCAGCTGATTGTTCTTCAGATCAATGACCAGCAATATCAGTTCATGCTGTTAGTGGTGCTTTTAACAGTGGCAATTCTTTGTTCTGAAGGTAATATCCGGTTTATGGGCCATATATTGAAAAACTGGAAAAACTGGTGTGTACCAGATAAAAATATTTCTCTGCTCATTGTATTATTGCATGGACTATAATCATAAAGAAAAAAGACAACAAAATATCAATTTACAGCATTATACAACCACTGGTTGTCTTCATGAAGGCACACACTGAGCATGCAATCAAGTATGAGCTGTAAATACAGATCAAGGAAAACTTTTGCAATATGGATCTGCTAAACCTTCCAAAGCCATTAACTTACAGTATGATTCATCATGGAGGATTATAGAAGAAACTCACTGCAGCCAATAACAGAGGATAGCTCTGATTGATCTGCAATACACCAATACAAATTTTCCTGTGGAGCATCGAGAAAGCTCACCTCTGTCCCAGGATACTGACAGACTTTTACCGCTGTACCATTGAGAGCATACTCACCAATTGCATCTCAGTGTGGTATGGCAATTGTCCCATATTGGACCACAAAGCACTCCAGCGTGTGGTGAAAACTGCCCAGCAGATTATCAGCACCCAATTGCCCACCATTGAGAACATCTACCATAAACGCTGCCTGAGCAGGGCGAAAAGCATTATCAAGGATGCATCTCACCCTAACCATGGACTTTTTACTCTCCTCCCATCCAGTAGGCACTAAAGAAGCCTCCTCTCCTGCACCAGCAGGCACAGGAAGAGCTTCTTCCCTGAGGCTGTGACCCTGCTGAACCTCACATCACAGCGCTTAGCAGTATTGCACCCATATTGTACTGTCTCAGTACTTTTATATTTGTGTGCTGTAGCACTTACTTTTTATTCAGTTATTTTGTAATTAACACTATTCTTTGTATTTCTGGTTAGATGCTAACTGCATTTCATACTTGGCAACAATGACAATAATGTTGAATCTAATCTAATCTAATCTAATCTAATACATCCAAACTGTGCTGAGATTCAGGCTTCTGCTAGTTCCACTGCTCTGCCATGTGCCATCTGGCATTTGGGCACCATCACCGTCAATATCTTCAATGCCTGATTCTTAAAAGAGTGTGGTAGAAATTGTTTTTGTGTTGTGTGAAACATGACTATCCCTATGAAATATCTATGATATTTATGTTGATAAACATATTGAACCATTTAAAACATGACTTATATTCATAGGAAAATAACAAAGGCAATTCTTACACATATGATAATCCATTTCTTTTTTAGATGCATAGCCATGTCATTTTGAAATTATTGAGTTACTACACTGCGGTCAATGTGTGCATTATGTACAAAGATAACTATTTAACATCTTCTGAAGCCAGATGGATTATTATAAGGAGACTTAATCACTGGTATATTGTGTTTTCATCTTGTAAGCTATGGAGCACTTTCATAGTGTACAAACAAGTTGATGTAGCATATGTTACAAATTGTAGAGTATGTGATTCATATATTACATGCCAGGTGTCCATGTACTAAAGCAGCCTCTTAATGATATGTAGTTGCTAGGGTGCACCGCCTGTTCCACTCATTGCTCTCCTATCATTTGCAGGTTTGACATTTAAACTTAAACAGCTGTAAATTTAGGCAGTTTGATTCAACTTATGTCAGCTTCTTCCAGCAGAAAATGTATTTTGCAGCCCCACATCTGCAAAGCAATTTGCATAAGCTTGACATTTTTATTCTGTTTATTTTTTATTTATTTAGCAATACAGCGCGGAATAGGCCCTTCTGGTTATTTGAGCCATGCCACCCCAGCAACCCCCAACAAACCCAATTAACTCAAACCTAATCACAGAGCAATTTAAAATGATCAGTTAACCTACCTGGTATGTTTTTGGACTGTGGGAGGAAACCAGAGCACCTGACAAAAATCCACAAATTTCATAGGAAAGACTCCACTCAGAATTGAACTCTGGAATCTAGAATGCCCCGAGCTGTAATAACGTCATGCTAAACACTACACTATTGTGACATGGATGATTCCATGGAGTTAAAATCCCACTGTATAAGTACTGTGGTTAAAACAACCTACATAGTTGCTAAAATGTCTGAAATTAAAACTTTAATTGTGAAGATAGAAATAATAGGATGCTAACTTCCAAGTCATGGTGGAATCCAACTTTTACTTTAAACATAGCCTTGTAGAGCGTCTTTCCAGCATGGAAGTAACAGAATTCTGGATCCATATTTGTCTAGCCAATGTAGTATCTATGTAGTATGAGTAATAAAACGGACGAGTTGATGGCGCTAGCCAGGAGTCAGAGAACATTTTGGGAGTGCAGTGATATGTGTTATACTGAAACGGGGCTGCACGAGGACATACCCGACCAAAACTTTTCCATGGAGGGCTTCCGGACCGTTCGGGCTGACTGGAAGTGCACTGAGAGCGGAAAGCGTAAAGGAGTTTGGGGCTTGCTGTTCTGGTTAACAACGGATGGTGCAATCCTGGTCATATTACGATCAAGGAACGTGTTTGTAGACTGGATATTGAACTTTTTGCTGTTGGACTCCGGCCATATTCCACCGAGATACAACACTGGGCGTAGTGGGAGGTTGTGCCTGCCTGTGGCCATCGAACCTTGCAGCTCCTCCCATGGAGGGTCAGACACCCTGAGCCAATGTGCTGGTCCTGGACTTATTTCCATCTGGCATAATTTGCATATTGTTGTTTGATTGTTTGTGGTTTTTGTATTGCTATATTTATGCTCTATTCTTGGTTGGTGCAGCTGTAACGAAACCCAATTTCCCTCGGGATCAATAAAGTATATCTATCTATTGATCTATCTATCTATCTGTCTGATGGCAGAGATATCAGTTGTCATTGTGGCACAGCTAATTGGAGTAAAAGCTGAGACTGAGAGCGTGGCATCCAGACTGCTGCTATTATGGCTCTGGACATCAATGTTCATAGAGCTTGAAGCATTCCAACAGCTTAGTAGAATTGCTGAGGCATGTTCCTGGAGGAGTGGCAGGGATTCCATGGATTATGAATCATCAGCCCTTACTTCTTTATCCCACCACCATCACTTTGCCAGTGACCTGATATACTACAAATCATCAGCTTGGACAGGTTCACAATAGTGTTAGTTGATCTGATTTTACAGATTAAACTTCACATCAGGATTATATAAAGACTAATATATACACATGTTTACTTCATGTGTGCATGCGCAGAGCATGTCCTTTGATCACACTGCCCAATTTTCTCAATTGTGCATATCAAACTTTAAATGTATATTTTCAACTTGTGACTGAAACAATACCACCTTACCTGTAGTTGCAAGGAAAGTAATGCTCAATTGTCTAGACATATTCTTTTAGTTTCAGTTTTGGAAAACCTCGAATGATATCTGGACACTGAAGTATCCAGTAGTTTTCCCAACCAGGTGCCAAAGTGCTCAAAAGCTGAGGGAAGTCCAACCACTGTGTGCAAGTCAGATACTCCTAACCTTCACAACCTAATCAACAGTGACAGGTACTGAGATGTAGTTGTCAGAATGGTGGCCTGAGGCTTTTTTTTTGTTGCCTAGGCTGCTAATTTACATGCAAAGATAAAATATCTACATACTTTAACCTGGTAATATGATATTTCATGACATAGATTAGATACAGAAACTCCTACAGGATTTATAGGATTTAAGACAGCTAATGAGTTAGGTTGATAACTCATTCATGCAATGTTCATGCTTAATTAGGCCAAACATCATTCAATAGCTTACTTTCCTATTAAATCACCTCACCATCAGATATATTTCGCATAATGCATCATACTTAATACATTGTCATTCTGTTCACTATGTAACTCAGAGCTAATTGTATTTTTGGATTCACTGAAGGATTACATTTCATCGTGTTTATTGTTTGTTTTGACAAAGTAGTATTTCTACTGTCAGGATCTTCAAGGATTTCTGTTAGAATATATGTCATATAATCTTTTTGTTTAGCTTTGTTGGCCAGTTGTGGCTATTGGTTGCCCTTTCCTCCCACAATCCAGAATGCTTTTTCTTATCCAGAGTTATGTGACAGGATTATTTACCAATTTCAGGCCGTGATATCATGCTTGAATGAAATGACATTCCATAGCTTAGTTGGAGTGTTGAAGGGACTTCAGATAGAAGTCAAAAAAGAGCAGGAATTTCAGAATAGTTATGAAGCTAAATTGGACAGTGCTGGATACTGTGTGTACACATCATGATACATTATTACTTCATAAAATTTGTGGTGCCACCCATTATTATGTTTGTAGCATCCAGCCAGAATGATCTGCACTGTTAATACATAATGCACATACACAGCTTAATTCATATCTGTATGATCCAAAGTTGAACACCAGCTGTCTACATTCGAGGCTAGCCAGCACATACTGGTGTCATGTCTGTAACTTTGTAAGGGTGGTGTCTGATTCATTGCAGATGCTCGTGGGAGCCATACCAACAAAATGTTAGAAGACTTGTATGTTGATCTGAAAAACTACATAAAAGTCGTTCAATAGCTCAGTAGTTCCATTTAATATAAGAGATATAAACATCCTGAAATTCTTGTTCTTTGCAGACATCCAGAAAAACAGAAGTGCCCCAAAGAATGAGTGACAGTAAACCCCAAAGCCCCCCTACTCCCCCCATCCCACGCACAAGCAGCAGAAAAGCAATGAACCCTCCCCCACATTTCAGAAAAAAACAATAGCACCCTCCACCCACCTAACATGCAGTAGCCAAGCCCCCAAGAAAGACCATGGCATCAAAGGTTACGGGGAGAAGGCCGGGAACTGGGGTTGAGGAAGGGAAGAAAAAAGCATCAGCCATGATTGAATGGTAGAGCAGACTCGACGGGCCAGATGGCCTAATCCTGATCCTATGTCTTATGGTCTATGGCCTTATGATCATTATCTGCTGTATAACAAAAGCTAATTGTTCACCCAACAAATTAGACATACCACAGGCTCTCTCTCTCTCTCCCCAATAACGGAGCAGAGAGGTGTCATACAGGAGCCACATGGTGAGAGGGGAGACAGGAACAAAACTTGCTGATTTGCAATGATAAAGTCTGCCATGATGCTTTTTCCCCCAAGTTCTCTGCTTCAAGAATCGGTAACGAACTCTCCCCCATCAACGAGAGAGAGAGATCTGCCGAGTACACAGCCCCCCACAGTCAATCCACTGATCCCAATGTTCTGTTTTCTCCTGTGATGCCACAGTCAGCGATACCGGCATAGAGTCATCCACAAGACCATGAAGTCTCAGAAACACAAAGGCGCGCTCATCTTCTAGGCCACGTCTTTGGGATATCGAAAAGCGGCTGGTTCTGAGTCCCTCCAAATGGGTCCCACCGCTGCAAAAAATCCTAAGTCTGAGTGTAGCTCCAGGTCAGGGTCTTTGACAGAACCCCATCCACCCTGAGAAGGAAAAAGAGAGCCATCAAAGGTGGAAATTAAGCTGTTCCACTGATGAGCTCAAAGGAGTCACTGTTAAGCGCCATTGTAACTCCACCCCTTCTACAGCTATGGACTTCATAGAAACAGTCCTAGATAAGGGTGTCCCCACAAAATCATTAAGAGTTTTCCCCAACCAAAAGCTCTGGCTGAACCATAAGATGTGCAATTTGCCAAGGGCCAGATCAGAGGCATTCAAGACTGGCAACCAAGAAAGTTACGAAAGGTGCAGGTATGATCTCCAGAAAGCCATCTCATGGGCAAAGTGGCAATTCCAGACTAAACCTGAATCAATGAAGGATGCTTGACAGCTATGGCAGGGCTTGAACCTCTTACAAAAGGAAATAAAGTGACATAGCTGACAGCAGGGCCTTGCTTCCAGATGAGTACAATACCACCTATCACAAATAAGAGAAAATCTGAAGATGCTAGAAATCCGAGCAACATGTACAAAATGCTGGTGGAACTCAGCATGCCAGGCAGCATCTAGGAAAAGAGTACAGTTGATGTTTCGGGCCAAAATCATCCTGCTGAAGGGTTTCAGCCGAAACATCGACTACTCCCTTCCTAGATGCTGTCTGGCCTGCTGAGTTACTTCAGCATCTTGTGTGTGTTGCTCAATGCCACCTATGCTGGCCTTGAACATCAAAATATGGAGGAATCAACACGACCCCCCATAGCCCCAGACGACCCTGTGATTTCAGGCTCCGAGGTTCATATGAGAACATCCTTCAGGAGGATGACCCCAAGGCAAGCATCTGGCACAGGTGGGATAACTGGCCGAGTACTAAAGACTTGTGCTGATCAAGAAGTTGAAAGGTTCACCGATATCTTTAACCTCTTGCTTCAGCAGTCTGAGGTACCCACCTGTTTCATCCAGTAGTCAATTATACCATTACTTTTGAAGGATGTGGTAATCTGCTTCAATGACCATCATACAGTAGCACTTACATTCACATGATGAAGTATTTTGAGAGATTGGTGAAGAAACATATCGACTCCTGCCTGAGAAGAGACTTGGATCCATTCCACCACAACAGATGCCATTTCATTGACTCTTCACTCAACCCTGGAATATTTGGATGCATACTTCAGGATTCTCCTTACCAACTACAGCTCAGCATTCAATAGTATCGTTCCTTCAAAAATAAACAATAAACTTCAAAACATTTGCCTCAGTACCTCCTTGTGTAATTGGATCCTCAATTTCTTCACTTTCAGACCCCAGTCAGTTTGGATTGGCAACAACATCTCCTCCACAATCTCCATCAGCACAGGTGCACCACAAGGCTGTATGCTTAGCCTAGTACACTACTCGCTTTACACTTATGACTGTGTGGCTAAGCACAGCTTCAATACTATATTTAAGTTTGCTGATGACACCATTGTCGTTGACCCAATCAAAGTTAGTGACAAATCAGCATATAGGAGGGAGATTAAAATCCTGCAGAGTGGTGCCACACCAACCTCTTACTCAATGTCAGCAAGACCAAGGAAATAATTATTGGCTTCAGGAGAAGGAACCGGTACTCATTGGGGATCAAAGGTGGAGAGGGTCAGCTACTTTAAATTCCTTGCCGCTATCATTTCAGAGGACCTGTCCTGGACACAGGACATAAATGCAATTTCAAAGAAAGCATGGTAGTGCCTATACTTTCTCAGAAGTTTGTGATGACATGCATGGCATCTAACACTTTGACAATCTTCTACAGATGTATGGTGGAGAGTATATTGACTGACTGCATCACAGCCTGGTATGAAAACACCAACGCCCTTGAATGGAAAATCCTACAAAAAATAGTGGATGTGGCCAAGTCGATCAAGGTAAAGCCCTCCCCATCATGGAGCTCATCTACATGGAGTATTATCACAGGAGACCAGCATTCATCATCAGGGACACCCACCACCAGGACATGCTCTCTTCTCGCTTCTGTCATCAGGAAGAAGGTATAGAAGCCTTCAGACTCACACCACCAGGTCCAGGAAAAGGTATTACTCTTCAACCATCAGGTTCTTGAACCAGAGTGAATAACTTCACTCAACTTCACTTGCCCTGTTACTGAATTGTTTCCAAAAAATATGGACTCACTTTCAAGGATTATTCATCTCATGTTCTTGATATTAATTGCTTGTATATTTATTATTTCTTTTGTATGTGCAGTTTGATGTCTTTTACACACTGGTTGTCTGCCCTGTTAGGTGCAGTCTTCCATTGATTCTATTTCTGGTTATTGGATTTATTGAGAACGCCAGCAAGGAAATGAATCTCAGGGTTGTATATGGTGACATATATGTATGTTGATAATAAATTTACTTTCAACTTTGAACTTGAACTTTGAGATGTTTGCTCTTGCAGAGTACGCACAAGAGCAGGAGCCCTGACTTTTTTGCTAGCTGAGCATTTTTTGGTTATTGACATGAAAAGAAGGTAAAGACCCTCTACTCACAGGGCACAGCAAAACTTCCAAATCTGAAGAACTAGCTGGAAGAGATCACATTTTATGTGAACATCAAGGGAGAAGACATAAAGCCATGAATGCAGTAATGCAAAAAGCTTAAGGAGGTCATGAGTGTGGTCAAGGTAAGTGAAGATGCTGAGTAACTTGACTATGAGCTTCACATGCTGCTCTGTGAAATGCAGCCCCATCAATCATCCAACAGAAATATATATTAAACCCAACATAGCATTCGTATATTCCACCACACTTGCACAAACTCATTTATCACGGGACTAACACCCACTCCATGTCTTATATTTCATCTGTTGCAAGCTAATCAAGCATGGCAAATTTAATGTAGTCTCATACAATGATCTGAGAGAGTGGAACTTCATTGCTGAAAAACTTGGAGATCTGTAATTATGGGTAGACTTGATCCATATAGCATCATATTTCCATTGCAATGGGTTTGGAATCAATTAGAGTTGAATTCAGTAAAAGAAGAAAGAGATACAGGTATGAAAACAAGGTGTAGTTAGCACCTGATCATAGATGAGAGGACAAACAAGAAATAAAGAAGATGAACAAGCTGAAAGAGTCAAACAGAAATCCCACTGGAGAAGAAAATCAGATCTTCTCCAAGATGATGATTTCAGGGAAGGAAAGAACAATAATTAAACTACATTCAAAACCAAACTGAAAATGGAAAGAAAAATTGTTAAAAGGTAGCATGAGTGTGGAGAGAAGTTTAAAGCTATAGGATGAGTGGGTGGGAATGAAAGAACAATAATGAACATTTTTGTTAATGTGGAAAGCAGGAGACACTACATGAGAGGAGCGATAATGGTATAAAACGAAAAGGTTGAGTATTTGATATTTTTCAATGAACAAATATATTTGTTGCTGAAAGAAAATGTTTAGGTGTCATAAAATGGGCTTGAAAAATGAATTGCTAATGAGTAGGCAGTAAGCAAACTATTTGACTGCCATTGAGTGTGTTTGTGTGTATATATACTGAACACTCAGTGGCCGCTTTATTAGGTACCTGTTGAACCTAATAAAGAGGCCACTGAGTGTATGTTTGAGATCTTCTGTTGCTGTGGCCCATCCACTTCAAGATTTGACCTTTTGTGCATTCAGAGATGCTCTTCTTCACATCACTGTTCCAATGTGTGGTTATTTGAGTTACTGTTGTCTTCCTGTCAGGTTGAACCAGTCTGGTCATTCTCCTCTAACCCCTCTCATTAACAAGGTATTTTCATCCACAGAACTGCTGCTCACTGGATTTTGTTTTTGTTTTAAGCACAATTCTCTGTAAATTCTGGGGAATGGTGTGCATGAAAATCCTGGGAGATCGGCAGTTTCCGAGATACTCAAACCACCACATCTGGCTCCAACAATCATTTCATAATCAAAGTCCCTTAGATGACATTGCTTCTAATGTACAATCTGAACAAGAACTGAACCTCTTGATCATGTCTGCATGCTTTTATGCATTGAGTGGCTGCCACACTATTGGCTGATTAGGTATTTTCATTAACGAGTAGGTGTATAGCTGTACCTAATAAAGTGGCCACTGAGTGTAGTTTAAACATAGACTTGGAAAGAATAAGAGTTAATTGACCATTGTAAATTGAATTTGCACTTTTAACATTTTAAATATCAGACTGAGTGAAAAATCTGGGAAAATATAAAACCAGTATGTAGCTTCAAAGTGAAAACTTTTGGAATGGAGAAAGTATAGTTATCAATGCAGATACCACACAGTATTAAAGGACATATTTAAACAAATAAAGGGAAAGACAAATCATAGAGCTTTGAAAAGCAGCAAAGCAATATGAAGACAATCATATGAATCACATTGATCTTGCCTTCAGGTATTGCAAGGTCAATCAGAATCGGGTTTATCATCACAATGTATGTCAAGACATTTGTTGTTTTCTTGGCAGCAGTACAGTGCAAGACATAAATATTAAAATGTTACAAATAAAAAAAATAAATATACAGGATATAAGCTGAATTTATAAATAGGTACTATTGTGATGAAGTATTTTCTCAGCAAATGCACAGGGCCTGAATCAGAGCCTTTCGCAAATCACTGATTTCCAAATGAAGTCCAAACTTAGAACTTAGAACATAGAACATACAATAGTACAGCACAGTACAGGCCCTTCGGCCCACAATGTTGTGCTGACCCTCAGACCCTGCCTCCCATATAACCCCCCACCTTAAATTCTACCTGTCTAGTAATCTCTTAAACTTCACTAGTGTATCTGCCTCCACCACTGACTCAGGCAGTGCATTCCTCGCACGAATCACTCTCTGAGTAAAAAACCTTCCTCTAATATCCCCCTTGAACTTCCCACCCCTTACCTTAAAGCCATGTCCCCTTGTATTGAGCAGTGGTGCCCTGGGGAAGAGGCGCTGGCTATCCACTCTATCTATTCCTCTTATTATCTTGTACACCTCTATCATGTCTCCTCTCATACTCCTTCTCTCCAAAGAGTACAGCCCTAGCTCCCTTAATCTCTGATCATAATGCATACTCTCTAAACCAGGCAGCATCCTGGTAAATCTCCTCTGTACCCTTTCCAATGCTTCCACATCCTTCCTATAGTGAGGTGACCAGAACTGGACACAGTGCTCCAAGTGTGGCCTAACCAGAGTTTTATAGAGCTGCATCATTACATCGCGACTCTTAAACTCTGTCCCTCGACTTATGAAAGCTAACACCCCATAAGCTTTCTTAACTACCCTATCCACCTGTGAGGCAACTTTCAGGGATATATGGACATGTACCCCCAGATCCCTCTGCTCCTCCACACTACCAAGTATTCTGTCATTTACTTTGTACTCTGCCTTGGAGTTTGTCCTTCCAAAGTGTACCACCTCACACTTCTCCGCGTTGAACTCCATCTGCCACATCTCAGCCCACTTCTGCATCCTATCAATGTCTCTCTGCAATCTTCGACAATCCTCTATACTACCTACAACACCACTAACCTTTGCGTTGTCTGCAAACTTGCCAACTCACCCTTCTACCCCCACATCCAGGTCGTTAATAAAAATCACGAAAAGTAGAGGTCCCAGAACAGATCCTTGTGGGACACCACTAGTCACAATCCTCCAATCTAAATGTACTCCCTCCACCACGAGCCTCTGCCTTCTGCAGGCAAGCCAATTCTGAATCCACCTGGCCAAACTTCCCCGGATCCCATGCCTTCTGACTTTCTGAATAAGCCTACCATGTGGAACCTTGTCAAATGCCTTACTAAAATCCATATAGATCACATCCACTACACTACCCTCATCTCTATGCCTGGTCACCTCCTCAAAGAACTCTATCAGGCTTGTTAGACACGATCTGCCCTTCACAAAGCCATGCTGACTGTCCCTGAACAGACCATGATTCTCTAAATGCTCATAGATCCTTTCTCTAAGAATCTTTTCCAACAGCTTTCCCACCACAGACGTAACGCTCACTAGTCTATAATTACTCGGACTATCCCTACTACCTTTTTTGAACAAGGGGACAACATTCGCCTCACTCCAATTCTCCGGTACCATTTCCGTGGACAACGAGGACATAAAGATCCTAGCCAGAGGCTCAGCAATCTCTTCCCTTGCCTCGTGGAGCAGCCTGGGGAATGTTCTGTCAGGCCCCGGGGACTTATTAGTCCTAATGTATTTTAACAACTCCAACACCTCCTCTCCCTTAATATCAACATGCTCCAGAACATCAACCTCACTCATATTGTCCTCACCATCATCAAGTTCCCTCTCATTGGTGAATACCGAAGAGAAGTATTCATTGAGGACCTCGCTCACTTCCACAGCCTTCAGGCACATCTTCCCACCTTTATCTCTAATCGGACCTACTTTCACTCCTGTCATCCTTTTTTTCTTCACATAATTGAAGAATGCCTTAGGGTTTTCCTTTACCCTACTCGCCAAGGCCTTCTCATGCCCCTCTCTTGCTCTCCTCAGCTCCTTCTTAAGCTCCTTTCTTGCTTCCCTATATTCCTCAATAGACCCATCTGATCCTTGCTTCCTAAACCTCATGTATGCTGCTTTCTTCCACCTGACTAGATTTTCCATCTCACTTGTCACCCATGGTTCCTTCACCCTACCATTCTTTATCTTCCGCACTGGGACAAATTTATCCCTAACATCCTGCAACTTGCTTGAAGTGGTACAGATTTCCACAGTTACAGCAAAATCTGCTGGATTTCTCATGACAAAACTCTGTGCATCAGCAAAGCTTTTTACAAAATTATATGACCAGGTTGTGAGTGGCGATTGTCAGAACAGGTCCCATTCAGATACAGAGAAAGAAACCTTGGCAGCTGCCACAACCATGTCACATACCTCACAGTCAGTGCAGATCGGAAGTAACATCTCCTTCTCACAGACAATCAACACCAGTGCGCCTCAAGGATACATACTTAGCCTACTGCTCTACTCTGTCTACACCCATGGCTGTGTGGCTACACACAGCTTAAATGCCATCTATAAATTTGCCATTGACACAATTGTTGTTGGCAGAACTCCGGAAAGTGATGAGGAGGCATTCTGGACTAAGAAGATCAGCTGGTTGAGTGGGGCCACAACAGCAACTTTGCACTCAGCATCCGTCAGACCAAGAAATTAATTGTGGACTTCAGGGAGGGGAAGTCGAGGGGACACATACCATTCCTTGGATGTGGAGAGGATATTTCCTATGGTGGGGGTATCCAGAACTAGAGTGCACAGCTTCAAAATTGAGGGTCAACCCTTTAGAACAGAGATAAAGAGGATTTTTTTTAGCCAGAGTGTAGTAAACCTGTGGAACGCTCTGCCACAGACTGTGGTGGAGGCTGAGTCCATGGGTGCATTTAAGGCAGTAGTTGATTGTTTCCTGGTAGGTCAGGACATCAAAGGATATGGCGAGAAGGCAGGTGTATGGGGTTGAGTGAGATATGGGATCAGCCATGATGGAAGGCAGAGTAGATTCGATGGACTGAATGGACTAATTCTGCTCCTATGTCTTGTGGTCTTATGACAAGGTGTCTTTGGAACTTGGTCAGGTTGAAAAACGTCCTGCTTTTCTCTTTGTGCTTAGTATTGAGAACACTTGTTCGCTTGTCCATTGTGCAACGAGGAGAACTACTACTCTGTCATCCGGAATTTGTAAGGTGGTTGGAAAGGCCAACCGTTGCTTGAAAAGTTCTTCAAAACAAGACAAAAGATGGCAGCCATGTTGGGTTGGGGGTTTCCTGTCTAGCCTATGTCTCTTTGCTGCAATTGTCTGCACCCTCATGGAGGGAGAAGCGCCATTCAACCTGATCCTGGGTGATATGTTCCCATGTGTCTGGGTTGATGCCAAAGGCTTGTAGTTAAGTTTACAGGGTATCTCCTTGCATTTCCTTTGGCCTCCACAGAAACCCTTTCCTTAATTCACTGTAAAGCAGAATCTTAGACAGTGGATGGTTTGGCATATGAGCCACGTGGCCTGCCCAGCACAACTGGGACTGCATCAGGATGGTGTAGATATTGAGAACAACGTGGCGGGCTAAAGAGGCACTTGAATTATACTGATATCATATCATTACAGTTAACCGTCATTCATTGTTTTTTCCACAATGGAGCAAAAAAATATCAATATGTGCAGACAATCAGAGAGGGATTGCCATCAGAGGTTCTCTTTTGTATGTTTGTATCAATCAAATAAAGACTTGTTATAACTGTACTGCTGGTCTCACGATAGTGATTAACTGACAGCACCAATTCTTATTGATAGTTTCATTTCACTTCACAGAAGCATAGGACTTCAGAGATTGAACTAGCAGAGTGACACAGCTAGTAGAGCTGCTGCCTCACACCCGAATTCAATGCTTACTTTTAGTGCTGTCTGTGTGCAATTTGCACAGCCTCCCTTGGACCACATGGTACCTCAAAGGTGCGCAACTAATTGGTCTCTGTATATTGCCCTTTAGTATGTGTAAGTGAGTTGTAGAATCCAGGAAATATGTGAAGAAAATAAAAAGGGATCAATGTAATCAGATACTAAATGGCTATCGTAGACTCAATTAACCAAAAGGTTCAATGAAAACGGTTCTCTTATCAGTTCAACAGTTCATTCTTGCACTATTCTGTGCCACTTGGGCATTAAGCTATAACAGAATCAAACGGTGATACCAACATCCCAAAATGTGCTTTAAAATTAAAGGAAAATTTTCATTGCAAAACTTTAATCAATAGCATGACGTTATCCTGGTACTGTCCTGTAGAGTAAGATGAGGTGCTCACTAACATGCATCATGAAAACAAGATCTTGAAGTAATTTACTTGCTATTAAATCAGTAGGATATTATAGCACATATCAAAAAACACTTTAATAAAACTCACTGAATTCACCATAGAACTGTAATGCACTATATATTTCCTTCATTATGAATTTTACATCCTTTCAACAGTTAGTTAATTGGCCTATTAATGGTGGCATCTTGAAAACGAATTACAGTTTTACTCACCACATGACTTATTTTCAAATCATCTTCTTACATATATCCTTTATTTAATGTACAATGGAAAATTCAAAATTATTGATTTGGTTTAATAATTTGTAGTTTGGACTTTAATTCTGCAATAGTTCTAGTTTTCTTGTGACCAGTGAGTGCACCCTATCCCTCCCCAGGTTTGTAGTTCTTGTTCAATTCATGTCGACTTTATCCAGACTTCTGACCACATTGCTGAAGAGGACATTTGATCTAATGTTTCTCATTAGCAACTAATTCTATAAACTGCACTGTCTTGCAAATATTCTTATCAACTCCACAGCCAAATAGCTTGTATTTGCATCAGCATTTTCATCAATTGCCATTGAAATAATAGCATTCACCTTTTGCTGGAGGTGACTGTGCAAAGTCTCAGCTAATCCGTTGATTCTTTCATCAAGTGTGCTTCTTGAAAGCCTGATATTTGCAGAAGCTCAACACTTAATTAAACAGAAAATTTCAACTGCTAAATCTCTGTCCATGGCCTCCTACACTGTTCTGATGAAGTTCAGCATAAACTCAGGGAACAGTACAAAATGTTCCAAACAGACAATTTATAGTCTTCTGTACTCAGGATTTAATAAAATGAGCAGTCCCAAAATTTTTCATCTTTTGATCTGAGTCTTCCAGCCGTATTTGCCTTTGGTAGTATCAGGAAGTGAACAATGAACACAAAACAGCACTGAAACACATCGTTTAGCCCTTAAAACCTGTGCCGATTATGATGTCAATCCAAATTAACTACTGCCTGTTCGTGTACTTGTGTAAGTGCCTCCTCAGGATCCTGCCATTTACTGTATACATTCCTCTTGCATTTGACCTTCCAAAATGCAACACCATGCTCTTGTCCAGATCAAACTGTATCTGCCATTACTCTGCCCATATTTCCTATAGTCTGTGTCTTACCTACACCAGTTCAATCTTTTGTTTCTTTAAGGACAAAAGTGAATGAAGGTGTTGGAATCTAGAACAAAAGCAGAAGGCTGAGGTAACCCAGAGTGACAAGCAGTAAGGGCAAAAGGTGTAAGTCAACATTTCCAGTCAAGTCCCTGCATTAATGTTAACGGGAAAGATTGCCAGTATGCAGCGGTACCTGGGTGGAAGAGGGGAGGGAAAAGGGATAGAAATGGAGATAAGTAGGTGGCAGGTGGAACAAGATGGGGAAGAAATCATGATCAAATGGAACTAGATGGGAGAAAGGATAGACAGGATGAATAAAGGAGGAAAAAAACGCGTTAGATAATTGCGTGTATGTGAGAGGAAAGCATTGGAGATCTGGAATCTTTCCCTTTATTTGTGTTACTTGAAACTAGAAAATACAATATTCGTACCATTGAGTACCCAAACAGAATATAAAATGCTGCTCTGTCATTTTGTGTTTGGTCTCTCTATAGTGATGGAGAAGGCTGACGACAGATAGGTCAGTGTGGAAGCAGGAAGGAGTGTTAAAGTGGCATGCATCCAGAAGCCTGTGGTGGCTATTGCAGTCATAATACCTAAATTATGCTCGATTTGTTTTACCTGCCACAACATGGTTGTCTTTCACCTTGAACTTAATCCCTGTTTGACATTTAATCCTTTTTTTATACCTTGTCACAATGCTACTATACTTCCCATCTTGCATTTTTAAAATATTCCCCTCTTTTCCAGTTCAGATGAAAAGTCATTGACCTGAGTGTTTATCACATTTTTTTATTTTAAATCAGAATTATGGGAGGTACAGGTGAACAAGAAAATCTTATTTTCCTCAGGAAAGAGATCATAGATTTCAGACTGATTTGACAGCAAAATTTGAGGAGAGGTGACAGCCAGTGATTCACCTCCAAAAACCAGAACCCTTTTCCACTGTTATAGAAAGTAGTTTTTCCACTGACGTCACACCAACAGGTGATGAATTTTCCATCCAAATGTCTTTGCCTTTAGTATTACCAGAGTTAGTTTTTGACAATTAAGATTTAGCATTACAGCCAGGTGTTGTCAGAACTGTTGAGTTGTAGTCTGTAATATATGAAATCACTTACCATGTGCCTCCTCTGTTTAACATGCAGTTAGTATTGTGTTATATTTTCACTAAGTTTATACCTAAATTTTAGCTGTGTAGTGTAGTTAAAATTGAGCCTCAAAGCAAGGCTTTAGATCAAGAAAAATTTTGAAACAATAAAATTGTTTGTTTCAACAACAAACTGAAATATTAGTATTACCCCCACAAATTAATCAATTAATTAAATTAATAACGTTCAGTGGTCACAGAGTGGCATTTGAACTTACTTCTCTGTATTTTTGGCCCAGGTTTGTGGATTAATAATCCAGTAACATAATCATAATGCTACCATATTCTCACAAAAACTATTGCATTATTTTCAACTTCATGAAAGATCATTGTCCCTAAATGCACTCATTCATTCTCCATATTGCCTGGTCACGTTTTGGATTCATCGAGTTTTTAGAAGGATGGAAGACCAATAATTCCAACATTTCAACGAAATGTTGGGTAATTCCATTACTTTATTTAAAAATAAAATCTGATCTTTCTCAATAAAGATTTGTTTTAATTTATGAATTCAGGCCTGAATATTCTGCAAATGTGCATTAACTTGGACGCATGTGCAAATAAGGAAGTCCAAAACTTCCTTCAGCTGATCACTGGTGATTTCCTGGTTTTGTTTCAAAATGATATGCCATGAAATACAAAATTCCATAGATTTTCTTACACTTTTCCTAAGAAGTGAACACTCAGTTCCTGTACCAGCTTGGAGTCAAAAAGAAATAATGAGTCCATTAATATGACTGGCAAAGACCACTACACAAGAGAAGGGTAAGTGATGTTTTTATTTTTACTTAATTTCAATTAATCAAATAAGAATTAAAAATTTGCTGAATAGATTTAAAAACAATTGCAATTAAGTCAATTAAATGAAAAGAATTAAAACATTTGTAATTTGTTCTTCTCCCTCGAGATAACAAAAAGATTAAATTAGCAAATACTTGAAAAAGTGTTTAGAAACAGAATACAGGAAAGAACACAGTGAGTCAAGCAGTATCCATGGACACAAAGGCATAGGTTGGCATTTCAGAATGAGATCCTAGTACATCATGAAACATCATATTACTCCATTTGCCTCCACAAATGCTGCTTCCAGTGTTGTGTTTTCGATCCAGGTTCCAGCACCTGCAGAAACCTGTAAACCATGCAATAACTGCTTTTTGGAGTGGTTTCTCTGGATTAGAAACATAGAAACATAGAAAACCTACAGCACAATACAGGCCCTTCAGCCCACAAAGCTGTGCTGAACATGTCCTTACCTTAGAAATTACCTAGGGTTACACATAGCCCTCTATTTTTCTAAACTCTATGTACCTATCCAGGAGTCTCTTAAAAGACCCTATCATATCCACCTCCAACACCGTTGCCGGCAGCCCATTCTACGCACTCACCACACTCTGTGTAAAAAAATTACCCCTGACATCTCCTCGGTATCTACTTCCAAGCACCTTAAAACTGTGACCTCTCACGTTAGCCATTTCAGCCCTAGAAAAAAGCCTCTGACTAACCACACGATCAATTTCATCATCTTATACTCCTCTGTCATGTCACCTCTCATACTTTGTCGCTCCAAGGAGAAAAGGTCGAGTTCATTCAACCTATTCTCAAAAGGCATGCTCCCCAGTCCAGACAACATCCTTGTACATCTCCCCTGCACCCTTTCTATGGTTTCCACATCTTTCATGTAGTGAGGCAACCAGAACTGAGCCCGGTACTCCAGGTGAAGTCTGACCAGGGTCCTATATAGCTGCAATATTACCTCTCAGCTCCTAAACTCAATCCCACAGTTGATGAAGGCCAATGCACTGTATGCCTTCTTAACCACAAAGTCAACCTGCATAGCAGCTTTGAGTGTCCTATGGGCTTGGACCCCAAGATCTCTCTAATCCTCCACACTGCCAAGAGTCTTACCATTAATTCTATATTCTGCCATCATATTTGACCTACCAAAATGAACCACTTCACACTTATCTGGGTTGAACTCCATCTGCCACTTCTCAGCCCAGTTTTGCAAACCATCGATGTCCCACTGTAACCTCAGACAGCCCTCCAGACTATCCACAAAACACCCAACCTTTGTGTAATCAGTAAATTTACTAACCCTCCCTCCACTTCCTTATCCACGTCATTTATAAAAATCATGAAGAGAAGGGGTCCAAGAACAGATCCCTGAGGCACACCACTGGTCACCGACCTCCATGCAAAATATGACCCGTCTACTGCCACACTTTGCCTTCTGTGGGCAAGCCAATTCTGGACTCACAAATCAATGTTACCTTGGATCCCATGCCTCCTTATTTTCTCAATAAGCATTGCATGGGGTACCTTATCAAATACCTTGCTGAAATCCATATACACTACATCTACTGCTCTACCTTCAATGCGTTTAGTCACATCCTCAAAAAATTCAATCAGGCTCATAAGTCATGACCTGTCTTTGACAAACTCATGCTGACTATTCCTAAACATATTATGTCTCTCCAAATGTTCATAAATCCTGCCTCTCAGGATCTCTTCCATCAACTTACCAACCACTGAAGTAAGACTCACTGGTCTATAATTTCCTTGGCTATCTCTACTCCCTTTCTTGAATAAGGGAACCACATCTACAACCCTCCAATCCTCCAGAACTTCTTCCATCCCCATTGATGATGCAAAGATCATTGCCAGAGGCTCAGCAATATCCTTCCTCACCTTCCACAGTAGCCTGGGGTACATCTCATCTGGTCCCGATGACTTATCCAACCTGATGCTTTCCAAAAGCTCCAACACATCCTCTATCTTATTATCTATAACTGAAGCTTTTCAGTCTGCTGTAAGTCATCCCTACAATCACCAAGTTCCTTTTCTGCAGTGAATACTGAAGCGAAGTATTCATTAAGTATCTCTGCTATCTCCTCCGGTTCCAATCACTCTTTTCCACTGTTATATTTGTTTGGTCCTATTCTTTCATGTCTTATCCTCTTGCTCTTCACATACTTGTAGAGTGCATTGGAGTCTTCCTTAATCCTGTCCACCAAGGCCTTCTCATGGCCCCTCCTGGCTCTCCTAATTTTATTCTAATGTTCCTTCCTACTAGCCTTAAAATCTTCTAGATCTCTATTATTACCTAGTTTTTTGAACACTTCATAAGCTTTTCTTTCCTTCTTGACTAGATTTACAACAGCCTTTGTACATTACGGTTCCTGTACCTTACTATCCTTTCCCTGTCTCATTGGAACGTACCTATTTCTGCTGTACATTTTCCTGAGAACATCTGTTCCCAATTTATGCTTCCAAGTTCCTGTCTGATAGCCTCATATTTCCCCTTACTCCAATTCAACATCTTCCTAACTTGTCTGTTCCTATCCCTCTCCAACACTATGGTAAAGGAGATAGAATTGTGATCACTATCTCCAAAATGTTCTCCCACTGAGAGATATGACACCTGACCAGGTTCATTTCGCAATACCAGATCAAGTACAGCCTCTCCTCTTGTAGGTTTATCTACATATTCTGTCAAGAAACCTTCCTTGTTGATCAGTTTGAAACTGGCCGACCTGAGGAAACATAAACTGAGATCCACTCGTTTTATTTAGTGAATGTGAGCAATGAGGTGGTCTAGGAAATATCCAGACGAATTTTCTCAAGATATTCTCTGTCTTAAATGTTATTTATAACTCTAAATGATTATCAAGCAGCTACAACTTTATTCCAGTGAATTATGAAAAAGCTGGACAGTAAAAGTAAAGTACATGTTCGGCACAGCATCGTGGGCCGAAGGGCCTGTATTGTGCTGTAGGTTTTCTATGTTCTTTGTTTCTATGTTCTAAAACTACTTACAGTTGCATAAAGTAAATAGAGAAAAGCAGCCTGACTAGTTACATTTTTCTATATTAAACATATGTGAAGTAAAAAAATATAATGCTGGAAATAGTAATTATGCTGCACAGCAAGATGAAATGCAGTCTATCATTAAATTATTGGGTACCTTGTAAAAGTGCTCAAAGAATGTGATCATTTGAGAATCACTTGCACAGAAACAGGTCCTACTGTCTATCTAATCAATACCAAACTGTTATTCTGCTAGTCCCATCAACCTGCACCTTGACAATATTCCTCCCGTCCGTGCACTTATCTCTTGATGTTGTGTACTTGGATTTTCAGAAGGTCTTTGATAAGGTGCCATGCATGAGGCTGCTTAACAAGCTATGAGACCATGGTATCACAGGAAAGATTATAGCATTGATAAAACAGTGGCTAATTGGCAGGAGGCAAAGAGTGAGAATAAAGTGAGCCTTTTCTGGTTGGCTGTCAGAGACTATTGGTGTTCCACAGGGGTCTGTGTTGGGACCAAATACAAGAAAAAAATTGTTGCACTTATAGAGAAAGTGCAGTGCAGGTGCAAGGATAAAACAAGGTAAAATGCGAGGTCAAGAATCCATTTTATCCTGCAGGAACACCATTCAATAGTCTTATAATGATGCTATAAAACAATCAGAAGCTGTCCTGAAACCTGGTGCTGTGTGCTTTTAGATGATGTTTGTACAATATTTTATTGAAAAATCCATTAACTTATATGTGGCTTAAAATGGATTTTCACTTTAATATAGAGTATGCGTAGATATTAATAACATTCTGACTGGTTGCATCATCACCTGGTGTGGATCGAAAAGAAACCTGCAGAGCATTGGAGACTCAGCCAGCTCCACCATGGGAACTATCTTTGAGGACATCTTCAAAAGGCAATGCCTTAAGAAGGTGGTGTCCATCACTAAAGGCCCTTGCCAGCCATGATGTGCCTGTTCACATTACCACCATCAGAGAGGAGACACAGAAGCCTGAGGATTCACATTCAACATTTTAGGAACAGCTCCCTTCCCACCATGATCAGATTTTTGAACAGTTAATGAACCCTACTGCACTACATTTCCCTCCTTTGCAGCATTTAATTTTAATATATTTCTTATACTTATAGAAATCTTTATGTATTTCACTGTATTGCTGCAAAACAACAAATTTCTTGACATGTCAGTGATAATTAACCTTATTCTGATTTAGCTTTGAAGAACATCTATAACTCAATATTTAGAGGCACTCTGCAAAGAGACAATAATAGAGGAAAGGTTTTGCAAGAACAGAGAGGTAGTCAATACACTTTGGAAGAAGTTCTTGTAAGATGTTAACATTCAACACTCTGTCTTTGATGAGTTTTCATAACTCCATCCCACACTGCCCTATTCACTATAATCTTCATATCACTCTGACTTGCCTAAACATTGAAGAAGCCAATCAACACCTGAAAAACAGTAGAAGCACAGAAGAAATCCTACCGAAGAGCTGAAACATGGTAGAAAAGTACCTTTTGCACAAATCACTCAACTGGGAAGCGTGGAGCACTCCAGCAGATTTCAGAGCTGTTGTATTTATAACCCTCTTCAAGCAAGGAGACATGTAACTACCGTTATTACAGAGGTCTCCTTGCTCTCTGCCATAGAAGAAACCATCACAAGAAGTCAGAGTCACCAACATGCATCTATAGATTTAATTTGGATTTCCACTTACATTTTTAGTACTGCCCATCTTTCATGACCATTCACTTGGTTGCTTTAGTTGATTACCATCACATTTCTAAAAGAGGCCGAAAGTTGCATTAATACTCCATTTGTATAAGCAACAAGCCAAATGCTCATGACAGTCAGGGGCCTTGGATAATTCTTCACACAGCCTCAGCATATATATCGTACCTGCATGATAAATGAACTATGCTCAATCCAACTTTGAAACTGTCACGTTAATTATATGAGAAGCATTTTAAAAGCTCCCTTCTATACAGTATGTTGGCCTGGCCTAATCTGCATTCTTATATACAATAACAATAAGTACTTTGTACAATTTACTTTAATGACATATTTTATTATTCAGTAGACTGTTTCTACCAGTGATTCTTGACCTGAAAGAAATTTCATTAACACATGCCATTACATTAACAGTACAACAATTTTATTGTGCATGAATTAGATATTAGTAATTCCACTTGACCGGAGTCATGCAAAGAAAGGATAATGAGTTCAAAGCAAATGAATGGTTAGCTGACTTACAAATGTAATTTTTAATATAAAAAATATAATTAACCTAAGACATACAATAAATTATTCTCAAGAACTGTATATTAATACATGAGTGTCACATCTGGTAATCATAAGAGAAACTATACTACTTGGAACTGATTATTGGCTGCATCTTACTGACTGTGGTAGATGGTTCCAAACAAAATTGCCAGTATTCAGATACTCAAGGTGAAATATCTGGAGCCTATTTGGGCCCTATCTGGAGATAATATGTGTCTGGGATTTTCTGATGGACTTGGTGGATCAAATCTGTCACTCTGCTCAAACAAGAGAAAATCTACAGATGTTGGAAATCCAAACAACACAGACAAGATACTGGAGAAACTCAGCAGGCCAGGCAGCATCTATGGAAAAGAGTACAGTCGACATTTCGGGCTGAGACTCTTTGGCAGGACTACAGTTGATGTTTTGGGCCGAGACCCTTTGGCAGAGGTATACAGTTGATGTTTCAGGCTGTGATCAATCCTGCCAAAGAGTCTCAGCCTGAAATGTCAGCTGTAGTCTTTTCCATAGGTGCTGCCTGGCCTGCTGAGTTCCTCCAGCATTTTGAGTGTGTCGTCACTGTGCTTTGTAGCTGGGCTACAGTGCGAGGGCTCAGATTTGCTGGGAATCTCCACTCATATTGCTATTCATCCTGTGTCAGTCTGATCTGGTGCAGTTTCTGAGACCCCACTAATTTTCATAAGGATTCAAGGCCTGCAGAATGGGAGGCAAAGTTAAGTTTAGTCATTTTATTTTAGTTTAATGTCTTCAATTTGCTTTAAATGATTTAATTACTTACATGAATCATAATTACTTTTAATGTCACTGAGTATCAGAGACATTCAAAAACTGTTAGAATCCAAAACATGTATCACGTAAATCAAAGTTTTGCTTCCAGCTTTGGCACTTGTCAAAGCCCATAAGGGATTGTTAGTACAGTATCTCAATCTTACTCCTCTGTTGTCTTGACATTGTATGAAACCTCTCTACTTGCCTGGAAAGAACAGAGGCTGGTGACTTCAAATTTCTGCATTTAGCCCATGTTAATATAAGGGGATCATGGACATAAATTCTGAGCAACAGACGCAGTATAGCAAGATCAGGCCCAAGGATTTTTGGCGATAGATTCCATCAGACAACAAATGACAACCAACAGCATAGGGCAAAAAGAATTACTGAGACATTCATTGTGCATCCAGGAATAGCTGCCTGTATTTAAAAAAAAAATCTGTGGCTTATGTAATTATAATGACAAGCAATTAAAAGATTTCCAGAAAGACCTTGGGAAGCTTTGTAAATCTAGAGGTATTTTAAACATGGTCAGTGATTCAGAAACATTGCTCAACCTATTCTAATTCTCCTTTAGCTTTAGGAAATTAGGATTTCCCTAAACAATCTGGATTATTTTAAATAAAACAACAGTAATTATTCAGATTATGAGAAACAACTGAGGAATTTTGTGATATTTGGTTTAAATTGTTCAATGAAGAATGGTGAAATCCATTTTAGACTATAAAATAAAGTTGGAATCAACAAAAATAGAAACTGAAGAGGAACCATTATTTGCAGAGGACAAATAATGGAAATGTCAGTATCCAAAGGTTGGTTAGAGACAGATGTTGATAGATATGCACATAAAATATTTAAAATGATTTACTATTTCCTCCAGCCACAGAGATGTAAACAAAAATCTGTGTAACTCTGTTCTCATATTGAAGGATAGAAGTGAGATGTATGCCATGCCCCAGTTCATTCTGTCACCAGGAGCCACAAAGCTGCCTACAGTGAGTAATTCACCAAGCAATGTATCACATCAGCACCTCTGCCAGATCAGAATATAAAATGTGATGGTTTTCCTTTCACCACTTTAAGTACGGAGGCTTGCATATAATCTACAACAGCCAGATGAAGTTTTGTAAACACCTTCAGATGGCTGCAGGTAGCAAGCAGCAGGAGATGACCTGGGTTATGTGCCAATTGATAGTGAGTGTTTGTTTCATTATCAATATCTATTAATAAATCTTACTTTGTTTCTCATCTTCAATAATCACATTTTACCTTTTTGCTTGGGCCAACAATTTCTCTATGAGTGTTCATTCCTTTCCAAAAGTTAGCAATTAAATGGTTGTTTTAGGAAAGACAAATGTAACTTTGAACAACATTTGGAAAATTGAGGTGTTGTTTTCAGTACTAATTTTAAAAAAACAGAGACTTTTGCTTTTAGATAATGCTCATCATAGGCTTCACATATACTTGGACAGACTTTGTGGAAGGCATGAGTGATTGGGCCGTTTATCCTGTTTTTTTTTGCCTCAAAATTAGTCCTATTAAGTTCAAGCGCATACAGGCTCTTCTCACAATCTACGTTTCAAATTTCAAGTGATCGTTGGTGGGGTTAGAATTTCAGGAACATTTTGTCACGTGATTTAACACTTATATGAAAGATTAGTTAGAGTGATAACTATGAAGGCTAGGTATTGCTTGAACTACAGGAGACAGATGTTGAGAATGGTTTTCCAAACTTTTGAATGTTTAATTAATGAACTCTACCACTAAGAATGAGTTGCTACAATATTTTATTTATACAATAATCCATAATGGCTATGATTCAATTATGGATTATTAAGTAAACCTCAGGGTTGTGTATGGTGTCATATATGTACTTTGATAATAAATTTACTTTGATCTTTGAACTTCTATAATTATTTCTTGTTCCTCAACAATGGGGCTCAATTATCTCTGAAACATTCCACACCAAGATCTGGAGCCATATTCATTTGTTTTCACTATGACTATGTCTAAACTGAAATGTTCTATTATAGGATTGACTCAAGGTGGGTTATGAGCATGTATTTTGTCAGGTGATTGCCATAATTTACAGGAGCCTTGGTAATTAATTGCTTTATCATCACTGCAATATACAAACAAAAGAGGACAATCCAATTGATTGGAATCTTTGGCTTTACCAAAGTCCAATGTATAAAGCATGTCATCCATGTAATTTTGTGTCACAAACTAAACATTAACCAAAATGGCTCCAAATCCTTATTGTCCCAAATGTCTATAATAACATTGAAAGGATCTTTACTGAAAATATGAAATAAATTGACCAATGTCATAAAACATTCATTCATTGAAATTCATAAAACTATTATCTCTCTTGTGTCATTGCAATTCAGGAAGCTTGATGCCAAAGCAATGATTTCACTGAGACTAGCATGAAGACAAGCAATAAAGCACCATGTTAGGTGCATACCATAAAACATGCATTGAGAGGGTAATAAAAGGATCTTTCTGTCATTGCCTGAGAGACACGAGGAATTTAGGGAGTCAGTCATTCATTAACCAAAATTGCACTTTCTGTTCTGAGGAAATAGACAAGCTTCTATGTGACTGCTTTGAGAAGGTAGACTAGTCAATGTCTAAAGACTCAGTAGACTGCCTAGATGAGTTCATCATCATTGGCAATCTGTGTACCAGAGAGGGCAATCTGTAAGTTCACAAACTGGAAAACATAGTTCAACCAGGAAATCCACTACCTAGGATGATGGTATTCAGATCAGTTGACCCTGACATCCATAAAGTCATTGGGAATGTCAAGAAACAATACAGTCTAAAATCAAGTTCCAGATCAGCTGTCAGTTGTGACAGAGCTTACATCCCATAACTAGCTACAAAACAAACTCAGGCTGCATTGACAAAAGCAGGGCTTAGTGGATTCTGCGCCCGTTTTGTGCAGAAGGGGATTAAACACTGTGACAAAGCACCTGTACCTGCGTTCACCATTGCAGACATAAGGTCTGTCTTCTGGAGAGTAAACCTATGGAAATCATTCAGTCTGGATGGTGTCACTGGCCAAGTCCTTAGATGTTGTTCAGATCAACTGCAAGGGGTCAGCTGCAGGCATTTTAACGCTCACCATTCTTCAGTCTGGGGTTTCCACCTACTTCAAGAAGACCACTATCATCGTGGTACCTAAAGGAAAAAACAAGGTAATGTGCCTTAATGACCACCAGCTAGTGGTTTTGACTGTCACCGTCATAAAGTGCTTGAAGAGGCTCTTCATGGCAAACATTCTCCCGGGTAGCCTCAAACCACTGCAATTCATCTGTTACCTAAACAGGTCTATGGCAGATGCCATTTCCATGGCCCTACAATCATCTCTGGAGCATTTGGGCAGTAAAGACACCTACATTAGCCTATTGTTTATTGACTACAGCTCTGCCTTCAGCACTATAATTCCATCAAACTCATCTCCAAGCTCCTAAAACAGGATACTTGATTTCCTGACCAACAGATGGCAAAAAGGATAGGCAGCTACACTGGTGCCCTAATGGCCGTGTCTTCAGCCCTCTAATCTGCACCCTATACACACACAACTATATGGCCAGGCTCTGCTCTAACTCCCTCTACAATTTGCAGATGACACCACCTGAGTAAGCCGTATCTCAAATAATGATGAGTTGGAGCACAGGAAGGAGACAGAGAGCCTAATGATGTTGTGTGACATGGTGTTCTGACAAGAATCTTCCCTCAATGTCAGCAAAACAAAAGGGCTGGTCGTTGACTTCAAGAATGGAGGTGGAGGGATGGGGTGGGGGGTGCACATGCTCCTTTTTACATTAACGGTGCTGAGGTTGAGAATGTAGAACCGAACATCACCAATTGTCTCTCCGACCATGTTGATGCAAAACTAAGCAAGCTCACCAATGTCTCTACCTCCTCAGGAAGCTATATAAAATAAAGATGTCCCTTTCAACCTTCACTACTTTTTAAAAAATCAATGTACTATAGAAAGCACATTATGTGGATGCATCATGGCTTGGTATGGCAACTACTCTGCTCATGACTGCAAGAGAATAGAGATTTGTTGTACAGCTCAGCACATATGGAAGCCAGCCACCCCTCCACGGACTCTGTCTGTACTTCTCACTGCCTTAGTAAAGCAGCCAGCATAGTCATAGGCTATTGGTGATACAGTCATTTATAATGCTCTCCATGGTACATCTATAGAAATTTGTGAGTGTCTTTGGTAACGTAACAAATCTTCTAAAACTCTTAGCCACTGTTGTGCATCCTTTGGAACTGTATCAATATATTGGGCCCAGGATAGATCCTCAGAGATGTTGACACCCAGGAACTTGAAATTGCTTACCTTTCCACTTCTGATCCCTCTATGAGCTCTGATGTCCATTTCCTCTTCTTACCCTTTCTGAAGTCCACAATCAATTCTTCGGTCTTACTGATGTTGAGTGCATGGAGTAGAGTATCAGATTATCTATCAGTGAATGCTGGTTGAACTTTCAGTTTTAATGGTGATATAAGACAAGCAAGGTAGCTACCCAAGCATACCTTCACCAATTTAGTTTGCAAAAATCAATGACTTACAAAGTGTGTAACTGATCGCTAATAGGCATTTAATGCTTCAGCTGAAGTTAAAAGTTCTGTATCATTGCTAATTTTTCTGTTCACCCTTCTCTCCATTTCCAGATTTAAGAAAAAAGATTCCAACATATAGCAATGCATCTTGCTCTTTCCCCAGTACTAAGTATTATCACTTGAACAAATCAATCCAAAGTTCATTGGTGCATGACTGACCTCACAAACAGCAGACAAGATTTCAGAGTACAATTTTTATTATCACATCACTGTATAAAGTAAATGAGTCAATCTGTTCTTTCCTGAACACAAATATAGACAGGATGGCGTAGTCAGCTAACTAACCTAGCTATAAATATCTGCTTAAATTTTCAGACACCTAATGCAAGCTGACCTCTAATAACTTTTTTTGTCCATTTAGGTTGAAGTATTTTGTTAAAATCCAATTTTTACGGTGTTGTCTACTATAAGGATGCCATTAATTTCTGTTAGTTTCTTCCATCTCTGCCACACCTATCCTCGAGATGAGGCTTTCCTTTCTGGTACATCTGAATGTTCCTCCTTCTCAGGAAACATATCTTCTGTGTTTATCATGTCTTCACTCACATCTCCTCCATTGCTCTCAACTTAAATCTTCCTATACAGAACATCAATGGAATTCCCTTGGTCCTTACCTTTTACTCACCCTTAAACCCAAGAGTTTCATAAACCTCCACTATTTGTTCCTTCTGTCCATCATTCATCCCTTACCCAGTTCAACTTATCACGTTTCTTATGTATCAGATTCCAAAAACTATAGCCCTTAATTGTCACAAACATTACTTTCCAGCCTATGACTCTACTTCCATTTTCCTCTCCTCTCACACCACCCCAGCCAATCTGGCTCCATTTGTCCATCATTACCTTTCTCACCCAGTTCCATTTATCACTTGCCAGTTCCAAATACACCCATTCCTCATGACTCTTTCCTCTGGTTCTCTCCCCTCTGTACTCAGTTCTGATCAGGATCTCAACTTAAAGCATTATTTATCTGTTTACCTCCACGGATACTCCTCAAACATTTGATTTCTTCTAGCAGTTTCAGAATCAGAATCAAAATCAAAAACAGGATCAGAATCAGGCTTATTATCACTGACATATGTTGTGAAATTCAGATCAAAAAGCTCCAAGACCTGGGCCCTGTACCTCCCTCTGCAACTGGATCCTCAGCCTCCAAACTGGAAAACTACAATCTGTGTGCATCAGAAATAAAATCTCCACCTTGCTGACGATCAACATTGGCACATGTCACGTCAGTAAGACCAAAGGATGGATTGTGGACTTCAGAAACGGTAAGATGAGAGAACACACACACTAATCCCCACAGATGGGTCAGAAGTGGAAAGAGTGAGCATTTTCAAGTTCAGAGTGAGCAATATCTCTGTGAATCTATCCTGGACCCCATCATATTGATGCAGCTACAAAGAAGGCATGACAGCGGCTATGTCTCATTAAGAGTTTCAAGAGAATTGGTATGTTACCAAAAACACTCACAAATTTCTACAAATGTACCATGGAGAGCATTCTGACTGGTTGCATCACTGTCTGGTACTGAGGGGGGTGGGTGTGGAGCTGGGGTTGGTAATGGAGGGTACCCACACAGGATAGAAATAAGCTGCGAAGATTTATAAAAATTCTCAGCTCCATTATGGGAACTAGCCTCCGTAGTATCCAGGACATTTCAAGGAGTGATCTTCAATAAGGTGGCATCCATCATTAAGGATCACTTTTACCCAGGTCATGCCTTGTTCTCATTGTTACCATCAGGAAGGAGGTATAGAAGTCTGAAAGCACACTCTCAATGAGTCAGGAACAGCTTCCTCTCCTTTGCCATCTGATTTCTAAATGGACGTTGAAACCATGAACACTACCTCACTACTTTGTAAATTTTTAAATTTCAGTTTTTATTTAATTTAAATAAACACATACACTGTAATTCATGATATTTTTCTCTATTATTATTATGTATTGTACTGTACTGCTGCCACAAAGACAACAAATCTCATGACATATGCTGATGATATTAAACCAGATTCTCATTCTATTTTGCAGCAATGGTATAATGCCAGACATAAAAACTACTATAAGTTACAAAAAATTTTTAGTACTACAGACAAATAGTGAGCTAGTACTATTGGGTTCATGTAGTGTTCAAAAATCTGATGGCAGCTGGGAAGAAATTGTTCAGTGTGGGTCTTTGGGTTGTTTTATCTAAAACCTGATGGTAGTAATGAGAGGAGGGCACGTTCTGGATGCTGATGGTCTTTAATGTTTGTTCTTTTTTGTGCTCCAGATTCCAGCATCTTCAATCTCATGTGTTTCCAAACAGGATTCGATGTCAACGTTCAGAAAATGGTCTTGATAGTAGTTTGTTCTCGAGATAGCTCAAGGGATAAACTTGTGAAGCCTGAAAAACAGAGAATTTGCAGTTAAAACTTGTTATGTGACAGTGTTTGGAGAAGGTCTAAAAGGTAATATTTCGATAAGGAGCTATAACTTCTCATTATAGCTTGCTTGTTCTGCAGCCTGAACTCCTACATACCATGCAGGAATCATATTTATGAATCAATAAACTGTCTCTGTAGGAGCCTAGAATTGGCATAGAACCAAAAGTGCCCATTTCATATCAAAGGGAAGATTTCTACCTTGGCTGGTGTCTCACTGCCTTCCTTGGACAAAGCAAGTTCATTACACTCTGTTGGATGGTTTGTGGCTGTTTAATTCTGATTTTGGCAGAATTTGCATGTCCATTCATCAGATCTATTCTCTTTATTCTTCTTTAACCACACTTTAAAACCTTATTTTGAATGAAAGAAAAAAAAATGTTCTTAGTCTTAAATAAACCTCCTCAAAAACAAGAGAAAATCTGCAGGTGCTAGAACTCCAAGCAACACACAGAAATTGCAGTAGGAACTTTAGCAGGCCAGAAAGCATTTAGGAAAAGAGTACAGCCAGAGTTTTGGGAGTAGACTGTTTGGCAGGACTGGAGAATAAAAAGCTGAGGAGTAGATTTTAAAGGTTGGGGGAGGGGAAAGAGAAACACAAGCTGAGAGGCGAAACCTGAAAGGGGAGGGATGAAATAAGGAGCTGGGAAGTTGATTGGTGAAAGAGACAGAAGGCTATGGAAAAATATGGCCTTTTGTCTCTTTCACCAATCAACTATGTCCCAGTTTAATCCCCATCTTTTCTCCTTTTCTTGATGTTGCATTAAAAATTCATGATCTCTGTTACCAGGTCCAATCCTCCCTACTCACACCAATTTGATACAGTCAACAATGACAGCACTTTTCATCTCCCATCACAATCCATCGTTCTGTGATTCATGGTCTCCAATGCTTAATAGAGATAATACATTGAATGATGCCTGTGCAAGCAAGACCCATTCTATCAGAGAGAGTACCTTACTTCTCATGTGCAATAAAATGATGCAGTTCAGAGACCTTCATATAAAATGCAAAACTGACATTTATTAAATCAAACAATACATAATCTGCTGAAAAACTTGAGGATAGAGCAACATAGGTGGGGGAAGATTGTTCGTGGTTTGGTCTGCAGCCTTGCTTCAGGACAAAGAGTGGAGAGATGAGATGACAGCAGAGTCAAGAGAAGGACAGTGGCAAGAATTGGCTCCAAGGTGTCTTCACACTCCCCTCCTGCAACTCTCTCCATTTGTTGTTTTTGTTCTTTTTCCTCTTTTTTGTTTTGCCTGCATACAGTACATCTATCATTCACCTGCCTCAGTCTTTCAACTTCACCTCAGCTCAACTCCCCTACCTGGAACTACCTGCCTGCCATCTTATATTTGTACTTAATCCATCAACTACCTCAGTCCTTTATTGCCAATTGTCTTCTCTTCTCTATGCTGGTCATTGTGTTGCTCAGTTCTGACATAAGGTTTCAGCCCAAAATCTTGGCAATTTCTTTCTTCTCATCAGTCCTGCTCCTCCCACTGACTTCTTCCAGCAGATTGTGTGGCTGCAGATTCCAGCATCGCAGACTCTGTGCCTCCTTTAAATTAAGCAACACAGTTAGTGTTATATAGCCTTATCCTTTTGGTATTTGTGCATTTGAAGGAATATTAGCAATCACAAAAACATCTTAATGTTAATTAATTTTGTAATGATTGTGGATCATCATATTGAATTGTACTCTTGAAAACACAAATGAATCAGTGAACAATTAACCTTGGCAGATTTCTGATAGAGCTCATAAAGAGAAGGGAAAGAAATTAAGTATTTCTCAAACTATCAGTATTATGAGATATCTGATGCATCAGGGGAGAGGAACCAAATGTAATGTTGATGGCAGCGGTGTTATGGAAGTGATTAAGGGGTTTGCTGAATGATACGAAGAATGGGAGGTGTTGTGACCAGCAAGGGAAAATGCAGGAGGGTCTATCTGACAGAAGCTGTGTTATTGTGCTCAAACTCCATGATTCAGGTAAGGCTGATGATTAGTAGCAACACCAAGGCAGAATTCAAGTGCTTTGTTAAGACCTGTTTCTGTGTGCAGTGGTCACACAATTCATAGCCAGATAAGGAGCTCGTGAACTTCATGCAAGTGATGATACATTGACATTACATGTGATATACAGTATGTTATTTGATTCAGTGCATATATCTGAATGCTATCACTAATTTGACTATCAAATGAATGTCTCTAGTGAAAAAAACTTACAATACTCTACAATCTGCCAATAAAGGACCCAATCACACTTAGCAATTGAGGTTTGATTAACAGTATTTGCATAATGACCAAATGATTTTATGCTATGTGAAAGGACTCTAGGCCCTGCTCTGTCGGGTAGAACAGAAGCATGTCCTGAGCACTCCAATGACCTGATCTCATTGCTACTGCGGTGGGAGTAACCTTGTCAATTTTCTCCTTTCCTTTGGAGATGATAAATTAATCTCTATTGTATTTTGCCATCTGCTAATCACCAATGTTTTAAGAAATAATTTTGAGTTATTTTTAAGCATTGATTCTCTTGTGCTATTATCCAATGAAATTGCAAGAATTGTAAAATTGTTCTCTCCTCTCAATCTGTTAACCTTTGCCTTTACTCTCTCAGTTTCAGTGTTCTGCAGTCTAGTAAATGAAAGTATACATTTTCCATGAGAGGAATATTTGTTACTTTTGGCTAACTAATCATACAGATCAAATAGACCTTTTAATCTCAGAGAAAAGTATCCCCATACCATTTTGGGAATGAAAAGCTTATGGTCCTCTTGCTCCCAAAGAAAGCAATTTAAAATGTTGGGGCCACCCTTAGTTGTACCATTGTACTATTCAGGGTGGCACGGTGCAATTGCAGTTAGTGTAACTGTGTCACAGCTCCAGCAGATTAGGGTGAATTTTGATCTCAGTTCTGTCTGTGATTATGTAGGTTTCCCTCAGATGTTCCAATTCCTTTCCACATCCTAAAGGTACATCGACTGGAAGGTTAATTTGAATAGGTTACAGAGAATAATCGAGGAAATGAGAGTACAGGGATAGCTGGCATAGGCTTGATGGGTGAGAACTCTCCAAACATATTAGTCTATCTTAAAATATCAATTTTATATATATATATTAGCATCCTAATTTACCAATCAGAAGGATTATCAATATAAAAAATATAGCTTCTTCATTTGAGTAATAGAAAAAGCTTTGAAGCTTAATTTTCGGTTTTCAGAATTCATCAGTGATTTGTCTTGAAAGTGACTAAAGCAGCTGAATGGGAAAATATACTCTTTGAATGCAAAACCCAATTCTTAGGTCAATATTTATTCTTGAAAAAAATGGTAGCAGACCACTTCTTTGTCTACTGAGGTTTCTGCTTTGAAGGTTCTCCCAGAAAGTTATAAAGTAAGGATTTTCAGAATTTTGATCCCTAGTGACAAAGAAGAAACAATGATGAATGTCCAAATGGCGTGTGTCTCAAAGGGTAGCCTGGATGGTTATTAAGGTGAAAATTGGGGCACAGACAATTGCTTTAAAGGAAAGCTCAGTACCTTGCCATGCTGCATTCTGTGATATGATAAGACATAAGAGCAGAATTAGGCCATTCAGCCTACTGAGTCTGCTCTGCCATAACATCATGGCTGATCCTCCCCACTCAAACCCATACACCTGCCTTCTCACCATATCCTTTGATGCAATGACCAATTGGAAAACGATCAACTTCTGCCTGAAATATACACACAGGCCTGTCCTCCACCACAGTCTGTGGCAGAGCATTCCACAGATTCACCTCTCGCTAGCAAAAGAGATTACTCCTCAACTCGGTTCTATAAGGTTGCTCCTCATATGTTAACCCCTTCATTCCCATGAATCATCATCGTGAACGCTCTCTTCAATGACAACACATCTTTACTGAGATATAGGGCCCAGAGTCGTTGACAATATTCCTAGTGTGGCCTAACTAGTATCTTATAAAGGCTCAGCATTATCTCTTTGCTTTTATATTCTATGCCCCTTGAAATGAATGCTAACATTGCATTTGCCTTCTTTACCACAGACTGAACCTGTAAATTTACCTTCTGGGAGACTTGCATGAGGACTCCTAATTCCCCCTGCACCTTTGATGTTTGAACCTTCTCCCCATTTAGATAATAGTGAGCACTACTGTTCCTTTTACAAAAATGCATCATCATATATTTTCCAACACAGTATTCCATCTGCCACAATTTTGCCCATTCTTTCTATTTATATAAGTCCTTCTGTAATCACTTTGCTTCCTCAGCACTACCTACCCCTCCATCTATCTTTGTATCGTCCACAAGCTTTGCCATAAAGCCAATTTCATTATCCAAATCATTGACAAACAATGTGGAAAGTAGTGGTTTCAGAACTGACCCCTGAGCAACACCACATAACACTGGCAGCCAGCCAGAAAAGGCCCCATTTATTCCCACTCACGACCTCCTACCTGTCAGCTCCTACCTGTCCTCTATCCGTGCCAGTATCTTTCCTGTAACGCCATAGATTTTAACTTGTTAAGTAGCCTCATGTGAGGCATCTTATCAAATGCCTTCTGAAAATTCAAGTAAATGACATCCACTGCCTCTCCTTTGCCCACCCTGCTTGTTACTTCCTTGAAGAACTCTAACAAATTTGTCAGGCAAGATTTCCCGTCACATAAACCATTCTAACTTTGACTTATTTTATCATTAGTCTCCAAGTACCCCGAAATCTCATCCTTAATAATAGATTCTAATACTTTCCCAATCACTGAGATTAGGCTAACTGGCCTGTAATTTCCTTACTTTTGACTTCATCCCTTCTTAAAGAGTGAAGTGACATTTTCCATCTTCCAGTCCTCTGGGACTGTGCTAGAATCAAGTAATTCTTGAAAGATCATGATGTATAAGATGATGAGAGACATTGATCATGTGGATACTCAGAGGCTTTTTTTCCAGGGCTGAAATGGCTAGCATGAGAGGGCACAGTTTGAAGATGCTTGGAAGTAAGTACAGAGGAGACATCAGGGGTAATTTTTTTTATGCAGAGAGTGGTGAGTGCATGGAATGGGCTGCCGGTGATGGTGGTGGAGGCAGATATGATAGGGTCTTTTAAGAAACCCTGGATAGGTTAATAGAGCTTAGAAAAATAGAGGGCTATGGGTAACCCTAGGTAATTTCTCACGTAAAGACATGTTTGGCACAGCTTTCTGGGCTGAAGGGCCTGTATTGTGCTGTAGGTTTTCTATGTTTCTATGACCAATGCATCCATTATCTCTTCAGCAACCTCTCTCAGGATTCTGGGATGTAGTCCATCTGACCCAGGTGACTTGTCCACCTTACAACCTTTGAGCTTGCCTTGCACCTTTTCCTTTGTAATAGCAATGGCACTCACTCCTGCACCCTGACACTCACAGACCTCTGGCACACTGTTAGTGTCTTCCACAGTGAAGACAGATGCAAAGGTACCCATTAAGTTTTTCTTTGTCCCCACCTCAGCACCATCATTTTCCAGTGGTCCAATATCAACTCTCTCCTCCGTTCTACTCTTTATATAACCAAAAAAAATTTGGTAATCTGTTTTAAATTGTTGTCTAGTTTGCCCTCATATTTCATCTTTTCCCTTCTTACAGCTTTTCTGGTTGTCTTTTATTGGATTTTAAAAGCTTCCCAATCATCCAACTTCCCACTCACTTTTGCTACCTTATATGCCCTTTCCTTGGCTTTTGTGCAGCCCTTAGGTTCAGTTAGCAGGTTACTCTAATGGGAGACAGCCTCCGGCCCAGTCAAACTTGAGAAATCTTTTTGGGTGGATGCTGCACGACGTGTTTCCCTGTTACAAATCAGTACCACAAAATGACAAACAGTACACAATATGCAATTAAATGATTGAGCTTTATAATATATAATTTGACTATATGGTTAGTAAAGAAACAAAAAAGAAAAAGGGTCCATTTTCATGAAACAGTCTAATGTGCACGTTGGAGCTCATGGTTTTCCCATCTATTCGTTCTCCATCGATTCCCCCCCCCGCCAGGTGTCAACTTCCGACCCCATTCCGAGTCCATTCCGTCCTGCAAGCTACGACGGCCCCGATCTGGCATCTTCTCTCTCCAACTCCTGCCAAACGAAAGTCCATGAAACATTCTCTCAGCCCCCAAGAAGGAAGAGCATGCCTCTCATTGGATGGCACACATTTCCAAGCCCCTGTGATCTCTAGTCATAACCCAAACATTGCTGCTACAGACAGGCCATTACATTAGCAGTGAAATATTACAGAGTGTTACATTAATTATGCTTGTCAGCCACAGTTTTCTATCACTGCCATATGAAAACTTCTTCTGTGGGACATATCTGTCCTGCCCCTTCTGAACCATTCCCAGGAACTTCAGCCATCTCTGCTCTGGCCAGCACCCTCCTCCAATCCACCTGGGCCAGCTCCTCTCTCAGGCCTCTGTAATTACCTTTATTATATTGCAATACTGAAATATGCAGCTTGTGCTTCTCCCTCTCAAATTGCAGTAGGAATTCAATCATATTATGATTACTCCCTCCATAGGGGTTCTTTACATTAAGCTCCCTAATAAGATCTGGGTTATTACACAGCACCCAATCTAAGACAGTCTTTCCCTGAGGCTCAAGCACCAGCTGCTCTCAAAAGCCATTTTGTAGGCATTCAATGAATTCGCTTTCTTACAATCTGACACCAACCTGATTTTCCAAATCCCCTTGCATATTGAAGTCCCTTATTACAATTGCATCATTAACTTTATTACATGCCATTTCCAACTCGCTTTGCAATCTCAACCCCACATATTGGCTATTATTTGGAGGCTTATACATGATTCCCGTAATGTTTTTTTTACCCTTCACCCACAAAGATTCAAAATTCTCTAATCCTCAGTGACCTCTTTCTAAAGATGCAGTTCCATCTCTTACCAACAGAACCACACCACTGCCTATGCCTTCCTGCTTGTTCTTTCGATACAAAGTGCATCCTTTGATGCTAATCTCCGGAACTATGGCCTTCTCAATGACATACTCACAATGACATACCATCCAATCTCTAATCATCCACATTATTCCGAATGCCACGCACATTTAAATACAGCACTTTCAGTCCTGCATTCTTCGCCCTTTTGAATTTTGCCTCTGTGGTACAATTTAACTCTTTGCTTTGTCTATATTTGAACCCAATCATTGGCTTGTCCTTCCTTACATTTATGTTACCTCCATCATCTACTTGTAAACCTGCTGTCCCATCCTCTGCTCTATCACGCTGGTTCCCATCCCCATGCCTTATTAGTTTAAGCCACTCCCAACAGCTCTAGTAAACCTGACTGCAATAATATTAGTCCCCCTCAGATTCACGTGCAACCTGTCCCTTTTGTATAGGTCCCACCTGCCCCAGAAGAGGTCCCAATTATCCAGAAATCTGAACCCCTGCCCCCTGCTCGAATTCTTTAGCCACACATTAATCTGCCACCGCATTCTATTCCTGTCCTCACTGTCACGTAGCCCAGGCAGCAATCCCAAGATTACTACCCTTGAAGTCCTGCTTCTCAGCTTCCTTTCTAACTCCTTGTATTCCCTTTTTCAAAAGCTCCTCGATTTTTCTACCTATGTCATTGGTACCAATATGTACCTTGACTTCTGGCTGCTCACCTTGCATTTTCATGATATTGTGGGCGCTTTCAGAAACATTGTGGATTCTGGCACCTGGGATCCACTTTCCTTTTTGTATGTCTACAGAATTATCTATCTGTCCCTGACTATAATGTCCCCTTTTACTGTTACCATCCTCTTCAGTTTCCCTACCCTTCTGAGCTACAGGGCCAGACTCAGTGCTGGAGGCACGAAAGCTGTTGCTTCCCCCAGGTATGTCGAACACCTGCAACAGTACTCAAAATGGAGTACTTGTTGTTGATGGAGGGATGAATTCTTAAAAGAGCAGATGGAGTGTGAAGCATGTGGATTACCTGGACCATTGAATTTTAACTTCTTGAGCAAATTTATCTTCATAGCTATTCTGTTAACCTCTTCCTTTCGTATTATCCAGACAGCCAACTGCTCTTTCTAGGTGAAGCAATGTCTATTTGTACTGAAATAATTGCTCAGAGTGTGATATAAAGATTGGGTATTCATCTCATTCCTGGTGTATATCTTGTAGTCTGAGTTCAAGTTAACACAGAATACTGAGCCACTGATCTGTTTGATTGTCCATATATTTTTTCCCTGACAAGCCACGTGCACACTGCTGCTCTTTATCAGAGGTGAAGAGTGTCTTTATGATATGAATCAATCACTAACAAGTCTGAAGGTGATTGGTGATCCCTATAAGTAGTTGGTCTCCATTGCACGGTTAAGTACTATCCATGCAGTTTGTACATATAATCTGCATTACATGACGAAGGGTCTCAGTCCGAAACGTCGACTGTACCTCTTCCTAGAGATGCTGCCTGGCCTACTGCGTTCACCAGCAACTTTTATATATGTTGCATATAATCTGCGTGCTGTTTTCACACACTAAGCATTATGATTTTTTTCCACTCATCTTCTGAAGGCACCATCCCATGAAACCACAGGAGATACAAGAGGTGTCCTTTTAACATGAGCAATACATAAAATAGTGGTAGAGCTCAACAGGTGAGGCAGCATCTATGGCAGGAAATGGATCATCAGTGCTTCAGGTCAAGACCTTCATCTGGGCTCATGGAGGATTTTAACCTGAAATGTCAGCTGTCCATTTCCCTCCACAGATACTATCTGATCTGCTGAATTCCTCCAGCATCTACCGTCTCTCGTGTCTCCTCGCCATCTTACCTCTTTCCTTCGTACTACCCAGAGACTCCATCCAGATGAGGCAATGATTTATTTATACCTCCTTAGCTGGATGAGGTGCTAAAAAATGATCTGCCCTATAATCAAAGAAACCAAAGACTGGATGATCACTTTGGAGAATACTTCAGTTTGGTTGCTTGTCCCTTTACTTCTCCAACCCATTTCAATTTCAGCCTCTAGTGGCATTGCAATAAAGCTGTAAAGTAAGCTTGAATAACAGTATTGTCACAGTATATGCTCTCAGGACTGGATCAGGTGCTGAGGAACAGCAAGTTCTCTGTCACAGGAAGCACTGACAACAACTCAAGCCCAGGAGCAGAGGACAGCAGAATCCCTATGATGATACAGAGACACTAGGTTAGATACAGAAATACCAGCTGAGCCTCAATCCATTTTCTCCCACACAATGACTCTGCTAAGGCATTAAACAAGAGTCCACTTTAAATAATCATAGAATGTGGACGACACATGCCGGTCACCATTAACTTGACAAAATTAAATCAAAAGCACGTGGCTTAACAGCTCTAGTTAAGATAATAATTAGTTAATACAGATGCTCAAGAACCAGAGAAGTTCTATGGCAAGCCACAGAGTTCATGACATTTTATCTTCCAGCTGGGCACATAAGAGCTTTCAGGCTTAAGAATGAACTTGGCAATTTCTGATAACCAGCTTCTCTAGCTTGTACTGGAGATGACCAGTTCTGTTAAAAAATCATCAACCTGAAAAGTAAACTGTTTTACTCTTTCCATAGATATGGACTGATCTGCTAAATAGTTCCAAAAATCTGTTTTATTTTAAGAACTGTAGTGATTAAGAACTGAAAGCAGGGCTTAGGAGGACGATGGTGCCCAACTGCATCTCCTTACCTTGCATCTTTGGAAACAGCTCTATTTCTACCTTTGATATCTTTCTTTTTTCTTTTCAGGTTCTTTTGAAGACCCTGACCTGGAGTTACACACTGACTTTGGTTCTTTGTGGAAATGGGCCCGCTCTTGGGGTCTCATGACTGACTGCTTTTCGATATGCCAAGGGTACGGCCTGGAAGACTAGCTCACCTTCAGGGTGCTGGATTTTTGTGGCTTTGGAGGTGTGCAGATTCAAGGCCTGTCCCACCACTGCCTGGTGAATCGTGGGAGATGGAAGATTGTAAGCAGCAAGCTGGTTGATGGCTGTGTACCCAAAGACCTGAGTTCTTTGGACACAGACCTCGGAAGAAGTGATGCAACAGACTTTTAACACCATAAATCAGCAAGTTGTTTGTTATATCTCCCCTCTTGCTGTGAAACGGGACACTTCTTTTTCCCTTGTTAGGGAGAGAGAGAAAGAGTCTGTGGTACATTGAATACTGGTGGATGAGTAGTCTTTGGGGTACTGCAAGTCTGTGTCTTTATTGATGCTTTGCTGCACACTTGAGTGACTGATGGGGGGTACCGATGCTTTCTTGCTGGTGGGGGAATGAAGGGATCGTTACCTTGCTGCTGCTTATGCATGGGAGGTGGGAGCTGGGGGGGCGGGCTTTGGGGTTCTAACTTTGACTGTTATTCATTCTTTGGGGCACTCTGTTTTTGTGAATGTTTGCGAAGAAGAAGAATTTCAGGAGGTATATTGTATACATTTCTCTGACATTAACTGTACCTATTGATTAGTTTCTCTAATGTTTCATATCTGATAAATCCAGAATTATATTTTTTTCTCCTTTGTTTTTCTTTCTTCCCCTCTGCTTTCATTTATTTCCGTATATTTCCATCTGTGTTCTTGAAGTAGCTGAGTATCTAGCCAAGCTATTCCAGTGCAGTTACAACACTGGCATCTACCCAGCAATGTGGAAAAATGCCCAGGTACGTACTGCATACAAAAGGCAAGACAAATCCAGTTTAGCTAATTACAGCTCAATCAGTCTACTCTCTGTCATCAGCCCAGTGTTATCGAGCAACACTTACACACCAGAAGTTTACACATCATCACCGTTTGGCTTTCACCAGGTCTACTCAGCAACAGATGCCTTTACAGCAGCAAATATGAATAGCAATGATGAGTAAATGTAACTGACCTTGGTATCAAAGCAGCTTTTGATCAAATAAAACTGAAAACAATGGACATCAAAACGAAAACATTGCCATGGCTGTGCTTTCTCCCCTGAGCTCCTCACCAATTATCAGTCCTTTTTCATTGCTAAGTACAAATCCCGGAAATCCTTACTTGGCAATATTATTGGAATACATGTCCCAGGACTACATTAGCAGAAGGAAGCTCATCACCACATTTTCAAAGGCAACTCGAGATGACCAATGAATGCTGATCTTCAATAGGGGACTTCAACTTGCCCAGATAGTAGGCGATGAACCTGGTCAATTAACAGATCTCTTGGTGGGTGAGCATTTCAGGCACAGTGACCACAACTCCCTAACTTCTAACAGAAACTGGGACAAGGACAGAAGCAAATACAATGAAAAAGTATTTAATTGAGGAGGGTAATTTTGATGCTATTAGGTAGATGTTAACATGGAAGTGTAAATTATTATCCCACTCAGGCAAGGAAATAATGGTAGGGTGAAGGAACCGTGATTGACAAGAATGTGGAATACTTAGTCAGGAGGAAGGAAGAATACTTAAGGTTAGGAAGCAAACATGAGATTGGGTTCTTTAAGCATATAAGTTAGTCCAGAGTACATTTAATATTGGACTTAGGAGAACTGGAAGTAAACATGAAACGGCCATGGTGAGTAGGATAAGGGAAAACCCCAGTGTGTTGTATATGTTCAGTACATACATACAGGAGGAAGATAGTAGTATCATAACAACAACCTCTCACTCAATGTCAATAAGACCAAGGAACTGATTGTAGACTTCAGGACAGGGAAACCAGAGGTCCATGAGCCAGTACTCATCAGAGAATCAGAGGTGGAAGAGGTCAGTAACTTTAAATTTCTGGGTATCACTATCTCAGAGGACCTGTCCTGGACCCAACACGTACAGTAAATATAATTGCAAAGAAAGCATGACATCACCTCTAATTCCTCAGGAGTCTGCAGAGATTTGGCAAGTCAAAAAAAAAACTTAGGCAAACTTCTACAGATGTGGCAATGTAAGTGTATTGACTGGCTGCTTTATGGTCTGGTATGGGAACACTAATAGCTTTTAAAGGAAAATCCTACAAAAGGTTGTGAATTCAGCATAAAGAATTATGGGTAAAGCCCTCCCAACCATTGAGCACATCTAAATGAAATGTTGCTGTAAGAAAGCAGCATCTATCATCAAAGTTCCTCAACAGCCACGCCATGCTCTTTTCTCACTGCTGCCATCAGGTAGAAGGTACAAGTGCTTCAGGACATGCACCACCCAAATCAAGAACAGTTACTACCCCTCAACCATTAGGCTCTTGAACAAAAGCGGATAAGCACACTCGTTCTATTTCTGGTGTTCCTTCAACCAATTGTCTCACTTTAAGGACTCTATATTGTTATTTAATGTGTGTTATTTATTGTTATTTATTTATATTTGCACAGTTTGGTGTTATTGATCTTGTTTACAGTTACTGTTCAATAGATTTGCTGAGTATGCCTGCAGGAAAAAGAATCTCAGGGTGTGTGGTAACATTCTGATAATAAATTTTAATTTGAACTTTGATGTACATGAAGAAAAGGATGACAATTCGAGTGAGGGTAGGACTGATTAGAGATAAAGGAGGAAATGTGTGCCTCAAGTCAGAGGAGTTAGGGATGACCTTTATGAATACTTGGCTTCAGTGTTCATCATTGAGCGGGTCCATGATGAATGTGAGGTCAGTGTAGAACAGGTTAATGAGCTGGAACATACTGAGGTTAAAAAAGAAGCAGTGTTGGAAATTTGGGAAAAACATTGGGATAGATAAGACCCTGTTTGGTGGATGAGATATACCCATGGGAAGTGAAGGAAGAGATTGCCATGTCAGTGACAATGATCTTTCTGTCCTCAATGGCCACAGGAGCAGTTCCAGAAAATTGGAGGGTGGCAAATGTTTCCTTCATTTAAGAAGGGTAATGGGGATAATCCAAGGAATTACAGACCAGTAAATCTTAAATCAGTGGTGGGAAAAATATTGGAGGGAATTCTTAAAGATGGGAGTTACAAGCATTTGGAGAAGTATCGTCTGATTGGGAATAGTCAGCATGGCTCTGTGAAGGGCAGGTCATGTCTTAAAAGACTGATCAACCTTTTTTCAAGGAACTAACAAAAAGAGTTTGAACTGTTTTGGTGTGCTGTTTTGGTTTTGCAAATGGAAGGGCTGCAACCTCCACCAACGCTTCAATTGTCTGGGACAGTGGCTGAGAACTGGAGAAGATTCAAGTAGTGTTTTGATTTATATTTATTGGCGATCGAAGTGGATGGAAAACCAGAAAAAACGAAAGCTGTGCTTCTACTCCACATAATAGGTGACGATGCAATTGAGGTATATAATCATTTTATCTTTGAAAATGGAGATAATTTAAAGTTGGAATCGATAATGGACAAATTTGAAGCATTTTGTATACTGAAGCGTATTGTGACATATGAAAGGCATATAGTTTTTACATGTGCACAGAGAGCTGGTGAAACAATTGATCAATATGTTACTGAATGAGACACTGGAGTAAAACATGCGAGTTTGGAGAACTGACAGACTCTCTCAGTAAAAAATTGTTTGTGGAATTCTGAATAATGGTCTGAGAGAAAGATTGTTAAGAGAACATGACTTAGACTTCAAAAAAACTTTGATGCTCTGCAAAGCTTCGGAAACCTTGAATGACATCACAGGGTAAAGACCTTTTAATTGAGAGCTGCAATGTAGAAGCTGTAAAAAAGCATGAACATATTAGAAAAGATAATAAGACAACAACAAATCTGGCAGAGAGCAAGATGTCATCTGAGAGTAAAAAGCTATGTGATGGCTGTGGGTGGCAGCATCAGCCAAATCATTGTCCAGTGTATGGGAAAATGTGCAATGACCATGGTAGGAGTAATCATTTTTCATGCTGTTGCAGAAGTAGAAAGAAAATAAAACAAGTAAACGCAGTGCTTGAAAATGAACTTGAGGAGTTCTATATAGATATGCTTCATGAAAACAAACAAAGTAAGAATGATTGGACTATTCCATTGCAAGTGAACCAAAACAATATTCTGTTTAAACTTGTGTTCTTGCATAATCTGAGTTTAATGCATTAAAGCCAAGATCAAAGTTACATAAGACAAATATAAAAGTGACTGAGTATTAAGGTGCAGACATTCCAGTTAAAGGAACATGTGTGGCAAAAGTATCACACAAAAATATTGTGCACACACTTCCATTTATGGTGGTGCTAAGGACTGTACAGTCAATACTGAGTTTATCTGCCTGTGAGAGACTGAATTTGGTGAAAAGAGTATTAGTACTGTTCGGTGACACAGAGTCAGAATACAGTGACTTGATGAAAGAGTATGAGGACTTGTTCAAAGGGCTTGGTTGTCTTCCAGGAGGGCACACGATTAAAATTGACAACACAGTGCAACCCGTAGTACATCCACTTAGAATAGTACCTTTTGCATTACATCATCAACTGAAAACAGAGCTTGAAAGAATGGAACGGCTAGAAGTCATAAAGAAAGCTTCCAGACCCATTCCTTTGTTACTAGCACCTGACAAAGCATTGCCACCAAAACCAGGAGTTGCAATTTTGCCCTCTGGAAATAACGCACATGCATCAATGGGCCATCCATTTCATCTCTGCAGGAGGACAGAGGCCAAGCTTGCCGGTACAGTACAATACTGATCTGAAGCCAAAGAGTGACAAGAATCAGGATCCAATTGAAGAAGTGAAAACACAAGTGAAGGAATTGAGAAGTTTTATTGAAATGATGAAGTCTCAGCATAAAAAAGAGATTACACAGTTAATGAATGAATTTGTCATCATGGCTATCCCTTGTGGTCGAGGATGATGGTCTTTGTTCTGAAGAAGTGGCCCACAGAGTGAAGACGCCTGTGCATGTATCTGTTTAGCATGTACTTGATGCTGTACTCCAAGAAGCAGCCGATACTTCACAAATCAACCAACTGATTCCAATGTCATGGAAACCACGACGACTGGAGCTGATGGATTTACTGCAGCCTTCATCCGTCTTCACAGCCAATGAGTTCGCAGTAACTTCGTCCGCCTGTTCCACCGTGGAGGCCTTGATTGGATTGTTCTTTGTCAGGGACCTCAACCTCAACCTTACCACCATGGGTGACCCTACCAGGAACATAGCTCCAGACGGCATTGCTCTCAGGATCACAGGACCACACAAGCTTCTCCACCACGACAAGGTGACAATCCATGGAGAAGTAATGAATTAATTAGATGAAGAAAAGAAGATTCGTATTTCGTTATAAATGTAAGTGGAAGGAATTAAGAAAGCTACAGTACTTGAAGAAGTACAACCCAGATCATACATGGTTCAAACAGAAGAAAGAGCAGCGTTAGGAAAAATCGCAAAGACCTTAAGAAAGAGCCAGCTTCAGAGTTTCAGTTAATTGATGCAGACCAGACAAAACATGGAAATAATAACGAAATACAAGAACTGTGTGAACCACTTAGAAGGTCTACTCGTGTTCGTAAACCCCTAGAGAGACTGATAGAGACATGTTAAATTATGCATTTGTTATGGTCAATGCTGCTAATTGTTTTTCTTTTTAAGGAAAGGAAGATGTGGTGATATCACATGTAAGAACGTAATTGGAGAGAGTTTGAGCATGTGCAGAAATGATAGAATAATTGAGAACGTGGTACTGTGAGAAACGTGGTTTGGTTGTTGCTGTAAATGAAAGTTCTGTGCCTTCCAGAATATGATTCTTTATTAGTAACCCACGGTATGTATAAGTACAAAGAACACAACAATATTAGAGGTAGATTGTTTTACATGGAGAGTGGTAAGTGCATGAAACGCTCTGCTGGGAGTGATGGCAGAGGCAGATACATTAGAAACATTTAACAGACTGTTAGATAGGTACAGAGATGAAGGAGAAATGAGGGCTCTGTGGGAGGGATCTCAGAGTAGGATAAAAGGTCCAACACTGTGCTATACATTTCATATTCTACATTCTCAGCAACACTCTGATACAAGAAAATGAATGTTAAAAAAAGGCCTTCTCCAGACAGATCATTTGTGATTAACAAGCAGTCTCCCTTTCTCTTAGGTAGCTCTACACCACTTATGTAGTTCAGCCTTCTTTTGGTCATCACCCCAGCAAAGGCAAGTTTTCTTGTCTTCTCCAACCCTCCCCTTCCTCTACAACTTAAAACATGTTTGATTTCTAACTTCTCTCAGTTCAGATGAAAAGTCATCATCCTGAAACATTAACGCTGCTTCTCTTTCCACTGCTGCTCCCTGACCTAATGAGGGTTCCAGCCTTTCTTCTTTCATTTCAGTTCTCTGGCATCTGCACCTTTTTAGCTTCTCAGGGAGTAAACTAATTCTTCTCTCCAAAAGGAGAGGGTATTACAGGCAGGATTTATCGGATTTTGGGATTGCTCTATGAGTTGGCATAAAATGGTCTCCTTTTACATTGTAAGGAAATATGGAAACATTGTAGGACACAATGAAAAATATGTGCAGATGAATTAACACCCACAGTGCTCGAACACTGGGTGGTACTGAGCTCAATTTCACGGCCAAAATGTTTAACTTAAAGCTGGTAGTTTTGAGAATAGTTTCATGGGTAAGTCTGGTTTGACAGTCCACTAGATTTACAGTCATGTAGTGTGAGGCTAACCTTTTTGTAATGTCTTACTGTGCTTTACTCTAGAGTTAAATTGAGGCCTGACTCTGGATTTATATTATCAGTTTATAGCCTGTGCAAAAATGAAATTGCTTTGCAGCTGAACAAGTCTTTCAATGTAAATTTCCTCTGTATCTGATCTTTCTCACCCTCGGGGATAAATCATTCAAGAGATATTTCTCTTCTTTGAAGGTGAAAGCTGTTTTTTTTAGCTGAAGTTAATCAATTTTCTCTCATTCCTCATACGTAATGTATATTTCCAGAATGTGGTTTTTGTCACTTCACTGTTTGCCAAAATGAGACCCCGAAAAGAAATTTATTTCTGCCTTTGAACAGTATCCATTAAGTCTAGCATAGAATTCAGCATAAATGCTTAGAAATATGATGCAGGTCAATCAGATTACACAAAGACAATGGAGGGACTGCCTTAGAAACTTAATTTTCAGATGACGTTTGCTATATTGCTTCAGAAATGAAGACATTAGTAACGATCTTCCAGGAATCACGAGATTTTGGAATAGTTCTTGAGGACTAGAAAATTGCAATTGTCACTCCACTCTTTAAGAAGGGAGGGAGGCAGAATAAACAAAATTATAGGCCATTTAGCCTGACGTCAGTGGTTGGAAAGATATTAGAATCTATCATTAAGGGTGAGGTTCTGGGGTACCGTAATGAAATAGGCTAAAGTCATCTGTTTTTCTAAATGGAAAATCCTGTCTGACAAATATGTTGAAATTCTTTGAGGAAATAACAAGCAGGATGGACAGTTAGTGGATGTTGTTTATCTGGATTTTTAGAAGGCCTTTGGCAAAGTGTCACATGTGGGGCTGCTTATCAAAATAAGAACCATGGTATTATAGGAAATGTAGTAGCATGGATGGAAGTTTGGGTGATCGGCAGGAGGTAAAGATGAGGAATAAAGGGGGCCTTCTCTGTTTGGTTGCCAGTGACTAGTGGTGTGCTGCAGAAGTCTGTGTAGGGACCGCTTCTTTTCATGTTCTATGCCAATGATATGGATAAAGGAAATGACGGCCTTGCGGCCAAATTTGTGGACAATACGAAGAAAGTTGTAGTGGCAGGCAGTGTAGAGGGAACAGGGTTTCTGCAGAAGAACTTAGACAATTTAGAGGGAATGGGAAAAAAGTAGCAGATGGAATACAATGTGGAGAAATGCGTGGTCATGCACTTTGGTAGAAGGAATAAAGGCATGGCCTGTTTTCCAAATGAGGAGAAAATTAATAAATCAGAGGTGCAGACGGACTTGGGAGTCGTCTTGCGGGATTCCCGAAACGTAAGTTTGCAGGTTAAGCAATGGTAAGGAAGGCAAATGTAATGTCAGCATTCTTTTTGAGAGGAATAGAATATAAAAGTGAGGATATAATGCTGTGATTTTATTAAGCTTTAGTCAGACCGCACCTAGAATATTGTGAGCAGTTTTGGGCCCCTTTTCTGAGAAAAGATGTGCTGGCATTGGAGAGTGTCTGAGGAGGTTCACAAGAATGATTCCAGGAATGCAAGGGTTAATAGATATACCTCCTCTCTCACTACCATCCAGGGCCCTAAACAGTCCTTCCAGGTGAGGCAAAACTTCACCTGTGAGTCTGGTGGGGTTATTTACTGTATCTGGTGCACCCGATGTGGCCTCCTGTGGATCGGTGAGACCTGATGTAGATTAGGAGACCGCTTCGTTGAGCAGCTAAGCTCTGTCTGCCAGAACAAGCGCAATCTCCCAGTGGCCACCAATTTTACTTCCACTTCCCACTCTGATATGTCCATCAGTGGAATCCTCCACTGTCATGATGAGGCCACACTTAGGCTGGAGGAACAACACCTTATATTCCATTTGGGTAGCCTCCAACCTGATGGCATGAACATCGATTTTTCAAATTTCCAGTAGTTTCCAACTCACCCCCCCGCCTCCAATTCCCATCCCCTTTTCCCTCTGTCACTTCATCTCACCAATCAACTTCCCAGCTCTTTACATCATCCTTCCCCCTCCAGGTTTCACCCATCACCTGGTGGTTCTCTCTCCCTTCCCCCCACCTCAGCTTTTTTTCTCCAGTCCTGCCGAAGGGTCTCGGCCCAAAATGTCTACTGTACAAAAATGCCATTCCCTATTTCCAGTTCCTCTGCCTGCGCCGCATCTGCTCTGAGGATGAGGTTTTCCATTCTAGGACATCTCAAATGTCCTCTTTCTTTAAGGATCGTGGTTTCCCTTCTGCTGTCATCAATGATGCCCTCACCCGCATCTCCTCCATTTCCTGCACTTCGGCTCTCACCCCATCCTCCCACCACCACAACAGGGACAGAGTTCCCCTTCTCCTCACCTACCACCCCACTAGCCTCCGGATCCAACACATTATCCTCCGCAACTTCTGCCACCTTCAACCGGACCCCACCACTAAGCCCATATTTCCCTCTCCACCCCTCTCCGCCTTCCGCAGGGATTGGTTCCTCCCCACGGATCTCCCACCTGGCACTTATCCCTGAAAGTGCAAGTTCTACACCTGTCCCTACACCTCCTCTCTTGCCACAATTCAGGGCCCCAAACAGTACTTCCAAGTGAGGCAACACTTCACTTGTGAGTCTGTTGGGGTCATCTATTGCATCCGGTGCTCCCGGTGCAGCCTCCTCTACATCGGTGAAACCCGACACAGATTGGGGGATCGCTTCGTCGAGCACCTCCGCTCCGTCCGCCGCAACAGACAGGATCTCCCAGTAGCCACCTACTTCCCATTCCCATTCAGATATGTCCATATATGGCCTCCTCTACTGCCATGATGAGGCTAAACTCAGGTTGGAGGAGCAACACCTCATATACTGTCTAGGTAGTCTCCAGCCCCTTGGCACGAACATTGAATTCTCCAACTTCCGGTAATTCTCTCCCCTATCCCTATGGCTCTCTGCCCCCTCCCCCAGCTGCCTACCTCCTCCCTCTTGGTTCCGCCTCCTTCTACTAACCATTGTATTTTCCCCTATTCTTTGTTCACCTTTCCTGCCTATCACCTCCCTGCCTCTCTTCCCCCACCCCTTTATAGAAACATAGAAACATAGAAAATAGGTGCAGGAGTAGGCCATTCGGCCCTTTGAGCCTGCACCGCAATTTATTATGATCATGGATGATCATCCAACTCAGAACCCCGCCCCAGCCTTCCCTCCAATACCCTCTGATCCCCGTAGCCACAAGGGCCATATCTAACTCCCTCTTAAATATAGCCAATGAACTGGCCTCAACTGTTTCCTGTGGCAGAGAATTCCACAGATATCTTCCCCCTTACTGGTTTTTCACCTGGAACCTACCAGCCTTCTCCTTCCCACCCTCCCCCCCACCTTCTTTATAGGGCCTCTGCCCCTTCCCCCTACAGTCCTGATGAAGGGTTCTGGCCCGAAACGTCAACCAATCTTTTCCACGGATGCTGTCCGACCTGCTGAGTTCCTCCAGTGTGTTGTGAGTGTTGAATATTGAAAGGTCTGGACTGAATGAATATGGAAAGTATGTTTCCTATAGTGGGTTCCTATAGGACCAAACAGCTCAGCCTCAGATTAGAGGGTCATCCTTTTAAAACAGAGATAAGGAGGAATTTCTTTAGCCAGAAGGCAGTGAACCTTTCGAATTCATTACTGTAGATGGCTGTGGAGGCCAAGTCATTGGGTATATTTAAGGTGAGGTTCATTAAGCAGGGCATCAAAGGTTACAGCGAGATGACAAGAGAATGTGGTTTGGAAGGAACATAGATCAGCCATAATGGAATGACACAGCAGATATGATGGGCCAAATGGCCTAATTTTGCTCATATATCTTCTTGCCTAAATGAAAAATTATTCTGCAAATTTGACTGGACACTTCCCAGCAGGAGGCATTCTTGATCAATAAAGTCTCTATGACATTGTTCCAGATCAAGAACACACCAAAGCATAAATTATTAATTTATCCTTTACCTCACCCTACAGTACAAACCTAATCACACTCTTTTATCTCTTCCCTCAGTCTGCCAGACAGTCCAGACCCCTATCCCCGCTGCCACAACCTACCTCAAAAAAGCTCCTTAACTACCCAGCCTCTGATAGTCCATCAACTGATCCGATCTCCGCTAACCCGAACTCCCCTCTTATTAATCCAAGCACGAATGCTCTTTTCTCCCCCTTGATTCCTTCAGATAAACCACAACCCCAGGCACCGTATATTTTTCGAGAATATGTAACATCCCTTTGGAACTGTGCTTCAAGCATGACTGAAGATTGTCTGGATGGGAGATGATTGAAATGATTATTGATGCATCACTAGAATGAGTATATAAACTATAAGGATTCCAGGCTCTTATTCTTCATCTGATTAACTCTGCTGAATTGCTTTATACCACAGTGTTTACCACCCCTGCTCTTCGCAAATAGTTATCAGAATACTGTCTATTACTAACATTTGCTGCATTCAAATCAGGCTTTATAGTTTTCTTTTCAGTTATAAAATATAATTAAACAGTTCCTGAAATATAAAATAAATATTTGATGGCCTAATTTCATTTTCTTTAAGCATATACTGTGCAAGTAAATCAAAAACAATTTAGATGCTGGAAATCTCAAATAAAAACCAGAAAATTTTAGAAAGGTCAGTAGGTTTGGGAGAAACCGTTAATGATTCAGTGAAGTGGGTGAGACCAAATGAGTTAATGCTGTAGTGAGAGTAGCATTGAGTGCCAGTTTTTGCTTTTTGTCTCAGTATTGTTAATAGCAAGGTTGTGGAACAGAGGTAGTCTGTACTAAAAGAAAAAGAAAAACTGTGCAAAAATTATGGCAAGCAGAAATAGCCAGTTGTACTGCAGACAGAAATGTAAAGGAAATTATCTAATACTAGAAATGCCTTTTTCGTAAAATATATTTCTTCATAAAACATCGCTTCTACATTCCATGCTGTAAGATACAATCCTTGATTTCATGTCATTTATTTGCCACACCCCTTTTTTATCCCTCCTCTTCTCAAAGCAAGATTAGGGACTGATAATTCAAATGGATCACTTTTTTCATAACTCCCTTGTGCACTGTTCTGTTTCCACGTACCTCTCCGTATCTGATGGCACTTCCCCAAGCAATCACAGGAGATGTAACAATAGCCCCATCACCTCCTCCCTTACTAAAATCTCGAGACCCAAACAGTCTCTCCAGATGAAGCAGCAATTCATTTCAAAATTCAAAGTAAATTTATTACCAAGGTACATATATGTCACCATTTACAACCCTGAGATTCATTTTCTTGTGGGCATTCTCAGTAAATTCAAGAACCATAATCGAATCCATGAAAGGCGCGCACAACAGAATGGACAAGCAGCCAATGTGAAAAAAGACAAGAAACTGTGCAAATACAAAAGAAAAAAAGAAATAATAATATAAAAACATAAGCAGTAAATATCGAGAACATGAGATGAAATGTCCTCAGAAGTCAATCCATTGGTTGTGGGAACATCTCTGATCCCCCGATGAGGACCTTCAGATTTCTCCTGAAGTCAATAATCATCTCCTTGTTCTTGCTGACATTGATTCAGAGGTTATTGTTGTGGCACCACTCAGCCAGATTTAAAGTCTCCCTCCTACAGTTTATGCTGATTCATCACCACCTTAGATTTGACTTCCTTCTGGAGGCAGGGCAGAGTAATAATGGCAATAAATGGCAACTCCTTTGCTTGTGTCTTCAGAAACAGCTCTATTTCCATCTTTAATATCTTTAATTTTCCCTTTCAGGGTTCCTTTGAAGACCCTGACCTGGAGTTACACGCTGATTTCAGTTCTTTGGGGGAATGGGACCCACTCTCGGGGCTTCATAACCGACTGTCATTGTTGGGCTCGGCCTAAGAGTCAGGCTCGGATCTGGAAGTCTAGGTTCTCGGGGCTCTGGAGATAGGCGAATCGAGGGTCGTTGTCACAGCAGGAGACCCATGTGTGGTCAGGGGGAGTCAAAATATCTATGGCGGTGTGCCTGGAGACCCAAGATCTTTGAGCACAGACCTCGAAAAAGGCAACGTAACAGACTTTTAATATCATAAACCAGCGAGTTGTTTGTTATGTCTCCCCACTCGCTGGGAAAATGGAGACATCTCTTTCTCCCTTATTAGGGAGTGAGAGGGCCCGTGGTATGTCATATACCGGGGGAAATGCCAAGTTTGTGGGGTAGCTGCAAGTCTGTATCTTTGCTATTGCCTTGATCACACTTGAGTGCTCCATGGTGGGTGCCAATGGGATTTGTTGTCGATGGGAGGAGAGGGGATTGCTGCTTGCTGCCACTTACACGCAGGAGGGAGGGGAGCTGGGGCGAGGAACTTTGGGCTTCTAACACTTAACTGTCATTCATTCTGTTTTTGCGGATGTTTGTGAAGAAAACGCATTTCAGGATGTATGTTGTATACATTTCTCTGACATTAAATTGAACCTTTGAACAGTGGTGTTGTCAGCAAATTTGTATCTGCGCTTAACCTCACAGTCATAAGTGTAATGTAAGTAGAGTGGGTGTGGGAGTCGAAGCTCACAGCCTTATGGTGCACTTCTGCTGATGAAGATTGTAGAGGATCTGTGCACTTCTTCTAGTAAGTTTATTGCATTCAGTGTTAAACATGAGATCTCCTCTACACTGGAGAAACCCGAATCAGTGATTGCTTTGTGGCACACCTGTATTCAGTTTACAGGAGCTTCCAGTTGCTTGCCACTTTTAATTCACTATCCTACTCTCAATCTGACCTTCTGTCTGCAGTCTGCTGCACTATTACAACAAATTCCAATGCAATCTTGAGAAATACAATGACATTTTATCTTCTCTCTGGGCCTATTGCAGCCTTTCAGAATCAACATTAAATTCTCCAAGTTTACGTAGCTTACTCTTTCTTTCTGTCTGTATCAGACTGGTCACTTTTGCCTGTCATCGTGCTTGTTCGGTTTTTCTTATTATGTTAATTAAATCTGGCTTCTGTGTATAACTGACATTGTATAGTCAGAAAGAAAAAAGATGTACATTTCTATTTCTAACTTTCTGTATATAATGTTCCAGCTAGAGCACTGCTAATATTACCAGAAGGGCCATTGCTTTAGGAACTGATCTTCTTATACTCTTCAGATCATATTTATTTAGTAATTTTACCATCCATGTCTTTGGTTATTACCCTACCTGTGATAAAATGCTATTTAAGTAATCCATGTAATTCCCACCTGAACTTAATGTCTGTCAACAAAGCTAGCATTGGTGGTGTTAGTATTTTATGCCTATTGATGATATGCCCCATGTCAGACTTAAATTAACATGGCTAAAATTTTTAACCCATGGAAGCATTTTCCAGAAAGTCATTATCAAGTCACTTCAGAGGGGCCTTTTGTTGGAACCTACCCTATTCTTAGTGACTGTTCCACCTAGTAAATCTCTAGGGAGGAATCTAATGAAATATTGCAGATTTAACTTTTGCCCAGTCCCTATGAGGTACTTTGTTAGACAAAGAATAGAGTACATTTAAGTGACAAATACAGGCTGTGATAATAGTCTGTGTAGCAATATGTTACTTTCAGCATGTGAATGCTGATTGGCAATTGTGAGTGTATCTTTTTAAATTTGATGGCAGAATTGGTGAGTTAGCTGCTGGTGCTTTCAGGTTTTGTGCAATGGTAATTTAAAGAAAGTGGAGGAGAAGGTGGACAATTAGAGCCATAGAGTCATATAGTACAGAAATAGATACTTCAGCCTAAATGGTCCATCCTAAAATTCCTATCTAAGCTAGTTCAATTTGCCTGCATTTGGCCCATATTTGTCTAGACTTTTCCTACCCATGTATCTGCCCAAGTATTTTTTAAATGTTGTTAATATATGTGCCTTCACTATTTCCTCTGTTGGCTCATTCTATATAGAATAAGAACAGAGGAGGCAATGGAAGGAAACTGTTTTTCATCATGCTCTGTGGGGAATTCTGATTGGCTTGCAGTCTTAGTGAAGAGTATCTTTAATCAGGTAACCCATGGTTGAAATATAAGAATAACTGTAGATGCTGAAAATCTAAATCAAAAACAGAACAGATGGAGGAAAGTAGAGATACAGGGTTGGCATTTTAGGTTGGAGAGCTTTCTTTCACCAGAACTGAAAGGCAGCTAGCTAAGCTACACTGAGGATGGGGGAAGGAGCTATCCCTGAGAAATTAAAACCATGTTGACCAGAAGAATAATTTTATGTTATGAAATACAGTGTAAACCCATAATCATCCCTGTTCAGAGTCATCTCCAACCTCCACTGTCCCTGCAGCTAAACATTGAAACAGCTACATGACCTGATCAACATTAAGGTATGGTCTGAAAAGTGGCAAGAGCCATTCATGCCATAAGAATGGGAAACAATAAATATTGACAACAAAAGTTAACTACCTATTTCTAATGTTAATTGCACTACAAATGCCAAATCATTCACTGTAAACACTTTGGGGTTACCATCAGAGAGAAACCTATCCATACTGGACATAGAGATCTATAGCTACTAGAAGGCATTGCAGAAGTTGGACGTTCTATGGCAAAGACTCAGCTGCTGTCTTCCTGGAGATCCTTTGTCTTCCATAAGTTACAAGTCTGCAGCTGAATGAAATAATGTCCATTTGTTTGGATTAGTGGTTCCTGTACCAAAAAAATAAGTTTTCCAGAATTAACATTACCTCTCACAAAACAGTTCCAGCAGCATGGAAAATTGCCAAGGTATCCTGCTTACAAAAAAAACAGGAAAAATCTAGTCTGGCTAGTTACCACCTAAATATTCTGCTAGCAATCATTTGATGGAAGGTGTTGTTGACAGTGCTGTCAAATGACATTTGCTCACTTTATCATGGCCTTGGTCCCAAATTGCATAAAAGAGCTGAATTCTGGAGGTGAGGTGAAAGTGCCTACCATCATGACAGCATTTGACCAATTGTGATTTGGTCAATTTGGTTAATCGGCATTGAGAATGATATTACTAATGTTGGAATCATGCTGTTCACAAAAGAAAATAATTGCAATGATTGGAGGTCAATTGTCTCATCCCAAGGACAATGCTGCAAGAGTTTCTTAAGGCATTATCCTCGGAAGGATCTTTTTCAGCTGCTTCCTCAATGACCTTCTTTTCATCTTTTCTTTTCAGTCGAAGATGGAGATGTTTGCTGATGATAGCTCAATAGTATTCACAATAGTTGTACTGCTGCATTATGAAAAGGATATACTAGACTTAGAAAATTATTGTTATGGCTGGAAACCAGTCTTAAATTTTCTTGAATATCAAAAGATTCGATCTGTATAGGATTTGGGGACTTTGAAAGGTTAGGATTGATAGAGAAAATAATTTTCGCCAATGGAGGAATCTAGTCTAAAGTAAATCAGAACCATGCTTTACAGGAGAGAAGTTAGTACAACTACATTACACAAAGAAAGTATTTAAGTGTAGAGTTCTTTCTCACTAAACAAAGCAGCAGGTACTAACTTGCACAATAACTTGAATTTTTACTGAGATGGCATTTGATAGACAAGAATGCATAAGAACACCATATAGAGTTGTTGCTGAAAGATAGACTTAAGATGTAGATAATCTCATTAAATGGGAAGACAGGTTTTGACAGCATAGAGATTGGTCTTACAGGGAGATAAAAATTCCATACAATAGCTTGCCATGCATCCTCAGATAATCAAGAAGTTTTAGAAAGCTACTATTTTTCCAATATAGTATCTATACTTCTTTGACAGTACTTGCTTGGGAATTGGAATGGTGATCCATTGAGAAATAGGAGCTCCTTCCACAAACAAAACACATTTTAATATTTGGATTATAGGTTTGTTAGTTTTTTTAGTTTCACAGCAATAACTACTCCCCAAATCACAAACAAATGCATAGTGAAGAAATATGTACTGTAATACAACAGAAATGGTACTGCAGCATTAAAGCCAGGATCAACATGCTCCGGGACAGCTTCTTCTACCACACCGCCAGACTGATTAATTCACGCTGACACAATTGTGTTTCTAAGCTATGTTGACTGTTCTGTTGTACATCTTACTGTACATACTATTTATTACAAATTACTATAATTTGCACATTGCACATTCAGATGGAGACGTAAAGATTTTTACTCTTCATGCATGTGTAGGATGTAAGAAATAAAGTCAATTCAATCCAATTCAATTCAATTCAATTCTCTGCTTGATACAATAAGACAGAAACAGCATGGACTGGGGAAATGGGGGTGTGGGTATGTGCCGTTGTTGTTTTGGGACTTGGAGGAAGGATGCTGAGATGTTGGGGTGTGCGGCAGTGTAGTGGAAAATATTAAAGGCTCCTACAGCAGCATTAAGCGAAAATCCCGAGAAAGCCTATGGTTTTGAATGATTTGGGGCACATGAAATTGCAGTGTTTGCTTGTAGTAAAAAATTTTCTTTTTCAGTAAATCTTTTTTATAACCGATGCAAGAGTTGCTAGAAATTGTTAAAAATCCAGTATAATTCACAATGGTCCATAATGCATTAACACCAAATTTGAAATCATACTGTAAAGTCTTCAGAGAATCTGTGACAATTTTATATTGACAGTTATTGATTTTCCTTAATTTAGTAAGCTTCCTATTTGTGTGGTAATTGATTTATTTCTCCAAAATAAAACCATGAGGGTGATTTTATCTTGAAATAGAAATTCATTAGATGCAGGACAGGGTGAAAGCAAACTGCATTCACTGGCAATTTTAGAACCATTAGTTGTTAGTTCTCAACAATCACTTAAATATTGTTAGTTCACTTCCTAGCCAAAAGCATTGCTCTTTCTTAAAATACAGTTTGGGGATTTCTCCAAAGGAACGGGAGAGAGATACTGCATTTATTTGCCCCAAGCCATTCGCTTTACATCATGGAGAATTGTTGAGTACACAATATCCTAGTTCATTCCTTATTCACTCTCTAAGATAGCGGAAATACTCCCTCATTTGACTTATCTATGAAGTATCTTATCAAGAGGCAGATTACCATCTCTTCTTTTCAACCTCCTCCTTTTGGCACTTTCTGCCTCTAAACCCATGCAACTCCAAAAGCACTAAAGAATTGGATGTATTAATATGGCCTCAGTAATTGTTTGTTATTTTGCTTTGTTTTAATTGTTTTTAATATATTACAGAGATTTAAAAGCATTGTATTTAAAATATTTCAATAAATAAATCTATTTAAATAGTTATTTTTAAATCTCTGAACATCAGCAACATTTCAAACCAACCCAATTTAAACAAATACAAAATTTCTGGCATATAAAGCCATAAGACCATAAGGCATAGGAGCAGAATTAGGTCATTTGGCCCATCATGCCTGCTCCACAATTCCATAATGGCTGATTTATTATCCCCCTCAAATCCATTCTCCTCCCTTCTCCCCGTAACCTGTGATGCCCTGACTAATTAAGCAACTATCAACCTCTGCTTTAAATATACTCAATGGTTTGATTTTCACAGCCATCCAGGGTAATGAATCCACAGATTCACCTCCTTCCAGCTAAAGAAATTTTCCTCATCTCTGTTCGAAAAGGATGTCCATCTATTCTGAGGCTGTGCCCTCTGGTCCTAGACTTGCCCACTACTGGAAACATCCACCCCATATCCACTCTATGAATATTCAATAGGTTTCAATGAAATCCCCCTTATTCTTCAGAACTCTGATGAATACAAGCCCAGAGCCATCAAATGTTCCTCGTATGTTAACCCTTTAATTCCCAGAATAATTCTTCTGAACCTCCTCTGGATCCACTTTCCTTAGATAATGAGCCCAAAAATGTTCACAATACTCCTAGTGCAATCTGACCAATACCTTATAAAGCCTCAGCATCACAACCTTGCTCTTATATTTTAGTCCTCTTGAAATAAATGCTGACATTGCATTTGCCTTCCTTACCACTGATTCAACTTACAATTTAACCTTTAGGGGATCCTATTTGAGGACTCCCAAGTCCCTCTTTGAACCTCTGGGTTTTGAATTTCCTGTCCATTTTGAAAATATGCTGCTCTATTCCTTTTATCAAAGTGCATGACCATGCATTTCCTACACCATATTCCATCTACCACTTTGTTGCCCATTCACCTAATTTGTCTAAGTCTTTCTGCAAACGCCCTGCTTCCTCAACACTACCTGTTCTTCCTCCACCTATCTTCTCATCATCTGTAAACCTGGCCACAACACCATCAATTCCTTGATCCAAATCATTGACATACAATGTTAAAAGAAGCGTTCCCAAGACTGGTCCCTATGGCTCATCACTAGTCACCAGCAGTCAACCAGTAAACACCTCCTTTATTCCCATTCTTTGCCTCCTGCCAGTCAGCTAATCTTCTATTTGTGCAGGTATCTTTCCTGTAGTACCATGGGCTCTTACCTTTTTAAGAAGCCTCAAATACAGCACCTTGTCAATGGCCTTCTGAAAATCCATGTATAAAATGTCCACTGACTCTCCTTTGTCTATCCTGCTTGTTATTTCCTCAAAGAATTCCAACAGATTTATCAGACAAGATTTTCCCCGAAGGAAATCATTCTGACTTAGGCCTATTTTATCATGTGCCTCCAAGTGCCCTGAAACCTCATCCTTAATAACGGACTCCAATATCTTCCCAACCACTGAAGTCAGGCTAACAGGCCTGCAACTTCCTTCCTTCTGCCTCCCTCCGTCCTTATAGAGTGGAGTGATATTTATCTATTCCTCTGAAAACACTCCTGAATCTAGTGATTCTTGAAAGATCATTATTAACGCTTCCACAATCTCCTCAGCTACCTCTTTCGGAACCCGGGAGTGTAGTCCATCTGGTCCAGGCAACTCCTGCCCCCTGACACTCGCAATTCTGGCATTCTGCTAATGTCTTCCATAGTGAAAGTCGATGCAAAATATTTATTCATGTTCCTACCTCGTTTCTTTGTTCCCCATTTCTACCTGTCCAGTGTCATTTTTCAGTGGTCCAATAGTCATTCTCATCTCTCTTTTACTCCTTGTATGTCTGAAAAAAAAACTTTTTACATCCTCTTATATACTATTGGTTAGCTTACCTTCATATTTCATCTTTTCTTTTTTTATGGCTTTTTAGTTGCCTTCTGTTGATTTTTAAGAACTTCCCAATTCTTTAACTTTCCACTAATTTTTGGCATATTATGTGCCCTCTCTTTTGCTGTATGCTGTCCTTGAGTTCCCTTGTCATCCTCGGTTGTCTCGTCCTCCCTTTCGAATATGTTATTATCTTCAACTTCTTATCTCTCCTATGCATTCTGAATTTACCCAAGAAACATCAGCTATTGCTATTCTGTTGTCATCCCTGCTGTGTGCCCTTCCAATCAATTTTGATCAGCTCCTCTTTTTGTGCCTCTGTCATTCCATATACTCCAATGTAATACTGATATAACATCTGACTTTAGCTTCTCCCTTTATACTGCAGAGTGAGTTCTGTCATATTATGATCACTACTTCCTAATGGTTCCTTAGCTTAAATTTCCTAATCAAATCTGGTCCATTACATAACACCCGATCCAGAATTGCCATTCCCCTAGCGGGCTCACCACAAACTGTGCTACAAAGCCATGTCATAGACATTCCTCAAATTCACTGTCTTGGGATCCTACACCAATTGGATTATCTCAATCTAATTGCATATTGAAACCCCCCATGATTATCACAACATTGTCTTTTTTACATGCTGTTCTATCTCCTTTTGTAAGTTGTAGTCCACATCCTGGCTACTGTTCAGAAGCTTGTAAAAAACTCTCATTATGATCTTTTTATCCTCGTAGTTTTTTAACTCTACCCAGAAAGATTCCAGTTCTTCCAATCATATGTCACTTCTTTCTCAGGATTTGTTTTCATTTTTTACCAATACATATTTGCCCACCTGCCTGTCCTTTCAACACAATGTGTATCCTTAGATGTTAGCTCCCAACTATGATCTTCTTTCAGCCACAACTCAGAGATGCCCACAAAATCATACCTGTCAATCTCTAACTGCAAATCAATATCATCTACCTTATTCTGTATACTATGTGCATTCAAATATATCACCTTCAGTCCCGTATTCAACAACTTTTTTTTGGATCCCTGCTGCAATTTTACCTTATCATCTGTCTTTCCTTTCACACAGTATCACCACACACTGCATCTAGTTGTATCCAACTGCCCAGTTCTCAGCTCTGTCAATCTGGTTCACATCCCTCTGCCAACTTTGTTTAGATCATTGACCCCCAGCAGTATCCAAAGGGCTATGTGTTGCTGAGGGGAATGGTCATGGGTGAACCCTGCACTGATTGCTCACTTCTCTTGGTGGTCAGCCGTGTAATATCTGATGCCTGCACTCTGGCTATGACCACCTCAGTAAAACTCTCCTCTATGAAGTTTTCATCCTCCTGGATGATCCTGAGTTTATCCAGCTCCAGCTCCAGTTCCTTCACATGGTCAGTAAAGAGTTGAGGTTGGCTGCCCCTCCTGCAGATGTAGTCATCTGGGAGATGTACCCTGAAATCCCACATTTCACAAGAGGAACATTCCACTGCCCTGCTTACAATTGTTATGCCTCTAACTTCTCAAGCTTGAGTTCTAACCTGCACTTGTTCTTGCCAAAGCCTGGAGACTCTAATATTGTCCACTCTAACAATGACCGCTCACTTTATTGGCCCCTACTGATTGGCTGAAAGATCCTGCTGTCAAGCTCAGAAAGGCCCCAGAGCTCTTTTTAAACCTCACACTGCCTCACCAACAAATGACGTCTCGCAATGATTGCAGCCAGTCAAGTATTGTTTACATTATTTACACTGGATTAATTCCATCACTGCAGAACATGATATATGGAACGCTCTTCCTGCACTCTAAGTTGGTGAATATTTTTATTTTTGATGTTTTACTCCAAATAATTTGGACTGACTCTAAGATTCTACATGGAATTAATTCTATTTCCGTACCTATGATCATTTTATGCATCAAAATTGCATTCAACTATTGATTTCCCCAAAAGATATATATATGTTTTTTATAATGTAAAAATTTGTATTATGATAACTTTTTTGATTCTCATTCTCTTTTTCAAATCATAAGCTTCACTTTGTGTATGCAACTGTAATGAATTAGAATCCACATGGAACTGAAAATGGGAAATTATAACCTACCATCTATTATGGAAGAATTCTGTAAGAAAGCCTGTCAAAATGTCCACAGTGTGAGTTTATGATGAGCCCAATGAAGTTACCAACAAGAGAGTCCATTTTTTGCCAGTTATAGAAAAACAAAGAAGGTTAAGTTTTCTTTTGCAAATTGAATGACTCTGCTTCATTTTCTGGCCAGCTCTGAAAAACAAATCTATGATTCATACACTCCAGAAGTGATTGCCTATTAATTTGCAATTAAAATGCTATTTATTAAGATTAATGGAAATAGATACTAAGTAGGCTGATTGTGACTCAGTTTAATCCAGGCATTTTTTAAAAGGTCAGCCTACTGCAAGTAGTAGTGTAATGGCTGAAGGCATTAAATCAGACTTGCTGCTGCCATATGCCACTACCTTTCAATATGACAGAGTAGTTTTCCAAATAAAATCATCTGTTGACATCAATAAAATAAAATAATACTTATATTTCCACTTAGCATTTATAAGTGCCATTTTGAAAAAAGCATGGCAGCGCCTCTATTTTCTTGGAAATTTTTGAAGATTCAGCTTGTCATCTAAAAATTTGACAAACATCTACAGTCGTGTGTTGGAGAGAATATTGACTGGTTTCGTCATCTCCTGGTAAGGAAACACCAATGTGCTTGTATGGAAAAGTCTACAAAAATTAATGGATATAGCCCACTCCATCACGGTTAGAGTCTTCCCCAACACTGAGCACATCTACATGGAATGATGTTGCAGGGAAGCAGCATCCATAATCGAGGACCCCCACCGTCCAAGCCATATGCTCTTCTTGCTGTTTCCATTAGGAAGAAGGTACAGGGGTCTCAGGACCAGTACCAGCAGGAACACTTATTACCCTTCAACCATCAAGCTCATGAATCAGAAGGGATACATAGAAACATAGAAAATAGGTGCAGGAGTAGGCCATTTGGCACTTCAAGACTGCACCGCCATTCAGTACGATCATGGCTGATCATTCAACTCAGAACCCTGTCCCTGCCTTCTCTCCATACGCCCTGATCCCTTTAGCCACAAGGGCCTTATCTCCAAATATAGCCAATGAACTGGCCTCAACTGTTTCCTGTGGCAGAGAATTCCACAGATTCACCACTCTCTGTGTGAAGAAGTTTTTCCTCATCTCGGTCCTAAAAGGCTTCCCCTTTATCCTCAAACTGTGACCCCCTTGTTCTGGACTTCCCCAACATCGGGAACAAGCATCTTACATCTAGCCTGTCCAATCCCTTTAGAATTTTATATGTTCCAATAAGATCCCCCCTCAATCTTCTAAATTCCAGAGAGTATAATCCTAGCTGATCCAGTCTTTCATCATATGAAAGTCCTGCCATCCCAGGAATCAATCTGGTGAACCTTCTTTGTACTCTCTCTATGGCAAGAATGTCTTTTCTCAGATTAGGGGACCAAAACTACACACAATACTCCAGGTGTGGTCTCACCAAGGCCTTGTACAACTGCAGTCGTACCTCCCTGCTCCTGTACTCGAATCCTCTTGCTATGAATGCCAGCATACCATTTGCCTATTTCACAGCCTGCTGTACCAGCATACCCACTTTCAATGACTGGTGTACAATGACACCCAGGTCTCGTTGCACCTCCCCTATTCCTAATCGGCCACCATTCAGATAACAATCTGTTTTACTGTTCTTGCCACCAAAGTGGATAACCTCACATTTATCCACATTAATTGCATCTGCCATGAATCTGCCCACTCACCTAACCTATCCAAGTCACCCTGCATCCTCTTAGCATCCTCCTCACAGCTAACACTGCTGCCCAGCTTTGTGTCATCCGCAAACTTGGAGATGCTGCATTTAATTCCCTCGTCTAAGTCATTAATATATATTGTAAACAACTGGGGTCCCAGCACTGAGCCTTGCGGTACCCCACTAGTCACTGCCTGCCATTCTGAAAAGGTCCCGTTTATTCCCACTCTTTGCTTCCTGTCTGCTAACCAATTCTCTATCCACATCAATACCTTACCCTCAATACCGTGTGCTTTAAGTTTGCACACTAATCTCCTGTGTGGGACCTTGTCAAAAGCTTTTTGAAAATCCAAATATACCACATCCACTGGGTCTCCCCTATCCACTCTACTAGTTACATCCTCAAAAAATTCTATGAGATTCGTCAGACATGATTTTCCTTTCACAAATCCATGCTGACATTGTCCGATGATTTCACCGCTTTCCAAATATGCTGTTATCACATCTTTGATAACTGACTCTAGCATTTTCCCCACCACCAATGTTAGGCTAACCGGTCTATAATTTCCTGGTTTCTCTCTCCCTCCTTTTTTAAAAAATGGGGTTACATTAGCCACCCTCCAATCCCCAGGAAGTAGTCCAGAATCTAAAGAGTTTTGAAAAATTATCACTAATGCATCCACTATTTCTTGGACTACTTCCTTAAGCACTCTGGGATGCAGACCATCTGACCCTGGGGATTTATCTGCCTTTAATCCCTTCAATTTACCTAACACCACTTCCCTACTAACACGTATTTCCCTCAGTTCCTCCATCTCACTGGACCCTCTGTCCCCTACTATTTCCGGAAAATTTTTTATGTCCTCTTTAGTGAAGGCAGAACGAAAGTAGTTATTCAATTGGTCTGCCATGTCCTTGCTCCCCATAATCAATTCAACTGTTTCTGTCTGCAGGGGACCTACATTTGTCTTAACCAATCTTTTTCTTTTCACATATCTATAAAAGCTTTTACAGTCAATTTTTATGTTCCCTACCAGCTTTCTCTCATAATCTTTTTTCCCTTTCCTAATTAAGCCCTTTGTCCTCCTCTGCTGGATTCTGAATTTCTCCCAGTCCTCAGGTGAGCCGCTTTTTCTGGCCAATTTGTATGTTTCTTCTTTGGAGTTGATACTATCCCTGGGTAGTGCCATGGGTGCACTACCTTCCCTGGTTTATTCTTTTGCCAAATTGGGATGAACGATTGTTGCAGTTCATCCATGCGATCTTTAAATGCTTGCCATTGCATATCCACTGTCAACCCTTTAAGTATCATTTGCCAGTCTACCTTAGCTAATTCACATCTCATACCTTCAAAGTTATCCTTCTTTAAGTTCAGAACCTTTGTTACTGAATTAACTATGTCACGCTCCATCTTAATGAAGAATTCCACCATATTATGGTCACTCTTACCCGAAGGGCCTTGCACGACAAGATTGCTAACTAACCCTTCCTCATTGCTTAATACCCAGTCTAGAATGGCCTGTTCTCTAGTTGGTTCCTCGACATGTTGGTTCAGAAAACCATCCCGCGTACATTCCAAGAAATCCTCTTCCTCAGCACCCTTAAAAATTTGGTTCACCCAATCTACATGTAGATTGAAGTCACCCATTATAACTGCTGTTCCTTTATTGCACGCATTTCTAATTTCCTGTTTAATGCCATCCCCAACCTCACTACCACTGTTAGGTGGCCTGTACAGAACTCCCACCACCTTCACTCAACTTCATTCACCCTTTTCCTGAACCTTTCCCACAGCCTATGGACTCACTTTTAAGGAGACTTCTGGATATTTATTTTGTATTTATTTATTATTATTATTTCTTTTCTCTTTCTTTTAGTATTCGCACAGCTTGTTGAGTTCTTTTTCTGCACATTGCTTGCTGTCTGTCCTGTTGTGTGCAGTCTTTCATTTATTCTATTGTGTATATTGTATTTACTGCAAATGCCCACAAGAAAATGAATCTCAGGGCCCTTTGATAATAAATTTACTTTCAACTTTAACTTTATAAATAGCAGTGAATTACTTACACGTACTAAATAATTGATTATGTATTATTTATGTGGGAAGATAATTCTCTTAAATAAATAACTTCATATTTTCATCCACAGTAAGTTTCCAGAAAGATAAGAATATTTTCATAAACACAAAACTGCTGAATTTACATAATCATGTGAAGAAAAATGTCTGGCCTGTTGAGTTCCACCAGCATTTTGTAATGCGTTGGATTTCCAGCATCTGCAGACTTTCTTGTGTTTATCAAAAGTATGTTGCCTAAGTATAATTTCTTTGTCTCCTGCTTAATTATTTTGCTAGAAAGCACAATGATGAATAATGATCAATGTAATATAATGAGAAATGTTTTTGTTTTCGCACTTTAGTAATTATTCAATGCTTTTCTTCTGTTTCAGGACTGGATTTTTACTTCAGTTCCTGGCCAAGCTAATCAGCAAGAAACCTGCTTGCTCCCTAGTAATGATCAAAATTACTTGTGAGTTGCTTTGTAAAACTAGTGTCAGGTTGGATCTCCCCTTAAGCTTCCTTAGTTTGCAGCGAATCGCCACTCTTCAATCAGAATCTCCTCTGTCAGCAAACCATTATTAAGAACAGGTTCAGAAAAGTATTTCTATTCATAAGTATTTCCTGGTACCATCATATCGAAAATGTCCTTGTGATACAATAACACAGTCTGTCCTTAGCTCAGTACCACCCTTCATCTTTAAGTTATACCAAGTCATTTTAATTGTTCAATTGTTCTATTTGATATCAGAGAAATATATACAATAAACATCCTGAAATTCTTGTTCTTCACAGACATCCACGAAAACAGAAGCATGTACCAAAGAATGAGTGGCTGTGAAAATGTTAAGAACTTCAAAGCTGTCCCTGCTTCCCTTCCCACACACAAGCAGCAGCAAAACAATGACCCTCCCCCACCCCACCCCTTTCCGCAAAAATGCATCTGCATCCTCCACCCACCAAGCATGCAATAGCAAAATCCCCAATAAATACCATGATCTGCAGGACAACAAAAACTGATCAATCACCAGACAATTTGACATACCACAGTATCTCTCTCTCTTCCTAATAAAGGGAAAAAGAAGTGTCCCATTTCACAGCAAGAGGGCAGACATAACAAAATGACTCACTGGAAGGGCATGGGATAGGTGCCAGAGGAGTGCCAAGGGCAGAAGTTGGCACCAGTGCAGACAAACCCAGCCCTGAGACACCAAGTAAGGTTTTTGGGTTCTAAACGATTGGTTGATTGATATTCACAGAATGTCTCTCTGGTGCTTCCCATTCCTTCCCCTCTAATCCCCTTTTCACACCATGGTTCCCCACTCTCAGTCCACAAGAAAGACCCAGATCAGAATCAGGTTTATCATCACTCACATATGCCGTGAAATTTGTTTGTTTTTTTGTGGCAGTAGTACCATGTAATGCATGAAATTAACACGGTACTGTGCAAAAGCCTTAGCACCCCAGCTATACTTAAGACATGTGCACAGTACTGTATATACTGGAGACCAGGTTTGGCAATCTGATAGCCCTAGAGGTCAGTGAACACAATGCACATATCTTAGGAGCCTACCAGAATTTAACCTGGACAAGAGACCTGATATAATGTGGAATGAATCAGAATCAGAATCAGATTTATTTTCACCGGCATGTGTCCCGTAATTTATTAACTTAGCAGCAGCAGTTCAATGCAATACAAGGGGTGATTGATAAGTTTGTGGCCTATGGTGGAAGGAGTCAATTTTAGAAAACTTAGCACATTTATTTTTCAACATAGTCCCCTCCTACATTTACACACTTAGTCCAGCAGTCGTGGAGCATACAGATCTTGGACCTCCAGAAAGTGTCCGCAGCAGGGGTGATTGATAAGTTCTTGGCCTAAGGTAGAAGGAGATGAGTTATACAGCTCTCGTTACATGCACATGCAGTTCAACTCTTTGAGTGATTATGCAGAAAGTTCGAAGTTAATAACATATCAGGGGTGATTGATATGTTCGTGGCCTAAGGTAGAAGGAGATGAGTTATTAACTTCAAACTTTCTGCGTAATCACTCAAAGAGTTGAACTGCATGTGCATGTAACGAGAGCTGTATAACTCATCTCCTTCTACCTCGGGCCATGAACTTTTCAATCACCCATCTGTGGACACTTTCTGGAGGTCCAAGATCCGTATGCTCCACAACCGCTGGACTAAGTGTGTAAATGTAGGAGGGGACTATGTTGAAAAATAAATATGCTAGGTTTTCTAAAATTGACCCCTTCTACCTTAGGCCATGAACTTATCAATCACCCCTCATACATAATATAGAAAATTATAATTAAATAAGTAAATCAATTATGGTATACGTATATTGAATAGATTAAAAATCATGCAAAAAAACAGAAATAATATATATTTAAAAAACGAGGTAAAAAACAAGGGTTCAATGTCCATTTAGGAATCAGAGGAGAAGAAGCTGTTCCTGAATCGCTGAATGTGTGCCTTCAGGCTTCTGTACCTCCTACCTGATGGTAATAGTGAGAAAAGGGCATGCCCTGGGTGCTGGAGGTCCTTAATAAAAGAAGTTGCCTTTCTCAACACCGCTCCTTGAAGATGTCCTGGGTACTTTGCAGGCTAGTAGCCAAGATGGAGCCGACTAAACTTACAACCCTCTGCAGTTTCTTTTAGTCATGTGTAGTAGCCCCCTCCCACTCCTATACCAGACAGTGATGCAGCCTGTCAGAATGCTCTCTATTGTACATCTATAGAAGTTTTTGAGTGTATCTGTTGACATACCGAATCTCTTCAAATTCCTAATGAAGCATAGCCGCTGTCTCGTCTTCTTTATAACTGCATCAATATGTTGGACCCAGCTTAGATCCTCAGAGATCATGACACCCAGGAACTTGAAACTGCCCACTCTCTACCCTTCCTGAAGTCCACAATCAGTTCTTTTATCTTACCGACATTGAGTGCCAGGTTGTTGCTGTGACACCACTCCACTAGTTGTCATATCTCGCTCCTGTATGCCCTCTCGTCAACATCTGAGATTCTACCAGCAATGGTTGTATCCTCAGCAAATTTATAGATGGTATTTAAGCTATGTCTAGCCACACGGTAATGGTATATAGAGAGTAGAACAGTGGGCTAAGCACACACCCTTGAGGTGCACCAGTGTTGATCGTGATGTTATCACTAATCTGCACAGATTGTGGTCTTCCGGTTAGGAAGTCGAGGATCCAGTGGCAGAGGGAGATACAGAGGTCCAGGTTCTGCAACTTCTCAATCAGGATTGTGGGAATGATGGTATTAAATGCTGAGCTATAGTTGATGAACAGCATCCTGACGTAGGTGTTTGTATTGTCCAGGTGGTCTAAAGCCATGTGGAGAGACATTGAGATTACGTCTGCCGTTGAGCTATTGTGGCGATAGACAAATTGCAATGGGTCAAAACCTTTACAGAGGCAGGAATTCAGTCTAGTCATGACCAACCTCTCAAAGCATTTCATCACTGTAGATGTGAGTGCTACTGGGTGATAGTCATTAAGGTAGCTCATATTCTTCTTCTAAGGCACTGGTATAATTGTTGGCTTTTTGAAGCAAGTGGAAACTTCTGCTTGTAGCAGTGTGAGGTTTAAATTGTCGTTGAATACTCCCATTAGTTGTCATGGTCCGGTCCGTGAAGTCCACATTCCGGTTCACGGTCTGGTCCATTGATCTGTATTCCAGGTTTTCTGGTTTTCCATTGTTCTGTTGGGTGCTCTAATTGAGGCACATGATTCTCGTTTGGGCAGACACATAAATACCTCCAGAGACCAGGGCTTGGCTGCTGGATTGTTCCTGTTAAAATCCCCTATCTGAATCCTATCCCTTCCTTCTGAAGCCTTGCCTGCAACCTTGCCTATTCTCGCTGTCAAGTTCTACTGCCGGAGCAAGACTGGAGCTTTGTGGTGTCTAGATAGGAATTGTCTTTTGTTGTTTGGAGCTGTCTCTGTGTCCATGCCTTTGCTAGGTAGGTCTGGCTGTTTGCTGCTACCTTGTGTTGGCAACCATCTCTGTGTCCATGCCTTTGCTGGGTAGGTCCAGCTGTTTGCTGCTATGTTGTGTTGGGAACTGTCTCGTTGTGTTCAGCATTCTGTGTATGAGTCCCAGCCCTATGTCCTGTCTCCCTCGACCAAGGCTCTGCATTCCTGTCTCCCTCGACCAAGTCAAGGCTTTGTGTTCTTGTCTTGCCCTTGTGCCTTGCCCAGTGCTGGAGTTCCCTCATCCTGTCCAGGAATCTCACATCCAGTTCTATAGCCATGTCTCAGATTTGGAATCTGAGCCTGAGTCAAGAGCTAGGTTCTGGGTCCTTGTCCGGTCTCTGGCTCGGAGTCTAAGCCCAGGCTCCTAGTTCCCAGTTCCTTGTCCTGGTCCTGCTTTCCCAGCCAAGTCCTAGCCCAAGTCTGTGTTCCTGTCCCAGTTCTCTAGTCAAGTACTGTTCCTAGTACTTCAGTGTCTGTGTCTTACATTGGAATCTGCTCCTAGTGCCCTTGTATGACACTAGTTGGTTGGCACAGATTTTCAGAGCTTTACCAGGTACTGTATCAGGACCTTCTACCCTGTGAGTGTTCACTCTCTTTAAAGACAGCCTAATATCAGCCTCTGAGATAGAGATCACAGGGACATCAGGTGCAGCAGTAACCTTCACAGCTGTAGTTATATTCTCCCTTTCAAAGAGGGCATAGAAGATGCTGAGTTTACCTGGTACTGAAGCATAGCTACTGAAGTGGGTCCATTGTGACCATTGAGTTAGAGAAAAGAATGAAAAAATGGTGCATTATGGGACCATACATTCCCATATTCTTGGACTCAGTCTAGTAGTAGGTTCTGATTCTATTCCATCAAGCTGGCAGTATTAAGGACCTTCAGTATCTAGGACCTGCCTTCTTCTCATTCAATGTTCTCATTATTAACATTGTGAAGGAAGCACAAGAACCCGATGACTGATAGTGTTAGGAATAATTTCTTTCCCTCCACCATCAGATTTCTGAAGGCTCAATTCAATAGGACCTTGTGTCACAATGGGGTGCTGGGAACAGACCCAAATGCGAGACACAGACTGAAGTACAAGGAACAGGACTTGACTAGAGTAGGGATGTGACGGGATACAATCAAGGAGCAGGGACAAGAATGCAGACTTCGGCAAGGAAAAGCGGGACCAGGACTAGAAACCATGGACTAGGAGATAAGGCATCAGCTCCGAGCCCGAGACTGGACAAGGACCCAGAACCTGGGTCTTGCCTCGGGCTCGAACCCTAGAACCAGGCAAGGACATGACATGGCTTCAGGACAGGACATGACTGGGGACTAGAGGCCTGAGCTTGGAGACAGGTTGGGGCCTGGGGTTCTTGGAGCTGGGCTGCGGGATCCTCGAGGCCAGGGTTCTTGGAGTTGGGCTGTGGGATACTCGAGGCCGGGGTTCTTGGAGCTGGGCTGCGGGATCCTCGAGGCCAGGGTTCTTGGAGCTGGGCTGTGGGATCCTCGAGGCCGGGGTTCTTGGAGCTGGGCTGCGGGATCGTCATCTTGAAATGCAGAGACTGATAACTTGGAGGCTGGAGCTGAGAGACCGACTGGGAACTGAATGTTAACATAGAGCCGGGACTTGTCCTTCGAAAAGCCAGGACTCATCATTAACATGACACCAACATGAGACAGAACAGTACATAGACATAGGGCCAGGACTAATACTTAGACAAGCCGGGACTCAACCTCTCCACACCAAGGTGGGACAGGTCCACCTGTTGGGTAACGGCAGAACGGCCAGACTTACCCAACAGAGGCAAAGACAAGACAGATCTCCCCGCAGGGCAATGGCAAAACGGCCTGACTTACCCCACGGAGGTGAGGACAAGAAGAGACAAACACTAAAGAACAACAGAAAGTTCCATCTCTGCTTCGGGGAAGCTCCGAGTCTCAGTTCGGCCAGCAACCTCAGCTGGCTACAGAAACAGCTGGATCCCTACCTAGCTCGGAGTGGCTGGCAGCCACTCAGCTGGCCCAGGAAACAGCCAAATCCATACCACAAAGACAGCTCCGACTACTGACAGCAAGGGTCTATGATGGGATGATTTCCCAACACAGCCTAAAGATGGCAAGTGGCCACTCTAGCCTTCCGCCAACAGATTGCTCCCAGCGAATCTTGACAAGACAAGCAGCCCATACTCACCCCCAAAGTGACTATATTCCAAGCCCCAAGATGGGAATCAGGTGCCTATGATTAACTCAATCAAGGGACAGCTGGAAGACCCAGAGTCCTGAGTCCATGGACCGGACCGTGAACCGGAATAGGGACTTCACGGACTGGACCATGACATCTTGAGAAGAGCAATGAAGTGGGTAGCTTTGGAGAACCAGTCCACAACATTAGTGCTTCCAACTGATGGGGGCAGACCAGTGATGAAATCCTCTAAGAGGTGATAACAGGGGCAATGAGGCACATGCAGTGGGCAGAGCAGTCCCACAGGGCACTGACATGATGTCTTGTTCTGGTCATGTGAGGCAAGCATAGGAAAAGTCATGGACGTCCTGGGACATAGACAGCTACAAAAATTGTCTCTTTGTAAGTTCCATGGTGTGCTGAATTCCTGAATGACCAACTAGACGAGAAGCGTGACATCACTCCAACACTCTGGGGTACACAGTGGCAGGGTCAAACAGCCAGTTGACAAGTCCTACACCTCTGCCTGGATCCAACTGTTGGGTAGCCCTCACCTCTGCCTTTATTACCCAACTTACTTGAGCAGCAATGCATCAGCAAAGAAAGATGGGCTCTGGATTTCTGTTGTTCTCAAACATATCAAACTGGTGGGAGAGAGCATCGGCTTTGGTATTATTGCTGCTAGGATGGTGGGTCAGAGTGAAATTAAACAGGGTGTAGAAGGGAGCCCAATGGGCTTGACGGGAATTGAGTCTCTTTGCTGTAGATGTTCTTGTGACCTGTCTGTACCAAAAAGGTGTGCTCTTTCCCCCTCCAGCCAGTGTAACTGTGCATCCAGGGACTCTTTACTTGCCAGAAGTTCCCAGTTCCCAACATCATAGTTACTCAGCAGGAGTCAAGTGACAAGAAAGAAAAGCACAGGAGTGCAGCCAACTATCTACAGAAGAGTGCGAGAAGAGTACATCTGCAGTGGCAACATCTGATGCATCGACTTGATAATGAATGGACTGGATGGGTCTGGATGTACGGCAGGTCCATCCCACTGGCAAGCTGCTAGATAGTGATGGAGCTGGACTTGTTGCTTACCGGGTTGCAGCCTGATTCAGCCATCCAGGCCGTGTGAGATCCAAGAAATTGGGGAAATAACTGGCTTTGTCATTTTTCTTGTGATCGCAAGAAAGACCTTGTTGGATATTGATAATGTAGAATACTGCGAGACTGATTCATTTGTTCAATGGTGAGACTGATGGCAAGGGAACTACATCACCTCGGTTGTTCTGTCGTCAAGGCCCCTGCGCCTTGGGATTGCCTGTTGCAGTCACTGGTGAAGGAAACGCCAGAGCTGGCAATGTGCCACTGGACCCCATACTGGGTTGGAGGCTGGCCCCACCTGCTGATGCTGCCCTCTAGTGTTCACACCAAGGAACACGGGCATCGATCCATAGGCCGTGATACTCAGGTACCTGGGTTATATTATCACTTTCTAAGTTTTTTTTTTGTAACTATGTTTTTTGCTGCTAGGAAAGTTATATGTGCTGTTGGTACTGTCTTTGCACCTTGGCACCAGAGGAACATTGTTGTGTTTGGCTGTATTCTTGTGTATGGTTGTATGGCAATTAAACTTGAATTTAAACTTGAAGTTGGAAGGGTTCTGTCAGTATCCAGAGGCCAACCACCTAGAGCCTTGTCATCAATATTCTCTCTCAATTACTTAGTCAGAAACCAATTTTTTGAGCCAGAGATATCCACAGGTGCCTGGCTGCCTCAGTTTCAATAAATGGCTGGAGCTCATGGGACTGGGAACCCCATGACAAGGAAGTTGGCAGCATCATATGATTAGCATCGACCTGTCAGAATTCCCCTTCCTGCTTCCTTTTTTACTGGGTGCTTGGGATATGATGCCCCAAGGTATCCCACTATCTACCACAGTAGAGGAAGGAACCTGTTCTCTTGTGCCCATCTTATTTCTACTGAAATAGGTTCCCCCTGAGATAGGTACCTCACACAACCCACCTGCCTAGGCTACTCTGTACACTGTGTACTGGGTGACGAGGAAGAGGGTGAAGGGTGAAGACGGGCAGTGATCTAAAGAGTAGGAAGTTCGGGGTATTCTTTCTTTGCGCCATTCAAATGCCCGGTGGTAGATTCGAATGGCCAGATATATCAGGTGACAAGATGTCCTGCTTGTCATGCACTGTGATCTTATGCTGAACCCTGCGCTCATCCCACGTTGGAAAGCAGTGATGAAGGATCCCTGGTTCCACCCTATCTCAACTGCAAGTATGTGTAACTTTACTGCACAGTACCTCACTGTTCCTTTACCCTGGCACAGGTCAAGGAGTCACTGGACTGCCTCCTGACCCCATACCGGAAGATCAAACACTCTCTTGAACTTAATCATGAATTGTTGGAATGACTGGGCTGCAGGGAAACCTTCTCATAGAGCATTGAACAGGCTGAGTGGGGTTTCCATCTAAACGATTCACCGTGTGAGTCAGTTTACATGTATTATTACCAATTGGTCTTGGATCGGCAGCTCACATTGGGTAATGAAGTTCCTGCAGCTGTCAGGATCACCAAAGTACCCGTCTTATGGAAGGATATTTGCTTCTGATCCAAAATCTGCTAAGGCAGTCGAGACATTAGTGGCCGAGGCTGATGAGACTGTTATAGAGGAAGTAAACACAAAATAATCTGCAGATGCTGGGGTCAAAGCAACACTCAAAACACGCTGGAGGAACTCAGCAGGTCGGGCAGCATCCATGGAAAAGATCGGTCGATGTTTCGGGCTGGAACCCTTCGTCAGGACTGTAGAGGGAAGGGGCAGAGGCCCTATAAAGAAGGTGGGGGAGGGTAGGAAGGAGAAGGCTGGTAGGTTCCAGGTGAAAAACCAGTAAGGGGAAAGATAAAGGGGTGGGGGAGGGGAGGCAGGGAGGTGATAGGCAGGAAAGGTGAAGAAGGAATAGGGGAAAACACAATGGATAGTAGAAGGAGGTGAAACCATGAGGGAGGTGATGGGTAGCTGGGGGAAGGAGGCAGGGTGACATAGGGATAGAGGAAGGGAGGGGGAGGGAATTTTCAGAAGTTGGAGAATTCTATGTTCATACCAAGGGGCTGGAGACTACCTAGACGGTATATGAGGTGTTGCTCCTCCAACCTGAGCTTAGCCTCATCATGGCAGTAGAGAAGGCCATGTACGGTCATATCTGAATGGGAGTGTGAAGCAGAGTTGAAATGGGTGGCAACTGGGAGATCCTGTCTGTTGTGCCGGACGGAGCGGAGGTGCTCGACGAAGCTGTCCCCCAATCTGCTTCGGGTTTCACCGATGTAGAGGAGGCCGCACCGGGAGCACCGGATGCAATAGGTGACCCCAACAGACTCACAAGTGAAGTGTTGCCTCACCTGGAAGGACTGTTTGGGGCCCTGAATGGTGGCAAGAGAGAAGGTGTAGGGACAGGTGTAGCACTTGCACTTACAGGGATTCCTTCTTCACCTTTCCTGCCTATCACCTCCCTGCTTCCCCTCCCCCACCCCTTTATCTTTCCCCTTACTGGTTTTATACCTGGAACCTACCAGCCTTCTCCTTCCCACCCTCCCCCCATCTTTATAGGGCCTCTGCCCCTTCCCTCTACAGTCCTGACGAAGGGTTCCGGCCTGAAACATCGACCGATCTTTTCCATGGATGCTGCCTGACCTGCTGAGTTCCTCCAGTGTGTTGTGAGTGTTACAGAGGAAGATGAGGGAAATACTGACAATGAGACTGTTCTGGTTGAAGGCTGCTGCTGCTGACCTACAGCGGCGAGCTGCCACCTGATTCTGGTTGTAGAGTCATGACAGTGAGAGCAGTAATGGCTACCACCTGATTCTGGCTGTCTGTGGTGAGTTGCTGAACTGTTGTTGTGAGTGTTGACATCTGTTCTTCCAGCTTGGGACTGGGCTTGCCACTCTGAAAGTAGTTGTTGCACTGCACGAGCCATTTCAGTCAACCCAGACTCCATTGACTTCAACTTTCTCTCCATCTGAACAATAAACTTTGTTTGGGATTGGGCTTGTCGCTCTTCGAGTAGTTGTTGCACTTGTCAGCCATTTCTGTCAACCCAGCCTCCATTGACTTTAGCTTCTCTCCACCCTGTCCAATGAAATCCTGGGCTACGTGCAGCTGTTCTCTCTCTGCTGGCTCCATCATAGTTTGTTGAATCTTGCTGACAAGGATGTGTGGTGATAGCCCATGCTGAGGGAGAGACACTGAAGCAGAATGAACAGTTCACTGAATTTTAACAAGAACTGTGCAGAATAAAAGGATACAAACAATAAATGCTCGGCCAACAAAGCTGTTAACTAAAACCCTCAAGCTGAAAGCTAACACTGACATTACAGTTCAGAGCAGTAACTTAATACTAAATAAATACAGCCACCTTACAACATCAATCTAAGTGGTAGTCTTTTCTGTAACAAGGACAAAGGAGCAGTGTTTTGATGTTGTTCTGCTTTTGGTCAAGGTTCAACATGAGTGAGGTGAGAGGAAAGGAGTTAAATACAATCACTTTGAAACACTAATTGGCTGGAACCTGCATACTCACGAGTCCGATTGCCAACCCCAATTAGCAGCCTGCCTGCGAGGGTGCCCAGACTCTGCAGCAAAGTCTGTAGTTGTGAGATAGATAGCGTAATTGCAAGTCCGCATTTTCTACTGAGGTTGGATGCCTTGAAAACTACACGTCATAGGTTAAGGATTTAAGCTGAAATATTTATGGGGAATGTGATGGGAACTTCTCACTCAGAGCATGGTGAGAGTGTGGATTGAGCTACCATTGGAAGTGGTGGATGTGGTTCAAATGCAATGTTAAAGAGAAGTTTGGATAAGTACATGGATAGAAGGGGTATAGAGAGTTGTGCTCTGTAAGTGGGTCAATAGAACTGGGCAGAATAACAGTTCTGCACAGACTTGATGGGCCAAAAGGTCTGTTTCCGCACTCTCATTCTATTCCTCTTTCCCACAAGCAATTTATTTGTTTATTTATTTATATGACTTATAGTTATCTTTATGTTTATGTCTTGCTTTGTACTGCTGCCACAGAAACCAACTCCTCAACAAGTCAGTAATAATAAACAGGATTCTGATTCTGATCCTGAAGCTTCTAACAGAATGTTGATTTTCATTGGTAATTTTAAAAACATTGAGCATGTGATTTCTGTTTGGTGTCTTTGTAGCAGCACTGTCTTGCTCTGTCACACACTGTGCTTCTTTTGTGTGAGGGGTCTCAGAACAACACAAACAGATTTGCACACAAACATTGACATTCAGCTATAAAACCCAACTATATTACAGCTTATATTGTGGATATTGCCTCATGTAATTTTGTGTGGCTGGCAAAGGGACCATAGCCTTTGAACATGTTGACGCTTCAATATTGCTGTTAGCATTTATATTCGAGCTTCATTATGCATGTTTAAACATACTGGATCTCAAATTCCTTTGAGCTCTATGATGGAAAACTGAATAACTGATCATTTTCACCTCTCTGTTATTGGACAGATTTCGTAGTCAAGGAGCTTAAACGAATCAGAGAACTGCTCTTTTAACTTGGAGCCCAGATGCACAGAGAAACATACAGTAGTTTGAGCTTTAAATTGTCATAAAAATTTTCCCCATTTGCCATGAAATATACAAGTGTACTTCATAAAATCATCTAGTTTCCACACTATTTCAAACAGAAGTGAGATCCTTAATCTTCCACACACAGATTTCCAATTCTTTAATATTTGTTAACTAAGGAATGTCTCCCTTAATACAGCAATCTCCCTTTGATTCTGACCCTGTAGCTGGGGTAGAGAGAAAGAGTAGCATAATGATGGTCTAATAATGATTGTCAAATGTGATCAATCTGTTTGATATGGAAAGTAAGTGAAGTAATATATCAATTAATCAGTGGTAAACCTGTTCAGGTATAATGAATAGCCTCAATAGAGTCTGTAATAAACTAGAGTCAACAAATCAGATCTTCAGTGGAATCACACTCACATTTTTCTTGGAGTATTGTCAAGACTTCCATTTAAATACATTATAGACAACTATATGGCCAAGGGCCAATGAGTTGGAAACTTCAAGCTTCCCCGATGCATGTGGCTGGACATCAAGAGCATTACTGACTACGCAAGGGAAAACAGCATCAAATGTGCCAATGCCCCTTGCTCGCTGATGCTCTAAACAATTTTTATGCACACTTCGAAGCATGCAAAAAAAACACAATCCACAAAAGCAACCCCCCTCCCAAGGTGATTAGCCACTGTCTGCAATAACAGCAGGCATAAGAAGGACTCTGCACAGAGCCAATCCCCATAGGGCATCTGGACCAGACAACATTGCAGACTGATAACTCAGGGAGTGTACACAAACTCATACTTTTCAGTATAAATATAAAACTATGCAACTGGATGTTGGACTTCCTAACTAACAGACCTCAGATAGTTGGGATACAACAACCTCTCCTCCCTCCCCATCATTCTCAACATGGCCCCCACCCCCGCACCAGGGCTGTGGGCCGAGCCCATTGCTGTACACTCTGCTCACACATGACTGCATGGCCTAACACCAATGTTATGTATTTAATATTTAAGTGATACTGTACACACATTGTTTTATTAAGAATTCTTTGTTACTTAAATAATTCATTACAGGTTATATGTAAAATAGTGAGAATGGCATAAGGCACTACACCATGCCGCCATACCTGTGCGCCTCACTAAAAATAAAACAAAACTAAGATACGCATCTCCTGGCTTTGTATTTTTCTTTCAATTAGTTTTATGTTTTGGAGTTACAAAACATAACAATGGTGACGAGTAAGTGTTAACTGAACGTGAGATGACTACCTACCTGTTGAAGAGCAGCGAGACATTTGAGTTAAAAAACAGTGTAGCAAATGGTTCTTCAGGAAGGGAAGAGACAGGCAAATTAACAAAAAGGCAGAAAAAGGATCAAATTCATAGGTTCATAAACAGTGAGTACCAGGTGAAATAATCATAAATAAATTTAAAAAAAGCAGAAATGGCTGGCTACATTGGAAAGATAGATACATTCAATTGCACAAGAGAAACTTGGATATGTAAACTGA